>NW_028254880.1:0-646762 GCF_964263255.1 Lissotriton vulgaris | reverse complement strand
TCTCCACATTTGCCCACCTTTCTCGCCAGGTTGGCCCACTCTGAGACCTGCTGGAGTGCGGGTGATGATCTAGATCAAAGTGTGAGCTGTTTCCAAGGGCGCGCGCTCTGCTATGTGTAATCTCTCAGGCACGAACCCTTGATGTGTGCTATGTGTCAAACAACTAACCAAGAGCCATTTCTGAGCAGGGTATGTGTGGGGGGCCTTTCTCACCTCCAGACCGGCCCACCCGTGGAACGCCCCCTCACATACCACACATCTGCGCCAGAGCGGGTGACTGTCGCCCGTGCAGTGGGGGAAATAGAAGCCTTTTAACTCTCTAAGAATGTCAGACGTCATCCGTGCACCGCGCGCGCTTCTGGTACCACGTGAAACAAGCAGTCACACTTTTCAGTATAGACTAGAAGAGTGGCCTCATGTCATGTGTGACAGCCGGGGTTGGACTGCTGCATGCAGGGCCGGCGCTAGGCATGGGCAGCGTGGGCAGCGGCCCAGGGCCTCGCAGCCAGGGGGCCTCGCGCTTTCAAATGCTTCAGAGTTTGGAGGCCCAGGGGGCCCAGGAGGCCCAAGGGATTTAATCAGTATCTGCCTGCCTTGGCCTAATCGCTGCATCTGCATGAGGATGGCAGCGATTAGACAGGTCATTCAAGAGCCATCACCTGTGAAGTGCGCCCTGCCCCTGACGGTGCCTCACACTGAAAACAGCTCAGCTCATCCAGGACTAGGGAAAGGGAGCACAAAGTAAATGAAAGGGGTGCGAAATACGGAATCAAGTGAGAGGGGGCAGGGGGAGCAAAGAGGTGTGATAGCAGCCAGACAAGAGGTGCAGGAAGAGTAGCACAATCAGAATGTAAAATTGGCTGGACTAGGGCTTTCAGTGTGCTAGGTCCCTCGAGTCTTTACCTGATGGTAAATTAAAATATTGAAACAGGCCCTACCGGACCCTATATTCATGTCCTTTACTTTACCTACAAAAACAATGATCCTGTATCAGCACAATACTTGTATAACACAGTGGCCGGATTGGACATTAGGGCAATCAGGCAGTGTGTAATGGTCCAATCTGCCAGGTTAGTATTTGACCTGTTTTTTGGGCTGTTTGTTTGCCTGCTTTATGGTCAGATGAACATGTTTTTAATGTTGATTTTCATGATATTAAAACAAACATTGCCTGCAGCAAAATCAAATTATGCAATCTCTCATACCTTACAAAAAACGTAAACAGCTTGGGCCTCATTTGCGTCAGTTTTGCGCTGCTGATGCGTCACTTTTTGTGATGCATCGGCGGTGTAAAACATGCGCCTTGTTGCGCCATATTTAAAAAGTGACCCATCTAGGTAGATGCGTCACTTTTTAAACCCCTGCGCCACATTATACCTGCATCAGGTATAATGTATGCAGAGGGGGCGTTCCCCCGCAAAAAGCCCCGTAATAGTGACGCAGTGAAATCTATGAGATTTTACAGCGTCACTTTTAGGACGCTGTTGCGTCAAAATCTTGCGCCTGCCTCACAGCAGGCGTAAGACTGACGCAAGCCCTTTCACATGGGGCTTTCCACATGTGAAAGGACGCATTGCTGGAGTTGCGTCACTTTTGTGACACACTCCAGCAATGCGTCACTTTTGCGCTTACAGATACGTCAGAAATACTGACGTATCTGTAACTCCTTGCGACATGATGCGTCATACATTAAATATGACGCATCATTGGTGTCGCAAGGAGTGCGCAGTGAAAAGTGACGCATCGCTGTTTTCATGCAGCGATGCGTCACTTTTCATAAATAAGGCCCAATGTCTTTACAAGTTAAAAATTGCCCTAATTTTGACACTTTTCTAGCTAACTAATTCACTAATGGGGGCCACTTTTATTTTTGTGCTGGGCCTATTTCCTGACCCTATGAGGTAACTTCCTGTCAGGTTAAATCTTATGCAAATTATAGGGGCCTCGCATGTTCCTATTCTGCCCGGGGCCCCACAAATCCTAGGACCGGCCCTGGCTGCATGCAATGGAAAATGCACGGGGGTGGGAGGGGCGAGGGCAAGTCGCCCATTGTGAGGGCAGCAGCTCTGCCAACCATCTTTACCAGTCCACTGGGGTGTGATATAGAAAGGCAGCACATCCTGGTGCAGAGTGGGGCAGAGCACAGAGTGGCGGCTCCTCCGTGTGGTAACTAGTATGTTGTAATGTTTGGAATGTAGCTGTGGAATGCAGAAGCTCATTTCTGTGTATTCCATTCTACATTCTTAGTGAGCAGGTCAGACCTCTGTTGTACATGTATGTATGTATGTATAAATGGTTTTGTAGCGCGCACTGTTACTGGGGAGTATCCTGGCGCGAAGGGAGAAGCAAAGGCAGATGAGCAGGGATCAGTTTAGAAACTGCTACTGAAAAGGTGGGTTTTTAAATTCTTTTTAAATTGGGTTACTGTTTGACTAGAGCGCAGCTGAAAGGGGAGAGCATTCCAGGCGCAGCTGGCAGCACCCTTTATATCTACCTGCATACTTTATATGAATAAAGAAGATATCCTACAAATCTGTTGTAAGGAGTTGCTACACACCGCTAAGGCGGAGGAGCTGCGCCCCCCTGCTCCAAAGAAAAAATACAGTGATAATACCTATCATTGTATTTTTCCTATGGAAGTCAGAGGCTGGTGGGGCTGGGCAGCGCAGGGGGAGGATGGGTTTGCCCTCCTTAAGTACGCATGATTGCTTGCCAGCCCTCTTGGGCTGGCCAAGCAGTTCTGTGCACTTTGCATGTTCCCCACAAGGCTGCATTACACAACCTGGTGAGGAGCATGCAAAGCCTCCCTGTACTAGTTTGAGTGCCGAACTACGACGCTCAGATCAATCACAACGCTGCATTGCAGCGCTAGGATTGCCTCAGGAGAGCCTGCTGCCTGGAGGCGTCCTGATGCTGCCGGCCGGGGTGGAACAGGAAGATGAAGAGGACAGAAGAGACGCAGCCGTCCCTCCGTTTCAGGTAAGTCTCTTTTTTACCTCCTACAGCCCCCTCCCCGCCACACCACCACTGTCCGGTAGCAAAAGCTACTTTTACAGAGCCTATACCAGCTTCTTCCCCGTCTCTTTTCCCCCACTCTTCTCCCTCACCACCACTTCTGGTCCGCACTGCCGTATTATAGGCTCCCCCAGGGGTGTACCTTCAGCTGGATTGTTTGGAGTTTGACCCCCCTCCAAATAAATGCCTCTTTAGCTTGATAGTTGGGTCTGTGGGCCCTGAGTCGGACCTGCTGTGTCTTTGTGAGTTTTGTTATCATGATTTCACTAAGAGATTTGGGGGCATAGTATCAAGAAACGGAGTTAACATTATCGCCGCTTTAGCGGCAGAGGGGCGATAATGGGCTTGATAGTAGGCCCTTATGAATTCCCATAGAAGCCTATGTTCTGGTATGAACCTGGGCTTCTATGGGAATTGTCTACGACGTATTATCAAGCCCATTATCGCCCCTTTAGAGGCAGTTTTCTGCCGCTAAAGCAGGGATAATGTTAACTCCGTTTCTTGATAATATGCCCCTTGATCTTTTCACCTAAAGGTTCATTTTTTTGGTTTCAGGAACTTAAGGAACTAGTGAAAAAATAGTAGCACTCTGCACTCTTAGATGTACTCCTTCGATGCAAACATTGGCAGTAGTAGCCTTGGAAAGCTAGGTCCATCTCTGTTCCAAGCATTGTACTGTAAATAAAAAACTCCCAAATGGTAATGGAAAGAATGCTTGCAAATAATCTATCCCTTGGCAATCACTCTGGGTAACATTCCAGACCATCATTTTTGTGCCATTCTTAATAGAGGGTTAGGTTTGGGTTTTGGCAGATGGAGTAAAGGCAGACAGGGTTGCAGAGGACTTTTCAGCCTTTGCTCCACCCTTCACATTTGGAGATATCTGTCTGCCCCGCAGACATCTCTGTACATTAGCAGGAACCACCTTCAGGGCAGTTCATGTCAATATTCGAACATTTTCACTGATTGTCCTGTGAAAAATGACAAATGGCCGTCAAACTTTTCTAACATTTTTTATTTTTCAAAGCAAATTCCCAAAGTGGGAGTTTCTGTTTGAATAATAAATAAAAAGAATGCCTCGCACATGATCAGAGTCAGCTCCCATGGAGGAGTGGGGGTCTTTTTCTTTTTTTTTTACTGTCCTTCACTGCCAGGATATACCTAGTGATGTGGGAAATAAAGTCATCCAACTGTCCACTCTAAATAGGGCAGATGGCCCGATCGCTAACCTTTGATGGCATCTACTCTATTGGGTCGACGGAGGAAGTTTTACACCAACAGAGAGTACATTTTACTCCATGGGTGTAAAACTTGTGTACTGCCTGACTCAAAATATGGAGGCAGACCTTGAGTTTGGTGGACAGTCTACTCCGTTGCTGTTGTAATAGTGTGCATGTCCAACACACTATAAGTCATACCAAGAGGACCGGCTATTGCAAATCAGTACTGACCCAGCTCCTCATGGGAATAGTCCACCCTGTACCACGGTCACCACACCCATTCCCCCCATCAACCCACTGCCTTTTTTAGTTGGTTCATTTGAGAGTCCCACCCACAAATCTCAGTATCTGCGCCACGCCCCCTATTGGTAGTAGTGCTTAATTTGTAAAAGAATGAGTACCAGAGCCCAAAGTTTTACTAAAAAGCCTGTGGCCAGCGCCATTGACTTGCAGGGTGCCGCATGCCAAGGTTGGGTAGTCTTGATTATACTTCATGTTTCATTAATCATCCACCACATACTCCCGGCCCCTCTAGCTCAATCTTTCTGGTTCCTGCATTCTCCCTTTGTCAAGGTTTCTTCGTTTGTCTCTTTCTCCTTCTTTCCCACTTCGGAGTTTTTCTCCCTCTTGCTCTGGGTCAAAGGCTGATGAGGAAATATAAGCGCTGGTCCCAAAGATGAGGGCAAATGGCATCCACCGGTCACCACCGGCTCAAATTAAGCACTAAACAAACATGGTCTATATCCTTAGATGACGAAAGGGTTTTGCCTCTGCTCGATGCGACGTAGTAACTCATCGACGGAACCGGTCAGAGCAGACCGCATTGGACACCTTTAGCTTTAAATCTCTATATTTGCGTCAATGACATTGATGAAAGCAGTTCTAACAAAAAACACAGAATAAATCACCTCACAGCATAGAAGTTTGCATTCCACATTACTGCCAATAAAACATAACTCAATAATAAAGTACAGCGATAACCCTGAGAGTGCAAAGCACAGATGGTCTGAAGGGCCTGACAGGGGGAGAAGAGAAGGAAGAGGATATAGGAAAAAAAGCAGTGACCACTGTCTGGACTACATTGAACCTTTCACCCCCTATCCCAGAGGAGGAAGATCAGACACACACAGCCTTGGCCAACTAAGATGAGAAGACCTGCCCCTAGAACTACCAAAGACAACCAAAGTGGGTGATAAACATTTCTTGCCCGTCTTCCATTTTTAGACCCAACCAAAAACCCCTGGCAGGCTCTACCTGCGAGAACTTATGGTATGTTCCCTGAAGGTCCACCCTGGTGCTGGTTGTGGGACCCACTGCTATGGTCACTCCTTCAGCTGCTAGGTAACAGGGTCTTTTTTTCTGCTCAGATTATAGGGGTTTGTCCAGGAAAGCGTGAAAGCCCAGTGCCTCAGGGGAATATTTTTTCCCAGCATGGCTGCTCTTAGGGTTCTTTCTGCTCGTGCCACCGGAGACAGTTTGGCCACCACTGGGCTCTTAGAGTTCTCTTCGCGCACCAACGGGTATTCCCGAAGCCCTCCTCTCTGTTTGCTGCTCTCTCTCCATCTCATGTCCCTCCAGATCTCTTATAACCATGAACATGTGTACTGGAAGATGAGTCCTGTGCTGTGGCCCTGCACTCTATGCAAAGCGCCCTTCTCCACGTATCCAGGTCCTTGGGTCTCATGTCTAGCTCTGAGATGGCTTCATTTGCACACACCCTGAAGGTCACCAAGTTCTGGACAATCTTCGCCGTCTTTCCTTGTTGCACCCCAAAGACTGTGTACTGAGGCTCTTATTTACGAGGATTTGGTGTAGGGCAGTGCAGCAACTCACCTTGCTTAGCTGCCCTACGCTAAAACGAAAGGGCAGGAAGCACTGTCTTTATCCAATATGGTACATTCCTATCCTTTTCCCCTGTGCTGTGGCACAAGGGGCTGCCTAGTGCCAACTCATGCACATTTGCACCATGGTGCAACGGTGTCTGTGTTGTCAGCAAGATTGTTTTTGTGCAGGAAGGGGCACCGTCCTCCACAAACACAATGCATTGAGGTGTGTTCCTTTTCTACCTGCCTTCAAATCATACTTTCTCTTTAGCACTTGTTGTGATATACTTACCTGCTCTGCGCCTTTGTTTTCTTCCATGGCATTAATGTCTGGGAGTTAGGCCCCAGATAGCTCCAGATAGCTCACATTCAGTACTATACTCTAGCAAAAGGAGGGCTGATGGTACTTTACATCAGGCCTTTGGTTTGGACCCAGCTGGAATTGTAAATAAGAAAGCCCCTTCGCTGTCAGCTCACTGCTTCTCCAAGTGGAAGGGCTCCGCCGGAATGTGTCCTGGTGTATTACTACAACACTAGGACAAATTCAGCATATTTCCAGGTTGGCCGGATCCCAGACCCGGCCAGATATAGCTGATAGCACCAGAATCTGGTGTGATCCCTCTACTTTCCAGCACTGCTACCAGGGCTATCAAGAACCTTCTTTTTTTAAATCTTTTTTTTTTGGCAATTGTATGTAGTACCCGAGGTACAGCGCTGAGACACCCAAGGGTATTTGAGCGCTTAATAAATTGCTTAAGTAAGAAATAATGAACTCCAGTAACATTCATAAGGTTAGATTCTCTACTTTTTTAGGTACTGGGATCTCACCAGGCTCACACAAAAAAGGTACCTCTGCCCTTCTTTGTCCAAATTCCAAGGGCAGGTGTAAGATTAAATGACACTACTGGTGGTGAGTGAAATGCACATGAGTCCACTCGATCTGAGCCAAACTTTGCTCAGAGAGCACTCTGGGCAAAACTCAATTTGGCACCCCTACTCATTTGTCCTCTTTGTCTGTGTTTTGAAAAATATGGGAGAGGTAGGGGGGAGATCAGGGAGGCAAGAGGAAGCAGAGCCATGAGAAGAAAGCAGCCAAAATACAGACAAGGGCACTGCAAGCTTCTAGGAACAGTGTTCAAATTAATTTTTCTTTGGAACCATGGGGCATATTTACAAGAACTGACTCATCGGCATCAATGCGTCAGATGTATTGCGCCTGCCCCGAATGCCCTAATAACGCCATGGATACAGTGCTCCATGGAGCAAGAATTCACGGATGCGTCAGAATTTCTGGCACGTTTATCGGGGCTAAAGTGACCCATTACTGGAGCTGGTTGCAAGACGGATGCAACTCCAGCAATAATCAGAACACAGAAGCGAGTCCCATGTTAAAAACCCTGCATCAATCCTTACGCCTGGCTTGAGGAGGCGTAGGGATTTTGACCCAGTCAAGTCTAAGATTGACGCTGTGAAATGTTGTAAACGTGGTTTTTAACGTGGGAACGCCTACCCTGCACACATTATATCTGGTACAAGTATAAGGTGATGCAGGCCCCTACAAACTGATGTGTTGCACCCAAAGAGTTAGGGGCAGATTTATGTTAACTGGCGCATCCCCAGGGATGCACCAGTTAACATGCGCCACAGTGCGCCACAGCTCCGCCAGCCATGGTGCGCCGCATTTATAATGCGGCGCACCATAGTACAAAAACGGCACAGATGCGTGACGCATCTGTGCCGGAAATGTGGCGCATTGCTGGAGTTGCGTCGCAAGCGCGACGCAGCTCCAGCAAGGCTCGGGGGTGACCCATGTAAACAATGCTGCGTCAAGACCTACGCCTGCTTCAAGCAGGCGCAGGCTTTTGACGCAGCATTGGCTTAAAAGTGACTGAGTGAAATCTCATAGATTTCACTCAGCCACTTTTGCGAGGCACACCTGCCCCGGAACGCCCACCCTGCGCCGGAACGCCCACAAGCGGTGCAGGGCTTTACAACGTGACGCATCTGCCTAGATGCGTCACGTTGTAAATCGTTCGTAGGGATGCGCCACATTTACGCCACCTTGCGTGACGCAACAGCGGCGTAAACGTGGCGCAAGGGCCTCATAAATCTGCCCCTTAGTTTGTAAATATGGAGCAGTGTGACGCACTGATTGCACTGCGACCAAATAAATTACGATGTGGCGGTACTAGCTTCTTGTACATATGCCTCCATGCCTGAAGCATACTGGTGCTGGCAGTTCCTGCACCCCTCCACAGGTCTGTGCCCTGGGGCCAGCTCGCACATGCTAAGGTCGGCCCTGCTCATCATAGTGTGTGGGGGAGAGTGCGCCCAATAGGTCTGCTGTTGCAAGAGACTCACAAGCCCCTGAGATCGTCCCTGCAACTGCTCATCTTCAGGCCACAGT
This sequence comes from Lissotriton vulgaris, assembly GCF_964263255.1. Lineage (NCBI taxonomy): Eukaryota > Metazoa > Chordata > Amphibia > Caudata > Salamandridae > Lissotriton > Lissotriton vulgaris. Next base: position 638,297 of record NW_028254880.1, on the reverse strand, counting down.
AGGGCTGCTCCAGCAATCACTGGATACATCATCTGCACAGACCTCTGGCAAGAGGCAGTAGTGGGTGCTGCTGGGAGCTTGAGAACAGCATTGCCATCCAGGGTTCTGGCTAGCCACGCCCCCTTCACACACTGTGAAATGTGGACATTAGGTATGTGGGGGCCTATTTTGTTTTATAAGATATAAATGCAGGGTTCCAAGGTCTTCTGCTGAGGCTGGCACTACCCACAGTGCCTCCCACTGCCGTCGAATGCCTCTGCCAGCATTACTTACTAGTCATTACACTTGAACAAGTAATTCCAGGTCACCAGAAGCCTTAGGAAAGGCCTGGAAGTACTAGTTCTATATATATGTTTACAATTATTAAATTGTTAAACATGCAACTAGCATCCATTGCTCAAAAATAGGCTGAAAATGCCAACTTTCTAAAAGTGGCATTTTCAAAATTGTAATTTAAAATACGACTTTACCATAAGTTAGGATTTTAAATTCCAATTCTGGAGAAAACAAACATGAACTGGTTATTTATTCCCATTTAGAAATTCCAACATTATCTTATGGTAAAGATGCCGTGGTAGAAAATTAATTCGAGTTTTTCACTAAGAGGACATATAAAACTTGAACATAATGTCCTGCTTTTTAAACACATTGCAGCATGCACTCTGGGCTGTGCAGGGCACATCCAAGGGATGAGTTATATATACGAAAAGAAAAATTAGGGCCTAGCAAGAGGTTTAATTTGCCAGGTCATCACGGCAGTTCAACACTGTACATACAGGCAGCAGTGCCAGTCATGAAAGATGTTAAAGATACTACTTAAGTGGGTGACAAAACCAGTGCTGTAAGCCCGCAGGTATCGTTTTATTTACAGGCCCTGGGCACATGTAGTGCCACTTTACTAGGGACTTACAAGTAAATTAGATATGCTAAAACGATTTGGCTTCATTGTGTACCTGCTTTGTTAGCAGCTGGTGGTTTTTTCACAACCTCAGTTACCTCCCCCCACTCCGAAAGTTCCAGCACCACTGACCCCCTGTGTCTTTCTTCCAAAATTTGAAATAACAGTTAATTCTCTTTTCGGTGAGTCAACTATTAACAGGCGTGTACAATGTGCCTAGAAGCACAGAGTGCCTTGAAGGCATTAGGCTGCGACGTTCCGTCGACCTTCAAAGCACAACCATCCCTTTTGTATATTAACGACTGCAATTAGAGCATCCGATGACAGGAGCAGCGCGTCCTCTGGATGCCCCTACATCCCATCCAATCCCATCCCTCTGCGGCGTTGCCAAGGTGATAACAACAGCCAGTGATTATCTCTTGCGCTCTGAGTGAAAATCGTACATTTTGGGAACTTGAAGTGCGAATAATAAAAGACAGTGATGATAATTATATAGCGCTTGCTGCCACAGGGTTGAACCTTCAAAGAGCTGATGGCGTCACAGCTGAGATCTGCGTCATTGAGGCGAGCATTGTTTGCGTCACAGAAGTGGTACCAAGGCAGAGGCTGACCTATGGGGGAAGCGGCTTATGGAGGGCTGCAAAGGTCCCAGCAGTGTGTTGTCACTGAGAAGCCGGTAGGGCTGGGCGAAGTCAGTGACATGAGATGTGAGGCTCCCGAATAAAGTTGTCAGAATATCGTCCTAAGCTAGTAGTAGAAAACCAACATCTAATTTAGTAATACTTTTGTACACTATCTTGTCTGTAGCATCAGCCTTAAGGGAGAGGTGTGGCAGGGGGTGGTGGATTATGTTTGTATGGTGCCAGGGGTGTTGAGGGCACCCATCCTGCTAGTTATGTTATGTTGTAGGTCGCTTGTAGAGCGCACGTTAACCATAAGGTCTCTCGACGCTGGTAGCAGAGGGAAGCATCGAGTCTCACCTCAGACTTAGGATTGTCGGAACAACCTCGGGGCATATTATCAAGGGCCTTATCTGCTTTTTTAGCTTTAAAAGCCAAAAAAGTGGAGATAATGTTTTCGCCCTATTTACAAGGCAGTGTGTGGTATCTGTTTCCAGCTTGCTGCTCAGCCAGCGGATGTGTGTAGAATGTTAGTATGAGTGTATGATGTCATAGAGTGTTATATGCGTGGGTGAGAGTAGGGCTAAGCAGCAAGGAGTCTGCTCCTGTTGGGGTACGTTCATTGTACCATACTTCATCTAATTGTTACTGTTGTAGTTGGGCTATAGAGTAATTCAAGAAGGACTCTTCAGCGTAGGAGTATTAAGAAGAATTTATTAGTAGATAACTCCTAGGTAAGGAAAACGTGGCTCTCCCTTGGCCAGTCAGACAGCAACTGCCAGAGCCAAGAATCCACACACATAGCTGGAACATGGAACACCATAGCACAGAGCTTCTATGCTCCATAATAGAAATAGAAGATTATAACAGTTACCTAATAAACTACATGAAGATACTACTTGTATCCGGTCATTCTTCCGTTATAACACAGCGCTAACATGCATTAGCGCATGTTTGCAGCCTTTTTACCGACGCCTCGCTTTGCATCTCTAATGAAATGCAACGTGGGTGTTTCCACACATAACAACATGTAAAATATCACTGACTTCACATTGCGATATTTACAAGCATTGCTCAGACACACATAGCAATAATAAAATCTGTGCTAACCGCGAGTATCGCCGTAAGCTAACGTCTGATAATTCAAACTTAGCTATCTCTATTAAAGGGGGTGGATTGTCGTGCTTCGACCACCCGGGGATATTTACACGCTTTTCCCTATCTCTGCAGGAATATCGCTGGATTTCCAGCGATATTCCTGTACTTCGCCGCTATTGCTAGAATTTATATCGCTTTGGAGAAACGCGTTGTTAATAACACGCTATCCAGGCGAGACATTCCAGCAATAGCCGGCGTTAACTGAAATAGCGCTAAGCGCGCTGAGCGATATGTTTCTCCATTTGTTGGTAATATGCCCCCACGTTTTAAAGAGTCTTCTGAATTTTCCGTAGTTGGATATTGATCTGATATCCAAGGGGAGGGAGTTCCATGTCAGAGCCGGTACATTAAAACTGGCCCCTCCTAGCCTTTTCCTTTTGCTTCTTGACACCGTAAGTAAATTGGGATGGGCTGATCTCAAATGGCGAGCGGGTATGGGGCGCTGAAGTCTGACCAATATAAAACCAGAGTTTTTTTCATGAAGAGCCTTAAAAATCCTAAATGATTCTTTAAAAAGGGACCTCTGGGCCACAGGGAGCCAGTGGAGCTTCTCCATCAGGGGCTTAGTGTGACAATGTCATGGCTGGTAGAAGACGAGCCGGGCTGCCTGATTTTGCACCAATTGCAACCTGTGAATTAATCCAGAGGGAGTCCCAAGTAGGGAGCATTTGCATAGTCATTCTCCAATATCAGATGATTATTTGAATTGCGGCTTTCTCTGTAAAATATCCACGGTTGCTCCTCATTCTTCGAAGAAGGACATAGCAAGAGCATGTCACAGTTCCAATCTGTTGTTTGAGGGATAAGCCTTCATCAATAAGAATCTCAAGGCTTTTCACCGCTATTTTAGGCGTGGGGGAATCGCCCAATTCTGAATGCCAGGAAGGATTCCATTGGATAGAGTTATTTTTTGTTACCTCCACTTCAGTTTTATCAGAGTTTAACTCTAACTGATGGAAATCCATCTAGTCCTGAATATAAGGCATGGTGTTTGATGGAAATTCATCCGGTCCTGAATATAAGGCATGGTGTTTGATGGAAGTTCATCCCGTCCTGGATATAAGGCATGGTGTTTGATGGAAGTTCATCCCGTCCTGAATATAAGGCATGGTGTTTGATGGAAATCCATCCAGTCCTGAATATAAGGCATGGTGTACGATGGAAGTTCACCCGTCCTATAAGGCATGGTATTTGATGGAAATCCATCCAGTCCTGAATATAAGGCATGGTGTTTGATGGAAATTCATCACATCCTGAATATAAGGCATGGTGTTTGATGGAAATTCATCCCGTCCTGAATATAAGGCATGGTGTTTGATGGAAATTCATCCCGTCCTGGATATAAGGCATGGTGTTTGATGGAAATTCATCCCGTCCTGAATATAAGGCATGGTGTTTGATGGAAATTCATCCAGTCCTGGAAATAAGGCATGGTGTTTGATGGAAGTTCATCCCGTCCTGAATATAAGGCATGGTGTTTGATGGAAATTCATCCCGTCCTGAATATAAGGCATGGTGTTTGATGGAAATTCATTAAGTCCTGACTATAAGGCATGGTGTTTGATGGAAATTCATCACATCCTGAATATAAGGCATGGTGTTTGATGGTAATTCATCCCGTCCTGAATATAAGGCATGGTGTTTGATGGAAATTCATCCCGTCCTGAATATAAGGCATGGCGTTTGATGGAAATTCATCACATCCTGAATATAAGGCATGGTGTTTGATGGAAATTCATCACATCCTGAATATAAGGCATGGTGTTTGATGGAAGTTCATCCCGTCCTGAATATAAGGCATGGTGTTTGATGGAACTTCATCCCGTCCTGAATATAAGGCATGGTGTTTGATAGAAATTCATCCCGTCCTGAATATAAGGCATGGTGTTTGATGGAAATTCATCCCGTCCTGAATATAAGGCATGGTGTTTGATGGAAATTCATCACATCCTGAATATAAGGCATGGTGTTTGATGGAAGTTCATCCCGTCCTGAATATAAGGCATGGTGTTTGATGGAACTTCATCCCGTCCTGAATATAAGGCATGGTGTTTGATGGAAATTCATCCCGTCCTGAATATAAGGCATGGTGTTTGATGGAAATTCATCCCGTCCTGAATATAAGGCATGGTGTTTGATGGAAATTCATCCCGTCCTGAATATAAGGCATGGTGTTTGATGGAAATTCATCACATCCTGAATATAAGGCATGGTGTTTGATGGAAATTCATCACATCCTGAATATAAGGCATGGTGTTTGATGGAAATTCATCCCATCCTGAATATAAAGCATGGTGTTTGATGGAAATCCATCCAGTCCTGAATATAAGAAATGGTGTTTGATGGAAATTCATCCCGTCCTGAATATAAGGTATGGTGTTTGATGGAAATTCATCCCGTCCTGAATATAAGGCATGGTGTTTGATGGAAATTCATCCCGTCCTGGATATAAGGCATGGTGTTTGATGGAAATTCATCCCGTCCTGAATATAAGGCATGGTGTTTGATGGAAATTCATCCAGTCCTGGAAATAAGGCATGGTGTTTGATGGAAGTTCATCCCGTCCTGAATATAAGGCATGGTGTTTGATGGAAATTCATCCCGTCCTGAATATAAGGCATGGTGTTTGATGGAAATTCATTAAGTCCTGACTATAAGGCATGGTGTTTGATGGAAATTCATCACATCCTGAATATAAGGCATGGTGTTTGATGGTAATTCATCCCGTCCTGAATATAAGGCATGGTGTTTGATGGAAATTCATCCCGTCCTGAATATAAGGCATGGCGTTTGATGGAAATTCATCACATCCTGAATATAAGGCATGGTGTTTGATGGAAATTCATCACATCCTGAATATAAGGCATGGTGTTTGATGGAAGTTCATCCCGTCCTGAATATAAGGCATGGTGTTTGATGGAACTTCATCCCGTCCTGAATATAAGGCATGGTGTTTGATAGAAATTCATCCCGTCCTGAATATAAGGCATGGTGTTTGATGGAAATTCATCCCGTCCTGAATATAAGGCATGGTGTTTGATGGAAATTCATCACATCCTGAATATAAGGCATGGTGTTTGATGGAAGTTCATCCCGTCCTGAATATAAGGCATGGTGTTTGATGGAACTTCATCCCGTCCTGAATATAAGGCATGGTGTTTGATGGAAATTCATCCCGTCCTGAATATAAGGCATGGTGTTTGATGGAAATTCATCCCGTCCTGAATATAAGGCATGGTGTTTGATGGAAATTCATCCCGTCCTGAATATAAGGCATGGTGTTTGATGGAAATTCATCACATCCTGAATATAAGGCATGGTGTTTGATGGAAATTCATCACATCCTGAATATAAGGCATGGTGTTTGATGGAAATTCATCCCATCCTGAATATAAAGCATGGTGTTTGATGGAAATCCATCCAGTCCTGAATATAAGAAATGGTGTTTGATGGAAATTCATCCCGTCCTGAATATAAGGTATGGTGTTTGATGGAAGTTCATCCCGTCATGAATATAAGGCATGGTGTTTGATGGAAATTCATCCCGCCTTGGATATAAGGCATGGTGTTTGATGGAAATTCATCCCGTCCTGGATATAAGGCATGGTGTTTTAATGGAAATTCATCCCGTCCTGGATATAAGGCATGGTGTTTGATGGAAATTCATCCCACCCTGGATATAAGGCATGATGTTTGATGGAAATTCATCCCCTCCTGGATATAAGGCACGGTGTTTGATGGAAATGTATCCAGTCCTGGATATAAGGCATGGTGTTTGATGGAAATTCATCCCGTCCTGGATATAAGGCATGGTGGAGAAGTGTGGCTCACTGGTTAGAGGAGGCAGACTTGGAAGTAGAGGTCAGCCCAGGACCAGGGTTCAATGCCCTGCTCAGCGGGTTCTTGAGTCCTAAAATGTCCATGGACTTGACAATCCTTGCTCCGGTGCCTACTCGATTCACGGGTTCACACTCTGCGACTCTGGGCAATAGCTTGCTTAATCTCCACAACGGCCCCTCGCGGTGGGATGCCTGGCTTTCACCTTGCGGATACCCTGCCGGGGTTATCTCACAGGGGAATACCAGGACGGGTTCCCTAAGCAAGCGCTTAGAGACCGGTTGGTGATTTGCGCTATATAAATTCCTGTACATTTACATTTACATGGTGTTTGATGGAAATTCATCCCGTCCTGGATATAAGGCATGGTGTTTGATGGAAATCCATCCAGTCCTGGATATAAGGCATGGTATTTTGAAGTATGAGTAGGTCAGACTTCACCAGGGTGTGGATGGTGTGGCTGCCTGTTCTGTTCCCAGCAGCTGCACTCACAGAACTGACAGAACCTGTCCAGCTTGGTTGCTCTCATCTCTGTGCCGCAGTGCCATTGCACCAGCTGCACCACTCATAGCTATGCCCCTGCCAATGGGCAAGGTGGAATGTCTCATCTGAGTGAATGCAGAGGAGAAAGAGGAGGAGAAGAGCCCAGCTCCGACCAGTACCCATTTAATGAACCTTAGTCAAAGAAATGGCTGGTGAAAAACCATCAGCGATCACATATTCTTTGAAGAGTACATGCAGCCAAATGCAGTATGCCAACTACTCTCTGAATTATTTCACCAGGAGTGGCGCTACGACCTGTACACTAAATAAAGACCTGTGAAAGTAATACATATCGGGCCTTTGTTGTAGCACTTTTCCAGAGGACAGTGCAGAAAGGCTCCTTGCAACATTGCCCTACACCAAAGAGAAAGGGCAGGAAGGCACCATATTTAAGCATTGCAGTGCATTCCCGTCCTTTCTCCATGTGGGGGCGCCGTTTTGGCAGCCTAGCACCAACACAGGCACTCTTGCACGGTGCAATGGTGCCTCCATTGCAGGCAGGATCCGTTTTGTGCAGGAAGGAGCACCTTCCTGCACGAAAACAGTACTACGAGGCATTTTCCTCTTACTATGTGTGATGCAGGATGCAGAACACATAGAAAAAGGAAAAAAACAAAGAGAAATTGTTATTTTTTGCTTATTACGCCTCACCTCAGACGGCGTAAGGTTTTGGCGTATCCTCAGGTTTAGATAATTTTGTACATCTGGGTAAGTATCAAAATCCATGGGTGTCGTGTGGGAACCCTCACTGCATCGCCCCTGGCACGCCACCCTAGAGCGCAGTAAACCAACACAGCAATTTACACTACCATGTCTTACTCCATAACTATGAAGTAATTCAAAGCCACACAAAGTGGTTTATGTGGCCTCATAGATACGATTTGGTGGTTGCTGTATTGGAGTGTCACAAAACGTGACGCTACAGAGGCTCATAAATATGCCCGTTAGTCGCAGAGCTGTTGCATGAAGAATATGAGTCTGCAGTCTGATGGTTGCACACAGTACCCTGCAACACGCCTCATCCAACCTAGGGTAGGGTCACAGCCTGTAACCAGAGGCTGCACAATGGTTTTCAGAACATGTGAATTTTCCACATGAGCTATTTTACAATTACTATACACTAAGCTTGCTATGTAGACATAGAAATGCAGTTGATGCCTTAACCCACTGAGCTATCTTAAACTGTAGTCTCTTTATGATCAATTGAGGGAGCCAGAAAAAGCTTTATGGTCAATAATTCTCCTTGTTGCAGACTTTCTAAAAATAATCTGCATCTCTTGGTGACTTGCTGATGGGCCACAGGTAAACTGACATTGACTGTTTCTCCTGAGTCTGCCCTGGGCTCTACCCCCTTTGTGGTCCCCTACCCCTTACTCCCACCAATGTTTGTGATACCAGAGGAAATAATCTGAATTTCCAGCACTGAAGTAAGTATTAAGTACTGGCACTGGCTACAAAAGTGTTCTTGTTGAGCGCCTCTTCTTTCGTGCCTGAAGAGAGGTGCACTGTCAAGTACTGGCCTGGCTTAGGGTGGCCTGCGAGGGCTGAAGAAATGTGGTGCTGGGCACACTCTGGCCCACAAACATGCAGCTACAAATTATGCACTATTATTAATTGTGCCTGTGCACTAGCATCGTGACAATGCTTTTGTCTTAGCTCGGCCCCCGACTTGCTAGAGTAGTGCATCTTCTCAGGCATACATGAGGGCTTAATTTGTGCCTGTGTTTGCCGATGTTCAGCACTGACAATTATTTATGAAAGTATAGCAAGCCCGTTCTCCCAAGACCACACCGCTTGCACCGCAAATCAGTGCGATCTGATGCCAGCCAGACACTTTGAACCGCAACAGCAACCGCTCCTGGGGAAGCTGCACAGCCTAGCACCTGCCCATCAGCGATGCCCAGCCTGCTCTACACACTGTGCTGCCAAACTCCCCCAAATCTCTCCTTGCTACACTAAACCCTTTCCAATGTGACCGGTACTCTTGGCACAAAACTTGAGAAGGTAAAACTTCAGCAGGACTAATCTAGGACTGTGTCCGACCTGTGCTCTGCACTGGTCGGTCTGTTGACTTTGAGCTGATCCAGCATAACCAGATAGCTGCTGTTAGCGCGTTATGCCTTTAGCTGCTATTTTACATTTTATTCTTTAAAAACGAATGACTCTGGTTCTACTGATTGGATGTTGATCTTTTTAGTCTTGTTTTATTTATTACAATTTGCACAAATACTTTACACATTTCCTCTTAGTTGAGCCTGAATGCTCTGTGCCAAGCTACCTGGGGATTGAGCAAGGGTTAATTTGAGGTCTGCTTGTGCATGGACTGTGGTTGCTGCTTAACCAGGGCTCACACCCCAGTCAACCAGTAATCCAATTCCTCACAGTATGTGACACATAATGGACTCTTTTTTTTTGTGGAGGCTTCACCACATTTGTTTATCCTTTCAATATACGTTATATTTATAAATAAGTGTTTTACCTGGTTGTTTCTTCTATTCTAAGAGTATAATGCAATATTCATCTTCATATTTGGTTGTGATTCACTATTATTGTGTGCATATTTTAAAAAAAGTTCACCCTTTCATAACACTTCCTCATCAGTGTGACATATCCACAAAATAAAATAATTGCACCTCAAGGAAGAAGCGAAAAACGTAGGGGGGGATTTGCTAAGATTTTGTGCCCTGTTTGAGTCACAAAAGTGATGCAAATGTTGCAAAATCTTTTTTTCCGAGTTAACTATTCAGTGCTGTACTTGTTAGCACTGGAAATAACGTAAAAGTAATACGAAGTAGTGCATTGCGCTGCTTCGCATTACTTTCCGCCATGGGGGCGTAACAAGGGTGGTGCGTGGGCATTTCCATGCAACCTCCTGAGGTTTCTCATGCTAAACACAATTTGCTAAAAATAGTAGTTTGGGTTTAACGTGAGAAAACTGCGTCCTTCTTAACTAGGCGCAAAGGAGAAATGCTTTAATTTCTCCTTCCTTTTACGACTTTGCAAGCGTGCTGCACTGTACAGCACGTATGCATAGTCGGAAAAGCTTTGCATCATGACTAGCATAGTATTTTGGACAGGAATGGTACAGTTCCTGTACAAAACGTATGCTACACTCATGCACATACCCTCGCGCTACGGCGCTAAGGTGTGTGCATGGAGTACAGCAGCTGATATGTAGCCGCGGGGCGAGGGAAAGAGGAGAAGAGAGCTATATCTATGGTGCTCTCCTGCTCCCTCCCTGTTGCGCAACGCAGCACAGCTGCGTGGGGGCTGTGATGCGTTGCATGGAGGTTTGGTAAATTTCCCCCTGTGTGTGAATGATACATGCGTTTCATCTCTCTCCTCTCTCACTCTATGTTTCTCTCTAATTCTCCTCTCTCACTCACCCTCTCCTCTCCCTCACTCTCTGTCTCTATCTGTCAATGTATCTCTCTCCTCCATTTCTCTCTCTCCCCTACCTCACCCTCTCTCTCTTTGTATCCCTCTCACTCTTCTAATGAAATGCACACATTTCTTAGTTTTTAAAAGAAAGAAAATGTGGAAAAAGTATGAGAGTAACTTGCTATCTCTATATGGATGGTGGCAGAATATTTGCATAATTCTGTTCATAAAGTTATAATGTATTGATTTTACAGGACTTGTGCCCATTAGTGCGCAGTAGATACAAAATAGTTGATATATTCCTAGTAGAAACCTTTGCACCTACTTTGTGTAATTTCAGTAATTACCTCATTTTGAAACCTTAAACTATGGTGGAAGTCATGCCCATGCTCAACACTGGTTCAGGAGAAGAAACAGTCTTCACGAATAGCTCACTACAGCGTAATTTAATTACTTGTGAAGCTCCAGTTCCAGGCACTGCTGCCATCAGTACCCTGTGTGCACCAGACCCCTCGTGCTGATGAGCTATTCTGCAATAGGATAAACGCCCTCCACGATTCACCACTGACGTGCATCTCACAATATTGTGCCAAGAACAACGTAAAAAACATTGTGACTTTATGAGTTAGACTCTGACCTGTTTTGTCAGGCGGCACCTTGTCGGTGTGGTCATGAAGCCCTCACCCACCAACCTAGTTGGTGGCATGCTTCATCATCAGGCCCACCCAGTGACTCCTAATGTGTCCCGGGTGTGCTACGATGCCTGATTACAGCGGAGCTGGTATTTTTTATGAGAGTGCAGTGTTGAGATTTAGTGAAGTGAAAGATTAAAAGGGCTTGGCAGGGGTCCCAGCACCCGAGGGTAAATTACATTTTAATGACTGGGCCATCGTTTGCGGTTAAAATAAGGCAGAAGGATGTTTGGTGGTTAGTTACGACCTCTTACATCCATTATGGGTCGACATGTTTCAGCCAGTGCCTTAGAATTAATCTGGCTTTCAAAGGTCCTTGGTGAGCTGCATCCTCGTCTAATTGTCCCCACTGCAACCTATCCTGGTTTGGTACCTGGAAAACAAAGGTGAGCATATGCGCTGCTGCGCATCCCTTGGGTGGGGTAGTACCTGCCTGCTCATATAGGCCGCTCTGCATCCCTGTGGTGGGAAGGTACCTTCAAATGACAAGATGATCATATAGGATGCTACGCGTCCCTTCGGTGGGAAGGTACCTGCCTGATGATCATATAGGCTGTTGCGCATTCCTATGGTTGGGCGGTACCTGCCTGATAATCATATAGGCTGCTACGCATCCCTTTGGTGGGAAGGTACCTGCCTGATGATCATGGAGCCTGCTGCTCATCCCTTTGGTGGGAAGGTACCTGCAAATCACAGAATGATCATATATGCTGCTGCACGTCCCTTTTGTGGGGAGGTACCTGCTTGATGATCATAGAGCCTGTTGCGCGTTCCTATGGTGGGGAGGTATCAGCCTGATGATCATAGAGCCTGCTGCGCGTCCCTTTGGTGAGGAGGTACCTGCCTGATGATCATAGAGCCAGCTGCGCGTCCCTTTGGTGGGGAGGTACCTGCCTGATGATCATAGAGCCTGCTGCGCGTCCCTTTGGTGGGGAGGTACCTGCCTGAAGATCACATATGGTCCAGCGTGTTCCTTTGGTGGGTAGGTACATGCCTGATGATCATAGAGCCTGCTGCGCGTCCCTTTGGTGTAGAGGTACCTGTCTGATGATCTTATAGGCTGCTGCGCACCCCTTTGATGGGGAGGTACCTGCCTAATGATCATAGAGCCTGCTGCGCATCCCTTTGGTGGGGAGGTACCTGCCTGATGATCATGGAGCCTGCTGTGCATCCCTTTGGTGGGTAGGTACATGCCTGATGATCATAGAGACTGCTGCGCGTCCCTTTGGTGGGTAGGTAAATGCCTGATGATCATACAGGCTGCTGCACATCCCTTTGGTGGAGAGGTACCTTCAAGTGAAAGGATGATCATAGAGCCTGCTGCGCGTCCCTTTGGTGGGGAGGTACCTTCCAGTAAAAAGGATGATCATAGAGCCTGGTGCGTGTCCCTTAGGTGGGGAGGTACCTGCCTGATGATCAATGAGCCTGCTGCGCGTCCCTTTGGTGGAGAGGTGAAAGGATGATCATAGAATCCCTTTTGTGGGAAGGTTAGCTAATCCAAGTCTGCCACCTTCCCATCACTCTCTATTACCATTCCAAAGTGACTTGTAATAATTGCTAACTTAGATGACCTCATGCGTTAGATTTACTCCCTTTGCAACAACAGAGATCCTGCTCAGGATGGAGCACATCTCCTCAGCCATTGGTGGAATACAGGTGACCCAGGACTAAGCCATTCGCGGCTATACATAACCGGCCAATGGCGATTCCAGTGAGTAGACCAGGAGGCACCGCTGTAGCAGAGAGTCCGAGCAGCATCAGCCGTGGCCTAGCTATAATTTGACCCCCAACTAGCTTCCCTATAAAGACAAATAATCTGTCCCAAAATGGCTGAACATGTGAACTATATCTGCCTCAACCTCTCCACACCGGGGGCCATGAGAGTTATCGCGACATTGCTATCTAGGAGGTCGGGCGGATGTATAATAATTATTGAATAGCGTCTAATAATTCGGCGTTTTTAAGATGGCCGAGACGAGCGTTGTCCTCCTTAATCCTGAAGACTCTTCTGTATGTATTCTCTCTAGGCCTATATTCGGCCTACTTGCTCCATTTCGATTTCACAAAGTTATAACCTCCAGTTCAATAAACTTTTTAAAATAATAGCCCTTGATTCTCCCCTTTGTTGGATGATCCAACATTTGCAGTAGGGAATTTACTGAATAAAGCAGAACGTCTTCATTAATTTTATGGACAAATTCCCTAATCTGTAAATACATAAAGAATGAATGCTTAGGCAGATGACATTTTTCCTGTAAATTTGTAAAATCCACAAATATACCCAATACAATAGTTGCTTTGAGTACCTCAATCCAGTGGCGTCACTGGGGTTGGTGTCACCCGGTGCGGGTAACTCATGGTGTCACCCCCTCACGACTTACCGCATGGACTACCTCTGTCGGAAATGTACGGTGCTAGGTACTGTCTTACTCCCTCTAGCTCCCTCTTTCTGTATAGCTCCCTCTCTCTGTCTTACTCCCTCTAGCTCCCTCTCTCTCTGTCTTACTCCCTCTAGCTCCCTCCCTCTCTGCCTTACGCCCTCTAGCTCCCTCTCTCTCTGTCTTACTCCCTCTAGCTCCCTCTCTCTGTCTTGCTCCCTCTAGCTCCCTCTCTCCCTCTCTTACTCCTTCTAGCTCCCTCTCTCTCTGTCTTACTCCCTCTTGCTCCCTCTCTCTCTGTCTTACTCCCTCTAGCTCCCTCTCTCTGTCTTACTCTCTCTAGCTCCCACTCTCTCTCTTACTCCCTCTAGCTCCCGCTCTCTCTCTTACTCCCTCTAGCTCCCTCTTTCTCTCTTACTCCCTCTAGCTCCCTCTCTCTCTGTCTTGCTCCCTCTAGCTCCCTCTCTCTGCCTTACTCCCTCTAGCTTCCTCTCTCTCTGTCTTACTCCCTCTGGCCCCCTTTTTCTTACTCCCTCTAGCTCCCCCTCTCTCTCTCTTACTCCCTCTAGCCCCCCTCTCTCTGTCTTGCTCCCTATAGCTCCCTCTCTCCCTGTCTTATTCCCTCAAGCTCCCTCTCTCTTACTCCCTCTAGCTCCCTCTCTGTCTTGCTCCCTCTAGCTCCCTCTCTATCTGTCTTGCTCCGCCTAGCTCCCTCTCTCTCTGTCTTACTCCCTCTAGCTCCCTCTCTCTCCGGTTTGGTCCCTCTAGCTCCCTGTCTCTGTCTTGCTCCCTCTAACTCCCTCTCTCTCTCTTACTCCCTCTAGCTCCCTCTCTCTCTGTCTTGCTCGCTCTAGCTCCCTGTAGCTCCCTCTCTCTCTATCTTACTTCCTCTAGCTCCCTCTCTCTGTCTAGCTCCCTCTCTCGCTGTCTTATTCTCTCTAGCTCCCTCTCTCTTACTCCCTCTAGCTCCCTCTCTCTGTCTAGCTCCCTCTAGCTCCCTCTCTCTTGCTCCCACTAGCTCCCTCTGTCTCCCTCTCTCTCGGTCTTACTCCCTCTAGCTCCCTCTCTCTCTGTCTTACTCCCTCTAGCTCCCTCTCTCTCTGTCGTACTCCCTCTAGCTCCTCGCTCTGTCTTCCACCCTCTAGCTCCCTCTCTCTCTCTTACTCCCTCTCTCTCTGTCTTGCTCCCTTTCGCTCCCTCTCTCTCTCTCTCTTACTCCCTCTAGCTCCCTCTCTCTGTCTAGCTCCCTCTCTCTGTCTTGCTCCCTCTAGCCCCCTCTGACTCCCTCTCTCTCTGTCTTACTCCCTCTAGCTCCCTCTAGCTCCCTCTCTCTCTGTCTTACTCCCTCTAGCTCCCTCTCTCTGTCTAGCTCCCTCGAGCTCCCTCTCTCTTTGTCTTACTCCCTCTAGCTCCCTCTCTCTTTGTCTTACTCCCTCTAGCTCCCTCTGTCTCTGTCTAGCTCCCTCTCTCTCTCTCTGTCTTACTCCCTCTAGCTCCCTCTGTCTCCCTCTCTCTCTGTCTTACTCCCTCTAGCTCCCTCTCTCTCTGTCTTACTCCCTCTAGCGCCCTCTCTCTCTGTCTTGCTCCCTCTACCTCCATCTCTCTTATTCCCTCTAGCTCCCTCTCTCTCTGTCTTGCTCCCTCTCTCTCTATCTTGCTCCCTCTAGCTCCCTCTCTCTCTATCATACTCCCTTTAGCTCCCTCTCTCTGTCTAGCTCCCTCTCTCTCTCTCTGTCTTACTTCCACTAGCTACCTCTGTCTCCCTCTCTCTGTCTTACTCCCTCTAGCTCCCTCTCTCTCTGTCTTTCTCACTCTAGCTCCCACTCTCTCTGTCTTTCTCACTCTAACTCTCTCTCTCTCTGTCTTCTTACCCCCTCTAGCTCCCTCTCTCTCGCACATTAAACCCACTCTCTGCCGCTTTCATGTGGTTTCTCTTTTAAAGCTTTTCAAGATGCAAAAAGAAATCTGTGTACAAGGCACCAGCGAGTTTGTAGACGTGAGAATGTTACGATATGTAACAGCTAAAGTAAAAGCTAATTTCCAAGCGGTTAATACCCCCCCCTCCCCGCCCCCTCCCTCTTTAGCACTGTGTCTTTTTCCATATAAATGGCGGGGCCCCTCATTACTACACTTTTCAAACTTTATCTAATGAGAACATTTTAATTCGAATAGGTGAGAAAATATCTCGGTTCGCTTTTGTTTTTAAAGCGGATCGAGTCTCTCCGAGGCCTTCGGGTGCGGTGCAGGGGGTGCCATGTACAGAGGCCTGCTGGGGGGGCGGGGGGCGCAACCAGATGGTGTCACCCCCATGTGAGGGTGTCACCCGGTGCGGTCCGCACCCCCCGCACCCCCCTAGTGACGCCACTGCCTCAATCCACGCTTGTTCCCAGAACCTACAGTGGCATAATCTCCCTGCTTTTTCCCCGATCTTGAAGCAAACTCTTATGAAGTAATTATATTCAGTGCTCTTCAGAAACTTCCCATTAGCTTTCTTCTCCATATACAATTAATATATGGAAGGTAAATTGGGGGTAGCCCCTTCTATTTCCGTGTTATTACTCTTAATAATACATTTCATGTAAATTAAAATAATAATATTTAGAGATAGGAAATCCCCTCCCCTTTATTAGTAGGTTGCCTACGATATTTTAATACTTTTCATGGCTGTTTACACCCCAAGATAAAAGAATAACATAGGAATCAAGGGGCATATTACCAACCTACAGCGATATTTATCGCTAAGTAGGGTTATCGGTAATATTTTTATCGCCACCATTCACCTGTTTTTGTCACTGAGATAACTTGCTATTAGCAAGGTTTATCTCAAAAGCGATAAAACTCAGGTGAAATGCGTGAATATCGCTGTCAATACAGCGATAATCACGCATTAGCGTGGAAATGCTCTTAGCCATGTTATCCACCTCCCATTGGATAACATGGCTAAGTACTGGTCAGGGCAGGCGTTAGAATTTGGAGAAATTAGCTCTTAGCGCAAATATTTCCAACGCTACGCCTGTGTTGATCTTAAGCGATTGCGATGCTAGCGACTGTTTTCAGTCGCTAACATTTTGTCACGCCCACTTTGCATGTCATTAGCGATAAATATCGCAGATATGCAAAGCGGGCCCCAAAATGCTCGCTATCGCCTGAAGCTGTCGCTAACTGGTGTTAGTGACAGCTTGGTAATTGGGCGAGAAAATTATCGCCGCTTTAGCGGGAAAAAGTCCTGCTAAAGCGGCGATAAGGGCCCTTGGTAATATGCCCCCAAGTTTCTGGAACCAAATTTATCTTTGGGTTCAAGCGGGATAGACCTAAAAACATATAAATGTACGGATAAAATAATCATGATTTAGACCTATTCATCGGCTCTCTATTTTTTTTATCAGAGAGAACTCTTTTTGGGATGATGATTTTGTGATGCCTTTTCATTCTCCTTGACCTGTATTAATAAGAAAAAAAGCACTTTGAAAAGAAAGGCAATATATAGCTATATATTATATGCATATGGTAACCTCTATAGAAATTAGCAAATAAATGCTATAGATTGCCTCTTGGTACTTGAATAAATAGTTCCAAAAGGGCAAAGAATCAAAAAGGGTATTTCTGTTATACACTCCTAAAGTTACGTTTATTTGACTTAGAAAACATATATCTGTGATGAGGTTACACAATATTTTAACAACAAATATAATAGTGGGCTCTAAGTGAAGGTGGTGGTTCTAGTTTGCAAAGCAATAATGCTTATTAATTTATTGCATGATTTACAAACAGACACCCAGATTTGTGAACAATTAAAAATGTAAAGAGGGACATGCAGACAAGTAGTGCACAATTGGCATTGACACGTTTTGGCACTATAAGGGCCTTCATCTGGACCACAGTAGCTTCATTGGCCCCAGTAGTGGATTTTATATATGACAATAGTTAACTTATGAACTTTGAGCTTTGCTTACACAACACAAGCTGATGCTAACCCATTGGGCATTCCATTCTATGTCTCAGCTGCCATCGAAAGGCTGACATTTCTTTGGACCCTGGCATCCTGGCAACCAGCATGCTAGAGGCACAGCATCCACAATGCTATTACTGACTTCTGTTTCTTGGTCCTAGCTGCTGGCTTTTTTCCTGGCCTTGTCTACTTTCTCCTTCTCCAATTTTCAGTTTTTTGTTGCAGATGTGCTTTTGAACCTACTTCCTGATTCTCCAATTTTCAGTTTTTTGTTTTTGCTGTGGATGTGCTGTTGAGTATACTTCCAGATTCTCCAGTTTTCCGTTTTTTGCTGCGGATGTTCTGTTGAGTCTGGGACAACCGCCTGTCCATTTTTTGTACCATAATGCCCTTCATCTCTTTGGTGCAGAGACAGATTTCGAATCGAAAATATTTGTTGCAAAAATATCAAGTTGCAAATATTGTGGGTCAGAAATATCGACAGCAAGATTGTGGTCAAGAATATCAACTTAAGGTAAGTAATATTGATTTTAAAAATATCGAAGTGTTTAATATCATTTGCAAAAATATAGTTGTGAAAAATGTTATTTTTTTATTAATGTTTTGTATTTTAGTATATATTACATATGTATGTGTTGTATGTTTTTTGTAAAAGGATTGTTTGTATTTTAATGTATGTGTTACATTTTTAGTAGTTATCAATTTTTTTTAATTTGGAATTTTGCGATTTCAGTTCCGTAGCATGTTGTGGATTTATAGGGGAATAGGGTGGGAAGGAATTTAATTATTTTAAGGGGCCGATTCCCATCCTGGAAAAAAAACGTCTGTACGATTTTCATCCGGAGCCATCGCCGGACGATTCGTACTCGTCCGTCCGAGTCGCGTAGTACGATCCGTATTCCGTCAATCCGTCAGAATCGTCGCGGTGCGTACGTATTGCAAAGCTGAAACAGTGAACCGTACGACTCGTACACATGCTGTATGACCCGACGAGTACGATCTGGACCGGGGTATGAGGACGCGATTCGCACGGTCCATGTCAGGTAAGGGCGATTCATACAGAAAAGCACACAATCACTTACACACTATACGGTGCGTACACCCCATGATTGCAGGGGTGCGGTGCACTGTACACCTTGGGGTGTACGCACCGTACACCCTGATCGCAGGGTGTACGCACCGTACACCCAGCGAACATGGGGTACGGTGCGTACACCCCAAGATCACGGGGTACGGTGCGTACACCCTGTGATATTCATATTTGTTTAATTGAAATGTTAAATGTGTAAAATATTTTACTGTTAATTAATTATTAATTGGTTGTTAATTAATTGGAGTGGGAATAGTAATTTTTACCCCTCTGCTATCCGACACTTTCACTACTGTTGCACTCACTGGAGTGGGAATAGTGATTTCTACCTCTCCACTATCCAACACTTTCCCTACTGTTGCATTTACTTGAGTGGGAACAAAAATTTTACACCTCTGCTACCCAACATTTATTCTACTGTTTCATTCAGTGTAGTGGGAATAGTCATTTTTCCCCTCTGCTATCCAACACTTTTCCTACTGTTGTATTCACTGGAGTGGGAATAACATATTTTACTCCTCCTCTATCCAACAGTTATTCTACTGTTGCATTCAGTGGAGTGGGAATAGTAATTTTTAGCCCTCCGCTGTCCAACACTTTCCCTACTGTTGCACTCATTGGAGTTGGAATAGTAATTTTACCCCTCCGCTATCCAACACTTTCCCTACTATTGCACTCACTGGAGTGGGAATAGTAAGTTCTACACCTCCGCTACCCAAAACTTTCCATACTGTTGCACTCATTGGAGTGGGAATAGTAATTTTCACCCCTCCGCTATCCAACACTTACCGTACCGTTGCACTTCCGGGAGTGGGAATAGTGATTTCTACCTCATCGCTATCCAACAATTTCCCCACTGTTGCATTCACTTGAGTGGGAACAAAAAATGTTACCCCTCTGCAATTCAACAGTTATTCTACTGTTGCATTCTTTAGTGTGGGAATAGTCATTTTCCCCCTCCACTATCCAACACTTTCCCTACTATTGCACTTACTGGAGTGGTAGTAGTAATTTTTTACCCATCTGCTATCCACGCCTTTTCCTACTGTTGCACTCGCTGGAGAGGGAGTAGTAATTTTTACCCCTCCGCTATCTAATGCTTTCTGTACGGTTGCATTCACTTGAGTGGGAACAAAAAATGTTACCCCTCTGCAATCCAACAGTTATTCCACTGGTGCATTCAGTAGAGTGGAATTAGTCATTTTCCCCTCCGCTATCCAACACTTTCCCTACTGTTGCTCTCACTGGAGTGGGTATAGTCATTTTTACCCCTCCGCTATCCAACACTTTCCCTACTGTTACACTCACTGGGGTTGGAATATTAATTTGTATACCTCCACTATCCACCACTTTCTCTACTGTTGCACTCACTGGAGTGGGAATAGTAGTTTTTACCTCACCGCTATCCAACATTTTCCCTACTGTTGTACTCACTGGAGTGGGAATAAAAAATGTTCCCCCTCCGTTATCCATCATTTATCCTACTGTCACATTCAGTGGAGTTGGAATAGTAATTTTTACCCCTCCGCTATCCAACACTTTCCCTACTGTTGCACTCACTAGAGTTGGAATAGTAATTTATGTACCTCAGCTAGCCAACACTTTTCCTACTGTTGCACTCACTGGAGTTGGAATAGTAATTTTTACCTCTCAGGTATCCAACACTTTCCCTCCTGTTGCATTCACTGGAGGGGGAATACAAATGTTTACCGATCCTCTATCCAACAGTTATTCTACTGTTGCATTCAGTGAAGTGGGATTAGTCATTTTTAACCCTCTGCTATCCAACACTTTCCCTACTGTTGCAGTCATTGGAGTGGGAATAGTAATTTTTACCCCTCCGCTATCCAAACTTTCCCTAGTGTTGCACTCACTGGAGTGGGAATAGTGATTCCTACCTTTGACTATCCAACACTTTCCCTACTGTTACATTCACTTGAGTGGGAACAAGAAATGAACAAGAAATGTTACCCCTCTGCTATCCAACAGTTATTCTACTGTTGCATACAGTGGAGTGGGAATAGTCATGTTTTCCCCTCTGCTATTCAACACTTTCCCTACTGTTACATTCACTGGAGTGGGAATAACATGTTTTACCCCTCCTTTATCGAACAGTTATTCAACTGTTGCATTCAGTGGAGTGGGAATAGTCATTTGTAGCCCTCTACTCTCCAACACGTTCACTACTGTTGCACTCATTTAAAGCAAGAGGGTCTGGACCTAAGCAAAGAAAAAACAAAAGTGGTCCGTCTGGTAGACCCAAAAAAACTAAGATATACATGGATGGTGAATGGGACAAAGGTGCAGGAACAAGGGTCGTACAAGTACCTCGGAATCACAATATCTCAGGGCGCAAAACAAACGGAGCATAGAACTGCAATACGCGCAAAAGCCCAAACCCTAATCTTCGCTTACCGTCTACTAAAAACAAAGATGGACTGTCCAAATCACAAACATCTGTTGAAGGTCATGTCGGCACAAATTTTACCCTCTCTGTCTTACGGTCTAGTCACCTGGTGTGGCAAGGAAACAGACTTACTAAATGAGCTCCAAACCAAAATCTACAAAGCAGTTTTTAATCTTCCAAGATGTGCCTCAGCCTCGCAAGTTAGGCTTGAATTTGGTCTGCAAAACCAGAAATATAGGAGCATGAGCAGCTTCGTAAAACTGTGCCATAAACTTAGATCTGCAGACCCGGAATCCATGGACTGGCTAAACTGGGAAGTTATAAAAAATCAAGGGGAGACCGGAACCCCGTGCTCCTGGGGAAACTACCTGAAAATCTGCGTAAAAGAGCTGGAGTTGGAAGCTGCATGGGAATCCGCGATGGATAAAGCAAGCATAAGTAGATTGGCAAATAAGTAGCAAGGAAAAAATCCTTTCAAGAAGATAAAGGGACACTACTAAAACGGCGACACGGCTGGACCATTATCAATTCCTTCAAAGCAGGACTACCACACGCTTACTTAACCTCTCACTTCAACGTGCATTTAAAAAGAGCCTTTACAGATTATAGGATGGGCATGCACATCTCGAATGATCTATTACCATCCTGGAAAGGTAACCACCAGACTGCGCAATGCAGACTATGCGGCTATAAAACAGAATCATTAGCTCATTTTTTGTGTGTCTGTCCTGCACTTATGGCACAACGGCAACGACTGTTAAAAGGTATTTGCAATGAGCTAAATATCCGCACCTGCAGACAAGCAGTAACTTGTTGGTTGGGAGGGAGTTCTTTTATTATGGCTTGCCGGGGAACAAAATTCATGGTAGAAGTGAAAAAAAGTTTGAGCCAAGTAGAACGAGGAGAAGGTTAAGAAGCAGGACACTAAGGCTGCCTTGATTTTAACGAGTGGTAAAGTTTGTATAAACAAGCAAAAACATTTTTGATATTCAAAGACAGCGGGAGTATCTCCGGAAGAAACTTTTAAAACATCGTCCCACATCATTTTTAACAAGGGAGGAGACTTAATTTTACCAAACATATTTACACTTTGTATTATTCTTTATAATGTGAAAATTGTAATAATTTTAATTAATTATGCAATAAACCTTTTTGACTTTGACTTTGACTACTGTTGCACTCATTGAAGTGGGAATAGTAATTTTTTCCCCTCTGCTATCCAACACTTTCCCTATTGCTGCACTCTTAGGAGTAGTAATAGTAATTTCTACCCCTCCGCTATCCAACACTTTGCCTACTGTTGCACTTACTGGAGTTGGAATAGTAGTTTTTACCCCTCTGCTATCCAACACTTTCCCTACTGTTGCATTCTTTAGTGTGGGAATAGTCATTTTCCCCCTCCACTATCCAACACTTTCCCTACTATTGCACTTACTGGAGTGGTAGTAGTAATTTTTACCCCTCTGCTATCCACTACCTTTCCTACTGTTGCACTCGCTGGAGAGGGAGTAGTAATTTTTACCCCTCCGCTATCTAATACTTTCTCTACTGTTGCACACACTGTAGTGGGAATAGTAATTTTTACCTCTCCGCTATTCATACACTTTCCGTACTGTTGCACTCACTGGAGAGGGAATAGTGATTTCTACATCACCGCTATCCAACAATTTCCCTACCTTTGCATTCACTTAATTGATAACAAAATTTTTTACCCCTCTGCAATTCAACGGTTATTCTACTGGTGCATTCAGTGGACTGGGAATAGTCATTTTCCCCTACGCTATCCAACACTTTCCCTACTGTTGCTCTCACTGGAGTGGGTATAGTCATTTTTGCCCCTCCGCTATCCAACACTTTCCCTAGTGTTGTATTGTTTGTAGTGGTAATAGTAAATTCTACCCCTCCGCTATCCAACACTTTGCCTACTGTAGCATTTACTGGAGTTGGAATAATTACCCCTCTGCTATCCAACACTTTTCCTACTGTTACACTCACTGGGGTTGGAATAGTAATTTTTTTATCTCCACTATCCACCACTTTCTCTACTGTTGCACTCACTGAAGTGGGAAGAGTAATTTTTACCTCTCCGCTATTCATACACTTTCCCTACTGTTGCTCTCACTGGAGTGGGTATAGTCATTTTTACCCCTCCGCTATCCAACACTTTCCCTAGTGTTGCACTGTTTGTAGAGGGAATAGTAATGTTTTCCCCTCCGCTATCCAACACTTTGCCTACTGTTGCTATTACTGGAGTTGGAATAGCAATTTTTACCCCTCCGCTATCCAACACTTTCCCTACTGTTACACTCAATGGGGTTGGAATATTAATTTTTATACCTCCACTATCCACTACTTTCTCTACTGTTGCACTCACTGGAGTGGGAATAGTAATTTTTACCTCTCCGCTTTCCAACACTTTCCCTACTGTTACACTCACTGGGGTTGGAATAGTAATTTTTATACATTCACAATCCATCACTTTCTCCACTGTCGCATTCAGTGGAGTTGGAATAGTAATTTTTACCCCTCCGCTATCCAACTCTTTCCCTACTGTTGCACTCACTGGAGTGGGAATAGTAATTTTTACCCCGCCGCTACCCAACAATTTCCCTACTGTTGCATTCACCTGAGTGGGAACAAAAAATGTTACCCCTCTGCTATCCAACAGTTATTCTACTGTTGCATTCAGTGGAGCGGGAATAGTCATGTTTCCCCTCTGCTATCCAACACTTACTCTACTGCTGCACTCTTAGGAGTGGTAATAGTAATTTCTACCCCTCCGCTATCCAACACTTTGCCTACTCTAGCACTTACTGGAGTTGGAATAGTAATTTTTACCCCTCCGCTATCCAACACTTTCCCTACAGTTACACTCACTGGGGTTGGAATAGTAATTTTTATGCCTCCACTATCCACCACTTTCTCTACTGTTGCACTCACAGGGGTGGGAATAGTAATTTTTACCTCTCCGCTATCCAACATTTTCCCTACTGTTGTACTCACTAGAGTGGGAATAAAAAATGTTACCCC
Source organism: Lissotriton vulgaris (assembly GCF_964263255.1). NCBI lineage: Eukaryota > Metazoa > Chordata > Amphibia > Caudata > Salamandridae > Lissotriton > Lissotriton vulgaris. Next base: position 614,314 of record NW_028254880.1, on the reverse strand, counting down.
TCCGTTATCTACCAGTTATCCTACTGTCACATTCAGTGGAGTTGGAATAGTAATTTTTACCCCTCAGCTATCCAACACTTTCCCTACTGTTGCACTCACTAGAGTTGGAATAGTAATTTTTACCTCTCAGGTATCCAACACTTTCCCTCCTGTTACATTCACTGGAGGGGGAATAAAAATGTTTACCAAAATGTTTACCGATCCTCTATCCAACAGTTATTCTACTGTTGCATTCAGTGAAGTGGGAATAGTAATTTTTAACTCTCTGCTATCCAACACTTTCCCTACTGTTGCAGTCATTGGAGTGGGAATAGTCATTTTTACCCCTCCGCTATCCAAACTTTCCCTAGTGTTGCACTCACTGGAGTGGGAATAGTGATTCCTACCTCTGACTATCCAACACTTTCCCTACTGTTACATTCACTTGAGTGGGAACAAGAAATGTTACCCCTCTGCTATCCAAAAGTTATTCTACTGTTTCATACAGTGGAGTGGGAATAGTCATTTTTCCCCTCTGCTATTCAACACTTTCCCTACTGTTACCTTCACTGGAGTGGGAATAACATGTTTTACCCCTCCTCTATAGAACAGTTATCCAACTGTTGCATTCAGCGGAGTGGGAATAGTCATTTTTAGCCCTCTGCTCTCCAACACTTTCACTACTGTTGCACTCATTGGATTGGGAATAGTAATTTTTTTCCCTCTGCTATCTAACACTTTCCCTATTGCTACACTCTTAGGAGTAGTAATAGTAATTTCTACCCCCCCGCTATCCAACACTTTGCCTACTGTTGCACTTACTGGAGTTGGAATAGTAATTTTTACCCCTCCGCTATCGAACACTTTCCCTACTGTTACACTCACTGGGGTTGGAATATTCATTTTTATATCTCCACTATCCACCACTTTCTCTACTGTTGCACTCACTGGAGTGGGAATAGTAATTTTTACCTCTCCGCTATCCAACACTTTCCCTACTGTTACACTCACTGGGGTTGGAATAGTAATTTTTATACCTCGACTACCCACCATTTTCTCTACTGTCGCATTCAGTGGAGTTGGAATGGTTATTTTTACCCCTCCGCTATCCACCTCTTTCCCTACTGTTGCACTCACTGGAGTGGGAATAGTAATTTTTACCACTTTGCTACCAAACACTTTCCCTACTGTTGCACTTACAGGAGTGGGAATAGTGATTTCTACCTCTCCGCTATCCAACAATTTCCCTACTGTTACACTCACAGGGGTTGGAATAGTAATTTTTATACCTCCACTATCAACTACTGTCGCATTCAGTGGAGTTGGAATAGTAATTTTTACCCCTCCGCTATCCACCTCTTTCCCTACTGTTGCACTCACTGGAGTGGGAATAGTAATTTTTACCCCTTCGCTACCAAACACTTTCCCTACTGTTGCACTCACAGGAGTGGGAATAGTGATTTCTACCTCTCCGCTATCCAACAATTTCCCTACTGTTGCATTCACCTGAGTGGGAACAAAAAATATTACCCCTCTGCTATCCAACAGTTATTCTACTGTTGCATTCAGTGGCGTTGGAATAGTCATTTCTCCCCTCCGCTCCCTACTGTTGCTCTCACTGGAGTGGGTATAGTCATGTTTACCCCTCCGCTATCCAACACTTTCTCTAGTGTTGCACTGTTTATAGTGGGAATAGTCATTTTTAACCCTCTGCTATCCAACAATTTCCCTACTGCTGCACTCTTAGGAGTGGTAATAGTTATTTCTACCCCTCCGCTATCCAACACTTTGCCTACTGTTGCACTTACCAGAGTTGGAATAGTAATTTTTACCCCTCCGCTATCCACCGCTTTCCCTACTGTTACACTCACTGGGGTTGGAATAGTAATTTTTAATGCCTCCACTATCCACCACTTTCTCTACTGTTGCACTCACAGGGGTGGGAATAGTAATTTTTACCTCTCCGCTTTCCAACATTTTCCCTACTGTTGTACTCACTGGAGTGGGAATAAAAAATGTTACCCCTCCGTTATCCATAAGTTATCCTACTGTCACATTCAGTGGAGTTGGAATAGTAATTTTAACCCCTCCGCTATCCACCTCTTTCCCTACTGTTGCACTCACTGGAGTGGGAATAGTAATTTTTACCCCTTCGCTACCCAACACTTTCCCTACTGTTGCACTCACAGGAGTGGGAATAGTGATTTCTACCTCTCCGCTATCCAACAATTTCCCTACTGTTGCATTCACCTGAGTGGGAACAAAAAATGTTACCCCTCTGCTATCCAACAGTTATTCTACTGTTGCATTCAGTGGCGTGGGAATAGTCATTTCTCCCCTCCGCTCCCTACTGTTGCTCTCACTGGAGTGGGTATAGTCATGTTTCCCCTCCGCTATCCAACACTTTCTCTACTGTTGCACTTTTTATAGTGGGAATAGTAATTTTTAACCCTCTGCTATCCACCAATTTCCCTACTGCTGCACTCTTAGTAGTGGTAATAGTTATTTCTACCCCTCCGCTAATCAACACTTTGCTTACTGTTGCACTTACCGGAGTCGGAATAGTAATTTTTACCCCTCCGCTATCCAACACTTTCCCTACTGTTACACTCACTGGGATTGGAATAGTAATTTTTTGTAATTTTTCATGCCTCCACTATCCACCACTTTCTCTACTGTTGCACTCACAGGGGTGGGAATAGTAATGTTTACCTCTCCGCTTTCCAACATTTTCCCTACTGTTGTACTCACTGGAGTGGGAATAAAAAATGTTACCCCTCCGTTATCCATAAGTTATCCTACTGTCACATTCAGTGGAGTTGGATTAGTAATTTTTACCCCTCCGCTATCCAACACTTTCCCTACTGTTGCACTCACTAGAGTTGGAATAGTAATTTATGTACCTCAGCTACCCAACACTTTTCCTACTGTTGCACTCACTGGAGTTGGAATAGTAATTTTTACCTCTCAGCTATCCAACACTTTCCCTCCTGTTGCAGTCACTGGAGGGGGAATAAAAATGTTTACCGATCATCTATCCAACAGTTATTCTAACGTTACATTCAGTGAAGTCGGAATAGTCAGTTTTAACCCTCTGCTATCCAACACTTTCCCTACTGTTACAGTCATTGGAGTGGGAATAGTAATTTTTACCCCTCCGCTATCCAAACCTTCCCTAGTGTTACACTCACTGGAGTGGGAATAGTGATTCCTACCTCTGACTATCCAACATTTTCCCTACTGTTACATTCACTTGAGTGGGAACAAAAAATGTTACCCCTCTGCTATCCAACAGTTATTCTACTTTTGCATACAGTGGAGTGGGAATAGTTATTTTTTCCCCTCTGCTATTCTGCACTTTCCCTACTTTTACATTCACTGGAGTGGAAATAACATCTTTTACCTCTCCTCTATCGAAAAGTTATTCAACTGTTGCATTCAGTGGAGTGGGAATAGTAATGTTTAGCTCTCTGCTCTCCAACACTTTCACTACTGTTGCACTCATTGGAGTGGGAATAGTAATTTTTTCCCCTCTGCTATCCAACCCTTTCCCTATTGCTGCACTCTTAGGAGTAGTAATAGTAATTTCTACCCCTCCGCTATCCAACACTTTGCCTACTATTGCACTTACTGGAGTTGGAATAGTAATTTTTACCCCTCCGCTATCCAACACTTTCCCTACTGTTACACTCACTGGAGCTGGAATATTAATTTGTATACCTCCACTATCCACCACTTTCTCTACTGTATAATTTGTATAATTTGTATACCTCCACTATCCACCACTTTCTCTACTGTTGCACTCACTGGAGTGGGAATAGCAATTTTTACCTCTCCGCTTTCCAACACGTTCCCTACTGTTACACTCACTGGGGTTGGAATAGTAATTTTTATACCTTCACTATCCATCACTTTCTCCACTGTCGCATTCAGTGGAGTTGGAATAGTAATTTTTACCACTCCGCTATCCAACACTTTCCCTACTGTTGCACTCACTAGAGTTGGAATAGTAATGTATGCACCTCAGCTAGCCAACACTTTTCCTACTGTTGCACTCACTGGAGTTGGAATAGTAATTTTTACCTCTCAGCTATCCAACACTTTCCCTCCTGTTGCATTCACTGGAGGGGGAATAAAAATGTTTACCGATCCTCTATCCAATAGTTATTCTACTGTTGCATTCAGTGAAGTGGGAACAGTCATTTTTAACCCTCCGCTATCCAATACTTTCCCTACTGTTGCACTCATTGGAGTGGGAATAGTAATTTTTACCCCTCCGCTATCCAAACTTTCCCTACTGTTGCACTCACTGGAGTGGGAATAGTGATACCTACCTCTGACTATCCAACACTTTCCCTACTGTTGCACTCACTGGAGTGGGAATAGTGATACCTACCTCTGACTATCCAACACTTTCCCTACTGTTGCATTCACTTAGTTGGGAACAAGAAATTTTACCCCTCTGCTATCCAATAGTTATTATTGTTGCATACAGTGGAGTGGGAATAGTCATTTTTTCCCCTCTGCTATTCAACACTTTCCCTACTGTTACATTTACTGGAGTGGGAATAACATGTTTTACCCCTCCTCTATCGAACAGTTATTCTACTGTTTCATACAGTGAAGTGGGAATTGTCATTTTTAGCCCTCCACTCTCCAACACTTTCCCTACTGTTGCACTCACTGGAGTGGGAATAGTAATTTGTACCCCTCCGCTATCCAACACTTTCCCTATTGTTGCACTCACTGGAGTGGGAATAGTGATTTCTACCTCTCCACTATCCAACACTTTCCCTACTGTTGCATTCACTTGAGTGGGAACAAAAAATGTTACCCCTCTGCTATCCAACAGTTATTCTACTATTGCATTCAGTGGAGTGGGAATAGTACATTTCTCCCCAGATTTTCTTATAATTTCGTTGAGGGGTCCCAATAGGGGGCGAACCCTTGAGCTATTTAACATCTATACTAGGGGTACAAAAAATGTCTCTCTGGCCCCAATAGTAACCATCCTTGAAAAGTGAGCTTAGAGATTGTAATGATGGCATGCAAGTCCTGGTCGCAGGAGATTTTAATTGTACATATGAGCCTCTTGCGGCGGAGTACATTTTGGACCTAGGCGAGGATGACGTAAGGAGTGGTGTACCCATGTTAACTATTCAACCAATAAAAAGATGGTCCCAAAGGGCGATCCAGCTGAACGCATTGACCATGGGGTTTGGGTTAAGAGCTGCTAATGGTTGAACTAATTCAGACTCCATGGGTGCTGACACATTCAATCGGGTGAACCACATGACAAGGATTGATTACATCCTCCTTGAGTTTACGCTTTGGGAGTTTGTGCAGGACATGGTTGTCTTACCCACTGGAGATAGCGACCACAACTCACTTTCACTAACCCTCAAGAGTTTGTGGCCCAGAAAAACAAATGAAGTAATATCAAGCGAATTGGAGCTTGCCCCCAAAGTCTTTCCATCTAACTGTGGGGGACTCCTTAAGTGGTGTAAAGTAGCCCTGGATGAAGCAACGCTAGAGTCTATAGACATAGCACTAACAGCCTTGCAAAGGAAGCTGGACAGTATCTTAGCCCACCCTGTCCCAGGCAGAGCAACGCTCGTCTTCCAGGATACCATCAAGATTGTAGGGAAATTATTTCTGAAGTAAATACGTGGGGGTAAGATGGCAGGGTCCCAGATGCCAAATGATGTGCATAATTAGTTCACTCCTACATGCAGGCATAAAAAGTCAGCCTTGATCAAGGATATTAAAGGGAAGTCACAACCTCTGATACAGTGGGCTAGAAAAGAGTATAAGCAGGCAATAATAAACGCAAAAAAGGAGTGGGAAGACCAGTATTGGCAAACATTAAAAGAGGCTAGTACTAGCAAGGATGCTAGACGCTTTTGGGATACAATAAAAGCTAGAAATATACCAGATAGCGACCTCATTATATGCAATATTACTAGCCAAGCATGGTTTGACCACTTCTTAAAACTGTATACTTGCCAGCATGAGACTAGCGCTTTACTACATCTAATTTTCATGTTTTGCAGGGTGATGCTAACGAATTCCCCTTTACAACTAAGGAAGTGGAGCATTCTATTAGTACCATCGCACCCCAAAATGTAGACGGCCCAGATGGCATCCCTGGGGATCTGCTCCGATCGGATAAACCAAAATGGGGAAGCTTATTCACTCTTTGCTTATCGCCATTGATAGAGGCGCTGCCATCCCTGAGTCCTGGAAAGTGGTTGAGGTCGTGCCCATTTTGAAAAAGGGGCTGAGGGACGACCCTTCCAATTATCGGCCTATAAGTTTGTTAGAATCAACCCAGAAGGTTGTTGGTAAGGTGCTGTTGGAGAGAATATTACAATGGATTAACGAAAACGAGATTCTCTCTGACTACCAAGCGGGGTTTAGGGTTGGTACGGGCACAATAGAGCAGGCGTTTAGATTAATGTTAATCTACTGGAAGGTGGTGGTTATAGGCAGAGGCAGTCTTTATCTCGCGTTCATCAACCTAAAGACTGCCTTTGACCTTGTACCTAGAGATATTCTTTGGGGAATAGTCTCAGATATGGGGCTCCCACGTTACATCCTGTCCATATTGGTGAGGCTCCACGAAGACAATTTTGCCCAAGTAAGATGGGGCACAGAGGGCGAGAAAACCAACAGAGGGGTTCTCCAGGGATGTGTTCTTGCGCCCACTCTTTTTTCATTATATGTAAATGGTGTGGTTGAGCATCTGCTAAAAGATCCTTCAGACGAACCATCTCTGGCGGGCGAGCAAATTCCTACCCTCCTATTTGCGGATGATATGCTCTTGATATCTAAGACCCCAATGGGCCTCCAAAACCTCCTTGACAACTTCCAGATTTTTTGCTTGCAGCAGGGTCTAGTAATTAACACCAATAAAATAAAGTATTTGGTGATGAATCCCCCGAAAAAACTTGGCCGTCCCCCTACATTGAACCTTGTGCCTTTGGAAAGGGTCACTGTGTTTGATTACTTAGGTATACCTATATCGCATACCATGCAGTGGACCCCGCACCTCTGTAAAATGCTGCTAACCCATAAGAGGGTAGCCGGGGCACTGCTTAAGGAACAGGGCTCCTGTTCAATAAGGCCAATAGCTCCTGTCATTGACATTTATAAAGCAAGGAGAGTAAGCTCTGCTCTGTATGGGGCAGAGCTATGGGGTACCATCGGTACAGTTGAATTGACAAAGTCCGAAAATAAATTCTATAGGGATCTTATGTCACTTCCCAAGAGCACTCCAATGATACCTTTATTGCTTGACTTAGGCTGTCGCCCTATTAACGATTTGGCAAAGCTTCGGCCGTTGCTCCTATGGGCCCGGTTGTGGCAAGTACCTGATTGGTCAAATATGATAAAGTGCTATCTGAAGTAATGTCATTGCCTGGATGGCATAAAGTAAAGTGGTTAAAAGATGTAAAAACTCTGCTTGGCGATCTGGGCCTTAGTGAGGCATGGGTTGGTAGGTCCTCTCCTCCAAAGGCAACCTTAAAGAGCCTCTATTCGAACTGGGTTGCGTCTAGAACTAGTACCGATCATGCTATGGGCAAGCTTACGAACGACTCTCTGAAGTTCAAGGATTAACCCACCCACCCGGGAACTTTATTTGGGTATTATCTGGAAGCCATTCGATAGGGCCCTCTACTTCAGGTTTAGGGTCAGGGCTCTTCCAGTGCGTGCCTTAACAGCTTGCTGAAAACCTCCGGCTCAAACAACAGCATTTTGCCCTATCTGCCTAACCAGACCAGAAACTATAGCGCACTTTATGTTTGATTACCCGGCGTACATGCACCCAAGAAATAGGTGGCACAAACCTTTGTGTCTGCTGTTAGGCACTAGATCTCATAATGAGGCGCTGCACATTTTAATGGCAGATTCACGGCCACTGTATGCCTGTGATCTCTCAAAATGTTTATCATGGGCATGGCATGTTAGAAACAAAAGCTTAAATGAAATGTTTAATCTTGCTCACATGTTGTTTTTAACTTGTAAATATTAGCTGTAAATAGATTATTTCCTGTTTTTAACTCTAAATGTGTTTTCTATAATGTGATGCTTTTATGATATGTTTTTATCGAAATAAATCCTTTCTGACTGACTGACTGACTGAGTTATTCTACTGTCGCATTCTTTGGAGTGGGAATAGTAATTTGTACCCCTACGCTATCCAACACTTTACCTACTGTAGTTCTCTTTGGAGTGGGAATAGTAATTGTTACTCCTCCACTAATCAACATTTTCCCTACTGTTGCATTCTTTAGAGTGGGAATAGTCATTTTCCCCCTCCACTATCCACCACTAGTTTTGCGCTCACTGGATTAGGAATGGTAATTTTTACCCCGCCGCTATCCAACGCTTTACCTACTATTATACTCACTGGGGTTGGAATAGTAAATTTAATTATTTTGCTATCCAACACTTTCCTGATGGTGCACTTATTGTATTGGCAATAAAAGTTTAAGTATTTTTTAATAGTTTATTGTTTTAATTTATTATGGAATGTTATTTTAATTTTTCAAATTATTTATATATATTTGTATGTATTTTTATATCATTTTAAAGTTGTAAAGTAAATTAAAGATAAAAGTTTAATAATGATTTTAAAGTATATATATATATATATATATATAGGGACATCAGAAGAAGGCGGAATGCCGAAATGCATCATGTCAAGCACTGTGAATAAATGGTCGCCCTGCAACCCCCGCTGTGTCCTCTGGTCATTTTCAGGGAAGTGATCGTTTGATGGATATTTTCACGCGCCTGCCAGTAGCGTGTGCAAGAGGACCCGTCTTTCAAGTGGATCGCAGTAATATTGGCAACGTGGCAATTTCTCTCCAAGGTATTGGATACTGCGACCCCGCCTCGGAAACAGACCAAGCAAGTGACCGCTGCTAGAAGCAGTCCGTGACTGCACGGGGACCCGTGATCACTGAATCTACGCGTCACGGCCCGGCTTGGTTCCTGAATCTGGGATTAGGCGTTTGGGGACCCAAGGTGGCTATGGACACTTTCAATTTTGGGACACACTCAGCTTCTACCGAGCCTCCTCCCCCCCTTTGCGAGGCACAGCAGTGCTCACTGAAGCACGTACTTACTCCGCAACCAACACACACCGTTGCAATGCATGCTGGGATCTGCAGTCTTCCGATGACAGGCTGCAGCTGTAGGCAATCAGAGGCGGAGCCGTTGAACATTCAAAAGGAGGGAATGAGTGTGAACCAGTGCAAGGGACATCAGAAGAAGGCGGAATGCCGAAATGCATCATGTCAAGCACTGTGAATAAATGGTCGCCCTGCAACCCCCGCTGTGTCCTCTGGTCATTTTCAGGGAAGTGATCGTTTGGTGGATATATTTATATATATATATATATATATGTAAATGACTATATGTGTTTATATTTTTTAATTAAGTTTATTTGTTATATTTTGATAAAATGTATATTAAATTTAGTTTCTTTGGTTAAAATGAATATTATTATTTAATTTATTTTATTTTATTTTATATATATATATATATATATATTTAAATCGATAATTTTTACATCTATATTTTTGCATCTATATTTTTGATTTAATATTTGTTTGCTGTGTAGGTACGGAAGTCGATATTTTTTTAGTCTATATTTTTTTCTCAAAATTTTGTACATCAATGTTTTTTTCATCCACATTCTATCAGTAAAGCATCTCTTTATCTGTTTCTGCCCGCCCATCAACCTCTATATAGCTCGTCTCTACACTTTTCTTTACGTGCCACTCTTTTCTCCTGGAGTTCACATTATTAGGTCCGGTGTGACAGTGCAGCAGTCTGCAAGATCCATTGCTATTACCTATTCTTTCAAAAATACACAGAGTAGTCTTTGGCTCGACCCAGAGGGTATATCTCTCTCACATCATGCTATTGGGTGTTTGGTGTGTCACTCCATTTCCTTTGAAGTGCTTGCATTGCAATGAATGCTGGACTTTTTTTTACATCTCAAATGTGTCTAGAAGCAACATACATTAATTATTTGTCGACATAGATGCATTGTTTACCAAAAGTAATAGTAAGTAAGTAAAATATCTTTATTCGATTGTTTACATGTAACAATCATAAAAGTGCATATCATAAACATTAGTCACAAAGTACAGTTTGTGCAAAAAATAAAATATGTTACCACATCAACATAAGCATGAGCACAAGCGGAAATTTCAATATTATAGTTTAAAAACAGTAGAAAATATACAATATAAAAAAGAAGAGACACACCGGGAATAGAGTTGATTAGCCTTCCATGCTTTTCCTGTGTTTAAGTGCAAGTTTTAAGAAACTACATAAAAACAGGGTGCTGTCGCTATTTAGCATTTGAAGGTAATAAAGTGCCAGTCTGTATTGTGCAAATAATTTTAGTTTTTTCTACTACAGCAGTTTTTATTAGTGCTTTATGACTCAAAATTCAATAAATACCAAATGCTTCTTTCTTGTTTCCCCCGCTCCCTCTCTCATACAGCTTCTCATTTGTCCCATGCTACCCACCATTCTCCCCATAAGAGGTCCCAGTGCCATCTTGTCCGACATGATCAGCATGTTGTAAAATTGGGTGCAGGTTGTTTTCTGTGCCCTCATTTCACAGGCACTTCTCGCCTGTTCCCCACCACCCCACACCGTCTGTATGGCCTGTCTCTTTCACTTCCTGCAAACCACAGCCACCATGTTCTCCCCTACTTCCACTTGCCTCTGTTACCTGATTGCAGACACCCTTATGTGGTGTGGTTTGGGTCAGCTATCATTTTTTTTGTTTTTTTGTTGCAGATTTGTATAGCACAAACTTGACCCGAAGGTATTTGAGCGCTTTACGTGAGCACCAGTTACGATACACAAGGACACCTTTTTTTGTTATGCACGCGGAGATGAAGTGATTTGCCCGAAATCACAGGACGTTAAGCCGACACCGTGGCTGAAACCTGATTCCCCTGCTCCATAGGTGGCAGCTCTTGCTATAAGGCCACACCCTCTCCCCAACTCTCTCAATCCTTGCCTGCCAGGCTCTGATCCTGAGTGATGACTTTGGGCCTGCAGCCTTCTGCGCTATTGTGTATGGCCACTTGCCTTTTGACCCTGTTATATGATGAGGAATTTTTCCCTCTTTGCGCCTTCCCCTGTGTCTTTTGGTTTTCCGCCCTCTCTTTTTTCTACTATCTCTTTTTATTTGTCTACCTCTACGTTTCATCCTGTTACTGTGTCCCCCATCTGATTTTACTAATTCCTCACTTCCTCTTTTTATTCGCTCCTTCTGTTCCCCGACCATCACTTTTCATAACTCCTCCTTCTTATCACTGTATTCAGGATATCTCACCCCTGAAGTAGGGCACCAGAAAAAGTGTGGTACTCACAAGTTGTCACCAGAAAATAACCCTTTATGCAGGGTCGGCTGGAGGGGGGGCGTGCTGTATTTTGCAATAACTAATAATTGAAAAGCACCCGCTGAATTCCTTGGTCCTCCAACTTTCAGGCAGCAAAAACAATGTCAAGATAACTCTTGTGATTAATGTTCCTGCTTGAGAGAGAGATCATAGTTTTGTCTATGGGCAATCTGACTAACCATAAAGTAGTGCAGAGGGTGACTATTCCTGCTGCAAATAACAAATCTGTATTTTACATGAATTGGTAAAAGAGGCCTTTAACAGCAAATTAAAAGAAATTAAATATATGTGAGAGAGAGAAGATGGACCCTTTTGCTTGGTGGTAGTGGAGAAATTCGAAGCGAAGGTCATGGAGACGGGGGGAGGGGGTGGGAGATTGTGGCACAAGGCACCACCAGCAGCAGCCCTGCCTTTATGCTTTGATCGCTCCAAGCAGAAGTGTCTTGGAAATCCTGCCACTGACTTTTCAGCTCTTTGACTCTGTCTCCAATTCCACGAGTAAGCTCATAGCTTCTCAATCCTGGCCTCCACAGAGATCTAAAAGCTAGGATCCGTATGAGTGAGAGTTGCAGGTTTTTAGGTGAACAAACTTAGTGCACGACTCTCGGATCTTTGAGAGTAAAAAGAGTGAGACTGTGCTGCAGGAAGTGGCACTCGCGCTCAATGAGTGCGCACTCATCCAAGGTCTACAAATGACACCAAATGGTTGAGAGCAAGGCATGAAAATGACATCCAATCAGTAAGACTATGCTCCTAGAACTAAGGCTCCCAATACAGGAGTCACCTTGTATTCCAAGAAGTGAAGCTCACACCCGATGAGTAACATTATATTCCATAGTGTGCGATGTGAACCCAATGAGACTACCATATATGATACGCATTCCATGCCCTTCCCCCTTGTAAGACCATCCACAATTTATAAGTCTTTTAGTTGGTAACTCCTTCCAGCAGAATGGTGGCATGGAATGGCGTAGAGTGGCATTGTGTGGAGTGGTGTAGAGTGGGGTGGCATAGAATGACATAGAGTAGAGTGGTGTAGAGTAGAGTGGCATGGAGTAGAGTTGTGTAGAGTAGAGTGGCATGAAGTAGGGTGGTGTAGAATAGAGTGGGGTAGAGAAGAGTGGTTAGAGATGCGTGGCATAGAGTAGCCTGGCATACAATAGAGCGGTGTGGAGTGGAGTGGCAAAGAGTAGAGTGTCATAGAATGAAGTGGCGTAGAGTGCTGTAGCGTGGCATTGTGTGTAGTGGAGTGACATAGAGTGGTATAGAGTGAAATGGCAAGGAGTGGCTTAGAGTTGAGTGGCATGGAGTTGAGTGGCTTGGAGTGGCGTAGAGTAGAGAGGCGTAGAGGACCATAGAGTGATATTGTGTGGAGTGGAATGATGGAGCATAGAGTGGAGTGGCAGAGAGTGGAATGGCCTAGAGTAGAGCTGTGTGGAGTGTAGTCGAGTACACTGGAGTGGTTTAGAGTGGAGCTACGTAGGGTAGAGTGGAGTGTCATTGAGTAGAGTGGGGTGGGGTGGAGTGGCATAGAGGGGAGTAGAGTAGAGTGGGGTAGAGTAGAGTGCATTGACAGAGTACAGTGGAGTGGAGTGGCTTTGAGTACAGATGCCAATTCAAGATGCTGATTCACACCTAGAAAGCCCTACACAACCAAGGACTAGCATACATCGCCCACCGCCTGAACTTCCACCAACCCTCCAAACACCTGTGCCACTCCTCCCTCGCTCTCCCTTGCTCGCACACTTGCATCCACGGGAGCAACAGTGGAGGACGCACCATCTCCTACCTCGCTGCAAAGTCCTGGAAACACCTCTCCTTTCACCTCAAGACCTCATCCTCTCTGATGAAATTCAGGAAAGGACTCTAAACCTGGCTGTTCAACTGAACCCTCCCCAAGCAGTAGGGTTCTCAGCCCTTGGATCCCCTCAGGGGGATTAACTGTACTCTATAAGTCCTGTTTGATTGATTGAGTGGCATAGACTAGAGTGACGTAGAGTGAAGTAGCGTAGAGTAGAGTGGGATAGAGTGAAGTGGTGTTGAGTAGATTGGAGTAGAGTGAAGTAGCGTACAGTAGAGTGGCAGAGTGTTGTACAGTTGTGGGCATGAGTAACTAAAGCATCAATAGAGATGCCAGATAGGGTGAAAGCAACATTCATAAGAAGGCATCTGCCTGTGCTGCAAGTAGGAAAGCACATTGCACGTCCATGAATAAAACTGAAACATTTATTAAATAAAAAAGAAATGAGTTACAAATTATGAGGAAGATCAAAGATGAGGTAGAACATGTGATAGGTCCATGCTCCAGGGAAGCGTTAACACAAGAAAGAAAGCTTAAGCCTACAGGAGCGAAACAATCAAAAATTGGAAATGAGAGTGACAACGAAAACAACTAATGGTAAGGTGTGGGTGGGTTGTAAGACCAGTGAATTGTAAACAATACATCTTGCAGCACAGCTCACAGGCTAAACCTAAAACGGCTGCAGGGCTTCCTATGTATTGTGGATCTGAAACAACATACGGCATCCATAAGAATCGCCCCAACGCCGCTCCAAATTAGAGAATATTCTAAGACTTACCTCTATAAAGAACACTGCAGCTCAACTAGTGATGTCATGAACCCCCCAATTTAGCAACTCAAAAGGGGGGTAGCCACAAGGAGTTCTCTGTATGCATCTCCACTCTTCTCGTTGCAGGCGCCAAGATACCCGTAGGGTGAAAGGAGCGCTATAAAAGAAATAAATACATACATACATACAGGCTGCAGGGAAGGGCTGCTAAAGTGAGCCAAGGTCAATGAAGGGGAGAGAAATTATGGAAAAATCTAAAAGGGACAGATAGCAGGCAGATATTAGAGCTATGATGAAGAGAAAGGTAAGAAAACAATAATGTAAAGAAAGAAAGGTGTTAGAACAAAACTGAAAAAGAAGAAGGAAGGAAGTCAAAGGTGATAGATAGAAAATATGGAAGAAGGAGAGAGTAAAAGGGGAAGGGAGGGAGGTAGGCAGGGTGAAATGAACAGAGTAAGGAATTAATTGCAGCTGGATGGATGTAAGGATCAAAGGATGATTGGATAGAAGAGTGAAAGGATCAGTTGGAAGGATGGAAGAAAGGGTGAAATAATGGATGGATAGATGGATGAAAGGATTAAAAGAAAGGTGCAAGGACAAATAAATAGATGAAATAGTGAAAGGATAGATTATAGAAGAGTGAACAAAATGGCTAATGGCTGTATGAATGCATGGATGGATGCGTTGAAAGATGAAACACTGGAAAGGTGAAGGATGGATGAGTGAAGGATGGAAGGGTGAAAAAATGGAAAGATGGAGGGATGAAAGCAGAGATGGATAGATGTGAGGGTGAAGGTAATAGCCTAAGAAGAGCAGAGCTGAATTGCTTTACTCATTCGACGTACTGTGTACTTGAAAGTTTGATGTAAAGTGGGGGTAATTTAAATTTTCTGGATATTCCCATGATCACAAAGCATTACCAATCCAAGAAAACCTACCAAGAAACAAAAAGGGTATCCAACATCAGCTTTCGGCATCTCTGTTTAGTTTTATTTGTTTTGTTCCACTTGTGTCCTTTGGACATGCACCGCTGAGTCTTGCTGCTGGGCTATACAGCATTCATTGCATCTGTGTTAATTAAGGTAGGGTGTTTTCTTACTTGTTTGTAGTGAGATTGGGTGCCAGCGCTGACATCGGCTGATGTGCACGAGAGAAACCGTGCCCTGAAGTCACTGGGTTCAAGTAGGGTGACCAACTGGCATAGGTGCAAATTCAGGACGGTGAGTGTAAAAATTCAAGACAAAGGGACAAAATTCAGGACAAAACTTCGGGACAAAAGTTGAGTTTTACAGACACATCAGAGGTGGTCGCGCAATAGTGTACAAGTAAGTAAATAGACAACCACCTAAGTAAAAGTCAAAATAAGTTTATATTAGGTTGAGATAACCGTGCACATCACTGTTT
The DNA here is from genome assembly GCF_964263255.1 of Lissotriton vulgaris. Lineage (NCBI taxonomy): Eukaryota > Metazoa > Chordata > Amphibia > Caudata > Salamandridae > Lissotriton > Lissotriton vulgaris. Next base: position 598,923 of record NW_028254880.1, on the reverse strand, counting down.
TTCAGTATGGCCGCAGCTTGCTACCTTAGACGATTCAAAATAAATTTGCATCTCGATCCAGCAAGTACATTAGTCACCAGACAATGGTGAACCACACCTGAATATAAGTGAGGCCGCTTTTATTGTTGATTGAAAACTACTGGATATACAAGGAACTTGGCAGTGCCAGCCCCAAGTAACAAAACCGCTCACCCCCCTTTCCAGCCTCCCAGGGAAACACCCGATGCCCGGTCTGGCCAGTCCGGCCTTGCTACCTCCCTTCAATGGTGCCGCTCATCTTCACTTACACCATCTCTCGTGTATTTAATTTCTTTTATAGTGGTACTCATCCCAAGTATGTAGGGCAGGGTGTCGGAGTACGTTACATCACACTCACATTATATAGAGACAATGACCCATATTAACGTGAAAGTCATTGTATATGAAATGTTACTTGAGATAATGGGTGCTACAAGGTGTAATCAATCTTTCATCAATCATTCAGTCTTTCACCATTCATTCTGTCTTTCCATCTTTGTGCCCATCTATATCCAAACATATTCAACCATTTGCAAACCTATCCACCATATATCATTCCATCCATCATTTCACTCATCCATCCCTTCATCCACCTTTTCACTCATCCATCCATTATTAATCTACCCACCCTTTCACCCCATCAATCCGTACACTCATCCATCCACTCTTCCACCCATCCATCTATTCACTCACCCATCCAGCCATCCATTCATTTACTCATTCATACATCCATTCACTTGCCCGTCATCTACCCTTCCACCCATACATCCATCTATTTACCTTTTCTCTCATCCATACTTCCACTCATTCACTCATCCATCCATCCTTCCTTTCATTTTCTATCCATTCACCCTTTCAATCATCCATTCATCCTTTCAGTAAACCATCCAGTCATTCACACATTCCTTTACTTTTTTACTTTCCCACCTTTTCACATTATAAGCTGAGCCTTTGTCTGCAGAGTCACAGACAGAAGAGGCCCATCAAAACTTCACCTCGCTCTAGTTCCTAAAACAAGGGGTGGGGAGAATTCTCTATGCCCCTGCACATAGGCAATCTGAAAACGTAGAAGTCATGAGTCATGCATGATGCACAGTGCCAGGCTGTGAGGTGACTGTGACATGGTGTTGTTTCCACGCCTTTAAGTGGTGCAGAAAACATGGGGGTCTTTTCAAAGTGTGTGTCCGATGTAATTAAGGGCGTGGTTTAAAACACCTAGGTAAAAAATCTGCGCTTAGCATAGTCTTCCGCCCAACGGGATTTATGTTGTTTCTGTCATTGCATCCAGTTGTATAATAAAGCAAGTATCATTACACCAACAAGAAGCCAGGACTATTGGCTTTCTCAATGGGTGTTAGTTGCTTAAAATAAAAAAGCAGTAACAAGTCCGTTTTTTAAATATAATATTGAAAACACCTCACTCTAAAATGATGGGAAAGTAAAAGAACGATAACCCCTTCTTTTTAACTTGTTCTTCAGACTTCTTTAAATAAACTGTTTTTTCACGTTGCAGCATGGGCGTTTTAGCTTTTTTCTAACAGATTGCCCTGCTGTACACTGAGGCAGGAGGAGGCCACCACATGATTTCACACCCCCAGACTGCCACATTGTCATTCTGTATGTGGCAATCAGCCGGCATACAGAATGACAATGGGCGGACGGGGCTGCTCCTGTGCTCCAGGAGGAGTGCGAGGCGCCCCATCAGGGGTGTGACGCCTCTCACAGGGAGCAGCGCTGCTCCCTGTGAAGCCAAAATTACGGACAAAAGGCGTCCGTAAAAGGGATCCTCACGAACAACGGACGTGAGGTCCCAATTACGGACAGTCCGTGAAATTTACGGACGGTTGGTCACCCTAGGTTCAAGAGACTCGTGCCAAGGGCATCTCGTCATCGTGATGACGTCAGTAATGCTGTGAGGTTCTTCCTATGACGTCAGCGCATGTGCTGTGAGGTCGTGAGCTGCAATAGAGTTGTGGGGCCACAAGCTGAAACAAGCATACAGACATCCAACAGGCTCCACCGCCCGCAGAAATCAACCTGTGGTCAAGGCAGCCATCTTTAATGGTTGGGTGCTATCCCATTCACATACCTGATGGCTGTGAGTTTCTATGTGGGGTTAGGCACCCACATATTGTGCCTCTCCCGTTCCGTATTACATTTTAGCATTCACAGCAGTTTTTCACGCCGATAGACACGCCTCCTCTGGCAAATTAGTATTCAGTTCTGAAGAAATGTTTACACGGGGATAGGCTACTTACAGTGATAAAGTACGGCACTACTAGGGGCCGCATGCGACCCTCCTGACCTTTACATACTGCACCCTGGGCAGAAAAAGCCTGGGCTGCTGTTTACTCGACTCACCACTAAAATTGATATTTTTTTTTAAATCACTTACTTAAAGGTTGATTGCAGTTAGGGACAGATAGTAACTAGGCCCTTAACTTTAGGAACACCTTGATTTTTAAAGACAGACTACATATATTCATGATTTACTTACCGTACACCCACTTTACAACCTAAATCCCCCCACACCCCACCGCCTCCCCTGCCACTGGCATCAGTGTGGCCCTCGGTCACACCATAGACCAAACTTTGCAGCCCTCGGGACATTTTTGTGAGTACCCATGGGCTACTACATACCCTGCTCTCTAATCTTAGAGTGCCTGTATTTGAACGGGATAGGCACACCTCTCATTATCAAAAGGTACAGTATCACTACATTTTAAAGGGAAAAAACAAAATATACTGTTTCAGTCTTGCTGCATGCGTTTTATTCTGGCTTTAATCCGCAGTGTGTGTTATTGCTTTGACTATCAGCGGCATAAGTGTTCTTGTATCTCTGTGATATGCAAGTTTGTTTCTTTTGTGCAATATAGCTTGTGTTAACTGTAGTAGCGCATTACCTCCGTTTAAGGGGCATATGGTAAATAAGTTGAGTTCTTTTGATATCATGCAGAATGTCACAGCACCTACGTTTTTCTTATCAAGTCCTGGTCATCTGCTCATTAAATGACCTAAATGCCTATAGGCCGATCTCCCTCCTCAATGTAGAAGTCATAATTCTGGCCAAGGTCCTGGCTCGACGGTTGATCCCAGAGGTGGACAAGCTCGTGCATCCAGACCAGTCCGGATTTATGCCAGGATGCAGTACTGCTCTCAACCTGAGGTGAATAAATGCGGTTTTGGGCCGAAGGGACCTATACGGGAAGATGCAGCAATACTATCACTGGATGCTTGTATGGCCTTCGATACAGTTGAGTTGCCGTACATGTTTGCAGTGTTAGAGCACATGGGGTTGATGTAAAGTTTATTGAACGGCTCCAACTATTATATACCGCACCTATCGTCCAAGTCGTGGTAAACGGCCGAACATCAAACACTTTAACATTAAATCGGGGAGCGAGGCTGGAGGAATAAGGTGACGCTTGCTACACCCCCCTGGTGGGCATAGCGCATGGGGAAGCTGGGCTGCTACCACAGCCTTAATAAAGGGGACATCATCAGCATTTCAGGGGTGAATGATCTGTGGGCAAAGGGAAAAATAACCCCATTTACAGAACTGCAGACACAATACGAGCTATCTGAGAAGGAATTCTCCAGATATTCCCAATAATGGCATACCATCAAGAGCGCGGTCCCGGGCGGGGAGGACGTACTGGAGGCATCACTGTTGGAGGACAGGCACCTGTCTGAGCATATGCAATGCATAGCTATATCCCTGACCTACAAAAAAATTATCAACAACTTACCTGACCCGCTACTTACTCCTACGTGAATGCTGGCAGGCTGACATTGGGTACCAAGAGGAGGAGGAGGACTGGAGGGAGGCACTTGCGTCATCCAGGGAATTGGTAATATCATCATAATTGCATCTTGTCCAGTCAAAAACACTCTATAGCTCATTCATCACATGCAATATATTGGTCAAAATGGGCAAAACTAATGAGTCTGGGTGCAGAAGGCTGTGTGGGGATACTGACACATTCTTACATATTTTCTGGGAGTGTCCCTCGATTAAATCATGCTGGGAAGCAACAATCAAACGTATGAGAGATGCATGTGGTGGTGTTATTCAACTGTCCCAGAAACTGTGCTTGTTGAATATATGGGAGGCAACTGATATGGATCAGACTGCAAATGCTCTGGACTACTGTGGGCCTCATGATTGCAAAACGTAATATTGCCTGGAGGTGGGGAACAGTAGAAACACCAACCTTGATGGATTGGGAGAGGGACATGGACTAGTGCATGGTTGCTGAAGTTGAGGTCTATAAGAACACAGGATGCCCTCAGAAGTGGGACCGGGTTTGGGGAAAGTGGAATTTGTTCAGAGGGGACATTTGCAACCTCCCCATGCCTGGGGTATCAATACCAATGGACCAGGCAGAAGAGTGGAGGCTCCGGACGAGGACATGTGAGGTGGTCTTAATGTTTGAGTACACAAGAAGTCTTAGTAGCTATCAACTGTCATGTTCAGTGAGACTGGTCAATGTATCACGGCTCCAATGTTTTGTTGATATGATTAATAAAAAGATTATACAAAAAATATGGCCTAAATGGAAAAAAATGTTTCAACGTTATGCAAGATTGAATGGTACTTCATTAGGTGCTGAAAGAAGAACAGTAATTCTGCTTTACTGTCTTGGTTCAGAAGGATAGGAGGCATACGACCACCTTCCAGGTGTACTGGGCACCGAGGCAGTTGGTCTCAATCTATATAAAAGTTTTATACATAAGTTGGACTTATATAATCTTCCATTAAGTAAGTACGATCCTGGAACATTACTATTTTGGGAAAAAAAGTGCAAAAAGAGGGTGACTCCACAGAAAAATATGTGACTGACTTAGGCACTTAGCGTCTTCCTGCAAGTTTGCTGAGATGAACTGTGGCACAGGGATAAGCTCACCTTCGATGAGGTGTTGCTTATTGCTAAAAATTGAGCATTCCAGGAAATGCGTGGAGGTGATAAATAAAGACTACAGTAAGGAGGTACATGCTGTTGAGCGGGGGATTAGAAAGGAAGATTCTGTTAAGGAAGACATAAAGAAGAAGGAGTACCAAAAACGTTGGGACCAGCCGTGGCCCGTGGAGGGAGTCGCAGTGGTGCAGAGAGGCGGGGCGGGGGAGGGACAGGGTGGGAGGTGCTAAAAACCGGTATATGGATAATTGGAGGTAAGTAGACAATTTAATTAATAAAACAAATTTCGTAGCGCCGGCTGCATCGCATTTGGAACATTCAGATATGCAAGGCTACCTTTTGGTCTAGTTTTGTGGCAGCGGTATTCTAAGGAGTGATGGAGAAAATATGATATGGCTTAGACAGTGTTTGTGTATACCAAAATGATATACTGGTACATGGGAAGGATTACTCTGAGCATGATACCAGGGTCAGACAGGTTTTGGGTAGGCTCTGTGATTATGATCTTACCATCTAGTTGGAAAAATGCTGGTTTAGTACTAGGACTATTTATTTCCCAGGACATACTATGACAGGTGAGGGGGTGGTTCGAAAAGCATAGCTGGTCAGCGCCATCCAGAACATGGCTTCTCTGTCTACCAAGAAAGAACTTATGCGTCATTTAACATATATTCTCAGAAATACAAAGAAAATTACAGAAGGGTCTAAATTCATTTCATCTCTAAAAGGAAAATTACTATTGTATCACATGGGCTACAGTTACACACAGGAAAAATTATCAGACAATAAAATACATTAGAAATGTGCTAAATACTGATCCAATTCTTGCTATGGGAGGGCAACCACCAGGGAAACAACAGTAATTAATGTTAAAGGACACAACCACCCCCTCAATTTTACAGAAATAGAGGGTGGAGACTTTCTAGAAAATATCACAGAAGCAAGCACCAGCTCACAGCAAAGGAACACAGAAATCTTTAAAAATGTCCTAACCCGTGTCCCAGAGCACGTAACTGCACAGTTACCTGCCATTCCAACCTAAAATGCCTCATAGCCAAAACATAAAAATGAAACAGTCAAACTCTACTCCCCCAAATATTTCTCTGGTATAGAAATCCTACCAGAATATACGGTCACACACAAAGATGAAAAATTCATTGTTTATGACAACAATAGTCATGAAAAATGAAGTTGCATCTTTGCCACCAATATCAACATCCAAATATTTTTAAAAGTGAAAAGTGGATGATGAATGGCACATGTACAATCTGTCCCAAGCCATTCTATAGACTTTATGCTATCCACGGCGAATACCTAGAAATCAAAATCTCGTACATATACGCCCCACTTCACAACAAACAAAGAACCTATATAGAACTACTAACAATAATTTAACAACAAACAAACAAAAAAAATTCCCACAAAAATTAATAATAGACTTCGATCAAGTAGTGATCCAAGCAATTTAAAAAATGTATCCACATTCAGTAACACAAGGATGCTATTACCATTTTAACCAAAATATATAGAAGCAGCTCCAAAAATCTTTACTAAGGGCCTCCTAAGGATGGTGGTCGTACTTTCTTCCGACCGTCATCCCTTCGGAAATGGGACCGCCTGACTATCTGTTGGCGTCCCGCCATTGGTATCATGATGCGACCACCTACAAGGAGGTCACAATATGTATCCTTTGCAGCACACGCCTCAGCACAAAAAATACACATTCTGCATATCCCTGCACTATGTGGTGTTCACCATGTGGTGCCTTCCTCATGGTGCAGTGATATGTAGGGGGGCACCTTTGGTGCCTCCCAGGGCACATACTGGAGGCCCAGGGTTGAAGGGCGGGCCCGCTAGGGGTCCCCTAAGTCACTTTCCACCAGCCTTCTTGTGGTGGGTTAACCGCTATGAAACAGCCGGCGGAAACTGACATTGTAATGTCTAAGGCGGTGCCTGAGCAGGCACGGCCACCACTGTAGGTATTACAAACCATCCAACCGGCTCCTTGAGCCTGTCGGATTGATGTTGGATAGTATTTCTTCCACCTGATTATCCGGCCACCAACCTAACGTAGCGGGCGGTCACACATGGATCGATGGCGGTGGAACCACCATCGAGGGGCTGATGGTGGCAGTCCCATTGTCATTGTAATCAGCCCCCATGTGTAGAATATGCAACAAGCAGCAACTTTGCATACCAAATAAAAACACGAATAGCCCTAGCCTATATACTAACAACAGAAGTAGCAAACTACTGCAATTACTCATAGAAAGCCCCTTTTGCCAAGCCAATGAAACCAAACTAACACCCGTGCTCGATTTTTTTGAAGACTACATAGATCAGGATACCGAAGACAACCCGAATTCCACATCCTCTGTTGGACTGTCTATGAAAGCACCCTAGCAAAATAAGCAAAAAAATAACACAGTGGAAGGGTAGTATAATGCACTCCAAGCCACAATAGGGAGAAAACAACCAATTCTACTTAAGCTAATCGAATCTATCAAAAAATAACAAAGCTACCAAGAATTAAGGCTAGAGCAATCCCTAACTAAAATAGGTCCTAAACTTAGTAAACAAACAAAAGCAATGTACGGACACCTACAGTACAAAACTAGACCATACCCAAACACCTAAGGCCTAGAATATCTCGATACAATAGCCAAATCTTTACTGTTAAAATCACAAAAATACAAGCACCATAAACTATGAAAAATAAACAAAAGCAGCAAACAACCTATTACTCAACTTTTTGGAATACATATTTATAATTATGTCATTACAACTATAACTATTTACACAAAAACATGACATAAAATAATTATTAAATTAAAAAAGCAAACAGCAAAACAAATCATAAACAAAATCATTTCCCACCCATAATATTTAAAAATAACTAAGGGTCCCTAAATAACTTAGGGGCCACCGCTAGCCTGGCGAGGGTGATCCGCCCGCCATCCGTGCTCTAAAGACCCCTCGCCATATTAGTATGGCGGGGTGGACCGCGGCGGACGGTTAGACCGAGGCGGAAAAGGTATAATATGGTGGCGGTGTCTATCCGACACCGCCAGCCATATTATGATGGGCAATTTTGAATGCCTGGAAAGGCATGCGTAGAATACCTGCGGAGGCCCGTTGCAGGCCCCCAGGGACTCCGGGGTGGTGGGGGGTGCACATGGGGGGTACCTAGGGTACCCCCAGCAGTTCCATGCCCCGCGCGGTGCCTGCCATGCTGTGCATGGAAGTGCACAGCATGCTTTCCTGCCATCGTGGTGGGCGGTGCAGAGTGCACCGCCCGCCACAATGGTAGGAAAGCGGGCTGCGCCCGCCACTGTGGCGGGCGCATCCTATTGCTGCCAACAGGACTCCCGCACTTATGGCGGGCGGTCCTTAGTACCGCGAGGATGGCGGGCTGGCAAAGTCCGCCCGCCACCATCCTAATGGGGGCCTTGGTTTTGTAGCAGTAGATAATCCTCAAAAACATAAAAATCCAAACAATCTCCAACCAAATCCCAATCTATCAAAATAATAAAGCCCAATAGAAATGTTAAAATACAGCTATACAAAAAAGGATTCAATGACGCAATCCATTCAAGAACAAAACCCTCAAAAACAAGAAGAATTGTTTTTAAAAAAACGCTCCAACAAAACTGAAAAATAAAAGGAAATGTGAAAAAGTGAATAGTTTTATGAAACTAAATACAATTTCCTTTTTGTAAAAAAAATCCCCTCTTCGCCTTCATTGTAAATTAAAATCAGAAACCTGAAAAATAGAAAAACAACACCCTCACATAAAAACATAAACAACCCCACATACATTAAATATAACATTCAATATAACATGACACATTTAAATAACATATAACTATCACTCTATAACACTATCCTACTCTTAAAAACCACAACAAACAAACCAAGCACTAAACTAGCAAACCTACACCATACTACAAAACAAACCTACATTTAACAGTCTACCTACTCTAACTACATTCCTATGAACTCTCCCCTACCCCAAAATTACCTAAAAAAAAAAAATAATAAACTTACCTTAAGCGAAAAAACGCAGCTCCCAACCGTGAGGTTCCCTCGAAAATCCTCCAAAAAAAGCAGTGTAATAAAACTGGAAAAAGACTACTTCCCCATATACAGGAATTGAGATTTACAACTTAAATATATATTTTATATTGTTGTTGTATGACTTTATTCAATATAAAAATATCATTAAAGTATAAACAAACCATGTCCATCAGGTAAGACAATCTAGTATTAAAAAGGAACAGTGTCTCAATGTCATACAATAGCTTGATAAAACACAATCGTGATGATAAGACCAAGATATACAAAATGTAAAATAGCATAAACTCCATACAGATTAAAAACAATTCATATAACATAGAATCCACATGTCAAGGGGAGATCTTACTATTAATCCTGTTTTTTAACGGCATTCGCTTTCAATAGCTTACTTCTGATTAACCAGGCGCAGCCCAGAAATTTAGCTGTCCCACAAATTGTACTAAGGGAGGATGTATCAGAATTTAAAATGTGCGGCACCTCCCTATAGTTCCTTGTTCCCCGGTTGATATATACGGGTGAGCCATTTTCTTCTCGTGAGTTTGTACGCCGGACAGGCAAAGAGAAAGTATGGAATAGATTCTGTGGGAGGAGCACAACTGCTACCTTTCGCATCACAAGTATTCCACCCTACTGTAAAGTCATTGAATGGGAGTGTTCCATGCCTCAACTTCAGGTACAATGCCCTAGCTCTCGGGGACTCAATGAAATCAAAAAAGAGCTCCAGTTTAGCGGTGGGTTTGTAGTCTAGGAATTGCTCCGTCAAAGTGCCCCGCTTAGATTTAGTAGTGGCTTCTGTTGTGACCCACTCCCAATATGCTTTCTTTACTGCCTGTTTTGGCAGTGGAGTCTGGCTCTCCCATGCCTCCACCAATCCAATGTCCCCTACCAACAGTTTAGATTTGACTATCCAGGTGATCTTGTGGGCTGTGACGTACTCATTTGCTAATTTGCTCAGGGCAATAGCATAGTTTGACAATTCGGGGGTCCTTCTCAGTCGCAGCCAAAATAATAGGGGGCGCAACCTAGCTATTTCATTTAATTGGGTGTTTCCCAAAATCATGGCGGAGCGGAACTAAAGGGGTCGATGGAGGAAGTGAGACCATATCCCTAAAGAACTTGTTTTCTGATCTCACTAAGTCCATGATGTTCTCGAATTCCCAGAGTTCCGCCCTGTAAAGGGACGAAAGGAGGGCTTTTCCCTCATATACCTTGATGGCAGGGGCTACTGGCCTGCTAAGTGAGAGATGCTGGTGCCTTGCAATGGCCCCCGAGACTTGTTTGTGGTTAAGCAGCATTTTTGACAGGTGGGAACTCCACCTCATCGAGTATGTTACATTAGTAAAAAATATATAAAATATTGAACCACCTATATATATTAAATATTACAATAACATAAAATATAATATTTATATTTTATTAAAAATATTTATGTTATATTGTAGGTAATTAACAAAATATTGAATTACCAAAACAATATTGTTAGTGTGCAAACAATAGGACAATGTTTAACAACTAAACATTGATTTTAAAAATGAGATTTATTTAAAAAAATACTTTGATACATATGTGTACATTATTTTATATATTGAATACTAGTATTTAAAAAAATATGTTATTTAATATACTTAATAATGCCCAAAAACAGGTTAAAAACTGTAACATTGTAAAATACATGTTAAATAATTTTATGATAACAATACCATTATCTAAAATGTATTAAAAATACGTGTAAAAAAAAGTACTAAAATGTCTTTTTTTCTTAAAAATAGATTGACATTTTCATACATAAAAATCACATGTATTTGTAAAAGTGTTAAAAATATGACTGTATTTCTGTAAAATTAACATATTTTGCAAACAATGTAAAAATATTAAAAAATGTTTCAAAATGTACAACTATATTACAAAATAAAATTGTAATATTGTAAAGCTGTTCACAAAACATGAAATGTGTTATACTTTATGAGTTAGTATTATTTGAATATAAAAATTGTAAACACTAATTTTTGTTATTTATAATAAATAGAAAACTAAACTACCTAAAAATAAAATAATCAAATCATCTTTTCTAAATAGAATATATTTTTAATAAAACTCATTGTATAAAAAATTCTATGTATCATATTTTTTCATTTCATTTGTCAATCAAATGACTTGAAATAAGTATACTTTAAAATTGTCAAAAATATACACAATTAACAAAATATATTTAAAAATAAATATAAACCTAAAAAAGATATTTTAAACCTTATAAACAATATTACACACTTACAAATATTAAAATATTAAATGTTTAAAAATAACAACTCTAAAAACCCAAATTAATTCATAAAAAATTATGTATTACACTAACCATTAAAAAGACTATTGCAACTCCACACAAAACAAACTCTAGGAAAATTCTGGACACCAAACTATAACAAATACTATTCCAACTAACCAAATCCAGGGAAAATGCTGGATAATAAAACCTAAAAAAATACTATTTCAACTCCAAACTATCTAAATTCAAGGAAAAGGCTGGATTATTATACCTAAAAAACTATGATTCCATCTCCAAACAAATTAAATTCAGGGAAAGTGCTAGACAATAAAACCTTTAAAAAAGCTAGTCCAACTACAAACTAACTAAATCCAGGGAAAGTGCTGGACAATAAAACCTAAAAATGTACTATTCCAACAACAAACTAAATTCAGGGAAAGTACTAGACAGTAAAACCTAAACAATTACTATTCCAACTCCAAACTAAGTAAATTCAGTGAAAGTGCTGGACATAAAACCTAAAAAATTACTGTTCCAACAACAAACTAAATTCAGGGAAAGTGCTAGACAATAAAACCTAAACAATTACTATTCCAACTCCAAACTAACTAAATTCAGAGAAAATGCTGAGTAATAAAAACTAAAAAATACTATTTCAACTCCAAACTAACCAAAGTCAGAGGAGGTGCTGGACAAAAAAACCTAAAAAAATACAATTCCAACTCCAAAGTAACTAAATTCAGGGAAAGTGATGGACAATAAAACCTAACAAATTACTATTCCAACTCCAAACTAACAAAAATCCAAGCCAAATACCACACCCTAATCCAGAAAAACTAATCAATTTCAAAATATTGAAATTCAAAGAAAATGTATAAACACCAGACAAAAAACAATTACTATTTTGAAACCAAAGTAATTATATAACCATTAAATACATAATTAATACAATGATAAATGTACTACTACTACTCCTACCCCAAAAAATATTACATTATAATATAGTAACCTTTCTCATTTGTTATATTAAGTATGAGAAAAGTTACAAAACAAAAATATACATATAAACTTTTCATTTACAAATAAACATAATAAAAATGCAGAGAAACTTAAAATTGACAACATTTTTATACATTTTAACGCAAAATATTTTTACATTTTTTGCACTGTTTTCAATCAAAGATATACAACAACGTTATAAAACATTATATTGAAAATAATTGTAAAATCTGATTTGTTTCATACTTTTCTCCTAAATATTTTTAAATGTTAACAATAGTTCTTTATAAAATTTTTAATGTATAACATGTTGCAACAATTTTTACAAATAACAATTCATTATTTTCTGATTTTAAAATGTTTGCATTTTGGTAAATGTTTTAAAATACTATGATGAATTTTTCTACCTTTGAAAATTTTACATTTTTGTAAACATTTTTAAAACCATCAATTACAATTACTAAACATATTTTATATATATTAGTAAATTAATAAAAATAAATAAAAGAAAATATTTAAAATATAACTTAAACCAACCATTTTTTTTGTTATTTAACTTAAAATAATTTTTCAATCAAAAGACATAAATACGATTGATAAAAAAATGTTTTTAATTATCATAAAAAACCAAAATACAATTTAGGGTAAAACTACATTTTTATGTTATTTAGAAATTATTTTATTTAAACAATTGTTTTGAAGAAATTACAAAAATAAATACCAATTAAAACTTTATAAAAATTATTAATTTCAAACAAATATATTTTAAGTTACTTCCTACCTTTATCCCCTATAAACCCAACATCCTGCTCCAAAAAAATATTAACCAACATTTTTAAATATACATTTGTTCCTAAAAATAAAGCAATACAAACAAATAATTACTACAAATAATATCAACAAAATGTACGTATATGTTATGCTTCAAAATAAAATACTAAAAAATCAATATTATGAACAACTGTGGGGTCAATTCCGATTCAGGAAAGAAATCCGTACGACGATTTGAATTCGTAGCCGTTTCTGTACGAATCGTACAAATCCGTCCGAATAGCGTAATACGATCCGTAGTAAAAAAATACGTCCGAATCGTTGCGAACCGTACAAAAAGCAAGGGAAAATCCGTACGATACGGACCCTGAAAGTGAACTGTACGAATCGTAAACATGCCGTACGAACAGACAAGTACGATCCGGACCGGGGAATGAGTATGCGATTCGTACGGTAAACGTCACATACGAGCAATTCATACGGAGACCACACAATCACATAGGTTGTGGCTCGTACACCTCATGATCATAGAGGTACGGTTCGTACACCTACGTTCATGGGGTACGGTTCGTAAACCTCATTATCGCAGGGGTACGGTTCGTACACCTACGATCATGGGGTATGTTCGTCATCAGCTTGGTACCCCAGTACCTTCATGTTCCACACACTGCGCAGGAACAGCTAGAAAGTAAGCTAAGCTTCCACGCCATAACTGCCTGCACGCACGTGTGGGGGGAAGTCGACTGTACACATGTACTCCTCGTGCCCCCTGCCGCCACAGCACACAGTTACTGCAACATGAACCACATGCATTCCATCAATGTACAGGCAATAGTGGAACACCGTCGACTCTTCACCAATGTCGTCGCCAACTACCCAGGCAGTGCGCATGATTCCTACATCTACCGACAGTCCATCATCAACCAGCGCTTGTAGGCTGGCACCCTTGATAATGTATTGTGTGAGGAGTTGGCATTGCATATGCTCTCCACTATTATAGTGGGCACCTTGCAAGAGTCCAAACGACCCTTATTGATGGCAGGTTAAAGACAACCTTTATAGAAAGCTATCCTAGTGGTAACTGTGGAGAGCAGCCTTCAGGCTAAGTCTTGGAGGAATGTAAACCAGTTTGTTTTACCAGTCTATAATCTCATTAATGATGAAATGAAAGGAGGACCACACCAGGTATATATATAAAATATATGTATTTATTTTAAACACATCCCACTAGTCTCTTTATGAGGCTAGTGGCAAAAGTACATTCAATAAACTTAATAGCACACAGTAAATTAACACAACTTATGTTGAGTCCTAGGGGCGTACCAAACCATATATTAAGAAAGTGATATAATAACCATTACTTGCATAGAGACAAGGCCTAGAGCCTTCAGAACCACCTGGGTCACCAGGAAGCACCCAAGGTAGTGACACAGGGTACCCACGGGGGACGTCTGCAGTGTATAAACACAGCCACTATTAACTTCTACAGGGAAAGTCGCGTTTGGAATTTTAAGGATAAAGGACACTAAGAAGAGGACTTGGAGCATACCCCTTTAGAACTAGGAGGTTCTAGATTCAACACCCAAGTGAGCACCGTTGTACTCGAGTTACCTCACCCAGGGTACCGGGTGCATAGGTGTCTTTTGTTGTCGGGTTTCATTGTTGATTTCAATGGCGATCTGCTGCAAAAGTGCTGCTAGCGACCAAGTGGAAAGTATCCGGAGTGATCCAAAACTGGATCGAAGACGAGAAGTACCAGCAGAGGGGACAGAATCTGAGTCACTAGCCAATGACCAGGAGGGTGATGAGTGGATGCCCACTGATGTCGGGCGCTTGCAGGTGAAGAAGGTGAAGCGTGACTCTTCAGCCATGAGGAGCAGGTGGCGTCGACGATGACCAGGCACTGGATTCAAGCTGTCCCACAAAGGATGTTGAGTGCTGTGGTGTCGGAGTTCGGATTGGACCCAACAAGCCTTGGCAACAGCAACCCACGCAGAAAGCAGAGATTGGCTTTGGTGCAGACCAGCAAGGTCTGAGGGACTCACCCTTTGATGGGGAGTCAGGGCACGTCTGGAGCACTCAGGGAAGCCCACGAATAAGTAGAGTTATCTTGGAGGGGATCCACCAGTCGACGGACCAGAGATCGCAAAGGGGCCCCGAGCAGAAATGCTAGAAGCGGGCTCACGGAACACTTGTGGAGTGTAGGCCCACAATCTACGATGCAGATGGTGCTCAGGGCTTGGACTACAAGTAGCCCAATGCACAACTTCGGAAAAGCTCGGGCAGTTTAATTTTTTTTTTGCTTTCTTTTTTCTGCCTTCATGCATTTTCGGCATGATGTGTGGGGATTGCAGGCCTGTCACTGCTTATCACTGATTTACGTATCGCTATTGGCCACATTACCACTTTTTTCGCATTGGGGTTTCGGATTTTTTCGGCATCGCGTTCATTTTAACACGGTATTTTGGCACGTTATCTTGGGACTATTGCATGGTGCTGCCGTGTTGAGAATACAAGGTAAACACAGTGTGATTTTCCTGCGATAGACTGCGATGTGCAAAGTTGCGTTAAGCTAATTCTGCGATAGTTATCACACGTTCTTGAGAATATCCCCCTAAGCTTTTAATAAACCCTTTTGTCTCATCTACAGGCTCCGGACTTCTTTTCAGCGCTATGCATGCTACTTCAACTGAAGGTTTGCACCAAGGTAAACTGACTTGTATGTTTGTGCTTTAAGTGCAAAATAGCAAAATGGAGTGAATCTGTTAATTTCCAACATCGAAATTCCGAAAGCGTAAAATAAGTTTGAGGCAAATTTGCAAAGTGAACGTGGTCCGCGTACTATTGCTTGAATACAGAATATTGAAAATCTACATTTAACGGTGTATTAAACAAATGTTTATGAGCAAAACGTTATTTGGTAAAAATTCTGCTACCATGCAAAATGATTCTTGCCGAATATGTCATAATTCAGTTTCACTGTTTGTTTCACCTGTTTCTTCTGTGCTGCAAAAAACATTAAGTGATGTGGACTTGCGCTAACGGCTGTTTGTTCGACTTCCTCCCACAGGGCCCGAGGAAATGGTGCACAATAGATGTGTCCTGTTTGTTGCACCCGTGCAAAGTCTACGTAAGAGAAGACACAATGACAGCTTCCTTTCTGTTTTTCTTTCTTATGAAAACATAGGTTGTAACAACACAGACTGAAAAATATAAGCTCAAAAATATATATTAGCAAAATCTCGACTTTCTTATATATTGCATCTGTTTTGTTTCTAGAGTCAATATTTATTTTTTTGTTTTAAATTTAAACTTTATTTATCTCTCTGCAAAAAAAAAAGTTAAGCTTCTAAGATCACTGCCACGCGCTAGCCTTCAGACCTGACGTTAGTAAATAAATTAATTCAAGTCCCACAATAAAAGGCAACATGACATGGCTGACTATAAATGCTTAACCTAACAAAACTAAATAAAAAGTTTATGTACGAAATAAAAACTTGACGACTTTAGTTTCGAGGTGCTTATATGGTGCTCCTGTAGCGTTTACACATAACATGCATTGGAATAACTGGATGCACAGGACTAGCTCGGTTCAAAGGGACAGGATGCGTGCTCTTCTACAGGCGGGAGAGCTGAGAGGACCAGCGGCGCGCCCTCTCCTCTCAGCCGCAGGTGCACAACCCCCCGAGTGATCTCACCGGAATCCCTCTCCCGGGGAGTTCCGGAGCTCCGCGCGAGCCTATTTCTGTCCCCGTTCAGCAGAAGGCTCGGTCCTCTAACGCGTCATCGCACAGGAAGAGGCCGGAAGTGAGCTTTATAAGGCGCTTGTTGTCTTGCAGGCAGGCTCGCCCCCACGGGAGCCGGGAGGGGATATAAGGCAGGCTGGAGAGCAGGGGGGCACTCACGAGCAGCATCGGCTCCGAGAGTTACAGGCGGAGAGCAGCGCCTTCGGAGAGAGGTACAGCGCCTACTCTGAGATATAAAGCGTTTGCTGCAGCAGAGGTACAGCGCCTACGGAGAGAGGTACAACGCCTAATACAGCGCCTACTCTGAGAGATACAGCGTGCAGCAAGGCACAGCGCCTACTCGGAGATATACAGCGCCTGCCGCAGAGGTACAGCGCCTCCTCTGAGAGATACAGCGCCTGCAGCAGAGTAGAGTTCCAGGCGGACAGCGCCTAGATACCGGCAGCTACCAGCCCGGGCTGCGAGAGACACGGAGGCTCAGAGCTACGAGCTTCGTACAAGGCACGGACAGACAGACAGCTGCATCGACTCTGAGAGTCACAGACACGAATCCAGACTGAACAAAGCATCCATCACCACGCAGAATCCCTCTTCCGCGGAAGAAGCCAAGATGATGTCCCGGAAGCAGGCGGAGATGCTGAGCATGTGGTCCAGCTACCAGGAGGTGATGCCACGGTGCACCCACCTCACCCAGGAGCTGGCCCGGCCCACCCAGGCCGAGGCGCCTCGAAGCCGGCAGAGGAGGCCCCGGCTGGTCCGGCTCCGGACCCTGCCGGTGACCTGCGGGGAGATCCTGGAGGCGGAGGAGGAGGGCGCCTCGGCCATGGACGAGGAGAGGGCGCGGAGGTCCTTCCTGCAGTCGCTGGAGTCCCTGCGGAGGAGCACGCAGTCCCTGCACCTCCAGCAGAGGGCGGAGCTGAGCAACTCGAGCCTGGACTCGGGTGACTCGGACTGTGGCGTGTGAGGGGGTCCTCACTGCTGTGACCCTCAGGAACAATGTGACTGTATACCCCGAGGGGCTGGCGACCCTCAACAAACTCTGTCACAATGTGTGTGAAGCCCCCCGAGACCCGTGGCACCCCAACAACCTCTGTGTCACCTCTGAGAAATGATTTTGTGGCCCCAGCCCTCAAACGAACGCTTGGCCATGTGAGGATTGCCTGAGGCCTTGGAGAACCCCGAGAACCCCTGCCAAGCTCTGAGAGAAGCGTTTCGGGGTCTGGAGGCCCTAACAACTCTTCCAGGCTCCGTGGAGCCCCCCGGGGACCGCTGACCCTCACACATTTCTGTCCGACTCTGAAGGTCCACAGAGACTGGTGACACCACCACCCCCCACCACCCCTCTGTCTGACTCTGTTGAGGCCCTCGTGGACTGGTGACCCTCAGATTCCTCTGAAGACTCTGTGAAGGTCGTCTGCCCAGGACAGCCTCCAAGACCCCCCTTCCTTACCAGCATCATGATGCCAGCAGGGGGGCTGTCACATTCAGCTGAAGGAATGAGCGAAGAAGGCTATGGTAAAGCACATCTCTATGGACTCCACCACCTCTAGGCGCTATTGAAGAGTCCACACATGATTGACTGTTTACTGCCCTTTGAGCAGGTCAGACAGAGCCCTCTCTGGCACCTGGCATGCACTGGGCTAACGCTGCGCACCTGCAGAATAAACCTCCTGGCCGGGACAGCATGGGTTAAAATCTGAATTCTTTTTTAAAGTGATACTGTATGTGTCCTATGTGTGATTTTCTAAACTTATTTTTAAAAAGCTTAGACTTTTATTTAAATATTTATGTTTTTATTAACATGTCGCTCATTTAGAAATTACTTTTAAAGGAAGTGCTGTTGTATGACCCCAAGTTGTGCAATAAATATATTTTCATAATACACACTGGTGTCGGAGAGTTGTGAGTCAACGCATGCCTTTTTTATGATATGGATGACTGCTTGCAGGTGACGGGCAGTAACACGTAACTTGCTTGTGAGCGACATTACCTATATTTTACCCAACACCGAACAATAAAGTTCAGTGTTGTGATGTCACGGTGTGGGACAACACAGAACACTATGGAGCAGCAGAGAGACATATTTTTCTGCATTCCAATATATGCCCCATTCCATGTGATCGATAACCAAGTACATTGTAACAGGCGGCAATTCTAGACCGAAGTACATTATTACAGCTGTGCCTGGTGCAAGAAAGCACGGCTAATACATGGTGCATCACGCATAGATCATGCGTGAGCCATCCATCCGTCCAAGAATGGTAAAACGACTAGGGAATAATGTTGATGTCTGCTATTTATAGCGCCTCGAAGCTGCGCGTCTGTGGAAGTAAAGCACACCGGCGCAGTGTAGTTATTGCCAAGGCTGCTCTGAGTGCACGGATTGTCAGTCTCACTCTATTAACTACGACCTCACGCATTTAATGCGAGTCCCACGCCTCGGTGCATTATCTCACTCGTGCTTACACCACGGTCTCACTCATTTGGCGCGAATCCCACACCTATGGTTCTGACACACTCACTAGGTCGGACACTAATACTTAGACATTCATTCTCTCTCACTGCGCAAAAGTCACGCGTCTTGAAGCACAGAGGAAGTCACAGGGTTGAGACTTATGTCTTTGCTCATAGTGTCACGCAGTCTTATTTGGTGCATTGGTGCATTATCTCACTCGTGCTTACACTACGGTCTCACTCATTTGGCGCAAATCCCACACCCAATAGTTAAAGTGGTTCTGACGCACTCACTAGGTCGTACACTCTTACGCCAGTACACATTGTCTCTCACTGATCACAAGTCCCACTTCTTGGAGCACAGTCGCAGTCAGCGAGCCTGAGTCTTATGTCGTGGAACACAATTTCATCTATTCTTACTCCACAGTGTCACTCATCTGGCGGGAGTCCCATTCCTTGGTGCGTTATCTTGTTCATCCTTACACCACAGTGTCACTCATCATGCCTTGGTGCGTTATCTCACTCATCCTTACACCACAGTGTCACTCATCATGCCTTGGTGCGTTATCTCACTCATCCTTACACCACAGTGTCACTCATCATGCCTTGGTGCGTTATCTCACTCATCCTTACACCACAGTGTCACTCATCATGCCTTGGTGCGTTATCTTTCTCATCCTTACACCACAGTGTCACTCATCATGCCTTGGTGCGTTATCTCACTCATCCTTACACCACAGTGTCACTCATCATGCCTTGGTGCGGTATCTTTCTCATCCTTACAACACAGTGTCACTCATCATGCCTTGGTGCGTTATCTTTCTCATCCTTACACCACAGTGTCACTCATCATGCCTTGGTGCGTTATCTCACTCATCCTTACACCACAGTGTTACTCATCATGCCTTGGTGCGGTATCTTTCTCATCCTTACACCACAGTGTCACTCATCATGCCTTGGTGCGTTATCTTTCTCATCCTTACACCACAGTGTCACTCATCATGCCTTGGTGCGTTATCTTGTTCATCCTTACACCACAGTGTCACTCATCATGCCTTGGTGCGGTATCTTTCTCATCCTTACACCACAGTGTCACTCATCATGCCTTGGTGCGTTATCTTTCTCATCCTTACACCACAGTGTCACTCATCATGCCTTGGTGCGTTATCTTTCTCATCCTTACACCACAGGGTCACTCATCATGCCTTGGTGCGGTATCTCCCTCATCCTTACACCACATTGTCACTCATCATGCCTTGGTGCGGTATCTTTCTCATCCTTACACCACAGTGTCACTCATCATGCCTTGGTGCGTTATCTTTCTCATCCTTACACCACAGTGTCACTCATCATGCCTTGGTGCGTTATCTCACTCATCCTTAAACCACAGTGTCACTCATCAGGCCTTGGTGCGGTATCTTTCTCATCCTTACACCACAGTGTCACTCATCATGCCTTGGTGCGTTATCTTTCTCATCCTTACACCACAGTGTCACTCATCATGCCTTGGTGCGTTATCTTTCTCATCCTTACACCACAGTGTCACTCATCATGCCTTGGTGCGGTATCTCCCTCATCCTTACACCACAGGGTCACTCATCATGCCTTGGTGCGTTATCTCACTCATCCTTACACCACAGTGTCACTCATCATGCCTTGGTGCGGTATCTCCCTCATCCTTACACCACAGGGTCACTCATCATGCCTTGGTGCGGTATCTCCCTCATCCTTACACCACATTGTCACTCATCATGCCTTGGTGCGGTATCTCACTCATCCTTACACCACAGGGTCACTCTTTATACCTTGGTACGGTATCTCACTCATCCTTATACCACGGTGTGTCTCATTTGGCGGGACTCCCACTCCTCTGTGCGCTATCTCGCTCATCCTTACACCACAGTGTCACTCATCTGGCGGGACTCCCATTACTCGGTGCGTTATCTCACTCATCCTTACACCACAGTGCCACTCATCTGCCGGGAGTCTCTCATTTTAGCGCAGGCTCACTTGTGCGATCTGAGCCCCATCAGTCTGAGTGTGACTCACACGGGTGAGTGTCAGGGATTGGGGGACAGCCCCTCTCAACAGCGACTCCTGCCGACTCTTGCCCTTCACATCTCTCCAGAAGTGTTGCCGAGACCCTGGAACCACGAATGTAAGCAGATGAAACGGTCTAATTTCCCAAAACACTAAGGGGCATATTATCAAGGGATTTATCTCCGCTTTTTTGGCAATTAAAAGCCAAGAAAGCGGAGATAAATTTATCTCCATATCAGCAACAGGGTGCTAACACGCAAATTCACATGGTAGCACCCTTTTTCTCTACGCTTCTCTCTGCATCTCTAATGAGATGCAAAGGGGGCATTCCAGAGAAAAATAATAGGAGAAATTTTGTTAAGCGACATTTCTCCTATTATCAAGGATATCGCTAACCCTAATAGTGATAAAAAAAAGCAGCGCTAACCGCGGTTAGCGTTGCTTTTTTTACACCTGGTATTTTCCTGACTTAGCCATGATATCCTATGGAAGGTGGATATCATGGCTAAGTTTGTGAGCTCCTATCATCAAGCTAACGCCAAACTTCGAGAGATTATCATTGGTTTTCCAGCGAAAACCTCTCATTTGGCAGTTAGCGCGAGGATTATTATCACTTCTGAGATAAACCTTGCTAATAGCAAGTTATCTCTTCGATAATTTCCAGCGATGCTTAGCGTTAAAAAATTTGTTGCTAAGCAACGTTAGCGATAAATATCGCTAAACGTTGGTAATATGCGCCTGACTTCCTGATTAGTGGGATGGTAAACAATGCGGTATTTACCGCACACTGGTAAACGATGCAGTATTTACTGCATGCTGGTAAAGGATTCAGGGGCATATTTACGAGTTCTGACGCATCTCTGCATATCAGCAGAGATGCGCCAGAACAAATGCGTCCCGCAAAACTACCCTTGCGTCACGGCAGATGCGCCACATTTATAATGCGGCGCGCCGGGGCGCAAGGGTAGGCAGATGCATGACGCATCTTGTGACGTAAGGGCGGCACATCGTTAGAGTCGCGTCGCAAGCGCAACGCAACACCAGCAATGCTCAGGGCCGCCCAATACTTAACATGTTGCGTCAGTCCTTACGCCTGCTTCAAGCAGGCGTAAGGAATTGACGTAGCATCGTCGCGGAAGTGCCTGCGTGAAATCTTGTAAATTTCACGCAGGCACTTTTGCGAAGCGCACAGGTGACGGAACGCCCATCCTGCGCGGGAAGGCCCCATTGTGGCGCTGGGCTTTATAACGTGACGCATTTCCCTAGATGCGTCACATTGTAAATGCCTCGCAGGGATGCGCCGCGTTTACGCCGCTGTTGCGTCACGCAAGGTGGCGTAAACGTGGCGCAAGGGGCTTGTAAATCTGCCCCGAAGTATTTCTCGCACACGATGCGGCAGATTTACAATAAGTGACGCATCCCTGCAAATTAGCAGGGATGCGCCACTTATTGTGCGCCATGCCCCCGCCACCATTGATGCGACGCATTTACAATGCGGTGCACCAATGCGCAAAAACGGCACAGATACATCATGCATGTATACCGTAAAAGCGGCGCATTGCTGGAGATGCGTCACAAGCGCAATGCAGCTCCAGCAAGGCACTGGGGGGCCCTATCTTGTTAATGCTGCGTTAATCCTTACGCCTGGTAAACTCTACATTTTCCGAGTTTCAGTCGGTAAATGGGGAATTACTGGCAGTGTGATTGTTTATTGCCCTGAATTCATCACCTATAAGCATTTTCCCACGTTTTCTCCTCGTAAATTCCAGCCGGCTTGAGGTACCAACATTGTAGGGTACGGCGTTTATGCTAACACTCATAATCCCCAAACCAGCAACCGACAAGCACAAATTCGATTGGAGGTCAGAACTGACCCCGTCTATGACGGAATTGGAAAAGGCGCCCCCACACCCTAAAAATCTGTGCTGAGCATAGGGGACCGATAGGTATTTTGCTGCTTCTGTCCATTCATCCGGATATATAGTACAACAATTAACATTACACGTACACATTTGCAACTGGTGCTAATGTTTGCATTATATAAAACCTCAAAATGAGTCACTTTGAAGTGACATCAAAAGCAGCTTCGGGTGCTACTATTACAGAGTTAATTTTTTTTTTCCCCCACACCGAGGGTAAAAATGGAGAGCTCGATAGGGACCCTTTTCGGCACCTGCTTTTTAAAACTGCCGGTGCTCAACACCGGCAAACCCCGGCCCACTTAAAGCACTGGATGCGTCTGAAGGGGGTGGCATGGTGGGGGTGGGGTGGGCTTACCAACTGGCATGTGTGCACATTCAGGGCGGTGAGTGCAAAAATTCAGGACAAGGGGACTAAATTCAGGACAAAAGGTCAAAAATCAGGACAAAACTTTGGGACAAAAGGTACGTTTTACAGACACGTCAGAGGAGGTCGCGCAATAGTATATAAGTAAGTAAATAAACAACTACCTAAGTACAAGGCAAAATAAGTTTATATTAGGTTGAGACTATCGTGCACTTCACGGTTTTTCAGTATGACCGCAGCTTGCTACCTTAGATGATTCAAAATTTGCATCTCACTCCAGCAGGTACATTAGTCATCAGACCAATGGTGAACCACACCTAAATAGAAGTGAGGCCGCTTTTATTGTTGATTAAAATCTACTGGATATACAAGGAACTTTGCTGTGCCAGCCCCCAGTAACAACCCCACCCCCCCTTTTCCAGCCTCCCAGGGAAACACCTGATGCCTGGTACGGCCAGTCCGGCCTTGCTAGCGCCCTCCAATGGTGCCCCTCATCTTTACATAGACCGTCTCTCATATGTATTTAATTTCTTTTACAGTGTTACTCATCCCAAGTATGTAGGGCAGGGTGTCGGAGTGCGTTACATCACACACACATTATATAGAGACAATGACTCATATTAACGTGAAAGTCAATTTATAGGAAATGTTACTTAAGATCTGGGTCCTACAAGGTTTAATCATTCTTTTATCCATCATTCAGTCTTTCACCATTTATTCTGTTCTTCCATCTATCCAAACATATTCAACCATTTTCATACCTATCCACCATATATCCTTCCATCTATCATTTCACTCATCCATCCCTCCATCCACCCTTTCACTCATCCAACTATTATTCATTTACCCACCCTTTCACTTGTATAGTCATCCATCCACTCTTCCACCCATCCATCTATTCACTCACCCATCCAGCCATCTATCCTTCTACCCACCCAGCCATCCATTCACTAACTCATCCATCCACCCAGTCACTTATCCTTCCACCCATTCAAACTTTTGGTCATTCATACTCCCTTTAACTCTCCATCCCCCTTTCACTTATTAAACCATCCACCCACCCATCCATCTACTCATCCATTCATGAATCCATCCATTGATCCTATTATTCATCCATCCTTTCACTCATCCATCCATCCGTTCTCTCATCCATCCACCCTTTCACTTAACTGGTTCCATGTTTAAATATCGATAACAAAAATATAGTTTACAAAAATATAGATGTAAAAATATCGATTACAAAAATATGGACTCTCTATACTTAAACAGGTAAGTACATAAATATCGACTCAAAAATATAGATGTAAAAAATATAGATGTAAAAAAGATCGACTAAATATTATACCTTAAATTAAATAATTAAATAATATTAATATTATTAACAAAATAAATTACATTACTTTTATATTTTAACTATTTATAACAAATGAACTTAATTTAATCAATATAAACTTAATAAATGTGTACATATACATATATTTAACACATACAAGTATATAAAAATAATAATACATACATTTATTAACAATATCAAAACATTAGTAGTTAAAACATTTGATAGCGAAGGGGTAAAAATTACTATTCCCACTCCAGTGAGTGCAACAGTAGGGAAAGCGCTGGATACCGTAGGGGTAAAAATTACTATTCCCACTCCAGAGGGTGCAACAGTAGGAAACGCGTTGGATAGCGTGGGGTTAAAAATTACTATTCCAACTCCAGTGAGTGCAACAATAGGGAAAGCGTTGGATAGCGTAGGGGTAAAAATTACTATTCCCACTCCAAAGGGTGCAACAGTAGGGAAAGCGCTGGATAGCGTAGGGGTAAAAATTACTATTCCCACTCCAGAGGGTGCAACAGTAGGGAAAGTGTTGGATAGCGTAGGGGTTAAAATTACTATTCCCACTCCAAAGGGTGCAACAGTAGGGAAAGCGCTGTATAGCATAGGGGTAAAAATTACTATTCCCACTCCAGAGGGTGCAACAGTAGGGAAAGCGTAGGATAGCGTAGGGGTAAAAATTACTATTACAACACCAGTGAGTGCAACAGTAGGGAAAGCGTTGCATAGGCTAGGGGTTAAAATTACTATTCCCACTCCAAAGGGTGCAACAGTAGGGAAAGCGCTGGATAGCGTAGGGGTAAAAATTACTATTCCCACTCCAGAGGGTGCAACAGTAGGGAAAGCGTTGGATACTGTAGGGGTAAAAATTACTATTCCCACTCCAATTAATGCAACAGTAGGGAAAGCGTTGGATCGCGTAGGGGTAAAAATTACTATTCCCACTCCAGAGGGTGCAACAGTAGGGAAAGCGTTGGATAGCGTAGGGGTAAAAATTACTATTCCCACTCCAAAGGGTGCAACAGTAGGGAAAGAATTGGATAGCGTAGGGGTAAAAATTACTATTCCCACTCCAATGAATGCACCAGTAGGGAAAGCGTTGGATCGCGTAGGGGTAAAAATTACTATTCCCACTCCTGAGGGTGCAACAGTAGGGAAAGCGTTGGATAGCGTAGGGGTAAAAATTACTATTCCCACTCCAATGAATGCAACAGTAGGGAAAGCGTTGGATCGCGTAGGGGTAAAAATTACTATTCCCACTCCAGAGGGTGCAACAGTAGGGAAAGCGTTGGATAGCGTAGGGGTAAAAATTACTATTCCCACTCCACAGGGTGCAACAGTAGGGATAGTGTTGGATAGCGTAGGGGTAAAAATTACTATTCCCACTCCAGAGAGTGCAACAGTAGGGAAAGCGTTGGATTACGCAGGGGTAAAAATTACTATTCCCACTCCACAGGGTACAACAGTAGGGAAAGCGCTGGAACTCAAAACAATAAAAAAAAAAACTATCAATTATTTTATTTAATTTTAAATATAAACATAATTAATATATACATTTAAATATATTATTATTAACTAAGTCCTACACACCTAAAATTAATTACTCAATTACATTTAATATTTACTATTAAATTAATGAAAATTAATGTATTTTTTAATTTAATACATAAATTAATTAATTGACAGCTTTCACACCATATACACTTATAAACACCACAACACAAACCTAAAATTATTTACTCTTCTACAATTAATAATTATTTATTGATAATTAATTTATAAAGTATTTAATAATTATTCAATAAAAATTTAATTACTTCACACCATTTTCACATATAAACTCCACTACACACACCTAAAATTATTTAAACAATTAACATAATTAATTAACATAATTAATTAATAATTGACTAATTGAAATTAATTAACAAATAATTATGAAACAATTAATATTAAGTTAACACATTAATTAATCAATTAATTTTATATATTTAAATTACTTCCCTGCCTATTCCCCTATAAACCCACAACCCGCTACGGAACTAATAACACAAAATTCAACATAAATTACATTAATAACTAATAAAATTCTACAACATATAATAAAATGACAAACAATTCTCATTAAAAACACTAAAATACAAATCATTATTAAAAAATCGATATTTTTGTAAACTATATTTTTGTTAACGATATTTATTACAACTATATTATTGTTATCGATATTACTTACCTGTCATTCGATATTCTGGTCAAACTATATTTTTGTTGTCGATATTTCTTCTTTTCGATATTTCTGCGGGGATATTTATGTAACACGATATTTTTTCGTCGATATTCCCACTCTGCACCCACTTAACTCATCTATCCATCCTTTTGTCCATCTGCCCCCTTTCACTCACTCATCAATCCTTACATCCACCCTTTAACTTATCCATCCATCCACCAGTTCACTCATCCATCCATCCATTCACCCTTTCACTTATCATTTCATCAATCTATCCATCCTTTCACTCATCCATCCACCCATCATCTACCCTTTCACTCATCCATTCATCCTTTCACACACCCATCCATCTACCCTTCCACCCATACATCCATCTATTTACCTTTTGTTCATCCATACTTCCACTCTTTCACTCCTCCATCCATCCATCCATCCTTTCTTTCATCATCTATCCATTCACCCTTTCATTCATCCATTCATCCTTTCAGTAATCCATCCAGCCATTCACACATTCCTTCACTTATTTACTCACCCACCTTTTCACATTATGAGCTGAGCCTTTGTCTGCAGAGTTGCAAACAGAAGAGGCCCATCAAGAACTTCACCTTGCTATAGTTCCTAAACCAAGTGGTGGGGTGCGGTGGGGGAGAGTTCTCTATGCCCCTGCACATAGGCAGTCTGAAAACATAGAAGTCATGAGTCATGCATGATGCAAAGTGCCAGGATGTGAGGTGACTGTGACATGGTGTTGTTTCAAGGGCTTTAAGTGGTGTAAAAAAACTGGGGAATGGTTGATGTAATTAACCCCTTGCGTGCTGCGCTAATTCTCCCACTGTGCGGGCGAATTAGCGAGTGGGCGGGATTCGGACGGCCCCAGCCGTCCTCCGCACATGCCCACCATCACGTGGGACGACCGGGGGCCGTCCGCAGCACTGAAGGCGTTAAGGGAGTGGTTTAAAACACCTAGGCTAAAAATCTGCTCTTAGCATAGTGTTCCTCCCGACTGGTGTTATGTTATTTCTGTCATTCCATCCAGAAATATAATACAGCAAGTATCATTACTCCAACAACAAGCCAGGACTATTGGCTTTGTCAATGGTTATTAGTTCATTAAAATAAAAAACAGCAACCATGGCGTTGTTGAATATAATATTGAAAATACTTCAGTCCTAAAATGACGAGACAGTGAAAGAATGATAACCCATTCTTTTTAACTTGTTTTACAGGCTTCTTTAAATAAACTTTTTTCTAACATTGCAGCATGGTTGTTTTACCTTTTATCTGACAATATGCCCTTCCTGTACACAGAGGCTGGAGGTGGCCGCCGCATGCTCTCACACCCAGACTGGCCCATTGTCATTCTGTATGTGGCAATTACCCGGCATACAGAATGACAATGGGAGAAGGTGTCACACAGCGAGGGAGAGCAGCAAGGAGAGGGTAAGAGAAGCACACTAAGGAGACAGCTGGAAAACACATGCACTCTTGTTAACCCGTAAACAAACAAAAAAACATGCTCCAGGGGAGGAACAAATACAAGAGGAACAAAAGCCCACACAGTAACAAATAAGAAGCAGGCAAATGAAAGTGATAGATATGCCAACCAATGGTTGCTGACTCAAGAGGCGCAGTTAAATGATGATGATGGAGAGGGTGATGGTTTAATCGAAGAGAATGTTACGGTTCAAGAGGCTATAGAGTTAGCGGATAATGAAGGTCTCCCTATTGATAATATCTCCACCAAGCACGTTGAGAGTACAGAATCAGCAGATTTTTACTCTCTCTCAGAGCACTCCATATCATCCACGGAGGATCTTTCTCAACAGTATGCAGTACAGATGAGCATGGCTGAAGGAAGCCTTAATAGCAGTTTTGAGGTAGAAGATGGGGGTTCTGAGCAAATGAATGGTCATTCTGGACAGACTGTACGACGACTGCGACTATCACAGAACGGACATTATGAACAAACAGGAGTTGCCTCACAGTCTGGAGAGGAGCGAGATTAAGAGATATCACTTGAGCTAATCTATAAAACAATGATGTCACACAGAGAGGAGCATAGACAAGATAGTCTAAGAGTTCAGAACTCATGTAAAAAATTACAAAATTCTGTCAGGCGTTTGGCTAAATCTCATGCAGAGTTCTTGGGCAGAGTTACTGAGGCCGAGACCCGCATATCGACCTTAGAGGATGAGGTAACACATCAGAAGAAGATCATAACTTAACAACTGACCTATAAAGAGGAGATTAACTGGAAAGTCATTGACTTAGAAAATCGTGCGCGGAGAAATAATCTGCGATTTTTACAAATTATGGAAGGAAAAGAGGGCACAGATCCTCGTGGATTTATAATTGAGCTTCTCAAAAAATCATTTCCAGGTTCAACCAGATGGGATTGGGACCTGGAAGTTGAAAGAGCGCATCGCTTTCCTTTCAAAAGAAGGTCAAACTATTCGGAACACTCTGATCAGAGACCAAGAGCTTTACTAGTTGCATTTAATAGCTTCTTAGCATGAGAAGAAGTATATAAGAAGGCACGGCCAGATAAGAAAATTAGCGCACTTGGTTGTGAATATTTTGTTCGTCCGGATTTGTGTAAACAAACAGTGGACCTGAGATGGCAACTGCGACAGCTTATTCCTCTTTTTCAATCCAAAGGAGCTCAGGTCTACCTTATGTTTCCTGCAAAAATGAAAATTATTTATAAAGAGCGCACTCACTACTTCACAACATCACTGGCAGCTAAGACTTACCTGGACTCAATGTAACTAGATCGAGCTAAAGTGTTAGTTCATGTATGTTCATGCAGTGAAATGAATATATAATATTACTTCTTTTAGAGGTCTATCTAGGAGATGGTTAATCATATTCCTTTTCTTTTTTTTTTTTTTTCTTTGGCCTAGACCTCAGCTCAATATGAGGACGCATATGAGTATAGCATGCTGTTTCTTTTTTTTTAAATTAGCACTAAGTTCACGGGCGAAGGCAGGGGGAAGGGGGGTAAGCTCGCATCAAGAGGACCATGAGTCCTAAAGCCTCAATAAAGGGTTGGGGAGGGGGGAAGGGCACACAGGGTTGGGGGGGCTTGTGGGTGGCACAGTGGGGAGGTGTAGGGAGGATAAGTGGGGAAAAATTGTCCTTGGCGACAGTGAACTGCAAAATGAGAAATCTAATTGTGATTTAGTCCTGGTATGGAGTATTATGCTTTTTGTTCTATGCGACTGCTCAGAAATGACTTGGATCTTGAAAGGATTTGGGAAAGATAGACTGGAAAGTTATCTATTTAGATTTATGCAATGGCAACTAAATGTTTAAAAATGTGTTCTCTAAATGTATCAGGACTTATTAATGTGAATAAAAGACAGAAAGTTGCTGCGGAGTTGAGGTATATTGGACCACATATTGTATGTATACAGGAGACTCACTTATCTTGGTGTGAGAAGTTGGCCTGATATGTAGTGTTTCCAATTCTGGAACCACTGGGTATCAGTCCAAACAAACCCCAAAGATGTCTGGTTGTAAGTCAACCTGGTTAGACAAGCTATCCTAGTGGTAGCATGGACTAAGCAGCCTAAAGGCTAAACTTAAGAGGTCGTGTTAAGCGAGCTGTTTTACCACATACAATCCTGTAATCAAATGAAAGGACACCACACAAGTATATATTGTAAAAATATATGTATTTATTTCTAAATTACTCCCCAGTACTCTTTATGAGGAAAGGGGCACAAGCGTTAAATCAAAAGCACTGTTAAACATATAAAGTTGGCACAATTATGGCTGAGGGCGGGGGGCCACTCAGACCATATACTAAAAAAATGGTATAAGTAACACTTATCGAGCAATGGTTAGGCCTAGGGCCTAGAGATTCGCTGGGAGCAGTCAGGACAAGCAATGAAGAAGTCGGGAGTAGCCCACAGGATACGGGTGCAGCACGGAAAGTGCGGCGCGCACCAATGTAAAGTCAATGGTGCGTAAAAGTTAGTTAAAGTGAATTAAATGATACTTCCGCTGAACCTAGGAACACAAAACTTCAGACACAGACCCTAGAGGTGTGTGCCAGTGTAAGGACACCGGCGTTGCAAAGTTACCTCACCCACAGGCCGTGGGTGCACAGGGTCGAAGTGGCGTCGGGTTCTGTCACGCAGGTTCTTGGTGCTTGGAGCTGTTGCAGCTGCAGGCGCTGTGAAGCAGAAGTGTCCGGTGCGATCCAAGGGTGGATCGAAGTAGAAAAGTACCTGAAAGCAGAGGGGACAGAGTCTGGGTCACTCAGCAGTGACCAGGGTGGAACCAGGACGGAACCAGGCAATGTCGGGCGCAATCAGGCGGTTGTCGATAGGCTTCTCTCCGCTGTCACGTGGGCTCTGGGGCATCTGCGACGTCCAGGAGCAGGTCACGATCTGTCCCACGTAGGCTCTCGCCGTCAGCACCGTCGGCTTGAAGATTGTAGCAAACAGCACTTGGCAAAAGCAATCCACGCGGAACCGGGAGATTGCTTATCACTCGAATCAGGAGGGTCAGAGTGGGTGCTCCTTTTCACGGGAGCTGGTGCAGATCTGGAGCAACCAGAAAAGCAAGTCGGATTTCAAGTTTCGTCGGCACAGGGGCCACAAGCCAGCTGGCAAGTGACCGGGCCAACGCGTCGAGCACACACAGGCAGAAGGGCCCCACGCAGCACTCGTCGAGTGTGGAGGGGTGAGCTTTGGTGCAAGTGGAGCTCGGGGCTGGGGCTTCTCAAACCCCGGTGTACAGCTTCGAGGGTCACTCGTGGGCTGCACGGTCAGCGTCTCGTGGCCTTTTCAAGATGGCGTGCCCCACGCTTCCGGTCGCCTCCACGGGTCTCAGCTCTGCAGGGACTGTGGATCGGGCAGGTAGAAGGCAGGCAAGCTTGATCTCGTCGATCTCTGTCGCTCGAGTTCCGGCGGGAACTGCAACAAAGCAAGGGTCGAGGGCTGGATGGTGCCTGTTTGCACAGGGTGGTCACTCCTTGACCACAAGGGAGATTCTTCAGTCTTCTCACGTCGTGTAGAAAGTCGAAGGGTCCAGATTTCGTTTCTTATGTTTCTTCAGGATGATCTGAAGTCCGTTGGGACTGCTCCCCCTCTTATTCGAATCTAGGGGGTTGGACATCCTACTAGGTCCCCTCCTATGGGTGGGACCCAGGAAGGGGGTGGTTACACCCCTCTCCTTTGATCCTGGCCGCGCTGGGACAGGGGCTGGGAGGCCCCAGAACCGGTTTGGCCGGATCCTGCAAGGGGCAGCCTTGTGCTCCCCAGGCAGTGTCTGGTTTCTTTGAAACCTCCCTACTCCAATCCACTATCTCCTGTCTGGGGTGGTTTGACACCGCCCTGTGACAGGAAACTCTTTGTCCAGGCCTCCTCTGCCGGGTTTCGGTCAGCAGCAGGAGGCCAGACCCGTGTCTGTGGCAGGGGCATCCATTTTGTGGATCTGAGGCTCATTTTAAATCAACCGCGTTTCAGTAAAGTAACATGTCTTCTCCCTCTAGAAGGGTGGAATGCTACCCCCGTCGCCAGAACTGGCGAGGGGGTAGTATTCCAATTCGTATGACACCTTACACGACATGTTTTGATAAAGCCAAACCAAAGTTGCTATATAACCGCGAGGATTATAAGGCGCTTAAGAGTATATGGTATGGCATTATCCCGGATCAGCTTAGGGAGTTGTTCCCGACAGCTGCAGACAGGCTCAGCTCATGCCAGAGCTCCATCTCACATAAAACCACGCACTCTGCCTCCAGGATTGATGAGGCCTTCCCTAGGAGTGGCTCACAGGTTATATATGTGTCCAGATATAGGTTTAGATATAGGTATACTATATCTAAGCAAGGGGTGATTACACCCACTTGCCCCAGCTGAGTGATCAGCCAGTTGTGTCAATTTAAGAACCAGCCAGGGGTGGCAAAAGCTATGCTTCAGCCCCTGGTAGGCCTTGGTGGCACCTATGCCCTGAGCACCTATAGTGCATGGTACAGGGGCTGACAAGGAGTCCATTTCCAATTGTGGTATGTACCTATAGCACATGTATTATAAATTTAGAGAGAGAACAGCAGGCTGGGGGTCTGATTAGCAGGCCCACAGCCTCAGTAAGTCGAAAACCAGTGAAGCAAAAAGCAAAAATTGGGGTGACCATAGGATAGCAGACCCTACTCTCCTACATAACCCCCCCCCAAACGCAGGGACATTAAACTTAACCTTGACCAGATAAGTCTTCATGTTCTAAGTGGAAGTACCTGGAGAGACCATCTGCATTACCATGGTCAGTCCCTGGGCGGTGCTCCACTGTAAAGTCCATCCCCTGTAGGGAAATGGACCACCTGAGCAGTTTGGGATTTTCACCCTTCATCTGATTTAGCCACAAGAGGGGCTTATGGTCTGTCTGAATTAGGAAGTGAGTACCAAACAAGTATGGCCTCAACTTCTTCAGGGCCCAAACCACAGCAAAGGCCTCCCTCTCAATAGCTGACCAACGTTTCTCCCTGGGGGTCAGCCTTCTGCTAATAAAAGCAATGGGCTGGTCTTGACCATCTTGATTAAGTTGTGAAAGCACAGCTCCCACCCCCAACTCAGAAGCATCTGTCTGTACAATGAACTGTTTGGAGTAGTCAGGACTCTTCAGGATAGGTGCAGAGCACATGGCCTTCTTCAGGTCATCAAATGCCTTTTGACAGCTAACTGTCCACTGAACCTTTTTGGGCATCTTCTTGGATGTCAAGTCATTCAATGGTGTCACAATGGACCCATAGTTCTTTACAAATTTTCTGTAATACCCAGTCAGGCCCAAGAAGGCTCTGACTTGTGTCTGGGTAGTTGGAGGAGCCCAGTCCTGTATGGTCTGGATCTTGCTCTCCAGTGGTTGAACTTGACCCCCACCTACTAGGTGGCCCAAGTACACAACCTTGCTCTGCCCTATCTGGCACTTAGTAGCCTTGATAGTCAGGCCTGCCTTTTGCAGGGCCTCCAGAACCTTCTTCAGGTGGATCAGGTGATCCTCCCAGGTGGAGCTAAAGACAGCAATATCATCTAGATATGCTGCACAAAAGTCATCCAACCCAGCAAGGACTTGGTTCACCAACCTTTGGAAAGTGGCAGGTGCATTTTTCAAGCCAAAGGGCATTACCACAAACTGATAATGTCCACTAGGGGTCGAAAATGCTGTTTTGGCTTTTGACTCCTCAGCTAGTCTGATTTGCCAGTAGCCAGCTGTCAAATCAAATGTGCTCAGAAACTTGGCAGAAGCCAATTTATCAATGAGCTCATCTGCTCTTGGAATGGGATGAGCATCTGTCCTAGTGACAGCATTGAGACCTCTGTAGTCCACACAAAACCTCATTTCTCTCTTCCCATCTTTGGTATGAGGTTTTGGCACAAGGACCACTGGGCTAGCCCATGGGCTCTCTGATGGCTCAATCACTCCAAGCTCCAACATCTTTTGCACCTCAGCCTTTATACAATCCCTGACATGGTCAGGTTGCCTGTAGATCTTATTCTTCACAGGCAGATTGTCACCAGTGTCCACCTCATGGGTGCACCAGTTAGTCTGACTGGGTGTGAGTGAAAACAATTGTCTGTGGGCCTGCAACACCTGTCTGCAGTCCACCTGTTGCTGCTCAGTGAGGCTGCCTGCCAAGGCTACTCCATCAACTGAACCATCATCAGGGTTCTGGGAAAGCAGGTCTGGGAGAGGGTCACTCTCTTCCTCCTGTTCCCCATCTGTGGCCATGAGGAGACTCATGTCCTCCCTGTCAACAAATGCTTTCAATCTGTTCACATGGAGCACCCTGTGGGGGCTCCTAGGGGTACCAAAGTCAACCAAGTAGGTGACTTCTCCCTTCTTTTCAATGATAGGGTAGGGTCCAGTCCATTTGTCCTGGAGAGCTGCTGGCCCCACTGGGTCCAACACCCACACCTTCTGTCCTGGCTGGAACTCAACCATAACAGCCTTTTGGTCATGCCAGGCTTTCTGTAATTCCTGACTTGCCTCAAGGTTTTTGGATGCTCTCTCCATGTATTCAGCCATCCTGGAGCGGAGACCAAGTACATAGTCCACAATGTCTAGTTTAGGCTTTTTGAGAGGTAACTCCCATCCTTCCTTCACCAAACTCAATGGACCTCTTACAGGGTGGCCAAACAAAAGTTCAAAAGGGCTGTAGCCAACCCCCTTCTGTGGGACCTCTCTGTAAGCAAAGAGCAAGCAGGGTAAAAGGATGTCCCATTTCCGCCTAAGCTTCTCTGGTAAACCTTTTATCATTCCCTTTAGGGTCTTGTTGAACCTTTCCACAAGCCCATTGCACTGTGGATGGTAGGGTGTGGTAAACTTATAGTTTACTCCACACTCTTTCCACATTGCTTTTAAGTATCCAGACATAAAGTTAGTACCTCTGTCTGAAAGAACCTCCTTTGGAAAGCCCACTCTTGAGAAAACTGCAATGAGGGCTTTTGCCACCACAGGAGCTGTGGTGGTCCTCAGGGGAATTGCCTCTGGGTACCTGGTGGCATGATCCACTACCACCAGTATAAATCTGTGCCCAGATGCTGTTTGAGGATCCATGGGACCCACAATGTCTATTCCAACTCTTTCAAAGGGTACCCCCACCACAGGTAGTGGTATCAGGGGGGCCTTTGTTGTGCCACCTGACTTACCACTGGCTTGGCAAGTGACACAGGAGCGACAAAACTCCTTGACATTTTCTGACATGTGAGGCCAGTGAAAGTGTGGAACAAGCCTGTCCCAAGTCTTATTCTGGCCTAAGTGTCCTGCAAGGGGAATATCATGGGCCAAGGTAAGAAGGAAGCCCCTAAACTTCAAAGGTATAACCAACCTCCTGGTGGTGCCAGGCTTGGGGTCTCTAGCCTCTGAATAAAGGAGCCCTTCATCCCAATACACCTTATGGGTACCTTGAGCATTCCCTGCAGCCTCAGCAGCAGCTTGCTGTCTGAGGGGTTCAAGTGAAGGGCAATCTAATTGGGCCTGCCCCAGGTCTGCCCTTGAGGGTCCCCCTGTCCCCAGAAACTCAACCTGTTCAGGTTCAAGCTCATCTGAGACAGTCTCCTCTTGGACTGCAGAATCAGTTTCCTGTGAAACTTGATCCTCAACCTGGGGCAAGTGGGAAGGCACAGCCTTAACCCTCTTGCTCCTCCTCTTGGGTTGTGGTTGGTCTATTGTTTCAAGATCCACCACTGGTTCAGGAAGGCACTTCTTAGCCTGAGACCTTGTCACTGCAAGGACATGAGCTGAAATCCCTAGCATTTCTGCATGAGTCCTGTACTCCACTTCTGACCAAACTGAGCTTTCAAGATCATTGCCTAACAGACAGTCTACTGGGAGGTCTGCACTCACAACAACTTTCTTTAGGCCATCTACCCCTCCCCAGGAGAAGTTCACAACAGCCACACTATGGGAAGTAGTGGAGTTGCTTGCATTGGTCACTAGGTAACTTTCACCTAGTACAATCTGTCCAGGGTCCACAAAGCCGGGTGTCACCATTGTGACACTGGCACAAGTGTCCCTGTAGGCCTGAGCCAGTTTCTCATTAATTAAGGGAGTCTGCCTATATTTGCCCAGGTTACTGGGGCTTACTGCAGTGGGCAAAGATATGTCCACATCATATAGGAGAACTGCCTGTGTGGGGATTCTGACTAGGCCAGATTCCACCTCAGTACCCAGGGTCAACCCTACTAAACCCTTTGGCTGTGTACCACCACTGCTGACTGTACTAGGGGGTGCAGTTGCTTTAGGAGCTGCAGTGGTGGGGACTGGATTTTTCTTAGTGCATTCACTGCCCCAGTGTGAAACTGATTTGCAGGTATTACACCAAGGTTTCTTTGGGCCATCATTCTTCTTTTTCTTGTTTCCATTTTGGGAACCCCCCTCCTTATTGCTAGTTTGGGGGCCTGAAGACTTCTGGTCCTTTTCTTTATCTTTCTGATTCCCACCCTTCTGGTCTGTTTTCTTCTGGTCACCTTGGTTCTGGTTTTTCTGCTTAATCCTTGTTCTGACCCATTTGTCTGCCTTCTTTCCCAATTCTTGGGGAGAGGTCAAATCAGAGTCAACAAGGTATTGATGCAACAGCTGGTTCTGACAGTTATTAAGGATCTGTTCTCTCATCATAAGATTGTACAATCCTGTATAGTCTGAAACTTTACTTCCCTGCAGCCAACCCTCCAGAGCCTTAGTGGCACAATCTACAAAATCAGTCCAGTCCTGAGTCTGTGCTTTTTGGGTGTCTCTGAACAACAACCTGTATTGCTCAGTGGTTAGGCCAAACCCTTCAATAAGAGCACTCTTCAGAACAGAGTAGTTTTTGGCATCCTCAGGTCTAACAGTGAGGAGCCTGTCCCTCCCTTTCTCAGAAAAGGAGTACCATAAAATTGCTGCCCACTGATCCTCAGGGACCTGCTGTACCATGCAGGCCCTCTCAAGAGCAGTCATCCATTTGTGGATATCATCCCCTTCCTTGTAGGGGGGCACAATTTTTGTCAGGTTTCTATTGTCATAGGCCCTGTCTTTTTCTTTAGGAACTTTGCTGCCACCAGTGGCATCTAAGCCACACAATTTTCTCTCTCTTGCTAAAGCAAGTTTAGCTTGAGCCAAGGCTACCTCTTCCCTCTCTATTTGGAGTTGGACAGCCCTCATCCTGGCCCTATGCTCTTTTCTCTGGGAGGAAGTCATTCCTCTTTGAGATTCTCTTGAGGCACTAGAAAGGTGAGAGTCCCCTGATAGAGATCTCTCCCTCCTATTACCTGGGAGAATTTGGTTATGAGATCTGGGGTGGTGCTGGCCCCCCCCATTCCCATGTAGGTCCAAGTTGGCCTGGTTAAGGCTGGCAACCTGTACCTGGTTTCCCCTCTGATCCTGATCTTCAGGCTCTTCTAAATCAGAGCCTTCCTCTTCCTCTTCCTCCTCCACTACATCATCATCTGGAAGATCCTCATTCTCAGGGGAGTTTATCCCTTCACCTGCACCTAAGGGAGCCTGACTCACCTTATCTAGGTCATCCTTTTCTAGGAGAGCTATTAGGGAAGGAATGGTAGGGCCTCTGCCCTTTTTTAGCCCCCTGGCTGTGCACAAGGCACTCAGGTCTTTGTGGCTAAGGTTGTCATATCTGGATGTTGTCCCTATAGGATCAACTTCTACAGGAGCAGAGCCTGAGGCTCTATCTGCATCAGACATGACTGCTAGTGAGGTGTAAGTGGTGCACTTACCTACACTAAGTGGTTTCCTACTGTACCTTGCTAGTGAGTTGTAGTCAGGGTGTGCTAATCCCTTTAATCTACAACTACTAAGTTCAGTAGAACTTAATATGCTAAGCTTTTGATTTATATGTACCTAGAGGTACTTGATGTGATCTTTCAATTTGATAAAGATTGCAATGGTAAAACAAACAGCAAGCTCAAATCCGCACCGCTGCACACCAATGTGAGAAGTTGGCCTGATATGTAGTGTTTCCAATTCTGGAACCACTGGGTATCAGTCCAAACAAACCCCAAAGATGTCTGGTTGTAAGTCAACCTGGTTAGACAAGCTATCCTAGTGGTAGCATGGACTAAGCAGCCTAAAGGCTAAACTTAAGAGGTCGTGTTAAGCGAGCTGTTTTACCACATACAATCCTGTAATCAAATGAAAGGACACCACACAAGTATATATTGTAAAAATATATGTATTTATTTCTAAATTACTCCCCAGTACTCTTTATG
The DNA here is from genome assembly GCF_964263255.1 of Lissotriton vulgaris. Taxonomy (NCBI): domain Eukaryota; kingdom Metazoa; phylum Chordata; class Amphibia; order Caudata; family Salamandridae; genus Lissotriton; species Lissotriton vulgaris. The sequence goes on along the minus strand of NW_028254880.1, from coordinate 560,076 downwards.
AGGAAAGGGGCACAAGCGTTAAATCAAAAGCACTGTTAAACATATAAAGTTGGCACAATTATGGCTGAGGGCGGGGGGCCACTCAGACCATATACTAAAAAAATGGTATAAGTAACACTTATCGAGCAATGGTTAGGCCTAGGGCCTAGAGATTCGCTGGGAGCAGTCAGGACAAGCAATGAAGAAGTCGGGAGTAGCCCACAGGATACGGGTGCAGCACGGAAAGTGCGGCGCGCACCAATGTAAAGTCAATGGTGCGTAAAAGTTAGTTAAAGTGAATTAAATGATACTTCCGCTGAACCTAGGAACACAAAACTTCAGACACAGACCCTAGAGGTGTGTGCCAGTGTAAGGACACCGGCGTTGCAAAGTTACCTCACCCACAGGCCGTGGGTGCACAGGGTCGAAGTGGCGTCGGGTTCTGTCACGCAGGTTCTTGGTGCTTGGAGCTGTTGCAGCTGCAGGCGCTGTGAAGCAGAAGTGTCCGGTGCGATCCAAGGGTGGATCGAAGTAGAAAAGTACCTGAAAGCAGAGGGGACAGAGTCTGGGTCACTCAGCAGTGACCAGGGTGGAACCAGGACGGAACCAGGCAATGTCGGGCGCAATCAGGCGGTTGTCGATAGGCTTCTCTCCGCTGTCACGTGGGCTCTGGGGCATCTGCGACGTCCAGGAGCAGGTCACGATCTGTCCCACGTAGGCTCTCGCCGTCAGCACCGTCGGCTTGAAGATTGTAGCAAACAGCACTTGGCAAAAGCAATCCACGCGGAACCGGGAGATTGCTTATCACTCGAACCAGGAGGGTCAGAGTGGGTGCTCCTTTTCACGGGAGCTGGTGCAGATCTGGAGCAACCAGAAAAGCAAGTCGGATTTCAAGTTTCGTCGGCACAGGGGCCACAAGCCAGCTGGCAAGTGACCGGGCCAACGCGTCGAGCACACACAGGCAGAAGGGCCCCACGCAGCACTCGTCGAGTGTGGAGGGGTGAGCTTTGGTGCAAGTGGAGCTCGGGGCTGGGGCTTCTCAAACCCCGGTGTACAGCTTCGAGGGTCACTCGTGGGCTGCACGGTCAGCGTCTCGTGGCCTTTTCAAGATGGCGTGCCCCACGCTTCCGGTCGCCTCCACGGGTCTCAGCTCTGCAGGGACTGTGGATCGGGCAGGTAGAAGGCAGGCAAGCTTGATCTCGTCGATCTCTGTCGCTCGAGTTCCGGCGGGAACTGCAACAAAGCAAGGGTCGAGGGCTGGATGGTGCCTGTTTGCACAGGGTGGTCACTCCTTGACCACAAGGGAGATTCTTCAGTCTTCTCACGTCGTGTAGAAAGTCGAAGGGTCCAGATTTCGTTTCTTATGTTTCTTCAGGATGATCTGAAGTCCGTTGGGACTGCTCCCCCTCTTATTCGAATCTAGGGGGTTGGACATCCTACTAGGTCCCCTCCTATGGGTGGGACCCAGGAAGGGGGTGGTTACACCCCTCTCCTTTGATCCTGGCCGCGCTGGGACAGGGGCTGGGAGGCCCCAGAACCGGTTTGGCCGGATCCTGCAAGGGGCAGCCTTGTGCTCCCCAGGCAGTGTCTGGTTTCTTTGAAACCTCCCTACTCCAATCCACTATCTCCTGTCTGGGGTGGTTTGACACCGCCCTGTGACAGGAAACTCTTTGTCCAGGCCTCCTCTGCCGGGTTTCGGTCAGCAGCAGGAGGCCAGACCCGTGTCTGTGGCAGGGGCATCCATTTTGTGGATCTGAGGCTCATTTTAAATCAACCGCGTTTCAGTAAAGTAACATGTCTTCTCCCTCTAGAAGGGTGGAATGCTACCCCCGTCGCCAGAACTGGCGAGGGGGTAGTATTCCAATTCGTATGACACCTTACACGACATGTTTTGATAAAGCCAAACCAAAGTTGCTATATAACCGCGAGGATTATAAGGCGCTTAAGAGTATATGGTATGGCATTATCCCGGATCAGCTTAGGGAGTTGTTCCCGACAGCTGCAGACAGGCTCAGCTCATGCCAGAGCTCCATCTCACATAAAACCACGCACTCTGCCTCCAGGATTGATGAGGCCTTCCCTAGGAGTGGCTCACAGGTTATATATGTGTCCAGATATAGGTTTAGATATAGGTATACTATATCTAAGCAAGGGGTGATTACACCCACTTGCCCCAGCTGAGTGATCAGCCAGTTGTGTCAATTTAAGAACCAGCCAGGGGTGGCAAAAGCTATGCTTCAGCCCCTGGTAGGCCTTGGTGGCACCTATGCCCTGAGCACCTATAGTGCATGGTACAGGGGCTGACAAGGAGTCCATTTCCAATTGTGGTATGTACCTATAGCACATGTATTATAAATTTAGAGAGAGAACAGCAGGCTGGGGGTCTGATTAGCAGGCCCACAGCCTCAGTAAGTCGAAAACCAGTGAAGCAAAAAGCAAAAATTGGGGTGACCATAGGATAGCAGACCCTACTCTCCTACACTTGGTCTAAAAGAATGCTTTTAAGAGAATTGGGATATACACTTGCAGTTGCCACAGGTCAAACTAGTTTGATTAGAGGGGTAGCTATTATGTATAAAGGCAAACAAAACAGGTGATGGACAGAATGTGGATCAATGTCACACATTCACCCCAGTCCAAAGATCTGGGCCCAAATCCATCGTTTCTTTGCACTCCACACCACCCTGGGTTAGACAATGGCGATATGCAAATCAGCTCTGACCCTGTGCCCCATGGGAACAGTCCAGTCCGAACTACAAAAGCCATGTCCTTCCTAGAACGGAATCAAGCATCCGAGGACCGGACCGGTTTCGAGGTTATGTATAAAGGCAACATGATTGTAGTAGGTAAAACTTTAGCTGACAAAAAGGGAAGATGGGCAATTGTGGAAATAAGTGTAGAAGGTAAGAAACTAACGCTTTGTAATATTTATGGTTCAAATTTAGATGACCCAGAGGTTTTGGTGGAAATGAATATTGAATTAACTTCTTGGGCCCAACCTATAATTATGTGTGGAGACATGAATATAAATTTGACTAATACTGCTCTAAAGGGGGGGCAGGCTACGTATAAAGGCCGCAAACCAAAAGTATACAAGGCGTTAGCAAACTTACTGCAGGACCACGGGTTGGTTGATGTGTGGGGGCAATTAAGACCACAAGAAAATGGGTATACGTTCTATTCTTACCCTCACAAAAAGCTAGTTAGACTCGACTATTTTTTTTCTCCTGTTTCAATTACGTCAGGTGCAACTATATCTGTATATCCTAGGATATCATCTGATCATTCTCCGCTATTATTAGAGATTGATATGGCACTAAATAAACCTAGACAAACTAGTTTCACATTTGATAGGAAATTAATTTTTAACGAGGAGTTTAGAGAACATATAAGGAAATGGATGAAACTATACTTTGAAGAGAACGAGGGATCTAGCTCACTGGGTATAATTTGGGATACTTTTAAAGCTGGATTCCGGGGAGAATGTATATTCTTTTCATGTAGGATTAAAAAAAAGCTAAACAAGAGATAGACAGATTATATGAGCAACTGATTCATTCTGAAACACAGTTAATGCAGGGGATAATTAATAAAGGGACAGATATAACTACATTGGAGGATATAGTTGCTAGGGATAAGGCTAAGATATCAGGTATCTGGTCAGAGGAAAATGCTAGGAAATATCTGTCTTCAAAAATGGATAGACATGAATATGGAGAAGCAATTGGGAGAAGATTAGCAATTCAATTGCGCATTAAAGAGTCGGCCAGTAATATTGCTCAGAGGAGAGACTCGACAGGGGTGATGCAATCGACACCACAGGAGATACTTAAGATTTTCCAACAATTTTATTCTGAGCTATATGAAGGACCATCTGTTGCAGGACCAAACTGGAATACAATATTAGCAGAAGGATTAAAAATGGTGGACCCAACTGATTCCTTGGGACTAGAGGAAATAATCACAGAGGAGGAGCTGGATAGGGCTGTTAAAAGTTTAGCCAGGGGTAAGGCGGCTGGCCCCGATCGATTACCCAGCGAAATATACATACAGTTTTATCAGGACATTAAAAAAGAACTTTTAAAGATAGTGAGAGAAGCTCAGGCGGGATATCCCCCAAGTACATGGGCAGAAGCTACTATTGCAGTCTTCTGTAAAAAAGGCAAATCACCAGATTGCGTTGGGTCATACAGACCGATTTCGCTGTTAAACTCGGATAATAAAATCTATTCTAAAATTTTAGCGAATCGGCTGTCTGATTGCATCACCCCTTTAGTGTCACAGCACCAACATGACTTTATTCCCAGAAGAGGGACTGTAGAACATGTCAATAATGTTATTTCTTTATTTGACATTGCTTCAGTTCATAAGCATGATCTAGCGCTGATTTTATTGGACGCGGAAAAAGCGTTTGATCGCGTTCATTGGGAATATCTCTGGGAATTAATGAGGAAAATGAGATTTGGGGTGAAATTTATTAGAGCAATACAATCTTTGTACTTAAAACCTGTAGCAAAGATATCAGTTATGGGTCAACTTTCTGATAATGTAATCATATCACGTGGTACGCGACAAGGCTGCCCCTGTTTCCCCCTTTTGTTTGCTCTTTATATAAACCCTTTTGTTGAGCTACTGAGTCAGAACATTTTGATACCTCCCTATAAAGCTCAGAATTTTAATTTTTCAGTCTTTGCTTACGCTGACGACATTGCAGTGACAACAATCAACCCTGTAACAGCAATCAAAGAAATTGAACGATTTGCACAGGTATTTGGTTGTATAACAGGTTATAAATTGAATGAGGCTAAAACTCAAATTCTTTGCTCAGAAACGATTGTATGGCAAGATAGTAGGGTAGTTAAAGAAGTGACGTATCTGGGAATGCCAATCAGGGCAAATATGACGGAGTTAGTGCAAGTCAATTGGAATACATTAATGGCCGAAATAACGGCATCTTTGGATAGATGGGAAAGGCTGTATTTAACCATCATTGGAAGATCAAATGTGATAAAAATGAACATATTGCCGAAGGTTTTGTACTTGTTTATATCGATACCTTTAGAAATAACTAAAGAAAAAATACAGGACTTGCAATCGAAATGCGGGAAATTTATATGGAGCCCTGGGAGACCTAGAAGAGCAATGAAATACATGACAATGCCAATTCTAAGGGGAGGAATGGGGGTACCTGATTTTTTTCTCTATTATATTACTTTCTTTTTGTTGAAAATGAAAGTTATGATAACAGGAGTAAACGAGGCCGATGATCCAACTATTTCAAATATATTCGATATACAGTTAGGGACAAATGCAAAGCATATATTGGTCAAGGAAATTGATGGGAGTTATTTTAAGCGAACAAGGTTCAAGGTAACCATGGGGGCTTTCAAGGTTTGGAAATGGTTTATGAAAAATATGGATTTACCAAGAGTGTCATACTATACTCCGCTTAATGCATATAGGATTTTACCAGGCATTTTCTCTGATGTTATGTCTAATAAGTGGCAGCAGAAAGGTATCAAGACATTAGGACAGATTGTTAATAAGAATGGCATATGTAAATCTTTTGAAGAGATCAAGGATGAATATTCACTGCCCAGATGGTACTTTTTTAAATATCTACAAATACGGGATTACCTAAATCGAAGGGGTGGGAATTTAAACCGATATCAAGTTATTGAAGAAATTAGTAGATCAGTTAAAATTGGAGTGATTTATCAATCCTTGATCTCAGTCAAGAAAGATGATTTGGAAAACATGCAGCTGAAATGGAGAGAATCTCTAGGAGACCCAGAGATTAACGTAGCGGATCTCTTAATTTTGTCAAAGGAAGGGCTCATATCGGCAAACCTGAAAGCTCAGTTTTTAAGTCATTATGTGATCTATATTACACGCCCAGACGAATGGCAAAATGGGCAAAGGGAAATCAGGGTAAATGCTCTCGTTGTGGTGAGGAGGATGCTGGGGCGATACACATTTTTTATAGTTGTGCTAAATTGAAGGGATTTATCGATCATTTGGAGAGATTTATTTCTTCAGTGATTAAAACATCAGTCGCTATCTCTCTAGCAATGATGCTGCTAGGAAAAATCCCAAAAGACAACATCGCAGATTCACTTTTTCAACACTGGCATTTTTTTTTTTTTTGCAATGACAGTAGCACGCTTATGTATCGCCAGGGAATGGCTACAGGAAAAGCCACCGGATTTTCATCAATGGCGTACAAAAATGCTGAGCCTATATAATTTGGAGTGGAGTTTGTTTTCAATCAAAGTAGCAAGGAAAAAGAGACTGGGTATAAACATGTGGAGTGCCTTACGAGACTATTATGAATCATGAGCTTATTTCTCCTGAAAGTCATTACAATTGGGACACTGTTACTTGATGATGATTTTGTTGTATATTAATTTGAGATATTGCTTTCAGTTTTGCTGTGCCAAGAACAATAAAAAAAGAAGAAAAAAAAAGATATGCCAACCAATGGTAAGCAATGTGCTGACTCAAAGGTCACTAAAAGTGAATTTTTGGGCCTTGCAACAGAGAAGCTCTAAAAAGTAGCAATTGCTACTGGTCGGTGACACAATGTAGAGAGTGCAGTGAGAAGAAACAGCCTACGCGGAGTGTCAGATGTGGTGCAAGGCACATGATGCACAGAAAAAGACACCCTGCAACCGTGTACACACAGTTGTAAAATTGCACAAGAGGGGTCTTTTCTTGGGGTCCTGGAGCAGTCAGAGGTTCCTGGGCAATGTTGCTTATCACTAGTGTCCCGGGGCCACAATACTGGTACACTCCAGTGGCGGCTCCTCTGCTCAGGCAGAGGAGCGTCGCCCCACCGCTTTGCAGCAGTTCAAAAAAGTAAAAGTAAAATGATAATACCTTGATGTTATTATAATTTTATCTCTACCTGCTGCGGCAGCCCAGGGCGGGCAGGCCTGCTCTCTCACAGAGCAGAGCAGGGTCGGAGTGATGGGCCACAGAAGTGCGCATGACGCTTTGGCTGAATCTCTACCTGCTGCAGCAGCACAGGGCGGGCGCGCCTGCTCTCTCACAGAGCAGAGCAGGGTAGGAGTGATGGGCCACAGAAGTGCGCATGACGCTTTGGCTGAATCTCTACCTGCTGCGGCAGCACAGGGCGGGCAGGCCTGCTCTCTCACAGAGCAGAGCAGGGTCGGAGTGATGGTCACACAGAAGTGCGCATGACGCTTTGGCTGAATCTCTACCTGCTGCAGCAGCACAGGGCGGGCGCGCCTGCTCTCTCACAGAGCAGAGCAGGGTAGGAGTGATGGGCCACAGAAGTGCGCATGACGCTTTGGCTGAATCTCTACCTGCTGCGGCAGCACAGGGCGGGCAGGCCTGCTCTCTCACAGAGCAGAGCAGGGTCGGAGTGATGGTCACACAGAAGTGCGCATGACGCTTTGGCTGAATCTCTACCTGCTGCGGCAGCACAGGGCGGGCGCGCCTGCTCTCTCACAGAGCAGAAAAGGGTCGGAGTGATGGACACACAGAAGTGCGCATGACGCTTTGGCTGAATCTCTACCTGCTGCGGCAGCACAGGGCGGGCAGGCCTGCTCTCTCACAGAGCAGAGCAGGGTAGGAGTGATGGGCCACAGAAGTGCGCATGACGCTTTTGCTGAATCTCTACCTGCTGCGGCAGCACAGGGCGGGCAGGCCTGCTCTTTCACAGAGCAGAGCAGGGTAGGAGTGATGGGCCACAGAAGTGCGCATGACGCTTTGGCTGAATCTCTGCATGCTGCGGCAGCACAGGGCGGGCAGGCCTGCTCTCTCCCAGAGTAGAGCAGGGTAGGAGTGATGGGCCACAGAAGTGCGCATGACACTTTGGCTGAATCTCTACCTGCTGCGGCAGCACAGGGCGGGCGCGCCTGCTCTCTCACAGAGCAGAGCAGGGTCGGAGTGATGGGCACACAGAAGTGCGCATGACGCTTTGGCTGAATCTCTACCTGCTGCGGCAGCACAGGGCGGGTGCGCCTGCTCTCTCACAGAGCAGAGCAGGGTCGGAGTGATGGGCACACAGAAGTGCGCATGACGCTTTGGCTGAATCTCTAGCTGCTGCGGCAGCACAGGGCGGGCGCGCCTGCTCTCTCACAGAGCAGAGCAGGGTCGGAGTGATGGGCACACAGAAGTGCGCATGACGCTTTGGCTGAATCTCTACCTGCTGCGGCAGCACAGGGCGGGCGTGCCTGCTCTCTCACAGAGCAGAGCAGGGTCGGAGTGATGGGCACACAGAAGTGCGCATGACGCTTTGGCTGAATCTCTACCTGCTGCGGCAGCACAGGGCGGGCGCGCCTGCTCTCTCGCAGAGCAGGGTTGGAGTGATGGGCACACAGAAGTGCGCATGACGCTTTGGCTGAATCTCTACCTGCTGCGGCAGCACAGGGCGGGCGCCACTGCTCTCTCACAGAGCAGAGCAGGGTAGGAGTGATGGGCACACAGAAGTGCGCATGACGCTTTGCCTGAATCTCTACCTGCTGCGGCAGCACAGGGCGGGCGCGCCTGCTCTCTCACAGAGCAGAGCAGGGTCGGAGTGATGGACACACAGAAGTGCGCATGACGCTTTGGCTGAATCTCTACCTGCTGCGGCAGCACAGGGCAGGCGGGCCTGCTCTCTCACAGAGCAGAGCAGGGTAGGAGTGATGGGCCACAGAAGTGCGCATGACGCTTTGGCTGAATCCCTACCTGCTGCGGCAGCACAGGGCGGGCAGGCCTGCTCTCTCGCAGAGCAGAGCAGGGTAGGAGTGATGGGCCACAGAAGTGCGCATGACGCTTTGGCTGAATCTCTACCTGCTGCGGCAGCACAGGGCAGGTGGGCCTGCTCTCTCACAGAGCAGAGCAGGGTAGGAGTGATGGGCCACAGAAGTGCGCATGACGCTTTGGCTGAATCTCTCGGGCCAACCAAACAGTCATGCGCACTTAGCATGTTCTCCACCCAAGCTGCATTACAGGTGGAGTGGAGAACATGCCCAGGCCCCCAGACAGCGTCTGAGCGCCGAATTACTTCACTCAGACCAATCAAAACGCTGTATTGCAGGGTTGTGATTGGCTCAGGGAAGCCTGGCTGCTTTCCAGGTCGACCAGTGGAGGAGAGACGACGTGGGAGAAGGTGGTGAGGTGGTAAATATATTTTACATCCCTTTACCCCCTCAACCCCCCACACAACCCCCCCCTCTGCAATCTCGGATCCACGCTGGCCGCCATTGGTGCACCCTAGATGGACAGCAATGAGACTCCCTAATCTCTCTCAGGGTTGCAAAGAGGAGCAGTCACAGCCACTGCAGGAAGCCGAGCGACTTTGTCTCAGTGTGACTCAATCGATAGCTCCATACTTCAGTGTCGTCATTGATTTAGTCATTCGAAGTAAACTACTTTTTTGTAACAAGGAAGTAACTAAAACATTTAAAAATGTAATTATCAAAAAAAAACATAATGTCCTAGCTGCCTCTGGGCCCAAGCTACAACCCTAAATGGTAATTTTCAGGTAAGTAGGTAAGTGAGTCGGTGATACCGATAGCCCCACCGGGAGCAGCCTCCCTGCTGCGCAGTCTGCGCGCTCCAACTCATGCTCAGCAGCACCTCACCAGGCAGGCACCCCTCCGTGCTGTGACATCACCAAGCTGTCAGCATTCCACTACGTCACTAAGCACTCCAGCACTCATCCTGGCTGAGCAGGAGGGAAGGCGAGCTAAGGAAAAGGAAGTGCAACACTTAAGTCACAGCAGTCACCATATCTCTGGCATGGTCCGGAACATGAAAAGTGGAAATGTCACAGGTAGAACTTCATGTAGGGGGCAGGTGGAGGTGTTGATAGAGCGCGCAGTTCACCCAGGTCACCGAGTCTACCAATTTCTTACACGCACTGGGCCCTGGCGTGCAAAATTTTAATACACCACTGACATTTGGGGTGAACCGGGTGATGGTTTCTTTTTCTCCACCTGCACGCTTCTATGAGCAATTAAGGTTTGGCCTTACACCTCTGCTTACCATGTACCTGACTTACCACAGGCACAAATACTTATGACAGATCTGGAGCTATTAGGGAAATAGTAGACAGGAGACCTAGGAAAATTTCCCCTCATAAATCAGAACATACTTATCCACAATTTCTGTAAAATGACCACAGACACCTGATGAAGTTAAAAGTTTTATATAGAAGTTGAAAGGGAATATGCCAAGGCAATAAGCGATATGCAGAATAACACGTCAAACATCAAAATCAAAACCACTAGGTAACTGTGAATTACGACTAGGACCATTTGAGTATGTGGGAAGACTAAAGGTAGGAATTTTTAGAACAAGACTAGTCACTGCAACTTAATACTGGGACATAGGATAAGAATGGGACCTAAAACATGTACTTAACCTAAGTTCTTCAGATTATTCTTGCTAAGTTCACCGCAATCATACTAAAGGAAAGGGAAAACTTGGAACATACTAATAAATTCAACAGTTCAGCCTAGTTCTAAAGGAAGGGAGAGATGTGGAACAAGTCTAATAAGCAAAACATATATAGTTTGGCATTTCAAGAACAAATATCAAAGTCAAGAATATTCCCTTTAAGAAGAAGGAAACGGACATAAGTTTGAGTGAGAAAAGACTATGAGAAAACGCAAACCCACACCTTATATTTACCTAAATAGGAGTGAAGACTAACCCTGGCCACGGGTCAGTTTGGACAGACGGGGACAGGACCCTCAAGGAATTGGAATACCAGAATGCGAGCAGGTACAGCCCACGGGCAGTTCAGGACAGGATACCCCTCAGGTTTTGGGTCAAGACTGGGCCTCCCAGGGTACGACCAACACCTACAGCTTCGGACAGCAACGCCTGCGTTACCCCCTCCTGCTAGTAATCCGCCAGTAACCCCGATTGGGTTTTCGAATTTCCCAGCAAAGTGCTTCGCCAGCACTTAGGATTATTTTCACCCCTTAGGAGTTTGTGGAAAGTATGGACAGAGTGCTCCGCAGCACTCTCAGATTGAGCACCTATAGAGTTCGTAGGGTCAGTGACAGGTCTGCTACTCGGACAAGTCGGACAACTTTCCTAAGCTAAACTAGGGCAATTATACTGTTTTGGGGTCCCTCAGACCACCCACTAATGTTGCAAGTGACAGCTTCCCACATTATGATTGGTCAGGAGAGATGGTGCGGTCATTACCACCTCCTAGAATTCGACTTTCTCACCCTCAATATTATAATTTTCCTACCCGCCCCTTGGGTTCACGTTCCCATGCATAAGCATACAGCAAATACAGTAAAGTTCATGATAGGTAGCAACAGAATTGCTTCTTCCAAGGTGAGAGTCAGTCTTCCCAGAGAGCTTCTCAGGCGCATTGTGCTTCAGGAGCCAGCTGGCTTGTTTCAGCTTCTGCGCAGTAGAGTTTTTCCCTGGTCACATGATGGAGCCCAGCAGAGCCTCAAGTATGGCTCCGCTCCCGAATTTCCCAGCCCCAGAGACGCGGTACATGAAAAGTAAGCGAAAACAAATTAAAATCACATATAAAATGATCACACTGTATACCATGATAAATTCTAAACATCCCTTACTTTATAATAACTATAGTGTTACGTTTTAGTGCGAAAGGACAGATAGGCTGAAGCATCTGTAGCAAGCACAGAGCATGGTAAAAGACAAGCGGCCATGTTTGCAACAGTGCGCATGTGCAATAGATTCCCTCCAGAATGCGAGTGCGTCACATCACATGGGTATGACCGACGCATGCGCAGACTGAATTTCAGCGAAGCAGCCGTTTCTTTAGTGCAAGCTTCGTTAGTATGGAAAAGACATACAAGCAAGCATCCTGGGGACACCCGCGGGTTTGGGAAAACGCATAATAAATGACGAACAACTGGGTTAATAGGATTATACAGTAGGCGAGGTTCTTGTCTGTGCGCAAGGCGCTTTACGTGCGAATCCTTGCTCCATCAATCCCCTCTTTGATGATATTTACTATCATCACCAGATAAAGGAAACAGATGCCAACTTTTTCATTCATCCACATCACTCATTTGGATTTCAACAAACTTATTGTTGATTTTTCTTTCAGCTTCTCTATGAGAGTGGTGATTTTTCACCTTTTTGTAGACTTCATTTCTTAATTCTTCTAATTCTAGTTCATCAATATTTCTCTTCACCCCCCTCTTATTTACTTGATACTTCTTTTTGCATTTCTGGCATTTGCAGCAGATGAAGATAATCAATACAACCACACCTATCACAACTATTGGCATCAGTATTTTCCACAAAATATTTCTACCTAGGTTAGAAAACCAACTACCTATAGAGGAGAGACCTCCAGTCAGTCTCGTCCAGGCACTGTCAACCTCCAATGGTTTGAGTTCTTTTTCCAAATTAGTTATGTTCTTCACATATTGTTTTAATTCGATACTTTTATCAGGAATGTAAGTGCAACAATGTTGCGCCTTCAGCATTCTACAGACTCCGCCCTCTTTTGCTAATAGGGTGTCAAGAGCAAGGCGGTTTTGCAAAACCATTGATCTGATCGCAACCATTTCAGTATTGACCATCAGGAATCCAGCAGCAGTGTCCGTTGATAACCGGTCCACTACTGTAGACAATTTGCAGATTCTATGGGTGTTCAGAACTACCCCCATTCCAGGTATCAGTGCACTAAAAATATCACCTATAATTTCCCCTACACTCTCACGTTTACTACGCACTAAGCCATTAGTTTCTTCATCGCTTCCAGCTGCATTATTCACATGGTATATTTTCGGGAAAACAATGCCAAAGTAGCAGCTTCCATACCAGTGATCCGGTAATTTGAAATAAGCCTTGTTCCCACATATATAATATATTCCGGGAAACACAGGTTCTGACCCATTTTTGAAACCCCAACCTCCAATTACCTTGTAATTATGTTCACACTCACTGGAACCGATGAATACATTGTTATAGTACTCTGTCTTTTCCCTATGGATACAGAGTTTCCCCTTTCGTTCAAAATCCAACAACAAGGCAGGATTGGCTTCGCCTTGCGAGGTGTTATCCATGTGCTCAGCCCACTTAGGGACTTTATCCTTTTCGTCATTTGCCTTCTTCTGAAACTTTTCTCTCCTTCTGTCTGCCATCTTTATAAACATCTTTTCCTGCTCTTGCAGAGAACAGGTCAGATTAGCTTGTCTTGCTTCGTCTAAATCTATGTTGCCTATAGTCAGAAAATATTCTCCCATATAACGGGTCACCTCACTCCTAACATGTACAAGGTTCAGGTGTCCTCTAATGGGAAGCTCAGAAAACACTACGTCAGCATTTGAATAATAGTACTGCAAAGTGCTCCTATAAAACAAGCTAGCTAAAATACTACAGGAAATTCCATAGGTTAAAGGGAGATGGTGATATGTCACACCTTCAGCCACTGAGGTAGGTAGCTTCATGCAGACATAACAGTCCTCTATTTCCATGGCTTCTACGTAATGCACTAACAAGTTAGCAAAAACATTTAAATGCGTCCTGTTTTTCATTTTGTGAAAGTGTAGTCCATCCTCATCTGATGCTTCTAAGTTAGGTCGTGTGTGTGTCAGACTCACTTGGTTGTCACGTCTTTCTAAGCTTCGTGGTGTTTCTGCAGTCGGTACGGCCCCTACGTCTACTGCTTCTGGTTCAGTAGGGGACAAGTTAGGATTTTTACTTATCATAAAAGGTAAGAAAACTGTTAGTCCTATCCACATTACTATTAGCATAGCTATACTACATAAGCATATTTTACAACAAGTTTTTCAACACCCAAATCTGGACCTTCCAGAGACACTCGAATCAGACATTTTAGCTTACAGGTGGCTTTTGCTACTTTTCTTCGTTTCTTTGTACCAGAGGCTCACTTCTAGGCTCTCTCAAGGAGGGTCTTCGTCAGAACTCCGATCAGCGGTGGACTCTTCGTCACTTTTGCCACTGTGGTGGGGCTCATCAATTTCCTCCAACACAAAGTAAGTCCATTCAGGGCTCCGATACAGTCGGTTCTGTTTCTTTACTCTGTCGCTCTTTCTTAGCGACTTGCCTCGGGCTGACTGTCTTTCACTTTCAGCCCTTTTTCGATCTTTCAGTTTTTCTTCGACTGTCTTTAGTCTGAGCCTCAGTCTTTTGACGTATCGGGGTGCACTTCTGCCTCCGTGCCTCCCAGTAGTTGAGGAAACTTGGCCTTCCTCGTGCACTCTTTTTACTTTTTGTTGTGGCACTTCTGTTTCCCTACTTACCTGACTAGTTCCAGGTCTTTCATCTATTTCTTCTGCCTGGTCCCTAATCTGATCCTGTTCAGGTTCAAATCGTACTTGCTTTTGATTTTCGGTTGATTTTATTTCAGTTGCCTGAACACGTTGGTCTATTTCTATCTGTTCCTGTTCATGCTCTTCGATCTCTTCGTTTTCTTCTGCATGAACGTCAGCTCTAATTATTATCTGTCCCTCTCCAGACTCCGGAGTTTCAGGAGGAGTCTCGATGTTTTGATCTGACCCTACTTGGTCTATTTCCTGATCAGGTGTGATGTGAGTCTCGTTGACCTGACCTTCTTCTTCTATTTCTAACTCACCTGGGCTATCCCACTCACTGTCTAAGTAGGAATATTTCCTGGTTCGTATTGGATCATGAACCTGGTCGTCGGCGGGGAACCACTCAACGTCTCGACTTGTGCTCGGCAGTTCGATGTCAGCTAGCTCCGGACTCTCTTCCTCGGAAGCCTCTTCAGCTGCGCTGCCTTCAGCTCCAGTCGCGTTTTCTCCAGTTACCCGCTTTGTGTGGCTGGCGTGGATCCACTTCGGTACACCAGCGCACTTTACAGCAGTTCTAGTGACGAGGATCACTTGTCTTGGCTTTCCCAACCTCGGTTTCAGGCAACTGCTCCGGGTGTGTTTCTTTAACGCCACCCAATCTCCTGGTTGCAGTTTATGTGCTGGAGTCTTTGGCCATTCGTCAGCTGTCTCTCCAATCTGCTGAGAGAGAGAACACACTTGGTCACCCAGCTGCTTGCAGTATTCTAGTACCATATCATCAGAAATGCTTAGCAGTTTGTGTCCGGGTACCCATGCCTGCCGCATCACTCTTCCATTAACACTTCATGGGGGCTCAGGCCAGTTTTTCGGTTCGGGATACTTCTCAAACTCATCAGCACAAGGGGTAAAGCCTCTATCCAGTTCATCTTTGTAGAATCACACATTTTAGCCAATCTGGATTTCAGGGTGCCATTTATTTGTTCCACTACCCCAGAAGCCTCTGGACGGTAGGCATGATGCAGTCTTTGCTTCATTTTGAATGCTTTACAGAGTTCCACTAGGACATCGTTGGCAAAATGCCCACCTTGGTCCGTTTCGATTGTCTCAGGAATTCCGTACCTAGGTATCAACTCCCTGAGCAATAATTTGGCTGTAGTTAGGGCATCATTTTTCTTTGCGGGATAGGCCTCCACCCACCGGGAGAATAGGCAAACTGTGACTAAGATGTATCTATACCCTTGACACCTAGGCATTGTTATAAAGTCTGCCTGCATTCTGACAAAGGGACCTACTGCCTTCCCAATATTACTCTGTTCCACTACAGTCCTTTTTCCTGCATTGAATTGCTGACACACTAGGCACCTCTGGCAAAGCCTTTCCGCCTGGTTCCTGAATTTTGAATTATAGAACACCTTGTCAAACACCCGACACATTGCGTCCCTTCCCATATGTGTTGGTTCATGTATCACTCTGATCATAGGGTCTATCAAGCTATCAGGCAGTACAGGCACCCCAGTCGAGTTTACCACCACACCATCATCTCTCAATTTGCATCCATCTGCTGCCCACCTGCCTTTTTCTTGCCTGTCGGTTGCCTGTTGCAAATCCTTTAATTCTTCCCACGTTGACACATTCTCAAACAACATAAGTTGGCAGCTGGTTCCACCCCACAACGCAATTTGGTGGGACATTTGGTATCGGGCGCAAAATTGGGCAATTTGGTCAGCGTACCTATTACCGGCTGTCACATCATCATTTCCAGATCTGTGAGCCGCACACTTGACCACAGCCAATTCTTTGGGCAATTGGATAGCTTCCAGTAAGTTATGCACCACTTTTCCATTTCTGATAGGAGTACCTGAGGAAGTCATGAATTCTCTTTGCAACCACAATTGGCCGAAGTCATGAACAACCCCGTAACAGTACTGGCTGTCGGTGTAAACAGTTATTCTTTTGTTCTTACCCCTCTTACATGCTCTGGTTAGCGCAATGAGTTCTGCCACTTGTGCAGACTTCACTTCGCATAGGTAAGATGCTTCTATGGTGTGCGTCAATGTGACCACAGCATATGCAGCGCACAGTCCTCCACTTTCATGTCTTAAACACGAGCCATCCACGAAGACGGTAAGATCTCCATCAAGTAAAGCTATCTCGCGGATGTCAGGACGGGGCTTGGTACTGAATTCGGTTAAATCGATGCAATTATGTTCCCCTTCCTCTTCAATCTCTACATCCAGAGGAACAGGTAACAGTGTTGCAGGGTTTAGGACGTTGCACCGGGAAATGGTTACATTTTCAGCACCAATCAAAATTCTCTCATACTTAGTCAGCCGACTAGGTGTGAGGTACTGGGTCTTAGTTCTAGTCAGTAGGATTACAACAGAATGAGGAACATATACAGTGACGTGATGTCCCATGACAATGTTCTCACTCTGTTCCAGGCTGACGCAAGTAGCAGCCACTGCTTTCAGGCATCCAGGTAATCCAGCAGCCACCGGATCTAGGGTGGCCGAAAAATAGGCCACCGGACGTCTGACCAATCCATGCTCCTGGGTCAGGACTGAAAGAGCACAATTTTCTCTAGTGTCACAGAATAGTTCAAATGACTTAGAGTAATCAGGCATACCCAATGCAGGAGCGGTACATAGACAGTTTCGCAATGTTATCCAAGCGTTCATGCTTTCACTGTCCCAACTGACGGGGTCTTCTACTCCTTTCTTGGTCATTTTTATCAGGGGTTTTGCTAGAGCTGCAAATCCTACAATCCATTGTCTGCAGTAACCCACAACTCCTAGGAACATTCTCACCTCTTTCTGAGTTCTGGGCAGTTCCATTGCTTTAATTATTTTGATTCTTTCTGTAGTAACTTTCCTGATTCCTTTTTCTATCTGGTGCCCCAGATACTTCACCGAGTTTTTACAAAATTGTAGTTTGTCAGGCGACACTTTATGTCCTCCTTTTCCTAGGTGATTCAGCAAGGCAATTGTGTCGGTAACACAGTCCGTCTGGGTTTTAGATGCCACTAATAGGTCATCTATGTACTGCACCAAAACAGATTCTCTCGGCAGCACTAGGGTTTCAAGGCATTTCTTTAGTATCTGGTTGAAAATCGATGGACTTTCGGTGTACCCCTGCGGGACACGATTCCAGACATAGATATGACTGTCAAATTCAAAACTGAAAAGGAACTTGCTTTCTGGATGCAATGGGATGGAAAAGAATGCATGGCACAGGTCGATGACAGTGAACCATTCTGCATTCCAGGGAATCTGATATAGTATCACTTCAGGGTTGGGCACAACAGGACAGCAAGGCACAACAATTTGGTTTACCTTGCGCAAATCTTGCACCACCCGGTATTTTCCACTAGGCTTTTTGATCCCAATGATAGGCGAATTACTGGGACTGCTCATCACTTCCTCTATTATTTCTGCTTCGAGCAGCCTGGTAATCTCAGTCGCTACTCCTGCTTTCACTTCTGCACTCATTTTGTACTGTCTGGTTTTGGGGTATACAGCATTAGTTTTTATTGTTATTTTAACTGGGTCCACATTTGCCATTAAGCCTACATCTTTTCCTGTGAAGTCCCACACTTCTGGTACTACTCTTAACTGGAGCTCTTCAGGTAAATCTTCAACTGTCAGGGGTTTAATATCAGAATCTTGTCTGACCAACATCAGTTTGTACAGGCCATCTTCATCGGGGGTCTGAATTTCGACGCCCTTTGGTGTGCAATAGATGGTACAGTGCATCTTGCACAACAAATCACGTCCTAACAGGTTCACAGGACTGGAATCACAGACTACAAATCTGTGCATTTCCTTGAAATTTCCTATAGAAATTTCCATTGGTTCAGTTACTGGAGTACTTATTATTTGATTGGAGACGCCCACTACTTGGATCGCTTCTCCCGAGAGGGGTAGGTTAGGAACATCCACCGTTCTTACAGTAGATCTGGTAGCACCAGTGTCCAACAGAAAGGTGACGTCTTTTCCCTCAACCTTTCCTTCAATGTATGGTCCAGTCTGGTCTACCGGTAAGGAGGCGCCAAGCACGCACTCCTCGTCCTCCCCTCTCAGGCCCCGTCAATCTTGATTTTCATAGAGAAAGATATCATTTAACAAGTACTGTGGAATGACTGCATCTCTTTCATTCTCGACTTCCCATACTTCCGCCCTCTCATTCTGCTGACCCTGATTCTTAAAATTTTGTCTAGGAGCGCGAGGTACTGGAGGTAATTTTACCTGTTGCTGGTTCTTTCTTGTCCCCTCTTTCTGCACCTGTGGAGTTAAACCATTTACAGGGGCATTACCGGCCTGCAGGTGTGGACACTCGTCTCTCCAATGCCCTATCTGGCCGCACCCGTGGCACGGAAACTTCTTCATAGCCTCTTCTCGACTCATTTTAGTTCGGGGCTTCCCTCCTCCCCCAACAGTGGCATTCTGTGCATTATTATTAGAATTTAATTTACTTAACTGTTTTTCCTGCTGTTCAGCTAATTTCACCTGTGCCCACATTACCTTTTCCTTGAGAGCCTTCTTTTTATTTTCAATTTCATCTTCGCCATATTTTGCGTATTTCAAGACATCATCTATAGGTTTTCCCTGCCAACTGATTTTATTATCTCGAATCCATTGTGATATTTCAGGCCTTAGTCCTAGCACAAATCTGTAACTGAAATGGGTCATGTCTTTCATGTCTACATTATCGATACCACTGTAAGTTTTGAATACTTGCAGTAACCTTTCATAAAAGGAATGGACAGTTTCGTCTCGTTCTTGGGTGGTTCTATCTATTTTGGTCCAATCTGTTTCCTTTGCGGGCACCTTTTTCTTGAGGTAGTGTATGACTTGTTCATACTTCCTCATTACTTCAGGTGAGGGAGCTCCTGTTTTGTCGTCTCTTGCATATTCCTCACTGGGCCAATCAATTTCAATTTTGCAGTCGGTCCACAAATCTACAGGAACCACAATGTCGAAAAACCCATCCAGGTCTTTCAAAAGACATTTCTGAACTTTCACGAACCGCTCGACCTGTCTGTACCAGTCGACTGGTTTCTCCCGTAATTTTGGGAAGTCATTAGTAAATGACACAATATCCTGTCGGGACCAAGGGACATGGACATATTTTCCCCCCGGGACCTCTCTCATGGGACACAGTTTTTCTGCGGGAGTTACTTCTTTCAGTACATATTCTGAAGCTTGCGATTTCGTTCTACTGTCTTCTTTTTTCTTTGCCCACCGGGTTCTCCACTTTCCTACATCCCCCCATTTCAGTAAGAGTTTCAGTAATTCCTTTATTTGGATCTGTTTTCCCATTACATTTAAGCTTTCCAAGTCTTTGTCGGAAAAATCTACTCTGTAGGGTTTCTGAAGAATTTTGGAGCGGCTGATATCTATCCCCATTTCTGTGGCAGTGTCCAATAACCTTTCATGGAGCAACCTAGCGTTTCGGGTAAGGTTTTTACTGATGAACAGTAACTCTTCTTCACTGAAAGAGTTTAGGCGTTCCACTCCCACATTTCCAGCCATCATTTCTTCTATTTCTATTCTCAATTTATATATTTCTAATGCTTTGGGTTGGGGAGTGGTCTCTTTCTCCAGCTCTTTGGTCCATCTGTCTAATTCTTCTGGGGATACTACTGTGGCACTCCTAATCCCCGACGTGCTCCCAATCAGAACCTCTTTTGCCTTATTCTGACTTCTGGATCCTGACATGCTAGTTCTGTTTTCCCTGATGGGCATATCCATCAGAACCACGGATTCACATTCACTTTCTTGATCATCATCCATGAGCATTTCTTTTCTCGGGAGTGGAATGCTAGGAGTAGGCATTATTGGGGTGATAACAGGGGGACGAGGACTAGCCAGGTCATCCCTATACAGTGGAATAGCAGGACCAATAGTCACTGGAATAGTCAAGGAATCAGGATGGGGATGTATCTGGGCAATGGTTCGAACTAAATCATCTCGCTTCCTAGCCAGGGCTTCTTTTTCCTTTTCTCGTAAAGCCTTTTCTGCGGAATTGTCATGCAATACCTGAGGTACCAAGGGAGGATAAATACTTGGAGCAGTCGGAGTAACCAACCGAGGTGGATCTTCTCCGAACGGCTGATAATTTGGGACCGTAGATTTTGGTCTGCAAAACCCATCCCCATTGCTGGTTTTACTGTCTGTACCCGTTCCATCTGTATCACTATCCCTCCGACATCTGGGATATTTCGAAAATGGGTTTGGAGAATGCACAGGTTCTGATTCTGCAACGTAGGGAGGTGGATTTTTCATTAACAAATCTTCTAAGTGCTCATCTTCTGAGTCCCCCACGGGTATTAAATGATGGGTCTTTTCTATACATTTTCCTTTTCTCTCTTCTAACACCCCCATCATCGGAAACAATCCCTCTGTCATCATATTTTGCCTCCACTGTTTCATTTTCTGCTCTTTGGTTTGCGCTTGAACCCTCGGATACCATTTACTTACTCCCTTGTCCATCCGGGGTCTATCTCTTTCTAGAGCCTCAATCTCCCATTCTTCCAGGGCTTCATACTGGGTCAACCTAGGTCTAGGGTGTAATTCATTCATGCGGGTCCTTAGGTTAAACAGGATCCGACCATTAAATGTACCTTCAACAGGAAATGCTAGGACTCCGTCATCTGCAGTATACTTTGCCCAGTTTTCTAACCATACACAGGTATGGTACCCTTTATCAAACATCATGAAAGAGGCAGGAGTGTTTGGCGGGGGAATGAGCAGGCCTTCCCTCGTTCTAATGGGTTTGTCAGTTTTGAAAGAATTCTTTATTTTATCAGTAAATGACATTTTCCTTTTTATTCCATACATCATGTGTGGTCTACCTCGTACAATCTGCTCCTTATGAAATCCTAGATACTTTGGATTCGGTATAAAATCTGGATACCACATACAACTCTCCAGACTCGCTTCTAACTCGGCCTGATTAATTTTGTTTACCTTTGTGCTTCCAATGCTAGCGCGACTTTTATTTCGTAGTACCCAATCAACTTAGAGAATACAAAAATCCTTAACCAATGGGTGCGCGGCCTTTTCGCAAGACAGAGTCTCACGCTTCGGCACTCACCCCTCCTTCACAAATTCGGCTTCACTACACACCCGCTGTTTTGACCAATACCAGCGCGGCACGGAGTGACGTCAGAGCAGTCTTCCGACCGACTCCTTCCTTCACAAGGTAACGGAAACTTTTTACTCTCCCTAAAGTGCGAATGCAAATCTTAGTCAACAACACGCAACGTTTGCCACTATGTCTGAGTGTTCTAAAGAGATAAAAGAATTTTCTTTCGCTGCTAGTAAACCACTTCTGTCTACTTTTCATTCACTCTAGGTAGACTTCTTTGCCTAACCTTTCACATACGTAAAATAGAACCTGTTATTCCCCTGACTTATCCACTTCTTCCTGGGATTTATACTAAGTCAGGCTTTCACCAGCGGACTAATTTACTTACCATTCAAGCCTCGGAGACCCTACTACTCCTTCCGTATGCGACCCTTACTAGGTGATATCGTAATGAAAGTTTTATAACGGACTCGTAGCTATCATTTACTCAGATGCAAACAAAGGTCCTAATTAGTGCTTCCAGTTATTCCTAACCCTGCACTAATGGCTCAAACCAGTGACTTCAACAGCTAACCGGATTCTGCTCACCGTTAGCTAAATACTTCCCCGGGGATTCGGACTACACTGAACACTTACAAACAATTCGTTTGTTAATATAGCATACACACTAATAGCAGCAATGCAACATTCATATACATAGACACATATATCCTTAAAACTTTTCAAAATCTTTAAATCAATGTAATAAAACAAAACCAAAAAAAAATCAGCAGCATAGAAATTTCAGCAGCACATTTTATTTTCACGGTTTATTTATCAGCTATCCTGTCTACCTAATCTAACTAGTCCAAGCCATCCTCTGGTTACCAGAAAATTACTGATAGAGCGTGCAGTTCACCCAGGTCACCGAGTCTACCAATTTCTTACACGCACTGGGCCCTGGCGTGCAAAATTTTAATACACCACTGACATTTGGGGTGAACCGGGTGATGGTTTCTTTTTCTCCACCTGCACGCTTCTATGAGCAATTAAGGTTTGGCCTTACACCTCTGCTTACCATGTACCTGACTTACCACAGGCACAAATACTTATGACAGATCTGGAGCTATTAGGGAAATAGTAGACAGGAGACCTAGGAAAATTTCCCCTCATAAATCAGAACATACTTATCCACAATTTCTGTAAAATGACCACAGACACCTGATGAAGTTAAAAGTTTTATATAGAAGTTCAAAGGGAATATGCCAAGGCAATAAGCGATATGCAGAATAACACGTCAAACATCAAAATCAAAACCACTAGGTAACTGTGAATTACGACTAGGACCATTTGAGTATGTGGGAAGACTAAAGGTAGGAATTTTTAGAACAAGACTAGTCACTGCAACTTAATACTGGGACATAGGATAAGAATGGGACCTAAAACATGTACTTAACCTAAGTTCTTCAGATTATTCTTGCTAAGTTCACCGCAATCATACTAAAGGAAAGGGAAAACTTGGAACATACTAATAAATTCAACAGTTCAGCCTAGTTCTAAAGGAAGGGAGAGATGTGGAACAAGTCTAATAAGCAAAACATATATAGTTTGGCATTTCAAGAACAAATATCAAAGTCAAGAATATTCCCTTTAAGAAGAAGGAAACGGACATAAGTTTGAGTGAGAAAAGACTATGAGAAAACGCAAACCCACACCTTATATTTACCTAAATAGGAGTGAAGACTAACCCTGGCCACGGGTCTGTTTGGACAGACGGGGACAGGACCCTCAAGGAATTGGAATACCAGAATGCGAGCAGGTACAGCCCACGGACAGTTCAGGACAGGATACCCCTCAGGTTTTGGGTCAAGACTGGGCCTCCCAGGGTACGACCAACACCTACAGCTTCGGACAGCAACGCCTGCGTTACCCCCTCCTGCAAGTAATCCGCCAGTAACCCCGATTGGGTTTTCGAATTTCCCAGCAAAGTGCTTCGCCAGCACTTAGGATTATTTCCACCCCTTAGGAGTTTGTGGAAAGTATGGACAGAGTGCTCCGCAGCACTCTCAGATTGAGCACCTATAGAGTTCGTAGGGTCAGTGACAGGTCTGCTACTCGGACAAGTCGGACAACTTTCCTAAGCTAAACTAGGGCAATTATACTGTTTTGGGGTCCCTCAGACCACCCACTAATGTTGCAAGTGACAGCTTCCCACATTATGATTGGTCAGGAGAGATGGTGCGGTCATTACCACCTCCTAGAATTCGACTTTCTCACCCTCAATATTATAATTTTCCTACCCGCCCCTTGGGTTCACGTTCCCATGCATAAGCATACAGCAAATACAGTAAAGTTCATGATAGGTAGCAACAGAATTGCTTCTTCCAAGGTGAGAGTCAGTCTTCCCAGAGAGCTTCTCAGGCGCATTGTGCTTCAGGAGCCAGCTGGCTTGTTTCAGCTTCTGCGCAGTAGAGTTTTTCCCTGGTCACATGATGGAGCCCAGCAGAGCCTCAAGTATGGCTCCGCTCCCGAATTTCCCAGCCCCAGAGACGCGGTACATGAAAAGTAAGCGAAAACAAATTAAAATCACATATAAAATGATCACACTGTGTACCATGATAAATTCTAAACATCCCTTACTTTATAATAACTATAGTGTTACGTTTTAGTGCGAAAGGACAGATAGGCTGAAGCATCTGTAGCAAGCACAGAGCGTGGTAAAAGACAAGCGGCCATGTTTGCAACAGTGCGCATGTGCAATAGATTCCCTCCAGAATGCGAGTGCGTCACATCACATGGGTATGACCGACGCATGCGCAGACTGAATTTCAGCGAAGCAGCCGTTTCTTTAGTGCAAGCTTCGTTAGTATGGAAAAGACATACGAGCAAGCATCCTGGGGACACCCGCGGGTTTGCGAAAACGCATAATAAATGACGAACAACTGGGTTAATAGGATTATACATTAGGCGAGGTTCTTGTCTGTGCGCAAGGCGCTTTACGTGCGAATCCTTGCTCCATCAGTGTCACTAGGGTCCGTTGGGCCAGTAGTGGGCCTACATCGAGATATCTGTGTGTGCCCCGCAGCACTCCCACCACCAGCCGCTACTGGGTGTATTACAGAGGAACTTGTGCTCAGGGGTGTCTTTGTCTCCTCATTCCAACCCCCAACCAGACACGAAGACTGACACTCACAGGAACAATACAGGAGGACCCTAAAAGTTTACAGAGGACCAGCTGTCGAGTCACTAGTGCGTCTATCAGAGGGCCCCAGGTACCTTTGTTGTTGCATCAGAGGCAAAGATGCATGTGCACCCCTTTCTGTAGTACAGTATGTCGGTTGCAGAGTTTGGGGCATGTCCCCATGTAAATGAGAGTTTGTTTGCACATGTGATAGTGCAACAGGACAGACACAGGCACATGAGTACAGAGGGTCTTGATGTGAGCATCATGGTCCTAAATTACAAGCCCCTTGTACTGCCGAAGCATCACTTTTGTTTGATAACGCGGTGGCACAATCAGTACACCACACCACCACAACATATCTACAAACTGATGCATTGGGTCCAATGCGTCAGTTTATAGAGGCCTGCGCCCTTCCTGGCACCAGTAGCGTCGAGATCACCCCTATCCCCCACCCCACTCCCCGATACCAGGCTCCCTCCCGTCTGAGAACCTTATCCCTCGTGTCCTAAGCATCTCCCAAGTCCTGAGATCACTCTTTGCCAACCAAAGTTCAGAGCCCCCATCATTGGAAAACGACCCTGCTATATAGACACAAGAAATACAAAGAGAAGAGGCTGAGCTTTTCTGAGGCGAGACCCCTCACCCAGACACCAGACTCCCCCATCCACCCTGGCATCAGACCAACACAACTTAAGACCACACCCACCTCACTCTGAGGCAAGGCGAACTCACCTGTGGCCAGACTCCTGCTACCCTCTGACCGTACCCGCACCCTCCACCCTGGCATCAGATGCCCACACCTTGAGACCACATCACACCCCAGCCGGAGGCCAGACAGTCACAACCCTGAGATCTCACTGCTGCACCCCGAGCAGAGAAAAGCACTACTGCTGTGGTGTATCAGAAGACGACGAGTCGAGTGTGCGTGCAACTGAGCAGGAAAGTTAAAGGCAGGGGACGTTTCCGGGTGGTGGCGTGGGGGGGGGGGGGGGGGGCGGGGTGGGGTGGGGGTGAAGAGGGGAAGGGGGTAAAGGGTCCAAACATGTGCCCTCAGGCCATGAGGGGCAACGGTGAAGCCGCTAGCTACAGAGCATATCAAAACTGTGAAATAAAAAATGTGCCATATAAAAAGAATAGCGCTAGGACTCTAAATAATAGTGTACGTGGAGAGGCGCTAGAGAACAGTCCAAATACAAGTAGTTCCGGCGTAGTTCCCTCTCACTTCGGACTCTGAACTGAATGCCTATAATTAGTCCCTGCTATGAGTCCGTTCCAAAATTAACACTTCCTTTCACCAACTCACACCCTTCCTCTCCAACAGAACATAGTAGACAGAAACTGCTCTATTGAGTTCAGCAAATATATTTATTTAATATTTATAGGTAAACTATTATATATATATATATATTTATATATTGATGTGCAAATGTACGAAGAATAGTTTTCAACGCTGACAATAATACAGAGAAAGATATAGATGAGAGGGAAAGGATCCATTTTTCGAATAAAACACATAAAAACAATCTTGCATAATAGTTTAAAATCCCCAGCAGGCCTCCATTGAGGGGACATTGACAGTCTGCTGCAGGGGGCTCTGGCCCGGGGAAGGGTAACATTCAGACGCGCTCATGGCGGGCATCTTCATAGCAGTCTCTTTCTGCCAGAGTGCATGCGCTCGCTCTGTCCCATTTGCAGAGGAGAGTCCAGTGTTTCTCAGCTGTCTTTTCCTGGGAGGTTCAAGTCCAGTGCGAGTCTCTGCCGAGGGTCGGCAGCTCGAGGCAGAGTCTCTCCCGAGGCTCAGGGCTCTGAGGTGCGCGATGCATGGGTCTGTTAATGGGGGCCACAGGCCTCGAGGGTCTTCTCACACAGTCCTCAAAGGTTTTTTGAGGGTGTGCGCCCCCTCGGCCATGCCCACTGCTGCAGTTGGAGGTTGTTGAGTGCCCTCTAGCCCTGAGGTCCTTCTGTCGGGGTCAGATGGGAGTTGCTGAGGATCACCGGTTCGTGAGGTGCTTCTCGATAAGACAGAGTCTGCTGACGGTATCCATTCGGGCCCCGAGGTGCTTTCACTGAGGGTTCGAGGGTCACCTGCCCCGAGGTCCTCTTAGTAGCACAGAGATTGTTGAGGGTCACCTGCCCTTGAGGTCCATCAAAATAAGTTGAGGGTCAGCTGCCCCTGAGGTCATTCTCAGTAAGACAGAGATTGTTGGGGGTCACCAGCCCCTGGGACCCCTCTCAATGGCTCGTAGGCTGCTGAGGGTTCTCAGCCCCAAGGGCCCCTCTCACGGGCCACAGTCCGAGTCACCCGAGTCCAGGCTCGAGCTGCTCAGCTCCGCCCTCTGCTGGAGGTGCAGGGACTGCGTGCTCCTCCGCAGGGACTCCAGCGACTGCAGGAAGGACCTCCGCGCCCTCTCTTCGTCCATGGCCGAGGCGCCCTCCTCCTCCGCCTCCTGGATCTCCCCGCAGGTCACCGGCAGGGTCCGCAGCCGGACCCGCCGGGGCCTCCCCTGCCGGCTTCGAGGCGCCTCGGCCTGGGTGGGCCGGGCCAGCTCCTGGGCGAGGTGGGTGCACCGAGGCATCACCTGCTGGTAGCTGGACCACATGCTCAGCATCTCCGCCTGATTCTGGGGCATCTTCTGCTAAATTATCCGGTTACGCTGCAAATACGGAGGGAGATGGCGCGGTCTGGAAGCCTGGGATGGAAGGCGCGTTTGCCCTTCGGATGCAGGGGGTCAACGCAGCAGTCAATCTCCTCTCTGCTTGTCACCTCGAGAGACTGCCTTGACGCAGCGCCTCGGGTCCGCCTCGCAGCGCTGGAGAATGCAGGCAGGCTTCACTGAGGGCTGGCACTGATGAATGCCATGTGCTGCTTCCCTGCTTATATCCCCGGCTCCCTCCCACACACCGCCATGTTGATATGACAACAGCCTCCCCCACACCCAGCGCCACCCGGCACTGACGCAGCGAACCACTTTAGGAAAACCCGAAG
This sequence comes from Lissotriton vulgaris, assembly GCF_964263255.1. NCBI lineage: Eukaryota > Metazoa > Chordata > Amphibia > Caudata > Salamandridae > Lissotriton > Lissotriton vulgaris. The sequence goes on along the minus strand of NW_028254880.1, from coordinate 532,619 downwards.
ACACGGCCCCGCTGCTGAGATGGAGAATCTGGAGCTCAGCGGGTTAAAGCACCGGCGGCGCCAGGGATTTTCCGCTTCAAATACGGTACTAACTTTTAAACAAACGGCATTCTGCGTCTTTTTGCACACATGACAGACTTTGCCTCGGATTCAGCACGCCGGACGGTAAAACAAAATCCCGTTACTACCACGGATAATGTGTGTGATCAGTTGTTCCTTGTAAGATTCACACGGTCAGACTGCATCTGGGGTTCTGATAGACGATAGCCGCTGTCCGCAACCGGATGTTTTTTCTCCCCCTTTCTTCCCCCTTTTTTGTAACTTGTGTGTTATAAATTGTATGTTTTTTATTGATTTTTTCATTGTAATGGCTATATGTGTTTTTAATCTGGAATTTCCAAAAAAAAATGAAGAAAAAAAGATAAATAAATTAAAAACAGCATCCTGATATACAAATCATGTTTGGTTTCTGTTAATAATGTTTACATGTCATGCGTTAAGTTTATTATTATTCACTACTGCTCCTTTCCCAAATAACTTTCTGTTAGTCCCTCAATCAATCAATCAATCAAAGACATTTATAGAGCGCACTACCTACCCGTAGGGTCTCGAGGCGCTTTGTCATTGAGGAAAGAAAGTGCATCCAATACCAGGTTAGTTTGTCTAATAATGGGCTCGACTCTGAAAAACCACATACTACTTCTAAGTTTCAAAGGTTTATTATAGTGTCACTGATAACTGCAAATACAGGCATCTCAAAACGAGATTCAAAAGATATATGGGCACTAATACATACATATGTTCTCTAAAAGCTCTTAGGCGACCAAAGAAGAACACCAAAGCTAATTCCAGAATCAGCAGGGTTGCAAGAATAGACACAAAATGTAATCTATCCGTCATTTACAAAAGGAAGGAAGGAATCAGGTTAGGCTGTCCCTACTCTGTACTGGATGGTATCCCTACTTAACAAAATCCCAACCTATCAAAGGTGTCAGCCGTGAGTGACTTCCTAAGAAGTTCACCCACTCTTAGTCTTAGGTGAAAACCTATGATCTCCAGACATGACCCCTCTCTGCCTACCCATCCGCTCTCTGAAAGGTCCTCAGGCATCTGCTCTAACTCCACCCAGGAGTGCTGTCCCTAATACAAAACCACAATTACAGTTGAAACGCCCCTCAAGAGACGCCCCTCACGTGGTGTCGGTTCTGGCTTTTTCCATGATGATCTTCCTTTGGGCCTCGTGTTTAGCGTTGACCTTGCTTCCCAGGCTTCTTCTCCAGCACGCAGATACCCCCAAACATTCCTGAATCCTCCACCATGTCTGTACCAGTCTCCTCGAACAGAGCTCTATTCATCTAACTTTAATTGGAACCCCCCTCGCACCTGCAGACAGACATCCACAACTTGGATCCCAATTCTCATAGACTTCTAACAGAAGTTTGCAACTTATTTCTCGACACAACTCGGTCTGTACCAGCACGTGCAAATCAGAAAAACCTTTTTATCTCTTCAGGCCTACAACCATTCTCGCAGAGGTTTTATTCTCTTCAAATCCTTTCGTGAATTAAAATAACATGTTAACACTTTATTCTTTGATTATGAGAAACACTTCTATGGAATATAGGTCTAACGAATAAACAGAATTACTAAATAACATTAGTGCAATCCATGTCATGTATAAGTGTACATTTCCAATCCTCTCTGCCCTGGCCATGAGGCCTGTTCCCTTCTATGCTTTGCAGCATGACATTCCTCCGTTAGCAGCTACATAACATGGATCATGATTAATCACGTCTAATAAGACTAAATATTTTCCACACATTTCTGCGTCAGTCCCACTTCTATATAAAATTTCTATGTTAACTACACAAGTCTAAGTATAGGTGAATGTATTTTCAACACTTACAAGCACTTCTATAATGGTTGTGCGACCGACTTGTACTTATGGTGCACTCATGCATTTTGTTCAGTTTGCGCTCTCTCAGTTCCCCCCCTTTGATGACCTCTCGTGGTCATCACCAAAATTTAAACTGAACTAGTTGCAATCCCCCCTCGTTTCAGTATTTCTAGGGCCCTCAGACTCCTGTACTGATTGTCCTGCATTGCAGCTAACCTCCGTTCCTGTTCTCTCCTGGATCTCTCCAACCTATTTGATCTGTACCATTGGTATGACCTCACCAATCCCCACAATATGATCACACAGATCACTATTATGATGATAGGCTTCAGTATGTACCATGCAAAGCTCTTCCCTATGTTGGCGAACCAACCTCCAACTTCACCCATTCCATGACCGACTTTTTCCCAAACATTTACTTTAGTTAGGTCTTCGATCTCTTTGTGAATGTTTGTCATGTTCATAATGATTTTCTCAAGAGGTTTTGAATTGTCTGGAATGTAAGTGCAGCATTCCTGGACCTTCAAAGCCTTACAGACTCCGCCCTCTTTGGCTAGCTGAACGTCTAACGCAAGACGGTTCTGAAGCACCATGGCCCTTATCGACTGCATCTCTCCTTCCACCAGCATTAAGGATCTAGCAGTACTGGCAGACAATCTGTCTACGACTGTTGCCAGTCTCCTAATTTTGACATCATTGAGGATCAGTCCTAAAAGAGGAAATGCAGCGCCAAATACATCTCCAACTATTTCCGTGTGGAAAATTAGAGAAATTGATGTACATAAACAGTGTTCATTTCCCTTTCCCCACTCCTCTCCCTGTAAGCACCATGAATACTGTAAAATATTGACCGCATCACTCTGCCAGTAAAGGCTCGTACCCACATGTACATGACAGCCATTATAGGCACCCTGACCTTTTTCCCGCTCATTAGAGTCACCGGCTTCCCTTCTACACGTATTTGAACACCCCCCTCTCACATGCATAGACCATGAAACCCTCTCCCTCTGCGCGACCCTGCCCTGAAAGGCAACCCTCCTGCTTGACCCACGCAAACCCCCCCATTTCCTCTTGAAGAAGCATCCTTCGCCTCGGCTGACATATCCCTCCCCAGCTGCACCAGACTGCCCCCGCTCTCTCATGTACGGGTCTTAAGATCTCTCTCTCTGTGCGACTCTGTCCCTGTGCACACCCTCGCTCTCCCCCCCCCTCCCTTTCTCCCTCACATGGGCAAGTCATAAACCTTCTTCTTCTGCAAAACCCTGTCCTTGGGAGTCACGGCCGCGCCTGACCAACAACGCCCTTCCTATCGTGAATAACCCCTCTGTTAGTAAACCCTCCCTCCGCGATTGACTGACCACACATGTCTGAGGTCATCGCCTAAGCCAGGAGATACTGTTTACTGCCCCTTATTGTATGGAGTCACTCCTCTTCAAAGGACCCACTATTGATCCTGGCCATCCCAACCCCTGGGCTACGATCAGGCGCACACATCCTAAAAATTGGCGGAACACTCAGCTGCGTGATTACCCTCCCCTCTTATCAGCATGTCAAGGGTCCCTATTGTGAACATATGTGGGGTAGGATTGACACGAGGATTATGGGGATGTCTTTTCCGTGTTTCACAATGTCATGATTGTAATGCTAAGTGTTTTGTAAGGTATAAAAGACGATGTCTCAGCTCACTTGTTAGAGCACCTCCCGAAAGACACTGTGTTTCGTGTCCGAAATGACAGGCTCTCCTCATGAGTAATAAATCCTGTTCTTGCGATTCCTGCTCCCAGCGCCCGTCTCTTTATTTTGGTACTATTCAGAATGGAAACTAAGAGGCGACTTGCGCCAGCCGTCCGGGCATCGTTACTAGTATGGGCTCACTTTCAACAATTGGCGCCCAACGTGGGGCCCATCAGTGACATAAGGTCCAGTAAGAGAGATCCAGACGATGAGGTGAATATCTAAATGATCGGAGTATACCTGCCTTGAGAGGGCCCTCGTCCGGCTGCCGATTGAATGAACTTTACCGATTCTGAACGGACCTCTCTCGAGTGACCTACTGTCCTGACTGGAATCCCACAGGAATGCTGCATAGAGTAAGAGAACGACCGGGCGCTGGAAGGGGAAGACGAAGAACTGTCCGCATGGTCCGGTCCGGGTAAGATTAAGTAGGGTGTTTTTACGCCTGATTGGTAGGGTGGTTTTATCCACCTGATTGATTGATTGATTGTATTGGAATCTGTATTTGAATACTGATATTGTTGTTATTGGTTCATTTAGCTTTGGATTCTACTTGAAATATTGGTTCTCTTCTCGAGAACGAGACATTCTCTGTTTGCAAACAGCGGTGAATAGGAACGTTCGTCCCTCTTTGCAGATAGAGAAGGGTAGGTTATGCCCCTTTATGATTTCGTCAGGCCTACCTTTCTCCCCACTGATTGTTTGAAATCGATTAATAATCGATTGTTGCTCTTTGAGATCTTCCCTGTCTACAAACAGAGACGAATAGAAATATTCTGTCTTCCCTTACAGATAGCGAAGGGCAGGTAATGCAGACGTTTGTCCCCGTTGTAATCCGTCATGCCTGTTTTTCTCCCCACTGATTGATTGATTGACTGGACATTGTTGTTCCAGGAATTGTTTGTTTGAGGTATTTTCTATTTGCAAACAACGTGGAATAGAAATATTCTGTCTAGTCTTTGCAAGTAGTAAAGGGTAGGTTATGCCCCTTTATGACTCGTCAGTCCTACCCACTCCCCACTGATTGACTATTTATTTGGGGGGTAGCTCACCTGGTCCGGCCAGGAGGCTATCCTTATGGAGGGACATATGCTCCCCACTCGTTGGCCATTTATTGGAGGTAGGCCATCTGGTCCGTCCAGGAGGCTACCCTGGTAATTGGAGGTACATCATTTGGTCTGTCCAGGATGATACCCTAATGAAGGAATATATGTTCCCCTTTGACCGATAATCTAGTTCCACCCCGGACCATTTATTGGAGGTAACTCATCTGGTCCGTCCAGAAGTACCCCTAATGAAAAGGACACATAAAAAAAAAAAAATGAATGAAGTGATCACCGTACCCTGTTAACAGAAACTTTAGCTCGAAACACGCTAAGGAAAAGAAGGAAAAAATAAAAAGAAATCGGGCTAAGTCAGTAACCCTCTGATGAGCTTTCGACTTCACTAAAAATAAGAAACATTAGAAGCAGTTCGTAATAAGAAATATAAAATGGCGAAAAATTTGACAGCAAGACAGCCACGAGGTAGCTAGGTTCCGCTGCCTACTCCCGCTCCAAACATGTCTGCCTCATTGCCCACCACGCCCAAATAACGGTCACATGAAATAGATACAAATCAATGGGTACCTACCCCCATTCCGGAAGCTCCCGAAGTGCAACAGGTCCGCGGTTACGCCCATCCGGAAGGCGAGGCCTCAATGCATGCAGGGCTCGCCTGGCCGCAGTCGGAAGGGGAGGCTGTGGGGCGGACGGCCCAAAAATCGTAATGACCTCTCCTTCTCCCCTCTTCTGCTGCCCTGCAGGCCACGGGGGGGCTGTCTTGCCTCAGCCACCGACCCCCCCCCCTCTCTCGCCTGATCCGGCTCTCATCGAAGGCCGAAGCCAAGGCGAGGACGGCGGCGCTTCTTTGCGCAATAATGGCTGCAACTGCACTCGGCTCGGGATAATTGCAGGTAGTCCCGCCACATGTCAACGCCTGAGAGTGACAGGTAGTCCAGCCACACGGCAACGCCTGGACAGTTGCAGGTAGTCCCGCCACATGTCAAGGGGGGGATGTCTTGCCTCAGCCACGGACCCCCCCCCCATCTTCATTGCCTGGCCTGGCTGTACCAAAGCGGTGGAGCCGAGGAACGGCGCGGGGTCGCTGGAAGGGGGAGGCGGCGCGAACGAGCCTCCCCCACCTCCCTCCAGGTGGAGGCTTCCAGCGACACCCCAACACTCCTGCTTGAAGAAGGGGTCCATATCAAAAAGCGGGTGTCCTTGCCCGGGATGGGCACACGCCCTGTACTCCACGACCTTGAAGATTCTAAAAGAGCCCGGGGGGCCGACCTCTCCACGAGGCGCCCCCCGCCCCGTCCTCCGATGGAGCCATGAGACGTCGGCGCACTCCTGCCGGCGCCAGCCTCAGTTTGGAAATGACTAAAATCCTGCAAAGATACAGATTTGTTCAGTTCCGGTGGAACACCAGAATGACCCGGTAGGAAAAGATTGTTGCCTCCCTCCCCACTTTTTGACTGATGATTCATATTGTTAGTCTGCCACCCCATTACGAAAACTTTTTGAACTGCCAAAAGAGGTACTGGTCCAACCACGAGTCATTGGAGACATTCTGACTATATTGGAACCTGCCTGACCTCGCCCAAAATGGCGCCGATACAAAATAAAACTTTCAAACTCCCTGTTCACCCGGATTGCTCAAACCTTGATGCCCCGAGATATGTGTGCACTTTTTGGACAATGAAGGTCGATAAGATGGATAGTGATTATGTGCTTAGAGAAGAAGGCAATGTAAGACAGATATTGATCATGTGTTTGGACAATGAACTGATTCAGGGTGGGTACTAATTATGATTGGGAGCAATGAATTGGTGTAATGTAGGCACTGAGTGAGCATTTGGATAATGAATTAATGAATTAATTGAAAAACTGAATTCTCGACATGCATCATGCTTGCCCTGTAGGAAAGTTCAATACGATTTTATTGCACTGCTGCACTTTATGCAATGAACGGCCACCAACTTCGTTCCTCTTATGTACAGTTCCAATCTGCTCCGTGGCCGGTCTACTGGGTTGTAGGCCCGTATTTGTACATCAACACTTTTTATTAAAGGTATTTTGAAAAAGAAAGTTTAATTGTAGCGGTTGCATTAATGAGTTTTGAATGTATTACTACTGTGGGCGAAGAATAAGTATGATTAAGGCTGAAGATTAAAAGGGGCCGATATTTAGCAGCTACGTTAATGTGTCACAGGCAGCCGGAAAAGTGTTTTTAGACGCCCTTAAACGACACCACAGAAATGCCACCTGACCGCCACCCTTGCACGCAACCTAAAGGGGTCGCGACCAAGTAACTCATGTAGATACGCAGATCGTCAATGATTATCTATCTGACACTACTGGTCCCTCTGGGCTTAAACGCCGAGATGGTAGAGAAATGCACTACGTGGAGATAGGTCGAGTATGTGGTAGGTAAAAACATCTTCGGACTACTGCATGCTGATGTGGTTTGAATGCTGCCCCCACCCCCTTCTTTCTCCTCCCTTCTGCAGGTTGCGTCGGAACATCGGCTGAAGTATGGAAGAGCGATGATCGAACAACAAACGAGAAGGGGAGGAGAGAATATGAGCATAGTCCTTATGTTGATGAGTTTTTAAAGACGTAGACTTAGACATGACTGTTCCTCCTTAGAACGTAGCGACTGGGAGGATGGACTGACATAGAAACTTGACGGGTACTGTATGACGAAAATTGACTCGAAATAGCACGTTAGATAATGTAACTAGACGTTTGACTAGATAGGGAAAGGACAAAGAAAAGTGATGGGGTAAGGGTTACCAAGGCACCACCCGTCTGGAAAGTTAGAAATGTTGCTGATGTTCAAAATGTACCGCCTCCTTCTCACACTCTTATAGATATAACCAAGCTGTCCGACTGTTCTCCCGATCAATACCTGCCGTTGCCTCAGCCTGGAGAACTTCCCACCAAAGGAAGAAACTGAAAAATGGTTTAAGATCCAACCATGGGTAAATAGCCCGACCAGGTTAATTTCTGATCGGCTGACCGAGGTGTAAGTATTGGCAATTGAGAACGCTCGCAGAAATAACAAGCGAGAGGGAAAAGGAGGGAAAGGTAAAAAGAGCTAAGCACGAAGGTAAATAGGATAGTAAAGATACGCAGGATGTAAAAAATAGATCTTGTTGGCCAATAATTGTTTCCTGTTCTGTCGTGAATGTCTTATATATGTAATACATGTACTGTCTTCCTTCGTCTGAGTTGTGTGTGTGTACTGTAGGGGTTTATGTCCTCCCTCTGTTTGCGTCTCTCCGTTGCGTGACCCCCTGCTGTTCTGTGTTGTGAGCGCACTAAATGACCTATTTTCGTACATGTCAGTCTCTCTCTCTCTCTCTCTACATGTCATACGTGTACCGAATGGCTCGTTTAGATTGCGGACGACTCTCACTCTCTATGAGAGTCTCCCTATTTCCTCTTCCTTTTTGTGGTAAAATTGTGCCCCGCCGGCACCAGTCTGATTGGATACTTATTGAACGCGAAGGTGTTCAGCCAAATTGACCGAAACCAAAATGATCGTATCTCGCCATATTACTACCTCTCCTTTCTGCAAAATGAATGAACTCGAATTGGCTGAGAAGGAAAGGACAGGTAAGACGACTAAGGTCCCCCAATCTGGCCTTTTATAGGGGAACTGTATGTCAATGGCACCTTATTTTTTTGTTCATCAGAGACGAACGCCAACATCTAGATTGACCCCCAATGCCCAGATTGCCCCACCCCCTTTTGCACCCAAGCGCGAGCGCCCGAAGCATCCCCGCCCCATTTGATAGACCCCAGCTGTTGTCCCGGATATAAACATGATAACCATGAGTAACTGTCGTCCCTCGAGAAAACCCTGTTTTTCCCTGACTCTCGATGATAGCGCCCCCGCCCTGGTTGAAAAAGGTTAGCCAGCCTTGAAGGGAAATGTTAGACTGTTAAAGGCTCGGGTTTGAAAGGCAAGTCTCCACTGGAGGTTCCGAAATGTTGAAATTGGTGAAATGCGCAGTTGATGGGAATCTTATTTCTCTCCATTTGAGTTATAAATAGACGAAGAATAGACTTGTCATGAACTCAGTAGGAATGCCGACATATGCACTGCTTGGTAACCAACCTCTGACTGTGACCGATGAGCATAGCTCCTAAGTGCGTAGGGTTGAGGGAGGAATTCACGTGCATAAATGTCTTCTCCTGCCAGTTCTCTAAAGCTTGTTTTGTACCTACTCAAAGATTTACGATCACCGGAGGAGAAGGGTCGGACGTGACGTACAGCCTGGCTGCAGATCTTGAGACACATGTGACCTCGGCCAAAGGTGGAGCTGCAGAGCAACAAGATGCGGGACGAGACAGCAATTTCAAACGTGGAAAATGAAAAATGACGGGCTGCCCTGAAGTCCTCCGTCTGCTAACCCACGTGTGCCTGAAGTCTCCGTCCCCCCTTTTTGGGCCCGATTGATGGGCCTGCCTGCTTGTTATCCTTTGCTCCCTTGGTCCCTTTGGTGTGTCCCAGGAACTCTGATCCCACTCCGCCCTCTCTCCTATCGACTATTCGAACCACACACACCCTCTTTTCCATGTGACTTCTCGCCAAAAGGAAGAACAGCATTCAGGTGGGAATAGGGTGTTGCCACGGAAATATAGGTGCCGAGCATAAGGCGCCACTAAAAGGATTGGTTAGGGAACAGGACTGTGGTCTAACAGCAGAGGACAGACCGCACCTTGCATCGCGGAAGGTTAAATACGAGCTGGACCTATAGCTCCACCGCCGGTGCTCAACAGCGCCAACTAAAGGACACGGACTAGAGCCTACCAGTGATGGCTCACTGCTAAAAAGACACTGTGACGAAGAGATCTTGTGTATTGAACCGAATTCCGCCCTCAACTACTTGGTCAAAATGTTCATTGGTCACATTTTTTAAGTCAGAAACATTTATGCTATGTAGTGCGTTTGAATGTTAGGAACTCGACAATTGCAATTTCCTATGTGCTACATCCTGCCAATCACATCAACTGTCTATGATTACATGCCAAATGTTAGTATTGACAAATACTAATTCTTCAACAGCGCCTGTTTATTTGTACCCCCATCAATTACAAAAAAATGAACTCTGTTATGTAAAAAGGGGCGACTGTGGAAAATTAGAGAAATTGATGTACATAAACAGTGTTCATTTCCCTTTCCCCACTCCTCTCCCTGTAAGCACCATGAATACCGTAAAATATTGACTGCATCACTCTGCCAGTAAAGGCTCGTACCCACATGTACATGACAGCCATTATAGGCACCCTGACCTTTTTCCCGCTCATTAGAGTCACCGGCTTCCCTTCTACGCGTATTTGAACACCCCCCCTCTCACATGCATAGACCATGAAACCCTCTCCCTCTCCGCGACCCTGCCCTGAAAGGCAACCCTCCTGCTTGACCCACGCAAACCCCCCCATTTCCTCTTGAAGAAGCATCCTTCGCCTCGGCTGACATATCCCTCCCCAGCTGCACCAGACTGCCCCCGCTCTCTCATGTACGGGTATTAAGATCTCTCTCTCTGTGCGACTCTGTCCCTGTGCACACCCTGGCTCCCCCCCCCCCCTCCCTTTCTCCCTCACATGGGCAAGTCATGAACCTTCTTCTTCTGCAAAACCCTGTCCTTGGGAGTCACGGCCGCACCTGACCAACACCTCCCTTCCTATCGTGAATAACCCCTCTGTTAGTAAACCCTCCCTCCGCGATTGACTGACCACACATGTCTGAGGTCATCGCCTAAGCCAGGAGATACTGTTTACTGCCCCTTATTGTATGGAGTCACTCCTCTTCAAAGGACCCACTATTGATCCTGGCCATCCCACCCCCTGGGCTACGATCAGGCGCACACATCCTAAAAATTGGCGGAACACTCAGCTGCGTGATTACCCTCCCCTCTTATCAGCAGGTCAAGGGTCCCTATTGTGAACATATGTGGGGTAGGATTGACACGAGGATTATGGGGATGTCTTTTCCGTGTTTCACAATGTCATGATTGTAATGCTAAGTGTTTTGTCAGGTATAAAAGACGATGTCTCAGCTCACTTGTGAGCACCTCCCGAAAGACACTGTGTTTCGTGTCCGAAATGACAGGCTCTCCTCATGAGTAATAAATCCTGTTCTTGCGATTCCTGCTCCCAGCGCCCGTCTCTTTATTTTGGTACTATTCTGAATGGAAACTAAGAGGCGACTTGCGCCAGCCGTCCGGGCATCGTTACTAGTATGGGCTCACTTTCAACATCCGCATCCCCTAGGTCTCTTCTCCCTCTCGTTGAGACCTTGCCCTCTATGATCTCTAAGTCTTGGGCGTGGTATATTTTGGGGAAGACAATTGCCAAATAACATGATCCGTACCAGTTATCAGGTAGTCTCACGTAGGCATTTCTTCCACATACAAAATATACATTTGGAATCACTTGCATTCCTTTCAAGAAGTCCTTTGTGTAATATTCTAATCTAAAAGCATGTTCACAACTGACCTCCCCTACGAATACATTTTCGTAGTACGTTTGACTTCTGTGAAGGCATAACTTCCCATTCTGTGTTCGATCCAAAGCTATTGGACCACTACTACCCTTCCTTTTGTGTGCTTTCTCCTCCTCGGTCCAATCTGTCTTCCACTGTCCTGATTTTTTCAGAACCTTTTGCCTTCTATAACGATCATCCACTTGCCCTATAAACTTCTTCTCGACTTCTGACACTTTGCAAGTCAGGTTATTTCTGCGGGCATGTGAAGTATCTAAAGTATCCCAAGGAATGAAGAAATTCGCCAATCTGTCTTCACTCTTATAGTAGTCCCATTTATTCATTTGTTTGTAATTTGGGACTTCTGGTAACACTGAATCATAATTAGAAAAGTAGTATTCAAAACTATCTCGTCCGTAAAATATGCTAAGCAATAAGCTACATGTAATGCCATAAGTCAGTGGGAGGTGATGATATCTAATGCCTTCATCCACAGACGCAGGCAGTTGCATACACACATAACAGTCCTTGAGCTCCATGGCATCTACATACTCATATAATAGTTTTGCATAAGCATTTGACCTATAGTCGCCCTGGGACTCATCCATATGTAACCTACGGGTTTCTGCTGCTAATAACGCTTTCTCCTGTATGGTTTCCCCTTTCTTACCAGCAGCAGTGGGTTTTGGTGTCACTACAGATTTTGCGTCTGGTACCCTTGCTTCACTCTCGTGTCCCATCACATATGATACAGTAACTACTAAAGCTATAAGAAGTATCTCTCCCACTATTAGTGTGCCTATAATACATTTGGCTCTGTGGTTCGGATTACCGGCCTCCATGTTCTTCAGACAGTATGATTCCTTTCTCTTATTCAACACAAAGTTCTTTCTCTTTGAGTTCCTTTACAGTCTCTCTTGATCCTTCAGTCTTTAGAACCACACAATCGGAAGCTGGCAATCTCTTTTTGCAAAGTCTTTTTGAACCTTAACACAGACAACCCTAGCCCTTCTCCGTCAACTTAAAGGAAAAGTCCCTAAGTTTTCTCTCCTTCCACTAGGCGCTAGGTTATCTTCTCACTCTAGCTTATTTACAAAGTCTTTAAGCATCTACAATGAGGCTTGAACCAGCGGCTTGGATAGCGTAGGTCAATATTTCCAAACGAAGAATGTGCTCTTCATGACTTGTTATCGTTGTTCCAAAGTCGGGGAATTGTAATTCGGTGAAGAACATGTGCTTTAACTTGCTTAGGTAGGGAGGGTTGGGGATTTTGAACGTTAGTGACCCTTCTGTTTCGACTCCAGGCACCAACAGCTGTACTTCTACTGTGATGATGGGTTCAGTGCTGGTCACTATCACCGCCCTTATTCTCCCTGTAGCTCGTTCCCAAGACATCTGTCGCCAGGTATGTCCACTCAGGAGTGGCATATCTTCTGTTAGGCACATGTACTCTCCTTGACCTTCTTGGATCTGCTGCTTCAGAGGCCAGAGCGCCTTCGTCCAGGTCTGAGTCTTCGGATATTGGAGCAAGGGGTCTCTCTGGAGTTGACCTCAGGCTTGACCTTCTCCGTTGCGGCCAGCTGGCCTCTCCACGCCTTGCCCTCCTGCTCCTTGACCTTCTGCTTTGCTCGTGCTCACTTTCCGCTTGGCCAGCGTCTGATTCAAACTCCCAGCTACTTCCTCCTTCTGTAGCGTCGTCGGTTTCACTATTGTACTGACCGTCCTCGGCCTGGTCAGACACACTCCCAGCTTCTTCTGGCACCTCTACAGCTTGGCTGGCCCCCTCTATGGCTTCTCTGTCCACAGTTGGACTTACATCCGAGAGAGGAGCTGTTTCTTCCAGAGGTGCTGGAACTCTCCGCGTATGGGACGCGTGGATCCAGTTGGGCAGCCCTCCCACTTTCACAGCAGTATTCGATGTTAGGATGATCTGGTAGGGCCCACGCCACCGGACATCTAGGCAGCCTCTTCTGACGTGCTTTTCGACCAGTACCCAGTCTTAAGGGCACAGGTCATAACACAAGTCCTGGCACGACGGGACCTCGGCAGCCTGCACCTGAAGGGACACAGAATGAATGGCATCAGACAGACCCTTACAATAGTCCAGGATCATATCATCGGTGATATTCAACAGTGCTGCAGTTGGTACTGATGGCAATCTCATTGCCCTCCCCATTAACACCTCGTGTGGTGATAGTCCCGTTCTTCTGTCTGGGGTACTACGGATGCTCATAAGAACTAGTGGCAGGGCATCAGGCCAACTCAGAGACGTTGATGAACACATTTTGGCAATTCGGGACTTTATGGTGCCATTTATCTGCTCCACAATTCCCGAAGCTTCTGGTCGATAGCTACAATGCAATTTCTGGTCTATGTTCAGGGCTGCACAAATCATCTTCACAAGTTCGCTGTTACAATGTGTTCCCCTCTCTGATTCCAAAGAGGCCGGTACTCCGAAGCGCGGGATGAGTTCCCTAAGCAATAACTTGGCTACTGTGAGGGTGTCACACCTGCGTGTAGGGTATGCCTCGACCCATCTGGAAAATATGCAAACAACCACCAGGACGTATCGAAGGCGGTTGCATCTTGGCATTTCAATGAAGTCCAGTTGCATCCGATTGAACGGACCCCCAGACCTCCCTATGTGACTCAATGCAACTGGTGTTCTTTTCCCTATGTTCAGCTGCTGACAGGTCACACAACGCTGGCACACTGCTTCTGCTGCTACTCTAAACTTGGGGTTGTACCAAGTTTGTCTGAATACCCTCAACATAGCGTCTCTCCCTAGGTGTACTGGACCATGTATGTGTCTTGCCATTGGGCTCACCAACTCATTTGGCAACACTGCCCTTCCATCTGCTGAAACCCAAAAGTTTGTTTCGCCCATCACACATCCGGCAGTTTCCCATGTTCTTTTCTCAAAATCTGGTGCATTTTCTTGTATACATTTTAACTCGTCCCAAGTATCTACGGTTTCCAATATCATAGCTAATTCAGTCCTTACATTTATTCCACCCACTTCCACCTCCGTGAAAGAGTACCCTAGTTCGGCACAATAACGTGCAACTTCGTCGGCATATCTATTGCCCTGTGACACAAAGTCGGTGTTTCTGGTATGAGCTGTACATTTCACAACGGAAATAGCTGCCGGACATTGCAAGGCTTCCAACAATAAGCGTACAAACTCCCCATTTCGAATGGGTGAACCTGAAGAGGTCATGTAACCCCTTTGAGAACACAATTGCCCGTAATCATGAACTACCCCGAAACCATATTGGCTATCGGTGTATATGGTGACTCGAATTTGGTTGCTTGCCAGGCAGGCACGCGTCAATGCAACAATTTCAGCTACCTGAGCGGAGTGTACTCCTTCCAGGCATGCGGCTTCCACAACTCCAGTAATTGTACAAACAGCATAAGCTGCTCTCAACTGACCAACATCGTCTCTTACACATGAGCCATCAACAAAGAAAACTTCATCAGGGTCAGTCAGTTGCTCATCCACGATGTCGGGTCTCGGTTTGGTGCATAGTTCAGTCACATCAAGGCAATCATGATCTGTACATACATCATCCTCAATGTCACTTGGGAGTGGCATCAATGTAGCAGGGTTCAAAACAGAGCATCTCTTGAGGGTCACGTTCTCTGCAGCAAGAATGACGTGCTCATAGCGCGTGAGCCTGCTATTCGTCAGATGCTGTGTTTTGGTCCTGGTCATCAACAGTTCAACAGAATGTGGCACATATACCTCTAACTGGTGTCCCATTACTATATTTTCGCACCTCTCAATGCTGACACCCGTTGCAGAAACGGATTTGAGACATCCGGGCAACGCTGCGGCTACTGGGTCTAAGGTAGCCGAAAAATAGGCGACTGGTCTACGGGCATTCCCATGGATTTGGACCAGGACTGACAAAGCACAACCCTCTCTTTCACAACAGTAAAGCAAGAATGTTTTGTCGTAATCTGGCATTCCCAGAGCAGGAGCACAACACAGGTCCTCTCTCAGCTGCAGGAACGCCATCAAACAATCTTTGTCCCATGGCACCGGATCACTCACCTCCTTGTGCGTCAGTTTTTGCAAGGGTTTTGCTTTCATTGAAAAGTTCGCTATCCACTGTCGGCAATAACCCACCATCCCTAGGAACATCCTGACCTCTCTCTGTGTTTTAGGTGCGTTCATTTTCATGATCGCCTCTATTCTGTCTGGTGACACCTTCCGTTTTCCTTTTTCAATTCTGTGCCCCAAATACTGCACTTCCGTCAGGCAGTACTGCAATTTGCTCGGAGACACCTTGTGCCCGTTTGCAGCTAGGTGATTTAGCAAAGCAATGGAGTCCTCCTTACAAGCTTCTTCAGTTTCTGACGCAACAAGTAGGTCGTCTATGTACTGGACCAGAACCGAATTCTGGGGCAGCACTAGACTTTCAAGATTTTTCTTCAAAAGCTGGTTAAAAATCGATGGGCTCTCTGTATACCCCTGTGGGATACGGAACCATGTTAATACGCGACCTTCCAGCTTAAAAGCAAAAAGAAAGTGGCTATCCTCGTCCAAAGGGATCGAAAAGAAATCCTGGCAAAGGTCTATCACTGTGAACCATTCGGCTTGGAACGGTATCTGAAACAATATCACTGATGGATTCGGTACCACTAGACAACATGAGACAACTATGTTATTGATTTTTCGAAGGTCCTGCACTATCCTGAATTTCCCACTTGGTTTCTGCAAACCCATAATCGGAGAGTTACACGGACTACCCACGATTTCTTTCAGTATTCCCTGCTTAATCATGGACTCGATCACGGGTTTTATACCTGCAATCGTTTCTGGGGTCAATTTATATTGGGGTGTTCTCGGAAACTCAGCATTCGGTTTTACTATGATTTTCACTGGGTACACTCCCTTGACTAGTCCAATCTCTTCCCCAGTGAAATCCCACACTTCTGGTGTCACGGTCTCCCTTAGATCCCAAGGGAGCTCATCCACTGTCAAAGTGGGATACAGCTCCACACACGTTCTCGAGTTTGCGACCTTAAAGTCAGCGTCATTATCATTAGTCAGTACCTCCACTCCCTGCGGTGTGCAGTATATTGTACAATTTAACTTGCACAATAAATCCCTTCCCAATAGACATACAGGGCTAGAATCACAAACCACAAACTAATGCTCATCGCTGTATTTCCCTATTTTCACTAGCACTGGTTCTGTCAATGGGCTTGTTATTCTCCTGTTTGCGACCCCCACCACTTGAATCATTTCTCCTGACATTGGCAGGCCTGGAACTACGGCTGATCTTAACGTGGATCGAGTGGCCCCTGTGTCTACTAAGAAAGTCGTGGGACACCCTGCCACTTCGGCCTCCACGTATGGTCCTCTTTGGTCCACCTCTAAGACTGCCCCGAGGGTACAGTCTTCTCTCTCCACTCTCTGTCCCGTTAGGGGATCAACGTAGTAACACTCTTCTCCTCCTACGAAAAGAGGCATCTGTCTATAGGTCTTTCCCCCTGTCCCTATTCTGGGTGGTTGAGGGAACTGGGCTCGAGGAGCTGGGGTCCCCCCTTTGACCACCTTCCCTTGGTATGCTGTTGCCCCTTTTCCTGGAGTGTTTTGAACCTCTTCCTCCTCTATCTCTAGTTCTCCAATTTCAACGTTGTAGGGACACTCGCGTTTCCAATGTCCCACCTCGTTACATTGATGGCACCGGGTCGTCTTTTTCAATGTCGCAATGTCTACCCTAGGTCTTGAGTTGGAGTTCTCCTCATTACCTTTGTTCTGGTTATTCTGTCTCCTGCCCACGGTCCCTGTTCCCTGTTGCTGTTGTCCACCCTTACCAGCTGACTGCATCTGTACCACCATCAGTTTTTCTTTTAGCTTTTTGGCTTTTGAATCTATCTCATCACTGCAGTACCTAGCATATCTCAGAATTTCGTCCAAAGGTTTATTTTGCCAACAAATCAAGTGTTGCTGAATCATTAAACAAATATCCGGTCTTAAGCCCAAAACAAATTTACACACAAACTGCCCTATGTCTTTAGGATCCATTACGTCCAACCCGCTATATTGTTTAAACGCCTTCAGCAATCTCTCATAATATTCATGAACTGTCTCCTTGGGTTCCTGCCTAGTTCGATCTATTTTGACCCAATCTATGTCCTGCATTGGCACCTTTTCCTTCAGCCAACTCATCACTCTCTCATATTTTGTCATTACTGTCTTCCTAAGAAGTTCACCCACTCTTAGTCTTAGGTGAAAACCTATGATCTCCAGACATGACCCCTCTCTGCCTACCCACCCGCTCTCTGAAAGGTCCTCAGGCATCTGCTCTAACTCCACCCAGGGGTGCTGTCCCTAATACAAAATCACAGTTACAGTTGAAACGCCCCTCAAGAGACGCCCCTCACGTGGTGTCGGTTCTGGCTTTTTCCATGATGATCTTCCTTTGGGCCTCGTGTTTAGCGTTGACCTTGCTTCCCAGGCTTCCTCTCCAGCACGCTGATACCCCCAAACATTCCTGAATCCTCCTCCATGTCTGTACCAGTCTCCTCGAACAGAGCTCTATTCATCTAACTTTAATTGGAACCCCCCTCGCACCTGCAGACAGACATCCACAACTTGGATCCCAATTCTCATAGACTTCTAACAGAAGTTTGCAACTTATTTCTCGACACAACTCGGCCTGTACCAGCACGTGCAAATCAGAAAAACCTTTTTATCTCTTCAGGCCTACAACCATTCTCGCAGAGGTTTTATTCTCTTCAAATCCTTTCGTGAATTAAAATAACATGTTAACACTTTATTCTTTGATTATGAGAAACACTTCTATGGAATATAGGTCTAACGAATAAACAGAATTACTAAATAACATTAGTGCAATCCATGTCATGTATAAGTGTACATTTCCAATCCTCTCTGCCCTGGCCATGAGGCCTGTTCCCTTCTATGCTTTGCAGCATGACATTCCTCCGTTAGCAGCTACATAACATGGATCATGATTAATCACGTCTAATAAGACTAAATATTTTCCACACATTTCTGCGTCAGTCCCACTTCTATATAAAATTTCTATGTTAACTACACAAGTCTAAGTATAGGTGAATGTATTTTCAACACTTACAAGCACTTCTATTATGGTTGTGCGACTGACTTGTACTTATGGTGCTCTCATGCATTTTGTTCAGTTTGCGCTCTCTCAGTCTGATGGCCCCTACTTAGCTTGATAACTACTGCTCTCTGTTTAACCACAGCTTTATTAACTCCCCATTAGCATGTTCAATGGCCGCCCAGGGGTTGCAACAACTGATCTCTACTTTGAACCCTTTTAGGAAGAACTCCATATGGTGCCCTTTGTACCAATAAGGGCCTTCTTTTCAGGTATTGCCGAGACATGTGCTTATCCATTACCAGTCCGTCCCTGGTATAAGATTCTCAGTAACATAATGGAGTTGCATCCAAGGCCATCAGTATACTTGTTAACCGTTATTAATTATTGCCAACACAATACCCATCTCTCTATCTGCTGACCACTGTTGTATGGGAGTTCTATGGTAATATATTACCATAGAAATAAAACTACTGCTTTACTCTTGACCAAGCTTCTGGGTTGTATACTCCATTGTGCACTGCGTACCCTTATGTGCAGTTCCATGTGGGGGGGTTGACTAAGCCCTTGGTTACCCCCTTAGTTGGCCAGTACACCTTAAGGAGTTCAAACGTATGACCATGGGAAATATGGACCCCCTTGAGAGGGTCATCGGGCGGGGACACGGCGAATCTAAAGACCGATGCTGTGTCGCCATACTGGTGTCCCCACCATAGTAGTATCCCACAGCCCTGCACACAAATTTATTGGTTCTACACAAGGTTTCACCTAGTTTGTGCAGAAATCACACTGTTAGCACCCATGTTAGCACGTGGTGCTACGCAAGGTTGTAATAAGTTTGCCCACAAGTCGTACTGTACACATATTAAGCCCTGGTGCTCCAACGCACCTCATCCCTGAAGACTAAGCCCTTGTTTAACCTCAGTACTTGCTTTTTGTCAAACATTGGGGGGATCCCACTGGTAATCCTGTACTGCACCAGCAGTGGTATTTTATGACTAGACATTAGAAACAACCTTTTTGATTGACTGAACCCAAGGTGAACCCATTAATGGTATCAAATCTGTTTGAGGGAATGTAAGAAATGTCCCCACTATTGCCGTCACCCAACATTTCTTGGAGTGACAACTTACGCAGCCTACCCAGCTTGCTAAACTGCAGTCCGATCACAGATGCACACACCCTGCTGACCATCTGTGAGCCTCGTTGCTTGAATCAGCAATAGACTTAGCTCTCTTTGTTTTCCCCCGGAATTGATTGTCCTCAACCGAATCACAGCTTGGTTTGGCTTCCTTCTAGTCACCTTTTAATTCTTGTTGGATCAGATTTTACCCTGCATAGCCAGTGAGTCTTCAATATTATTAATCAAATGATAATGTCGGAATCAAGATTCCCAACATAATGTTTTGGTGCAGCCCACTTTATGTGGGTCCACTGGGTCCCATCTGCCTCCCTGCAAGTAACCATGTTACTTAACACAGCTCCCTTACGGCGCTTGCCTGACTCAAAGACAACTTGCGACAACATGCCGTCCTGCAGTTTGGTGAAGAGGATACTACTGATGTAATACTGGGTGGGCAAATATTTCACCCCAGTTCAAGTCTAACAATCAAAGCATGATCAAGATTGGAATAGTGGTAATAAATGCTGTGTAATGGTATTCGCAGTTTTATTATCACTATATTAGAAATGCCACTTTTAGACTGGGTAAGAGTGGTCTGCTTAATTCAGACACTCTGTTCATCACCACCCCCTTTTTTGAATCGTTTTTGCCCACTATAGGTGTGGCAGGGTATACTCAGACATGAGTCCCTTTCTCACTGCACCATCAGGATTCAAGCAAGCCGGGCCGAAGACGGCTGAAATGCCAGAAACCGGTCCCCGGTAGCTTGTCTCCTTTCTGGTGAAGAATTGGCTTGGTAGTTTAGTCTGCCCTGTTCCCATGATGTACTGGGCCAGGGACAGACTGATTTGCATATAGCCAGGTTCTGAGCTGGGATGGTGCAGTGAGATAAATAACGCTGATGGATCAAGCTCTGATCTTTGGACTGGGTAAGAGTGGTCTGCTTAATTCAGACACTCTGTTCATCACCACCCCCTTTTTTGAATCGTTTTTTGCCACTATAGGTGTGGCAGGGTATACTCAGACATGAGTCCCTTTCTCACTGCACCATCAGGATTCAAGCAAGCCGGGCCGAAGACGGCTGAAATGCCAGAAACCGGTCCCCGGTAGCTTGTCTCCTTTCTGGTGAAGAATTGGCTTGGTAGTTTAGTCTGCCCTGTTCCCATGATGTACTGGGCCAGGGACAGACTGATTTGCATATAGCCAGGTTCTGAGCTGGGATGGTGCAGTGAGATAAATAACGGTGATGGATCAAACCCTGATCTTTGGACTGGGTAAGAGTGGTCTGCTTAATTCAGACACTCTGTTCATCACCACCCCCTTTTTTGAATCGTTTTTGGCCACTATAGGTGTGGCAGGGTATACTAAGACATGAGTCCCTTTCTCACTGCACCATCAGGATTCAAGCAAGCCGGGCCGAAGACGGCTGAAATGCCAGAAACCGGTCCCCGGTAGCTTGTCTCTTTTCTGGTGAAGAATTGGCTTGGTAGTTTAGTCTGCCCTGTTCCCATGATGTACTGGGCCAGAGACAGACTGATTTGCATATAGCCAGGTTCTGAGCTGGGATGGTGCAGTGAGATAAATAATGGTGATGGATCAAGCCCTGATCTTTGGACTGGGTAAGAGTGGTCTGCTTAATTCAGACACTCTGTTCATCACCACCCCCTTTTTTTAATCGTTTGTGGCCACTATAGGTGTGGCAGGGTATACTCAGACATGAGTCCCTTTCTCACTGCACCATTAGGATTCAAGCAAGCCGGGCCGAAGACGGCTGAAATGCCAGAAACCGGTGCCCGGTAGCTTGTCTCCTTTCTGGTGAAGAATTGGCTTGGTAGTTTAGTCTGCCCTGTTCCCATGATGTACTGGGCCAGGGACAGACTGATTTGCATATAGCCAGGTTCTGAGCTGGGATGGTGCAATGAGATAAATAACGGTGATGGATTAATGGATCAAGCCCTGATCTTTGGACTGGGTAAGAGTGGTCTGCTTAATTCAGACACTCTGTTCATCACCACCCCCTTTTTTGAATCACTTTTAGAAGTGGGCATTTCTGTGTGCTATGTGTCGTTGTGCCAGCCTATTGTGTATTGCATGTCTGGCTCTGGAGTGACAGGGGCTGGGGAGGTTCAGTGGCTCCAGAGAGGCTCGGTGAGTCAGCGCTAGGCTGAATAGCCCAATCTGCATTTGGAGTAGTGGGAGGAGTAGCACCTGGACCTGAATAGGACTGTGCCTGACTTACACAATACTGGCTCCACCCCCTTGTGGTGTGTCTGGGACCAGAGCCTACACAAACAAAGGAAGTTGTTGTACACTGTAAACATGTTTTCGAGTGCCCCCCAGAACTGGTTTGGACCAGGCACAGAGCCCTGTGCTAGGGGGAGAACAAACACATTGGCAGTATAAATATTGGCGCTGTGACCCCATGTAAAGTTGAACTCTCTGGACTGGTGTTCATTGGAGGACTGCTGGATGCCAGGAGAAACCAGCACAAAGGACTGCCCTTCTGCTGGAGGGCCCTGTGAGCTGGCCTACTTGGGCCCAGCACTGCCCTCTGGGACGTTGAGGACCTGGCACCGGGCTGAGCACTCCCTCTTATTTGCCCTTTAATTCCAGTGCTGATGAGCTCCTCGCTTTCCCCTGTGGGTCTAGAACAGGCGGTGGGAGGGCACCACGCATTTCATAAGTGCCAAGGTGCTTTACGATGCTGGGGAAAAGTGCTGTGTCCGCACCCTGAAACGCGTTGTGACCATTTTCCCATTTTCGTCTGCTGAGCCCGAGAAGTGGTCTTTTGCTTCAAATGCAGCAATAACAGCCGCCAACGCAAACTGGAAGTCAGGTGCCTGTTGCCTGATTGTGGGCGGGGCTGACTAGTGAGGTGAAGCAAACCACGATGCAGAGCCGGGGCAGGAAGACAGACAAAAGTGTGCCTGGGTGTGGGTGGGCCCCCCGTGTTCACGGGGAGAGCCCCGTGTGCTGCCAAGCCTGTGGTGGGTGAGATCAGCGGTAAGAGGAGAGGGAGCCTGCAGGCTCACCAGACACGCAGGAGAAGGACCAGAGCTTTGCGGGCACCCTTCTGCCATGTCCCGCCTGTCTGACCCAAGGAGAGGAGACGCTCCGATGTAGTGGGGCCTGTGAGGCACACTGTTGGTGCCTGACTAGTGTCATAGCTGCACCGCCAGATTACGGGCAGTTTGCAACGTCAGGGGCATTCCTGTCTGGAGACAAGGGTGAATTGCACCCCAGCCCCCCTTTGCACTGTGGATGTTGTGTTGGCTGCATCGGCAGCAAGGGGGCCAGTTAGGAGGCCTCCTGTTAGGGGAGCCCTGACTTTGGGACAAAAGGCATTGCGGGGAAGCCAAGACAGGCTTTTGAGGAAGGCCAGACGGCCTGGTTTTCATCTTTATGTTTTGGTTGGGCGTAAGGCCCTGAGGTGATGTGTGCACCTTATCAATGATTACGGTGTACAGGTGCTAGGATGTTTGCCTAACATGTGTTATATATATATATATATATATATATGTGTGTATATATATATGATTAGTCCTAATGTGTTTTATGAGTAATACAAAGGCTATTTTTGATATGACCTTGTGTGGAGTTTCTTTTGTGGTATGCCTAATGTGTGACTGCTGTGTGTGTGTGTGCTGCGTAAACGCTTTACACATTGCCTCTGGGATAAGCCTGACAGCTCTTTCAAGCTACCAAGGGGGTGAGCAGGGTTTATCTTCAGCGAGTAACTCCCTTACCCTGACTAGAGTGGTGGTTTCTGCCTATCTTAGACGCATGCACTAGCCAACCAGAAATTCCATTTCTAACACTATGTTAGAACTCAGATCATGGGTGTAGAAGGACAGACATGCCAGGGCTCTAGTTCATCAGTGTTAGAACCCGCCTCATTGGGACAGAAGCAGGACAGACATCCCAGGGCTCTAGTTCGTCAGCATTGGAACCCACCTCGCTGGGGCCTCTAATTCATCAGTTTTAGAACCAGCCTGGGTGGGCAGAAAAGGACAGACACCCCAGGGTTCTAACTCATCAGTGTTAGAATCTGCCTGTGAGGGCAGAAGAAGATACTCATCCCAGGGCTCTAGTTCATCAGTGTTTGATACCCACCCTGGGGGGGGGGCAGTAAAAGGACAGGCCACCCAGTGCTGTAGTTCATCAGTGTTAGAATCTGCCTCACAGGGACAGGTGAAGAACAGACCTCCCAGGGCTCCAGTTCATCGGTGTTAAAACCTCTCCATGGGGTCAGAAGAAGGACATAGATCCTAGGACTCTTATTCATCTGTGTTAGAAACCGCCTCACAGGCTCAGAATCACAGACATCCAAGGGCTCTAGTTCATCAGAGTTAGACACCGCCTCGCTGGAGCAGAAAAAGAACAGACATACCGGGGCTCTAGTGTATCAGTGTTAGAACCCACATCGCGGGCACAGAAGGACTGACATCCCCAGGCTCTAGTTTATCAGACCTAGAGTACATTAGAACCACCCTCACACAGACGGAAGAAAAACAGACATCTCAGGGCTCTAGTACATCAGTGTTAGAACCCCCCTCGCTGGGCAGAAGAAGGATAGACATTCTTGTTTTATATCCCTGGGCTAGGCGCATGTAGCGAAGCAGCTAATTTCTTACATTTTCCTCACAATTACATTTTAGCCGTGAACTTTTGCACATATTTGCATGCACAACCGTGTTGGATTAGATTCCTCGAAACAAAAACTTGTTTACACATCTAGCTTCACACACCATTATCACAATGCCCTGAATATCATGTACAAGGTCTCTTTTCACACTATGTACAATTATCATTTCAATATTCATCCATGGGCGACAGGGCTATCTAGGTTCACGGACAGTATATCGACCACAAAAATATAGATGTAAAAATGATCTAGGTAAAAATATAGAATACAGAAATATCGACTCCCAATTCTTTAAAAGGTAAGTACAGAAATATCGAAATAAAATATTGTTTACAATAATATGTTTATATTAAATAACAATTTTATAATATATATAATTGAAAATACTGCAGTCTCGCACACAATTTAAATATTTCACCACTAGTGTGCTGCCACACGCACACATGTGCAAAACGTGCCTTTCACCTCCCGCTGACAGTTAGGTACCGCATATGACATCCCAAGCTCACCCCACTCTAGGAGATCCCTTTGGTTCTCCCACTGCACGCTTACCTACAGGATACAGTTTCACTAATAGAGGTCATGCCGACCCTTCAAATCATCTTCTATGGTTGCGTGAGGCGGCATGCATTCTAAACTCCGAGGCTTCCCATGTCACACCTGCGCCGGGCGTAAATTTCATATAATACAATCTCTTTCTACATTAACAGAGAAACAGCATTCCGTGTAGTGCTGGATATATAAATGTATTCAAATCCTTTGGCAAACATAACAGCGTCCTCAAAGAAAAGTGAATATTTTTTCATCTATGTTCAGTCCCACAGGTACCTTTGTGTATAATCACACAATGTATCTACATTCAAGATTTCTCAATCATTTTTCTCTATTACCTTCCTGAATAGACTTTTCCACTTGATCTAGTAAACTATAAGTAATAAAATCGTGGTTGCTGTTGTGGTCTTACTTAAAGTGTCTCACCACCGGGTAAGTCTCATCAATATTCTTCACTGCTGAAATGTGTTGCAAAATTTGCTTATGGGCTTGTAGTATTGTGCTGCCTAAATATCTTTTCAGCAAGGGACAATCTAGTATGTAAACTGCATGATCCGATTTGCAATTTAATGGTTTCCGGATCTGTATTCGTTATCCTAGATGAGAACTGATTTCCGTAATTTTCTTACCATGTTGGCTGGCTTAACATTTTTTGCATTTTTTTAAATCCATTAATAGGTTGCATATGGTTTGAATCGAGTTTTGACTAAAGAATCTTACATGGACTGCTACTTTCTATAAGTGATCATGGGTTTTGGATTCATATCTTGACAGGGACAATATTTTAGAACAGATCAAGGATATGAGAAATCAACTACATCGATTGGCAGATAAAGAGACAATATTGAAATTTTTTGAAAGAATTGAAAATGAGAGTCAAGAAGTATGAAGATATAATAACAGCAAGAAATGTTTGGAAATTTCAAATAGACAATAGAGATTATGAGAATAGCAGAATATATACTTTCTCTAGAAAATATGACAATCTCAGACGGGAAAGGTTGGAAGGAACTAATAAAATAATTGAAGACCTGACGGTGAGTGACACCAGATCTGATACAGATTCAATATCAGATCAGGAAGTATCATTCAAATGCAGTAGATGAATCACAACTGTACAAGAGAGATTTCGTTTTATAAGATTAGGCTGCTTCACAAATCATCAGCCTCCACAACAGCAAAGAAGAGGCAGAGGTGCCAAAGGAGAGGCGGCTAAGGAAAGAGAGCAAGACAGCGCAACTGGACGGACAACCACGAGCCAGATTAAGAAATTATGGAAACTAAAGATAATTAACCTTGCTAAAGAAATACCTACAGTAGAAGACAAGGAAATCCTTGGTCTGGGTTTGACATTTTGTCCACGTGCATCATTTAATTATGAACAAAGCAGAATATCCCTTTATATGTTCTTACATAAATTGAAACTGAAGAAAGTTTTCAAATTACAACAAAAAAGTTGCAAAAGAATACTGGATTTAAATGTAGGCAGCAATATCCAGGCAGGAGATATGGATTTGATGAGAGACCTAAGAGAATTGGAAATCGACAGAACAGGAGGGCAGGAATATCTAACAGATACAGAGTCTTTGGTTGAACAACAAATTGAATGGAATAGAATGCAGAAACTCCATTTAAGCACAAACCGAAATTTAATCCTACAATGATAAAATAGATTCTTTTACTGAGAGTATGGTGTATGAGTTAAAGAAAATGAAGAGACGTGAAGTGAAATAGAGGGAAAGGATTACACTGTAGAGGGGCAACTGAGAGGATGTAGCCTTACGGCCAGAGCGGTCAACCTTGGACCTGGGAAACTGGGTTCGAGTCTCGGCAACGACGCTCAACATCCTGTGATTCTAGGCAAATCACGTAATCTCCCCGTGACTAACGAAAATAAATGTGTTCATCTGTAACGAAACTGGTGCTCATGTAAAGCGCTCTGATACCCGATGTCTTGGGCCTAGTTCGTGCAATATAAAACTCTAAAACAATAAAAAATAAAAATAAGTGGTTTAAAAATGATAAGTACGTATTTCGGAATTCTGATAAAGGTGGAAATGTTGTTATTTGGCATAAGTCCATGTACAGGCAGGAAGCATATTTACAACTTCATGATGCAACCTGTTAAAAAAAGATAACTAGAAATTAATATGACGTTTTAGAACAAAACTTCTACCATGAGTTTTAAAACTGGCGAGATTCTAGCTTAATCAGTATAGAAGAAAATAAGGGTCTATTATAATGGCGGGGGGGATCGCCACCGCCCATATAGCTGTGGCGATCTGCCCGCCATTATACTACACCCGCATGCAATTTACCCCAGCCTATTTATGTTGGCGTGGGGTACTGCGGAGGACTGGAAGAACGTCGGCCTTTTTTCTGCCTAGTCGATGAGTCTACTGGGTGGAAAAGGTTTGAATATGGTTGTGGTGTCTGTTAGACACCGCCATCCATATTATAATACATGCGGGGAACAGCCTTTCCGTGGCGGCAGGCATGCAGATTTTGCAAATTGGTGCTTGGGGGTGGAGGGGGCACATGGGGGGTACCTATGCCCCTGCATTGGCACAGACATAGTGGCAGGCACTGCACGGTGCCTGTCACCTTGTGCATGCCAATACACAACGTTCATTCCCAGCATTGTGGCGGGCGGTGCTGTGAGCAATGCTGGGAATAGAGGATGCCACCGCGACAGCGGCTAGTCCCAGCACTGCTAGGGTGGCCGGCGGATGAAAGTCCACCCGTCATCCTAATAGGTTTCTTGAAAAGTGCCATACCAAAACACCAATTCTATACCTATTGCAGAAAATTCATAAGAATCAGGATTGCCCTCCAGGGAGACCTATCATTTCTGCTGTAGGCAGGCTATTAAAATTTTTTTCTAGATATATTGACTACTTTTTACAACCTTTGGTCCAAGATCTGCCATCTTTCCTTAGGGATACCACTGACTTTTTATAAAGGATCTTTGACATACTTTGGGAGGATAATCATTGTTTACAACGCAGTGTTTCACCGCAGTGCCTTTACAACGTTGCCATTACAACGCAAGTTGTTACTACGACTTGCACTGGATGGCGCTGTTGGACAAGGAATGTTGTCATTTTATATTCCAACACCTACCCTGCTGTTATGTGGAATAGTGTTGGAATATAAAATTATAATATTCCAAAATCCGCGCCCTCCACCGCAAGTCGTTGTAACGACTTGCGTTGTAATACCCACGTTGTCAAGTACCGCAATCTAAAAGATCGCGTTGTACTGACATACATCCCATTGGGAGGATGAATTTCTCACTGTCTGTTTAGATGTGAACTCCCTGTATACTAGTACTAGACATACAGATGGTTTGAGGGCAGTGCAACGTTTCTTGAAATCTAGACCTATACATTTTTTTTAGCATAATGAAATGCTGTTGAGTATGATCCTATGGTGCCTTGAAAGTAACATATTTCTGTTTAATAATGACTTGTACAAACAATTGCAAGGCATTGCGATGGGCACCAGCTTAGCCCCCTGTTATGCGAATCTGCACATGGGCTGGTGGGAGGAACTGGTGCTACATAGCACTGAATGGGACGAATTGTCGACACACATCATTATATGGCCCAGATATATTGATAATTTGTTGTATTATGGAAAGGAGATTGAGAATCTGTAGATAAGTTTGTTGTTGAAATTAATGACAATGATTTAAATTTGTCTTCCACAAGTCGTATTAGTAACACCATTATTAAATTTCTTCATGTTAAACTTGAGGTAGTGGATTCACAATTGACATCCATTCTGTACCATAAGGATACTGCGGGCAATACTATATTACATGCTTCTAGGTCACACCCAACTCCTCTACAGAATAGCATACCTTATGGTGTACTGCTACGAGCTAAGATAAACTGATGCTCACCAATATAATGTACAAGGCAACAGTAACAGAAATGGTCACACGATTAAAAGAGAGAGGATATACAAAAAGTACTATAGGGGGAGCATAGAAAAGCATATCCACTGTCCATTGACAGTATGCTATTCTAAAGAATAGCATACTTTATGGTGTACTGCTACGAGCTAAGAGAATCTGAAGCTTCCCGATATAATGTACGAGGCAACAGTAACAGAAATGGTCTCACGATTAAAAGAGAGAGATAGGATATACAAAAAGTACTATAGGGGAGCAAATAAAAGCATATGCACTGTCAATAGAGTATGTTTACTACTCAAAAAGCAAAATAAAAAGATACAAAATGTAACGTAAAATTTTAATTCTAAATATAATTTAAAACATCTTAAATAATATATTATCA
Organism: Lissotriton vulgaris; assembly: GCF_964263255.1. Taxonomy (NCBI): domain Eukaryota; kingdom Metazoa; phylum Chordata; class Amphibia; order Caudata; family Salamandridae; genus Lissotriton; species Lissotriton vulgaris. The sequence goes on along the minus strand of NW_028254880.1, from coordinate 503,728 downwards.
AAAATATATGTAAACATATTTAAATACTTAAAAAAAACTAAAATATTAAAATAGGGAATCAATTTAATAAAAAATAAAAATGATAAAAAACACGTATTTTAAAAATATTTACAAACAAAAATATTGCAAATTATAATATTATTATAATAATAAATAAAAGACATAATTATATAAATTACAACATAAAATAAATTATTACTAATTAAAATAAATACATATACATTTTCCACCACATGAAAAAGAAAACATTTTCTACTAGATAAATATAAAAAAATTACTCTCAACAAACACAGCACAACAGTAACGAAAAAGTTTACACCACACAAAAATAAGGGGCCTCATTTATGAGGCCTTGCGTCAGTTTTGCGCTGCTAATGCGTCACTTTTTGTGACGCATCGGCGGCGTAAAACATGCCTCCCGATGCGCACTACAAAGTGACGCATCTAAGCAAATGCGTCACTTTGTAAACCCCTGCGCTACATTATACCTGCGTCAGGTATAATGTATGCAGGGGGGGCGTTCCCCCGCAAAAAGCCTTGTAGAAGTGACGCAGTGAAATCTATGTGATTTCACTGCGTCACTTCTAGGACGCCGTTGCGTCAAAATCTTGCACCTGCCTCACAGCAGGCATAAGACTGACACAGGCCCTTTCACATGGGTCTTGACCCATGTAAATGTAAGAGACCGCAGGAGACCGGACGGGGCCACCCCCCTGACATTCACCATTCCCTGCTTACCTAAGGTATTCAACCCCTCTTTGTGAACTCATATAGTAAATAGTGGGTAATAGGCGTGATGGAGGTCAAAAGCAAAAGTAGGGTGGCGGTCAAAAAAACACCTATGCACACTCGCTCAACTACAAGAAAACAAACTTTGGCGCCAACCCCTTTACTCACCCTAACTGCAATTGTAAGGATGCTGCAACAAACAATTGGTGTTGTTGTTAACGCTATTGAAAGTACGGAAAGAAGATTATCTTTACCAGCGAGTATGTGTTTAATAAATCAAACGTCACAAACTATTAATACACATGTTAGCGTTCCAAATGAAACAACAATGTCACATGATTCACTTCTATTGGAATCGTTTGCAGGTTTGACAAGGTATGACTTAATTCAATCTGATGTACCACAGCTTTTAGGACCCACTGTTCCTTGTACTAGGGAGAGTAGACTGTCTATAACACCTGACCTGTCAGCCAGCATAACACCACAGCCCCTAATACCTAGTGTTGTGCCTGTAACTAATGGGGGTTTGGATGGCTGTGCTATTAATTCTGTCATTCCAACTGTACAAATCAGTGATACCAGTCTGTTAAGTAGCAAAACTGACTGTGAGCCTGTACCCTCTAAAAGGAAATTAACCCAAAGTCGAAAAAGGTTAATAATAAATAAACAGACTAAAACATATAGAAGAAAAAAGAAAAGGGAAATACAAACTCTAGAAACCAATGAAGGAGAAGGTGAGATACAGCAGAAAAGTGGAGGGAGACATGTACAAGATATAAAATTACTGGAAATGCAAACTTTAAATGTCGAGGCAGTCAAAGAATGTCTCGAGAAAATGGTAAAAACCTTCATCGCACCAGTGATGGAATCTCTAGAAATTCTAAGTAAAAAAATAGAAAACCTAGAGAAACTGAGAATAGCTAACTTGGATGTCCTAGAACAACTGGGTTCACAAGTCAGACCTCATTCAATTAATGTAAATTCTGGGAACCAGAGTAATATTAAATCAAGTGCAGTAAATCATACTCCTAGTGTGCCCATTGTGAAAGGAAACCCAGTACCCTCTACAAGTGGAAGGCAGAGGCCAACAACCATCACTCCCAAGGTAGTACGTGGGCAAAAAGTAGATGGGGGCCAAAGAAACATCAATGAACCCGCCTCCACCTACAAGAGCCTACCTGTACCGAGGCGCCATATTAATAATGTCATTCCAGCCACTATTAATTTGCCACCTGATTGCAGACCATTTGTAGCGATACTCGCGAATGTCCCCAAGCTGTTGCCTAACCAATTTGAAAATCAAGAAACCTTGAAAAATAAGACCTTGTATTGGTTGGTGAAAAATTGTGGGTTCCCAATACGAGGCGCGGAAGAGATTATAACTACACAGAGGGTAGGTTGGGTAGGGCCAAATAAAAAGGAGATAGACAGGGACTGCATAATTATAAATTTCAGGACTACAGAATGGGCGAGAGATTCGATCTTACATGCACCTATGCCATCGAATCATGAATATAACATCACACTGTTCCCACTTGACTATTTTTATAGGAACCAGTCAGGAAGACAAATCACTACACATAACTTCCATCATCCAAGAGCGGCTTTTATCAAATATCCTAATGTTGTACCTATTTGTCCCCCCCTACTGCCTAACTTGTATGACAACTTCCTGGTCCCAACTTCTAATAGATTCCAGTTGCTTAGCTCACTTGAGGAGAATGACTGACTGAGCGATCCATCCTTGACCCCGAGTTCTGGAAGTACTGTAACAGGTGATACTTTAACCTTGGAGAAAGAGCTGGGTGATGAAAGCTGTGTAAATAATATAACTGAGTCACAATTAATTTCATCAAATACTGTGCTATGTACAGGCAATGTTGTAGATAATGAATCAACTGTAACAAATGATAATGCTAATGTTACCCCGATTGCAAGCTTTGAAGCTTCACTCTTGTCTAATCACCCCAAAAGTGTAGGAACTAGTAATGCTGATTCTCTTGTATTTAACAGCTGGAATTTAGCCGGAATTGCCTCTAAATTATGTACCCCATTTTGGGACAATTTCATCATATGTGGTTATGAAATTATTTGTATACAAGAGACATGGCATACAGGACTAATAGAAGTTGAAGGTTACACCTCCTACAGTGTGGCAGCAGTAGCTTCCAAAGCTGGTAGAGCTAAGGGAGGCCTACTGACTTTGGTTTCAACTAAATTGACATAATTTATTCTTGGGGAACACTCTATAGCCTGTCAGCATGCGTCTATATTGCGCCTAAAACATAGTCATGGTAGGGATTTATTGTAATTTTTTATAATAATATTGTGGGCTCTAAACGTGATATGATTGTTCCCGATGTTGAACGCGCTATTGAAGCTGCAAACATTCTCTCTAAGAACAATTTTGTAATTCTGTGGGCAGGTGATTTTAACATTCAAGCCTGCAGACATGCTCGGAAGGGGATATGTGGTCACCACGAGGATTATGTAGGGGGTGACAGCGTTTATGTTAATCATTTCCCGCACAGTAATTATGGCAGCGCACTGAATAACTTAATAGCCAAGTTCAATTTGGAATTGCTCGATTGTACAAAAAACAAAAATAATGAAATTTGTCCAACTTTTAGTGGGAGAGATGCCCATACCAATATTGACCATATTCTGGTGTCCAGCGGCTCACTTTTCACCAATGTTTGGGTAATAGAGCAGCCTGTGAGTGATCACAACAGCATCTCTGTGGAGTTAATGGGCTGGGGTCAAAAAAGTGTTGTGAATGGTAAAGCTGTCCACGGGATTTCCGCTGAGAGACCTAATGGTACGAGAATTAAATGGATTAAAATTGACCCTAACAAACTAACAAAGGATATTATTTGTAAATGTACCAGAGAGGTTGAATACTGCCTTGCACCTAATGTGATAGCGCCTGATGTTCTCTCCAATTTTATGAAAATTACAAGCACAGTTGAAAATTCCCTGTTAAAAAGAAATAGAAGGGTTAAAGGAAACAAAACTGTGTGGTTTGACAAACATTGTGCCGAGACTCTGAAAAGATTAAAAAGTGTACTTAATGCTAAACCTAGAAATAAAGAAAGAGTCAAAGAAGAACGTATTAATTATAAACTGGCCCTGTCAACCAGGAAAAGGGAGCTACAGGACGAGGCCTGGAATAAACTTGATATGGCCGCTGTAACTAAAAACCATAAACTCTTTTGGGAAACGATAAATGGCCCATTCTTAAAGAATGAAAACATTCCTGAGGTCAGTTCCCATGTCATCTGTCTTGCATGGATTGCACATTTTTCTGAGATTTTTAATTCTGATCTTAAATCTGATGGGTCTATCTTATGTTTTAACTGGAAGAAAATGCAGTTGTTTTTAACTCTAAATGAAGTGACAGATACAATCAAAAACAGTAAGGGTGGTAAAGCACCCGGGCCCGATGGGGTACCCATGGACTTTTATTAACATGAAATAACATTATGGGCCCCAATCTTAACTCGTTACTTTAATGCTGCTGAGGAAGATAATTTACCACTGACATGGGGCCAATCAATTATTATACCCCTTTATAAAAAAGGATCCAGGTCAGAGGCAAGGAATTATCGTCCAATTTCTCTTTTGGACTCGACAGTTAAAATCCTTAGTCGAGTCCTATTAGTGAGATTGGAAGACTGGGCCGAGGAGAATAACATTCTGTCCCCGGTGCAGTATGGGTTTCGTAGGGGACTAGGAACAATGGAGCAGTGCGTGAACCTGGAACTCATAGTTGGCAAGTATACCAAAGCCAAATCTGGTAATCTTTATTTATGCTTTGCCGACTTGAGTTCCGCGTTCGATCTGGTGGAACACGCACTGCTCTGGCCCATACTACTAGCAATGGGCGCCCTTACTGAAATTATCCATCTGCTAGCTCGCTTGTATAGTAATTTATCAAGCATAGTAAGGTTTGGAATAGATGGAGTGTGTACCCCTTTCTTTGAAGTTAAGAGAGGCATCCGTCAAGGATGCGTACTTGCCCCTTTACTATTTTCACTTTTTATTAACCACGTGGATACATTTCTGAAATTGATTAATGCAGATGCTCCAACTATAAATGGTAACCCCGTCCCCGTCCTCTTATATGCGGATGACGCGGTCCACCTCTCTAGGACACATAATGGACTGCAACAACTAATTGATCAATTCCATATTTTTATTAAGAACAGGATTTTAAAAATCAACAAATGGAAGACGGTTACCATGGTTTGTGGTAAGAAACCTAGAAAACACAAACCCTTTTTTTTAGAAGGAGAGAAACTAGAATCTGTTAATAGTTTCTGCTATTTAGGCATCACCTTTTCGGGAAATGGGAAATGGATTAATGAACAAAATAGTGTCCTTTTCAAAATGGCCCGGAATACAAACTGTATATTTAGATTTGCTGCTAAACTAGGGGATCGCAGAATTTGTGAAATGCTAACCCTTTTTAATGCTAGATGCATTTCCTCAGCTATATATGGATCTGGAGTATGGGGGTATGATGTACAGTGTGCCAAATCTATCCAGGTGAGGGAGAATGTGTTTTTAAAAAGATTAATCAGTGCTCCAGTTATGGCTTCAAAAGACCTAATACATAAGGAATTAGATATGTATTATATCAATGTTCTAATTGCCCTTCCTCCTCTATTCTTATGGCGCTCAATATGGGCAAAGGAGGAAACCAAGTTTACGCAGGACGTAATAACAGATTGTATCAAACTTGATCGCCGATCGAACATTCCCTGGCTGAAGCATATACATCATTGGTATAAAACATTATATGGACTGGACATTTATAATGAATTAATAATGGACCCTATTTTATCAAAGCGGGAGCTGAAGGTCTCGTTTATGAAATTTACAGAAGAGACTAGTATGGAAAAATATACTAAACAGAGTACATTCAATCTCTACCAACAATATAATATTAATGTAGGCTTCCAATCTTATTTTGTAACGGTTAGTATTCCCTCCCATCGATTTGTTTTAACCCGCCTCCGCCTAGGAATTGTGCATCACCTTGTGGCTTTTCCTGTGCCTAAAAAACCTGGAACTTGTGTATGCCCCTGTGATGGCAAATCAAAACAGAGCACGTGTCACTTTATGTTGTCTTGTACTTTTTATACTTTTTTAAGGAAATACTATTTGAAACCCATCTTTTTAAAATATAATACGCATCATCTACAAACAGCAATGACACTAGTGTTTAACCTAGAGTCCCCAGATGTATGCTTTTATGTGGCTACTTATATTTTAAAATGTATCTCTGCAAGAAAATCAATTATTATATGAATTTCTCCAGCTGCTAAATGTACCATGCACTTTAAATTAGATGCTGCTGAATTACGTACTTGTATTTTGCACACATATGTTTGTTGGACTAATTGCTGCTACTGTATTATATTTATCGTAGGACTGGCTTATCACTTGCACTTTGTCTCATTAATCATTGTTTTTAATTAATAGTCAGTCTAGGTGCTGCTAATTGCATATGCACTTTAGAATTGTCAATTTGCACTTATACTAATATAGAGACAATATTTAGCACTTTAAATTGCATATTTGCACATAATTAAAGGTCGTAGGATTGTTAAAATCTTAGCCAAACTTGAATGACCTAATGACTATGCACTATTGATACTGTTAAATGTTTCTATCATGAGCGCTATTGAGTAAGATTGTTTTTGTGATAGCTTAATTTAGTATTGTGTTAAATCTCTTTTTATGTGTATGTTGCTATATGGTTGTATTTCTTTACAAACCGAATAAAGCACCTTTTGAATTGAATTGAATTTGTATTCTTTAAATATTAATTATTAATAATTATAATTAATGCACTCCCCCAAAACACATTACATAATTCATTATTAAAACAAGAATTATTATTAATTTAGAAAAATTAATTGCTTAAAACTGATTTACTTCCCACCCCATACCCATACAAACACCACAACCCACAACCCACATCTAAAGTTTAAAAAAACATATTTGTACAATGAACATAATTATCAATCAAACAAATACTATTAATTAAAAACCCAACTATTATTCATGAAAGTTAATTAAATTCGCACCCTTTACCGCTATGATCCCATAACCCACACCTAAAATTAAACTTTGAAAACATTACTGCACAATCAAAATTATTTTTCAAATAAACAGCTAATAGTATTCAACAACTAATTATAAATTAACATTCATTTACTCTCCACCTTTTACCTCTATATACCTAAAATCCTTGCCAAAAAAATAATATTTAAACAATTAACATAATTAATTATCAATCAATTAATATTACCTATCAAATAATTATTAATTAACTGAAAATAAACAACTTCCGTTACACCTATTAACCCCACAACCCACACCAAAAACAAACTACATAATTACCGTAATGGATTATCAATTAATTCATTAATAATAATTAACATCAAATACTTCCCTTCCTTTACCCCTATTAACCACTCAACCCGAAACAACAAAAAAATACACTATTACCATCATGAATTATCAATTAATTATTATTATTTAACAGCTAATTAATAATTAATAAAAATAAATTACTTCTAATCCTTTACACCTATAAACCCCAAAACCGTCCCCTAACAGAATTACACAATTACCATAATTAATTATCAATTAATTATTTCATATTAATTAACAAGTAATTAATAATTAATTTGAAATAAATTACTTCCCACACTTATAAACCCCACAACCCGCACCTAAAAAAATTGCACAATTACCATAATTAATTATAAATCAATTAATTATTATTAATCTACAACTAATTATGAATTAATTAACAATAAATAACTACCCACCTTTTACCCCTGTAGACCCCACAGTCCATTCATAAAATATACCCCAAAAAACTAAAAGCACAATTTACACTATTACACTATTAAATATTAATTAAATAAATATAATTAAATATAAAATAATAATTAATTAATTAATTAATTTTACTAACATTTCTTCCCACCCACATTCCCTATAAACCCACAAACCACAATGGAACTAAAAGACGCAAAATTTAATTAAATTAAATATAATGCCTACTAGAAATTTTACACATATTAAAAATCGTAAACAATACTTATACAAAAAACACATCACATGAATTTAAACTATATACTAAAATACATAACACTATTTAAAAAAACAATATTTTAACCACTATATTTTTACAACTGATATTAATTACTTCTATAATTTTAAAATCAGTATACTTACCTTCAAATCGTTATTCTTGACAACGAAATTCTTGCACTCGTTATTTCTAATCAACGATATTTCTGACTCGATAGCAATATAGAATACATTTTTTGCATCGAAATTCTGTCTCATTTATGGGGATCTACATATCCATAACATCACTATTCTATACACACATCGCAATGCTGCTTTCTATTAAAATGATGAATATCCCGATAGATTAGGAGAGGAGGTACTGCCACTGACACCGATGGTCCCTGCATGCTGAGATTTCACCACGCTGTGGTCTGACATCTTGTGAGGGGTTTCTAGTTTGTGACCTAGACGGTTCCTTCATTCTCTCCCATCAAATAATGGGGTTGGATCATCTCTTGGGGGGAATCTTGGCTTTACACTTACACACATTCTACATACACTTAAAGTAGGGGTTGCATCGTAGGAGTACGCTTGATTTCTACCTTGTTTCATATGCCTGGAAATATACACTGTTTTAGCACCATGGTAGAACTATAACTACATATATGCTTTTAGTGCTTGTAATCTTGTTTATCTGCCTCTGTGTATTAATAATTGAAGCACACACATTTGATATAATATTGGTTCAATAAGTATATTGAAAATGTCCCAGTGTACATTTTCTTTATACCTCTCTGAGAATAAGTGAGCACGAGTGACTGAGTAAAATGTTTTGTAATGTTTCCACGTTCCCCGAGGGGTCATGGTTGTCATGTTCAGTAGTAGCTAGAAATCATTCGCTCCCTAGTAGGTAGGGGGGCTTACGGTGGCCCTGTCAGCTTGCTGGTCTGTAGGCTAGCATATCCTGCCCACAGTCCATTCATCTTGGCACCAAGCCCCTACTTCGTATGGTCCAAACAAATGTGCAGATCCTAAGGATAAGTAGGAACTACTGCACCAGGGCTCTAGTTCATCAGTATTAGAACCCGTCCTCCGGTGGCAGAAGTAGGACAGACATTCCAGGGCTCCAATCAGTCTTAGAACCCTGAAGAATCCTGGTTCACTAAAAGAACTGACAACAAGCCCATTTTTTGACACCATGCTGAAGAGATCTGGAAGCCACTGGAGGGAAGATGAATGTACTCCTTTTAAGAGGAATTGAATTCTTAGTACTGCACTCACTTCCAATCACTCTTGAATTTCTATTTCTTTGCTTCACAAGATTTCTTAAATTAGTCCGTAGATTACTGTTGAATACTACGGCTGTATATTACCCTTCTTAGGGGATTTCCATACACTTTTTGCTTTGTCCTCCTAGTTATTGATGACTCTCTTTTTGTGGCCTTAGGACTTCCTGTACTGCAGTGGGAAAGTGCACACGCCCTGCCTACACAAGCCAGACAGGAGTGCGTACTTAATTGGTTTAGGTGTTGTAAACAGGTTCACCAAATACCCAGTGGTACTGATTGTGCCACCCACCAGAATAGCCTGTCAAACATGTCTTATGTTGGCTTTTCTCCCCCATTGGCCAACCATGAGATGACTTTTCACCACCACCAGAGTGCCCCTGAGGGGTGAAAATCATGGTAGGTGGGCGGCCGGGTAGGTACACATGCATTTTCTCTGCCCAGGTGGGGAAGAAACCCCATGTGAGTTTTTCCTACCTATGGGGTCGGCACTTCCAGTGGATCACTTCCTGGGTTGGTACTGATTCTCGTACTGTATCCCTAGGGCTCTGGCACTTTTTCCACTGTAAATGCATTGTGAAAGTGTGTGCACCCTTCCTACATCTGTGAGGAAGAAGTCTTTACTTGAAGGTTGTAAAACCTATCACCGCCTGCCATTGCAGGCCAGTGGGTGCACTCTTCCACCTATGGGGTTTACATTTTTGTCAGTCCTGCTATTGCAGGCCGGTGTCTGCACCCTGGCCCATATGGTGTTTTTAAACATGTGTCTAGCCTGCCCTTGCAGGCCTGTGTGTGCACTGGCACCTATGATGTTTTTAAACATGTGACAAGCCTGCCATTGCAGGCCGGTGTCTGCACTCTGGCACCTACTGTGCCAATGCAGACTGGTGTATGAACAATTGCACAAATGCACAGTTGCTAAAGCACTAGACCATCCTAAGTGAACCTTTTCCTTTCCTTTGAGCACCCGTAGGGAAACCAGATTGCTTTGTGCGGAACTACAAAAGTCTTGCCTGCATCTAATGTGTGTGTCCCCCGCATCGTGGGAACCTAGGGACTCAAAAGTATTGTGTAGATGGTGAGCGGATTCGCCATTTGTGTAATTCCACGTGGCCTGCTTCATCAATCATTCTGAATCTCTCTTGTGCGAAAAACCGATTACATGCTCATTGCATGCGATTCAGAAAAGGGGGTGGTGATGGACAAAGTATCTGAATTAAGCAGAACACTCCTACCCAGTCAACAGATCAGGGCTTGATCCATCACCGTTTTTTAGCTCACTGCACCATCCCAGCTCAGAACTTACTTGGCTACATGCAAATTAGTCTGTCCCTAGCCCAGTGCATCATGGGAACAGGGCAGACCAAACTACCAAGCCAATTCTTTTACTGGCAAGGAAACAAGCTTCCAGGGACCGGCTTCTGGCATTACAGCCATCTTCGGCCTGGCTTGCTTGAATCCTGATGGTGCAGTGAGCAAGGGACTCATGCCTGAGCATACCCTTCCACGCTAATGGTGGACATTGCATGCGATGTCTGATTTATTTATATTCATTTATATTCAGCATTTATAAAGTGCTATTTCACCTATCAGGCATCCTTGCGTTAACATATAAGTGCACAGTAAGTTTTATGTTGCGACCCGCTGAGGTGGGGGTGTAACCGTAGTAGTGCTACGTCATGTGGCACAGTTGTACTTGTGCCTGTGTGTGTGATGGGAATTGCCTGGGGCAACCCATACACTTGCGCTTTATGCGTTGTGCCTCATTTCGAGGGAGTTACGGAATCTGAAACTCTTTGTTGTGTTACCGGTATTGTCTGGTATGACCCATATCAGCACGCATCAGAGCGATTGGAAATGAGTCAAAAGACTGTGTGACCTCTCCCTGAAAGTCACAAAACAAAGCTGGTGCCGGGAGGCCCTTGTGGAACCCTTTTGCATAACCGACTATTACCTGCTACTGCTCCTCATCCAGTGGGTCACCTTCCCCAGTGGTGGCTAAACCCCCATTTGATGACTGTCTCCTAATTAGTCCTGCTACCCACCCCCACCTGCTTCCCGGTAACAATGACTTACATGTGCTAGAGTTTGATTCAAAATATTGTCTCTAGAGTCTCTAAAAATAGATGTTCTGTTCTTTTAGAATAGTTCTACTTTAAGCAGAGTACCATGTGCCAAAAAAAGTAACTATTTTGGAAATTGGGGAAAAATAATTTCGCTTTCATGGGAAAAATGGTTCCAAATGTTTTCAGTAGTATTCTCGTTGTTAGAAGAGAACATTACCTCAGCTAGACTGGCAAAAAATTTGTCTATAACAGTAGGTGAAAGTTGGGCCAACGCTGATAAATCAGAAATAGTGCATATATGCGATGCATTGCCATCATCGGTGTTCAGATCAGCAATGTTCACAGAAGGTTGTACCTTTGTGGTGCCACTTTCATCTCGTACTTCACCGCCACCTAATCGTAATGGTGAAGTCTCAACGAATGCCGTCATCAGAATCGCTAGCCGTTGGGAGCAACACGTTGCATGAGTCGTTACTGGACAAAGCAATGCGTCGATATCCATTGGTACTGCTGATGGTAGTGTAAGACAGACGTCCAACATGCATTTTTCTCCGCATAGCAGACATCGAAGCACAGGTAAGATGTAATTTTGCCAGATCGGTCTAATTGAAAGAAACTAGGTAGTATTCAGATCTCTTAGCCGGGCCAATCCGAGGACCTTAGTGATGCGGTCTCGGTATCGTATTGCTAGGAACGTTTCTTCCATCGTAGCCTGAGTTTTGTCTGTGACTTGGCTTGCCATATCGTAGCAGAAGGAACAAAAATAAAATTCCTGCTACGAGTCCCAAAATAGGAGGCAGGCCGCTAAATAGCGAATGCACAAAGTTCAGGAAGATGCCCAGAACTGTTTCAAAGGGTGCTAACAGTCCCGAAAAAATTGTCTTAAATACATGTGCGATGCCACTGGTATCTGACATGTTTAAAATTTGGCTTAACATTTCTACGAAATGCTTGGGGCAATTTGTCATAATAGGGTATGTATCTCTGCCGCTGTCCTTGCAGCTTGCAGGTCATACGTCTCTTTGGACGAGGTTAAAGGCACAGTTGTCTGTAAAAGAATAGACTTCATTCTGCTTAAAGTATCAATTCGAATAGAAGAGATATTCACAGAAGGCCATATTGCTGCCTCCATGTCTGGATTGCTGTTTGGATACAATAATTGCATACAACAAATGACCTTGGAAGTAACGCTCACGAGATAGGGTTTTCTTGGCATCATGCCACAACAGCTGTGGTCACTTAATATAACGTAGCTACCGTTGGAAAGTTGTCTGAAAAAGGGCTCTATCTGTGTAGCTGGGGTGCCGTGCAGATGACATGAAAGGTTGTTTGATGAACCTTCGCAAATTCCATGAAAGTTTATACCTTGACATAGAAGTGTACCGCTCAGTGATGTTTTACAATTATTACCACAAAGAAATACCTCTTTCTTGCCCCCACTCCAACATCTATGTGTATAAGGTAAATTCAAGGTTGATTTGATGTATCCTTTACCCAACCTTTCATAAAGGCCTGCCGGTATATACTTCTGGCAGTATTGAAACTGAAAAGTTGTTATCGGGATTGTATTGTGCCATGTATTATCCATTCAATGACAGTTCTTTCTGACATTGTCAGTGGTAATCTCTCAAGTTTTTCAATGCTCAGCACCGTATAATCTGCTCCTTTTTGTGCCAACGAGATTTGTCTATCAGTAAGGTTAACAATAAAAAATAATGACGTTATGTTGATAAGACGCCATGGCACGTGACCTGAACACAGGCTTTGTAACGTCCAGCCTAGCTGTACAATAGAACGCAATTGGGACTGACCATGTTGTAACATTATCATATCCTGTTCCATTATATCAATAGCAGATGATACAATGCTGTCCAGTGAATAGATTCTGGAGGACAGAGTCGTTAACCCATTGTCCTCTACAGAAAGTGTTTTTTCCAAATTAATACGATCAATTTCTCGTATTTTTTCTGCAGTTTCAATTTGATTTAATTTCCAAGCTTCATTGTAAGCTGCGTATATACCGGCGTATATGAAACATTTTTGACCATGTTTGCAAGTTCCAAGTATGAAATCTCGCAAATCAGCACCTTCTTTAAGTAAAGTTAAGTGTTGCTTAATTTCGGGAAGTGTGGTATCTGTAGCCAGTCTAGGCATAGTTTTCCTACACTTTATGTTGTAACTATCCCTGGATGTTGTCTTTGGGAATATCTTGGGTCTGGCCTATTCTGTTTGAAACCCTGTACTTTATTCAGAAATCTATCTTGACAGTTATTAGTGTCTGTGGGCCAGATCAACCATTTGTTCCAATCAGGAATTGTTCTGTTTTGTTTTAAAATATAGTCCACGTCTAACCCCTCATCTGTAGTGATGTTTCTATCAGGCATAGGCTTTGGTATAGACGGGTTTTTAAAATCCATTATCTTGGCTAAACCAAGACAGGTTGTTTGCTGAATTTTGTCATTCAGGAGCATTATTTGTTCTGGGATCGTGCAGGCTCTCTAAACAATGCTTCTAAACCTTGTACCTGCCACCCTTTTTTACCCCAGATGGTTTTTGTCTCAATGTTGTTTTTCCAAAATTCAAAAACAAATGTTGAAATTTTTTTCATAAAATTTTTCAGAATAAATCAGTTTAGTATTTGTCAACATGTTTTTCATTCCTGTCTCATTTAACACTTTGAAATAGAATGTTTCAGGATCAGCGACATTAAACCCTGAGAAGTATGGGAATTTCTCATAAAATGTTTTTGAACTGCCTTTTGGCGAAGTTGGACATTGTTCCCATTGATTATAACTGAAAACATTTCTAGGATTTGCATATTTATGCAGATAATGATGCCCAAAGTGATTGTAACAATACATTTCCTCATAATTTGATGAACCCTGTAAATATTCATGTTCTGTAAATTTTGCTGACATTTCTAAATCTGACATCATATTATTAATATTTTCATAGTCCCACTCATCAGAGAAGGTACTAGGTGATACAGAGTCACTTAAGGAAATCTTAAATTGGTGTGGATATTTCAAGAGCTCAACCGGGCCATAGATTTCATAATCATTTTTGTCCCATGCTATACCACCAGGTATAGGCTTTGCTGTGAGGTTCACTGATGATAGTTCTCTTTTTTCGATGTGAGAGGATCTGTGTGGTTTCAGGACCAAGTTGATGTTCTGACTTGCTGTGTCAATTGTACTATATTTTCCATCAATAAATCTACCCAAACTTAAAACCAAGTTGAGCCATAGAAAGAGGAAAGTACACCTAACACAATCCATAATTTAATCCATGGTGAAGTTAGATATGTGTCTCTCAGTTGATGAAAGAGCTCTGTGATTTTATTTTGAAAGTTTGTGTTGCTGGCTTGCTCCATGTTCACTTGGATAATCGGAAAAGTCATCAAAGTTGATAAAGTAGCCAGATGCAGTTCTGTCAATTGGTGGGATTTCTTCCGGATTTCCATTGATCTTTGCATTTTCTTTTGTTACATTTGTATAGTCCAAGGCTACATCGTTGTAGACTGGAGTTTCTTGATGAACTGTTGCAATTTAGGTTTCAAGAGGCACAAGTTCCATGGCTTTGTTGCATAGACCTTTTTTAATCACTGCAGGTTTGTCAAGTGTGATTATTCTCTCAGTTTGTACCTCTTGGATTGTAGCAAGATTTGGTCTACTGCTATTTCCTGGGAGTCCACTGGGCCCACTACTTATTATTGGCCACATGATTGTGGTTTCACCAGGTCGATTGATACAACTCGGTTCTTCTTTTTACCAGCAAGGGGCGGTAGTACAACTGATCTTGTTCCGCTGACAGCTAAGACAGGTACTGCTTTTCTGTAAGAAGGCCCAAATTCCTTCTTCACTTCGATCTTTCCTCTGACCAGATCCCCAATCTTTGTAATGCAGATAGGTCTTGCTGGGACAGGTGGTTTTTCTTCAGTGGTAGTTGGCTTTAGCTTTTCGTTACTCAGACTTCTTCTTGTTTCATTTAAGTCCTGTAAAACAGCCAAACGATCTTTGATATCATAGGCTTTTTGTTGCACCACTGAAGTCTGACAGTCCAAGTTCCGGATGATCATTCTAGTACCAAATAAAAGTTCGTACGGACTGATACCTCCTAAGAATTTCTTGGCATATTATTAAGACTACGTTGGACACTTATTAGATGTTTGACCCACCCGTCACCCAAACCTAATACCCTCGCTGTTATAGATTGCTTTATGTCCCGTTTTTTTCTCTCCACTATCGCATTTCCCTCGGTATGGAATGGACTAGAATACCGCAATGCAATGCCCATGCTGGCCATGGCCTCCTTGGAAGCCCAAGAGCTAAACGCAGGACCCTGGTCAGAATGTAGCATGCCAATTGCGTATGTGCCGATACAGACTAGCAAATCTTTTATAACAGTTCTGGCATCAGCTGAGCGCTGGGCCACATCCAAATGAATCTCATCTTAATATTTATGGGACTGCATTTGTACGGTCAGACGTCTGCCTGTAGACAGTCTAATGCTGTCTAACAGAAGTGTCTGGGCTTGTATCTGGTCCGGTTCATAACTGCTATCTCTATTGCAGTTCTGACAGTCCATTGCAAAGTTATAAACATGCACACTCATTCCCAGCTACCAGTATTGTGATTGTAATTCTATTAGAGATTTCAGGATCTCTTTTTGCCTCAGGCCCAATCCCATGTGTGCTTCTTGTATCAAAAAGACTCTCCGGTTCGTGTTTGGAATTACTCTATCCCCCACTCCAGGGATTTGAGCAAACGGAACGGAGTTCGCATCAATTATGTATGTATTGCCGAGTGGATAGTTTAGAGGTAACGCCGCATAATTGCCTTCCATTGAGGCTTTTACTGCAAGTAGCGTTTCGCCATCTACTAGTTTTTTCGTACGCTTTTTTGTGGCTGCGGAAGCCGAGTGATCAGCTGTCGCTGTGGCTTTGTCAGCCAATGAATTCCCTGCAATGTGAACGCCTTCACGTTGAAGACTCTGCGTATGTATCACGTGAGTCTTTTGTAGTTCTTTCTGCAAAAGAACTACTTGTTCCCATAGTTTTTTATGCTTTATTGTGGCACCTGTCTCATCTTTGTAACCGTTTTTTATCCAGGTCTGCATGGAATTATTGTAAGATCGGACACAGTAATGCGAATCGCACACTATTAGTGTCGGGAATTCGCGATCGGCATTTTCAAGCGCCATCTTTAAAGATCTTATTTCAGCTCGCTGAGCTGTACAGTTTCTGAGAGATTCAGTTTTAGTGACCATCGGTCTGAATTTACCTAGGCGCCAGCGACCTTTAACAATCGCGCACGCTGCATTGTAAATCTGTTTTTCCACAACGTAGTGTTGTGCCAATCTGTCCGTGTAGATTACACAGGTGTACTGTTCGAGAGGCAGAATTTCGATCGGCAGAGGACATTCATTTTCATATTCCAGATATTCTCATTTTCGGATCAAATGCATGTGTCATGTCTTCTGTTGCAAGAGAAGTTTCCCATTTTATCCATTTTGGATCTAGAGCTTTAGCATTAAGATTGCCTGGTATTGTTACCGCCTCAAGGGCTGAGACTGCTGTTAAAACAGATATCCTTTTCCCTTGGGCTAGGGCTCTTTCTTTTGCTACAGTAGTTTTAACCGCAGTTAGAATTTTTTCAGTAGAACTGAATTTCATTTCAGCTTGTGTGTACAAATGTGATTTGTAAGCTATTGGTACCGTTTATCCCTCATTAGAGGTGAGGTATGTGAATCCGCATCTTCCTGGGATGACTCGGATTACAAGGTTGCATTCGTTTGCGCGTGTTTGCAGTTTTGTATTAGTTAACATGTCTGTCTGTAATGATCTTAAAATTTCTGTGTGTTTTTTAGTCCAATTAATTGGTTTAAATTCAGGTTTTATTAGTTCGTAGAGAGGTTTAACCCTCTCTACATAATTTAGAATGTATGTTCTTCCGAAATTTAGGAAACTTAGGATTGTAAGTTCTTCAGCGTTTTTGGAGCTTGGAGCACTGCACACTTCTCTAAGAAGTTGTCTGCTAGGCTTTTGCCTTCACTTGATAATTCAAATCCTAAAAATAGGACAGTTAGATGGGCAATTTGTGATTTTTTAAAGTTAAATTTGTACCTTTCAGCTGCGAACCCAAGTATTATGGTGTTCACTCTTTTCAAGTGAGTCTCCATGTCATCGTCTGTAAGATAGATATCATCGACATAGGATAATGCCCCATCATCATACATTTGAAGTAACTATGTTACCCTGGCTGAAAATAACCCTGGGCTATTCATGAATCCCTGTGGGAGATGACAAAATTGTTTTTGGGTCCTCATGCTGGAGAAAGCGTTCCAATACCTGCTTTCAGGTGCTATGTTTTGACAGAAGAAACCATTTGAAATATCTAATGTCATTTTATATTTCTTGCGCACGATGTTATTCATTAGTGCTGCACTGTGTGAGTTTGGTACTGCAAAAGTTTTACAGCAGGAGTTTAGGTGTCTGTAGTCCAAAACTAGATGATATGAATCGTCTGGCTTGTAGGCAGGAAACAAAGGATTGTTCATTTGTGAGGTGCATGTTTCAATCACCCCCTGATATTCAAGTTCATCTAAAATTTCTTTTACTTGTTTTTTAGCTTTTGCCTCTGTGCAGTAGGTTGATTTTTTACCTGGATTTTATGGTGAGGAGAATCCTCATCCCATCCTACATGATTTTTATATAATGCAGGGGCTTGGGCCACTGCCCATTTTCTAGCAAGTGTGTATTTCTTATGAATTGGAATGTGATTCGAGAAGGCAGGCATAATCATTTCTTTGTCATGTGGGGACTCCCTTACAAACTCTGGTGGCCAGTCCTTTTCTGCTAGAAGGATATCATAGTCTTTAGATAGGTTTTCCCAAAAGAGACCTTTTATTTTTCTAGTTTTATCTCCCTCTAAACGTAATGTAATTTCATATAGTTTATGGGGCACGCTCACTCGGTGTCTGCAGTTTCCACTTGAATGTATTCATTCGTGTCCACTGTCTCCAGAAGATTCATGAGGATCTTACGAGCTATGTTCACTTCTGCTGCGCTATCTAGCATTGTCTGGGCCCACTCTCCGTGTTTCAGTTGTGTCCTCAGAATTCTCGGCATGTTTTATTTTAATACTGGCTAGCTTCTTTCTGGGAAATTGTAATTTTTTACTTTGATGAGCAGGTTCCTTGTCTTTGGACTTGACGTGCTCTTCCTTATGTTCTGACCATCCTCTTCTTTCCGATTTCTTTGATGAAGTCTGAAAAGATCGAGAGGGACTTGTATCAATATCTTGATATTTGTCAGGTTTTCTTAAATTGTCACTATTTCTAAGGTTGTATCTTTTTTCAGAGGGTTCCCTTTGGGGAGACTTGCCCCCCCCTTCTGGAGATATATTTCTTCGTTGGGGAGACCTTCCTCTGGACTGAAACTGTTTTTCTCTGGGAGTGGTTTGTTTATTACCCTCCCACTTCTTCTTTTGAGAATTGAGATTATTTTTAATAAAGTTTTTTCAGGATTTTCAATTAGTGTATTTAGTCGGTAGGTTGTACCGTCAATTGTTAATTGAACTAAATCCCTATATGCTCTTGTTAATTCTTTTATTTTAACTAAGAGTTCTTTGCTTGACATTTTTTCAATGTCGGGATTTGGTGTGTAGCTGGCTAGAATGGGCCATGTGGCTCCTGGTCTACCTAGTGGACCGAGCCAGGTAATGTGATTTTGATGTTTTAGGGTGCCATTAAACCAGAGCAGGTGCTCTTGGTATTTTAGTGGAATTTTAACTTCCTTGAAAGGAGAGTATTCCTCTGGAGATTCCGCTATTTTGTAGTAGTGGAACTCATGTGTTACAGCATGTGCTGCTGGAAAATGTATCCAGGAATAGAATACCTCTGTCTGCCGAAATTCATGTGCCTCTACCACAAATACGACTGTACCACCTCTTGATGTCACTCCATTTTCTATAAGTTTTATAGTTATGGTTTTTCTTATATTGACCAGGATGATTATTGCTTCCTGTTCGTCTTCTCGGACAAGTGTGTCGACCGCTATGAGTTGAGCTGCTAGTCTAGCTCTGTCTCTTTCATCCTCACTGTGTGACATTTTTACTGACAGAAAGCTTGCAGTGCAAGGTTTGAGGAAACAAAGATTAGGTGCACAATATTTTGGAACATTGTATCCTTCAACGTTGACTAAACCAAAAACTAATACATAGGATTCTCATCCTACTAAGTTCTGCCGGATATTAACCTTTCACCCACTCCAGACGTCTATTGGAATTTTTATGGGAAAAAGGGGGTCTGTGTGAAAAAGCACGACTGAGTTACTCTAGTATCTTGCGTTAGATTATCGCCTTACCAAACGTTGGGTGCCATGTAGTGTAGTTCCTATTTTCCCAATAGGCTCTGCGCATTGGAATAACATAAACGATAGTTTAGACGTAGGACTGAGGTCGACTAGGTCTCTATTGAATATGCTAGACTTAATTAGGTTTGCCAGCTAGCTCAGAGGTCACTAGAAACTTTCTCGAATGAACAGGGAGGAGTTAACTTCCCTGATTAGACAAGAAGGGATTAGCTTCTGACAACCGCATAAACATGACAACTTTGCTTCCACAGAATAAGGAGTATATCTTCAGAGTCGTGTGAAAACAATAGGTAGCTATTTCACTCAGTCAATCGTGCATACTTAGTTTCAACAGAGTTCAGAGAAACTAAGTAGAGAGACATGTGTTTTCAATAAACAGTGTTATTTATTGAGCAGTCTTCTTTCTCTTGCAAGAGAAGTGAATTGCTATAATTGCAATACTTGTCATAAAGTAAAGTGCGTACAGTAACAGGAGTATTATGAAAGAATACTGTAAAAGCATTGATATGGTTTCTGAGCCATATGATACTTAAAATGTATAAAATATATACAATTACATACAATGATAAAAGTTGACTAAACGTACTCAACTGATGTTTCTAAATACGCCTACCCCAGTGTACCTAACCTATGCCTAGTACGTGGGAAGGAGTAAAGGAGTTTTTAAGTTAAGTTAGTTTTGCCAAGAATCTGAATCAAGAATTCTCTAAGGATCTAATCAGCTCCGTACCTTGGTTTTAGAATGAAGGAGGTCTTGTACCCTGCTCTCAGGACTCGATCTCCCAGTAACCCGCAAGGGTGACTGGAAACACTGGAGCTGGAATTTCTCGGCAGGAGAAAAAGACAGCGTCTTTCTCAGTGCGTCAAAATGGGAAGGACGGCTTCCTTCGGCACTCGCATCAGCTGGGCTTCGGATAAGTAGATAGCTGCTCTGCTCCAAACCACCGTGTGTTGCTTAAGGCAAACGCTGGTATATTTATACCTGGAAGTTGCCGTGTTTGACGTAAGGTTGGACATAAGACGTCAATAAAAGATATCACTAAGAACTGGCCGTTCTTTCAGTGCTCGCAGGAGTTCTAGGACAAATCAAAACAAAAGCATGGGGAATTCCCAGGTTGCTGGAGGTTTGGTTTGTTTAAAGAACTCGTTGTACTTTCTAGGAGTCTAAGGTAGTAGCCTTGCCGTATTTAGATTGCATTGGCTATTAGTAAATATGGATGATTCTTATGCCTTTATAAGGATATGATTTGTTATAACCACATAAGGGCATAAATCGGAAATATTTAATTAGGGTCCTAGATACGTTCACAACAATAGGGTTATGTATTCCTCCCTATTGTGATGTGGAGCTTACGCCCTGAAACCCAGGGTCTAAAGTTATGTTTTACACCCTATTGTGATGCAGCAGTGATCGCCTTGAAACCCATGGTCTAGGGTTCTGTGTTCCTACCCTAATATGATGTGGCGTTGATTGCCTTGAATTTGGATATGTGTTCTTCCCTATTGTGATGCCGCGGTGATCGCCTTCAGACCCAGGGGCTAGAGATATGTGTTCCTCACTTTTGTGATGCAGCGATGATGACCTAGAAACCCAGGGTCTAGGATTACTTGTTCCTCCCTATTGTTAAGCGGCGGCGATCGCGATGATACCCAGGGTCTAGGGTCATGCGTTTCGCTCTATTCTGATGGGGCGACAATCACCTTGAAACACATGGTGTAGGGTTATGTGTTCCACCCTATTGTGATTCGGAGGCGATTGCCTTGAAACCTTGGGTCTAGGGTTATGTGCTCCTCCCTATTGAGATGCCGGGGTGATCGCCTTGAAACCCAGAGAATAGGGATATGTGTACCACCCTATTGTGATGCCACGGTGAACACCTTGAAACCTATGTAATAGGGTTATGTATTCCTCCCTATTGTGATGCGGTGCGTATGCCTTGAAACCCAGGGTCTAGAGTTATGTGTTTCACACTATTGTGATGCAGCAGTGATCATCTTGAAACCCAGGGTCTAGGGTTGTGTGTTCCTACCTATTGTGATGCGGCAGCGATTGCCTTGAAACCCAGAGTCTAGGATTATATGTTCCGCCCTATTGTGATGGGGCGGCGATTGCCTTGAAACCCAGGGTCTAGGATTATGTGTAACCCAGGGCGTAGTTTGTAAAGCCGCGCTACGCGTAGCTACGCGAATTGCACATCGCACTACGCGAGCTACGCGTAGCTTCATAAACTGCGTAGTGCACTGTGCAAGTTGCTGATAGCACAGTGATGGATGCTGGTCTGCACTGTGCAATCAGTGCAAACTGCATCTTGCACAGTGCAAGATGTTGTTATCTGCCGCTCGGGTATGTTTCTACTCGAGCGACAGCTTTCTCAACGCGGACTGGTAGTTTCTGATTGCGAGGGTCCGTGAGCATATGCGACCACTTGCAATGAGAAACCTGACCTCCCCGTTGAGAAGCTCGTCAGGAGGTTTATTTTCCACGCTCGCGATCAGTAACTTGATGTTGCTGATCGCGAAGAAGGAAAACGTCTAGACGGGATGTCATTTTGCTTGCTCTTGGTCGATGAGGACCGCGAGCAAGCAAAAAGTGACCGCTGCACTATGCTACGCGTGTTTGCACTGTGCTACGTGCACTTCGGGAAGTGCAAAGTAACGCAAACTAGGCAAGAGTAGCGTAGTGCTTTGCCCAGGCTTGATTATGTATTCCCCCCCATTGTAGTGCAGCAGTGATCGCATGAAACGCAGAGTCTAGGGTTATGTGTACCGCCCTATTGTGATGTGGCAGCGATCACCTGGAAATCCAGGGTCTAGGTATTATGTGTTCCTCCCTATTGTGATGCGAACGCGATCGCCCTGAAAGCCACGGTGTAGTGTTATGTGTTCCGCCATATTGTGATGCGGGGCTGATCGCCTTGTAACCCAGGGTTTAGGGTTATGTGTTCCGTCCTATTGTGTTGCGGCGGTGATGCCTTGAAACCCAGAGTCTAGGGATATGTGTTCCGCCATATTGTGATGTGGGGCTGATCGCCTTGTAACCCAGGGTTTAGGGTATGTGTTCCGCCCTATTGTGATGCGGCGCCGATCGCTGCGAAAGCTATGGTCTAGGCTTATGTGTTCCTTGCTATTGTGATGTGGCGGCGATCACCTTGAAACCCAGAGTCAAGGGATAGTTGCTCCGCCCTATTGTGATGTGACGGTGATCATCTCTAAGGTCTAGTGATATGTTCCGCCGTATTGTGATGCGGGGCTGATCGCCTTGTAACCCAGGGTTTAAGGTTATGTCTTCCTTCCTATTGTGATGCGGCAGCGATGCCTTGAAACCCAGGGTCTAGGGATATGTTTTCCGCCCTATTGTGATGAGGCGGACATTGCCTTGCAACCCAGAGTCTAGGATGTGTTCCGCCCTATTGTGATGCGGCGCTGCTCGCCTTGAAACCTATGGTCTAGGCTTATGTGTACCTCCCTATTGTGATGCGGCAACGATCACCTTGAAACTCTTGGTCTAGGCATATGTGTTCTGCCCTATTGTGATGCGGCAGCGTTTGCCTTGAAAGCTATGGTCTAGGGTTATGTGATCCACCCTATTGTGATGCGTCGGCAATCACCTTGAAACACATGGTGTAGGGTTAAGTGTTCCACCTTATTGTGATTCGGAGGCGATTGCCTTAAAACCCAGGGTTTAGGGTTATGTGCTTCTCCCTATTGTGATGTTGCAGTGATCGCCTTGAAACCCAGAGAATAGGTATATGTGTTCCGCCCTATTGTGATGCCACGGTGAACACCTTGAAACCTATGTAATAGGGTTATGTATTACTCCCTATTGTGATGCAGCGCGTACGCCTTGAAACCCAGGGTCTAGAGTTATGTATTTCACCCTATTGTGATGTAACAGTGATCGCCTTTGAAACCCAGGGTCTAGGTTTGTGTGTTCCTACCTATTGTGATGCGGCGGCTATCGCCTTGATACCCAGGGTCTAGGGTTATGGGTTCCGCCCTATTATATTGCAGTGGCGATCGCTTGACACCCATGGTCTAGTGTTATTTGTACCTCCCTATTGTGATGCGGTGGCGACTGCCTTGAAACCCAGGGTCTAGTATTATGTGTTCTGCCCTATTGTGATGGCGCGGCGATCGCCTACAGATCCGGGATCTAGGGATATATGTTCCGGCTTAATGTGATGCGGCGATGATTGCCTTGAAATCCAGCGTCTAGGGTAGTGTGTTCCACACTATTGTGTTGCGGCGGGAATTGCCTTGAAATCTAGGGTTATGTGTTCGCCCTTTTGTGATATGGCGGCGTCCGACTTGAAACCCAGGATCTAGGGATTTGTGTTCCACCTATTGTGATGCGGCGGCGCTCGCCTTGAAACCCAGGGCCCTTATTTATGAGGCCTTGCGTCAGTTTTGCGCCGCCGGTGCGTCACTTTTTGTGACGCACCAGCGGCGTACAAAATGCGCTGTGTTGCGCCATATTTAAAAAGTGACGCATCTAGGTAGATGCGTCACTTTTTAAACCCCTGCGCCACATTATACCTGCGTCAGGTATAATGTATGCACAGGGGGCGTTCCCACGCAAAAAGCCTCGTAATAGTGACGTAGTGAAATCTATGAGATTTCACTGCGTCACTTTTAGGATGCTGTTGCGTCAAAATCTTGCGCCTGCCTCACAGCAGGCGTAAGACTGACGCAAGCCCTTTCACATGGGGCTTTCCCCATGTGAAAGGACGCATTGCTGGAGTTGCGTCACTTTTGTGACACACTCCAGCAATGCGTCACTTTTGCGCTTACAGATGCATCAGAAATACTGACGTATCTGTAAGTCCTTGCGACATGATGCGTCATACATTAAATAGGAGGCATCATTGGTGTTGCAAGGAGTGCGCAGGGAAAGTGACGCATCGCTGCTTTCACGCAGCGATGCGTCACTTTTCATAAATGAGGGTCCCGGATCTAGGGATGAGAGTTCCACCCTATTGTGATACGCCGGCGATCGCCTTGAAGCCCAGCGTCTAGGGATATGTGTTCCGCCCTATTGTGTTGTGGCGGTGATCACCTTCAGACCCAAAATCTAGAGTTATGTGTTCTGCCTTTTTGTGATGCGGCGGAATTCACCTTGAAACCGAGGGTCTAGGGTTATGTTTTCTACCCTATTATGATGCGGCGGTGATCGCCTTGAAACCTAGGGTCGAGGGTAGTGTGTTCCACCCTATTGTGATGCGACAGCGATACCCTTGAAATCCAGGGTCTAGGGTTATGTGTTCCGCCATATTACGATGCAGCAGAGTCCGCCTTGAAATCCAGGGCCTAGGGTTATGTGTTCCACCATATTACGATGCAGCGGAGTCTCCCTTGAAATTCAGGGTCTAGGGTTATGTGTTCCTACCCATTGTGATGCAACGAAGTTCGCTTGAAACTAAGGGCCTAGGGTTATATTTTCCACCCGTTACTCTAGTATCTTGCGTTAGATTATCGCCTTACCAAACGTTGGGCGCCATGTAGTGTAGTTCCTATTTTCCCAATAGGCTCTGCGCATTGGAATAACATAAACGATAGTTTAAACGTAGGACTGAGGTCGACTAGGTCTCTATTGAATATGCTAGACTTAATTAGGTTTGCCAGCTAGCTCAGAGGTCACTAGAAACTTTCTTGAATGAACAGGGAGGAGTTAACTTCCCTGATTAGACAAGAAGGGATTAGCTTCTGACAACCGCATAACATTACAACTTTGCTACCCCAGAATAAGGAGTATATCTCCAGAGTCGTGTGAAAACAATAGGTAGCTATTTCACTCAGTCAATCGTGCATACTTAGTTTCAACAGAGTTCAGAGAAACTAAGTAGAGAGACAGGCGTTTTCAATAAACGGTGTTATTTATTGAGCAGTCTTCTTTCTCTTGCAAGAGAAGTGAATTGCTATAATTGCAATACTTGTCATAAAGTAAAGTGCGTACAGTAACAGGAGTATTATGAAAGAATACTGTAAAAGCATTGATATGGTTTCTGAGCCATATGATACTTAAAATGTATAAAATATATACAATTACATACAATGATAAAAGTTGACTAAACGTACTCAACTGATGTTTCTAAATACACCTACCCCAGTGTACCTAACCTAAGCCTAGTACGTGGGAAGGAGTAAATGAGTTTTTAAGTTAAGTTAGTTTTGCCAAGAATCTGAATCAAGAATTCTCTAAGGATCTAATCAGCTCCGTATCTTGGTTTTAGAATGAAGGAGGTCTTGTACCCTGCTCTCAGGACTCGATCTCCCAGTAACCCGCAAGGGTGACTGGAAACACTGGAGCTGGAATTTCTCGGCAGGAGAAAAAGACAGCGTCTTTCTCAGTGCGTCAAAATGGGAAGGACGGCTTCCTTCGGCACTCGCATCAGCTGGGCTTCGGATAAGTAGATAGCTGCTCTCCTCCAAACCACCGTGTGTTGCTTAAGGCAAACGCTGGTATATTTATACCTGGAAGGTGCCGTGTTTGACGTAAGGTTGGACATAAGACTTCAATAAAACATATCACTAAGAACTGGCCGTTCTTTCAGTGCTCGCAGGAGTTCTAGGACAAATCAAAACAAAAGCATGGGGAATTCCCAGGTTGCTGGAGGTTTGGTTTGTTTAAAGAACTCGTTGTACTTTCTAGGAGTCTAAGGAAGTAGCCTTGCCGTATTTGGATTGCATTGGCTATTACTAAATATGGATGATTCTTATGCCTTTATAAGGATATGATTTGTTATAACCACATAAGGGCATAAATCGGGAATATTTAATTAGGGTCCTAGATACGTTCACAACAATAGGGTTATGTATTCCGCCCTGTTGTGATGCGGCGCCGATCGCTGCGAAAGCTATGGTCTAGGCTTATGTGTTCCTTGCTATTGTGATGTGGCGGCGATCACCTTGAAACCCAGGGTCAAGGGATAGTTGTTCCGCCCTATTGTGATGTGACGGTGATCATCTCTAAGGTCTAGTGATATGTTCCGCCGTATTGTGATGCGGGGCTGATCGCCTTGTAACCCAGGGTTTAAGGTTATTTCTTCCTTCCTATTGTGATGCGGCGGCGATGCCTTGAAACCCAGGGTCTAGGGATATGTGTTCCGCCCTATTGTGATGAGGCGGACATTGCCTTGCAACCCAGAGTCTAGGATGTGTTCCGCCCTATTGTGATGCGGCGCTGATCGCCTTGAATCCTATGGTCTAGGCTTATGTGTAACTCCCTATTGTGATGCGGCAACGATCACCTTTAAACTCTTGGTCTAGGCATATGTGTTCCGCCCTATTGTGATGCGGCAGCGTTTGCCTTTAAAGCAATGGTCTAGGGTTATGTGATCCACCCTATTGTGATGCGTCGGCAATCACCTTGAAACACATGGTGTAGGGTTATGTGTTCCACCTTATTGTGATTCGGAGGCGATTGCCTTAAAACCCAGGGTTTAGGGTTATGTGCTTCTCCCTATTGTGCTGTTGCAGTGATCGCCTTGAAACCCAGAGAATAGGGATATGTGTTCCGCCCTATTGTGATGCCACGGTGAACACCTTGAAACCTATGTAATAGGGTTATGTATTACTCCTTATGGTGATGCGGCGCGTACGCCTTGAAACCCAGGGTCTAGAGTTATGTATTTCACCCTATTGTGATGTAACAGTGATCGCCTTGAAACCCAGGGTCTAGGTTTGTATGTTCCTACCTATTGTGATGCGACGGCTATCGCCTTGAAACCCAGGGTCTAGGGTTATGGGTTCCGCCCTATTATATTGCAGTGGCGATCGCTTGACACCCATGGTCTAGTGTTATTTGTACCTCCCTATTGTGATGCGGTGGCGATTGCCTTGAAACCCAGGGTCTAGTATTATGTGTTCTGCCCTATTGTGATGCAGCAGCAATCGCCTTGAAACCCATGGAATTGGGATATGTGTTCTACCCTATTATGATGCCGCGGCGATCGCCTACAGATCCGGGATCTAGGGATATGTGTTCCGCCTTAATGTGATGCGGCGACGATTGCCTTGAAACCCAGCATCTAGGGTAGTGTGTTCCACACTATTGTGTTGCGGCGGGAATTGCCTTGAAATCCAGGATCTAGGGTTATGTGTTCGCCCTTTTGTGATATGGCGACATCCGACTTGAAACCCAGGATCTAGGGATTTGTGTTCCACCCTATTATGATGCGGCGGCGCTCGCCTTGAAACCCAGGATCTAGGGATGAGAGTTCCGCCCTATTGTGATACGCCGGCGATCGCCTTGAAGCCCAGCGTCTAGGGATATGTGTTCCGCCCTATTGTGTTGTGGCGGTGATCGCCTTCAGACCCAAAATCTAGAGTTATGTGTTCTGCCTTTTTGTGAGGCGGTGGAATTCACCTTGAAACCGAGGGTCTAGGGTTATGTTTTCTACCCTATTATGATGCGGCGGTGATCGCCTTGAAACCTAGGGTCGAGGGTAATGTGTTCCACCCTATTGTGATGCGACAGCGATACCCTTGAAATCCAGGGTCTAGGGTTATGTGTTCCGCCATATTACGATGCAGCGGAGTCCGCCTTGAAATCCAGGGCCTAGGGTTATGTGTTCCACCATATTACGATGCAGCAGAGTCTGCCTTGAAATTCAGGGTCTAGGGTTATGTGTTCCTACCCATTGTGATGCAGCGGAGTTCGCTTGAAACTAAGGGTCTAGGGTTATATGTTCCATCCGATTGAGATGTGGCGGAGATCGGCTTGAAACTCAGGGGCTAGTGTTATTTGTTCCCATCTATTGTGATGCGGCGGTAATCGCCTAGACACCCTGGGTCTAGAGTTATGTGTTCCTCCCTTTTGTGATGTAGCGGTGATTGCCTTGAAACCCATGGGCTTGTGTTATTTGTTTCTTCCTTATGTGATACGGCGGAGATCGCCTTGACACTCTGTATCTAGTATTATGTGTTCTGCACTATTGTAATGCGGCAGCCATCACTTTGATAGGTAGGGTCTAGGGTTATGTGCTCCGCGATACACAGTCAAAATATTGAGTTGTAAATATCAACCTACACAAATATCGAGTCAGAAATATCGAAGGTAAAGAATATCGATGTCAAGAATATCGTGGAACAGAATATCGACCCTAAGGTAAGTAATATCGATTTTTTTTATATCGATGTAAGTAATATCGAATTCAGTAATATCGATATCAAATATATCGATGTTAGTATTTAAGATGTTACTAATATCGATATTTGTACTATTGTTATGTATTTTAGTATGTATTTAATATGTATGTGTTATATGTTTTTTGTTAAGTATTTTACTTGTTTTAAGTTATATGTGAACTATTTTCATATATTTATAATGTTATTTTCAAGTCAATTTTATGTTTTAGTACCGGAGCGGGTTGTGGGTTTATAGGGGAATAGAGTGGGAAGTAATTTAATTATATTAAATAAATTATTATTTTTTAGTAATGATAAATTAATTTTAGTTAATATTTGCGTTTAACTTCTGTAGCGGGTAGTGGGTTTATAGGAGAATTGGGTGGGAAGTATTTTAATTGTAATTAAGTAATGAATTATTTTTATTTATTGGTATTGATAATTTATGTATTTTTAATTAATTATTAATTGGCAATTAATAATTTAAATTGGTAATTAATTGTTTTCATTGGTAATTAATGTTAGTAATTGGTAATTAATTTATTTAATTGGTAATTAATGTTTGTAATTGGTAGTTAATGTTTGTAATTGGTAATTAATGTATTTGATGTGTAAATAATTTTTGTAAATGGTATTTAATTTATTTAATTGGTAATTAAATTATTTTATATTGGAAATTATTTGTAAATAATTTGTAATTAATGTGTTATAAAAAGTATTTTTTGGCATACACATATTATTATTGTTTAATGTTTTTTAATTGGTACTTAATTATTAATAATATTTGTTTTGTTTTTACATTATTTTATTGCTTAATATTTATTATTTGGTAACTATTATTTATTAATTGATATTTATTGTTAATTTATTGGTAATTATTTATTCAAATCTACTTTTTTCTTTAATATTAATGGGTATTTTTAAATGATGTTTAGTTATTTAAAATATTAAAACATTAATAATTTTAAATGTAAAAAATATTTCTAAGTATGTTTTATTTAATTTGTATGGTATCCAACGCTTTCCCTACTGTTTCACTCTCTGGAGTGGGAATAGTAATTTTTACCCCTACGCTATCCAACGCTTTCCCTACTGTTGCACTCTCTGGAGTTGGAATAGTAATTTTTACTCCTATGCTATCCAACGCTTTTCCTACTGTTGCAGTCCTTGGTGTGGGAATTGTAATTTTTACCCCTATGCTATCCAGCGCTTTCCCTACTGTTTCACTCTCTGGAGATGGACTAGTAAGTATTACTCCTACGCTATCCAACGCTTTCCCTACTGTTGCACTCTCTGGTGTGGGAATTGTAATTTTTAGCCCTAAGCTATCCAGCGCTTTCCCTACTGTTTCACTCTCTGGAATTTGAATAGGGAAAGCGTTGGATAGCGTAGGGGTAAAAATTACTATTCCAACTCCAGAGAGTGAACGCATTTGTGGCGCAGCAGTGATCGCATAAAATGCAGGGTCTAGGCTTATGTGTACCGTCCTATTGTGATGTGGCAGCGATCACCTGGAAATCCAGGGTCTAGGTTTTATGTATGTGTTCCTCCCTATTGTGATGCGAACGCGAGCGCCTTGAAACCCAGGGTCTATATATGTTCCTCCCTTTTGTGATGCGGCGGTGATCGCCTTGAAACCCAAGGTCTAGTGTTATGTGTTCCTCCCTATTGTGATGCGGGGCTGATCGCCTTGTAACCCAGGGTTTAGGATTATGTATTCCGTCCTATTGTGATGCTGCAGCGATGCCTTGAAACCCAGTGTCTAGAGATATGTATTCCGCCTTATTGTGATGAGGCGGAGATTGCCTTGAAACACAGGGTCTATGATGTGTACCGCCCTATTGTGATGCAGCGTCGATCACCTTGAAACCTATGGTCTAGGCTTATGTGTTCCTCCCTATTGTGATGCGGCGGCGATCACCTTGAAACCGAGGGTCTAGGGATAGGTGTTCCGCCCTATTGTGATGTGATGGTGATCATCTCTAGGGTCTAGTGATATGTCCCGCCGTATTGTGATGCGGCGCCGATCACCTTGAAACTCTTGGTCTAGGCATATGTGTTCACCCTATTGTGATGCGGCGACGATTGCCTTGAAAGCTATGGTTTAGGGTTATGTGATCCACCCTATTGTGATGCGGCGCCAATCACCTTGAAACACATGGTGTAGGGTTATGTGTTCCACCCTATTGTGATTCGGAGGCAATTGCCTTGAATCATGGGGTCTAGGGTTATGTGCTCTTCCCTATTGTGATGCCGCGGTGATCGCCTTGAAAGCCAGAGAATAGGGATATGTGTTCCGCCCTATTGTGATGCCACGATTAACAACTTGAAACCTATGTAATAGGGTTTTGTATTCCTCCCTATTGTGATGCGGCGCGTACGCCTTGACACCCAGGGTCTAAAGTTATGTGTTACACCCTATTTTGATGCAGCAGTGATCACCTTGAAACCCAGGGTCTAGGGTTGTGTGTTTC
Organism: Lissotriton vulgaris; assembly: GCF_964263255.1. Taxonomy (NCBI): domain Eukaryota; kingdom Metazoa; phylum Chordata; class Amphibia; order Caudata; family Salamandridae; genus Lissotriton; species Lissotriton vulgaris. The sequence goes on along the minus strand of NW_028254880.1, from coordinate 472,578 downwards.
TACCTATTGTGAAGCGGCGGCTATCGCCTTGAAACCTAGGGTCTAGGGTTATGGGTTCCGCCCTAATATGATGTGGCGTTGATTGCCTTGAAACCCAGGGTCTAGGATTATGTGTTCCACCTTATTGTAATGCAGCGACGATTGCCTTGAGACCCAGGGTCTAGGGTTACATGTTCCTCCCTTTTGTCATGCAGCGGCGATGCCTTGATACCCACGAAATTGGGATATGTGTTCTGCCCTATTGTGATGCCACGGCGATCGACTTCAGACCCAGGGGCTAGGGATATGTGTTCCTCCCTTTTGTGATGCAGCGGTGATCGCCTTGAAACCCAAGGTCTAGAATTACTTGTTCCTCCCTATTGTTAAGCGACAGCGATGGCGTTGATACCCAGGGTCTAGGAATATGTGTTCCGCCCTATTCTGATGGGGCGGCAATCACCTTGAAACACATGGTGTAGGCTTAGGTGTTCCACCCTATTTTGATTTGGAGGCGATTGCCTTGATACCTAGGGTCTAGGGTTATGTGCTCCTCCCTATTGTGATGCCTCAGTGATCGCCTTGAAACCCAGAGAATAGGGATATGTGTACCGCCCTATTGTGATGCCACGGTGAACACCTTGAAACCTATGTAATAGGGTTGTGTACTCCTCCCTATTGTGATGTGGCGAGTATGCCTTGAAACCCAGGGTCTAGAGTTATGTGTTTCACCCTATTGTGATGCAGCAGTGATCGCCTAGAAACCCAAGGTCTAGGGTTGTGGGTTCCTACCTATTGTGATGCGGCGGCGATTGCCTTGAAACCCAGCATCTAGGATTATGTGTTCCTCCCTATTGTGATGCGGCGGCAATCACCTTGAAACCCAGGGTCTAGGATTATGTGTAACCCTGGGAGTAGTTTGTAAAGTAGCTCTACGTGTAGCTACACGAAGTGCACTTCGCACTACGCGAAATACGCGTAGCTTCACAAACTGCGTAGTGCACTGTGCAAGTTGCTGTTCGCACTGATTACACAGTGCTGGATGCTGGTCTGCACTGTGCAATCAGTGCAAACTGCATCTTGCACAGTGCAAGCTGTTGTTTTCTGCCGCTCAGGTAGATTTCTACTCAAGCGGAAGCTTTCTCAACGCGTACTGGTAGTTTCTCATTGCGAGGGGCCGTGAGCATATGCGACCACTTGCAATGAGAAACCTGGCCTCCTCTTTGATAAGCTTGCCGGGAGTTTATTGTCCATGCTCGCGATCAGTAACTTGATGTTGTTGATCGCGAACAAGGAAAAAGTCTAGACAGGATGTCATTTTGCTTGCTCTTGGTCGTTGAGGACCGCGAGCAAGCAAAAACTGACCGCTGCACTATGCACGTGCAATTTGCGTAGTGCGAAGTAACGCAAACTACGCAAGAGTAACGTACTGCTTTGCCCAGGCTTAATTATGTGCTTCCCCCTATTGTGGTGCAGCAGTGATCGCATGAAACGCAGGGTCTAGGGTTATGTGTACCGCCCTATTGTGATGTGGCAGCGATCACCTGGAAATCCAGGGTCTAGGTGTTATGTGTTCCTTCCTATTGTGATGCGAACGCGATCGCATTGAAACCTAGGGTCTAGTGTTATGTGTTCCGTCATATTGTGATGCGGGGCTGATTGTCTTGTACCCAGGGTTTAGGGTTATGTGTTCCGTCCTATTGTGATGCGGCGGCGATGCCTTGAAACCCAGTGTCTAGGGATATGTGTTCCGCCCTATTGTGATGAGGAGGACATTGCCTTGAAACCCAGGGTCTAGGATGTGTTCCGCCATATTGTGATGTGGCGCCGATCGCCTTGAAACCTATGGTCTAGGCTTATGTGTTCGTCCCTATTGTGATGTAGCGGCGATCACCTTTAAACCCAGGGTCTAGGGATAAGCGTTCCACCCTATTGTAATGTGACGGTGATAATCTCTAGGGTCTAGTGATATGTTCCGCTGTATTGTGATGCGGCGGCGATCACCTTAAAACTCTTGGTCTAGGCATATGTGTTCCGCCCTATTGTGATGCTGCAGCGATTGCCTTGAAAGCTATGGTCTAGGGTTATGTGTTCCACCCTATTATAATTCGGAGGCGAGTGCCTTGAAACTCAGGGTCTAGAGTTATGTGCTTCTCCCTATTGTGATGTTGCAGGGATCGCCTTGAAACCCAGAGAATAGGGATATGTGTTCCGTACTATTGTGATGCCACGGTGAACACCTTGAAACCTAAGTAATAGGGTTATGTATTCCTCCCTATTGTGATGCGGCATGTACGCCTTGAAACCCAGGGTTTAGAGTTATGTGTTTCACCCTATTGTGATGCAGCAGTGATCGCCTTGAAACCCAGGTTCTAGGGTTGTGTGTTCCTACCTATTGTGATGCGGTGGCTATCGCCTTGAAACCCAGGGTCTAGGTTTATGGGTTCTGCCCTAACATGATGTGGCGTTGATTGCCTCGAAACCCAGGGTCTAGGTTTATGTGTACCGCCCTATTATATTGCAGCGGCGATCGCTTGACACCCAGGGTCTAGTTTTATTTGTACCTCCCTATTGTGATGCGGCGGCGATCGCCTTGAAACCCAGCGTATAGTATTATGTATTCTGCCCTATTGTGCTGCAGCAGCAATCGCCTTGATAACCAGGGTCTAGGGTTATGTGTTCCTCCCTATTGTTATGCGGCGGCGATCGCGTTGAAACCCAGGGTCTAAGATTAAGTGTTCCGCCCTATTGTGTTGCGGCGGAGATCGCCTTGAAACCCAGGGTCTAGGATTATGTATTACCCTGGGCGTAGTTTGCAAAGTAGCGCTACGCGTTGCTGCGCGAAGTGCACTTCGCTCTACGCAAGCTACGCTTAGCTTCACAAACTGCTAAGTGCACTGTGCAAGATGCTGTTCACAATGATTGCACAGTGCCGGATGCTTGTCTGCACTGTGCAATCAGTGCAAACTGCATCTTGCATAGTAAAAACGGTCGTTTTCTGCCGCTCGGGTAGATTTCTACTCGAGCGGCAGCTTTCTCAACGTTGGCTGGTAGTTTTACATCGCGAAGGGTCGCAAGCATACGTGACCACTTGCAATGAGAATCCTGCCCTCTCCTTTGAGAAGCTCTCCGGGAGGTTTATTTTCCACACTTGTGATCGGCAACTTGATGTTGCTGAGCGCGAACGAGGGAAAAGTCTCGCCGGGATGTAATTTTGCTTGCTCTCGGTCGCCAACTTGACGTTGAGGACCGCGAGTAAGCAAAAAATGACTGCTGCTCTACGCTACGCGTTTTTGCAATGTGCTATTTGCAATTCGTGTAGTGCAAACTAGCGCAAACTTAGCAAACTACGTGAGCGTAGCGTAGTGCTTTGCCCAGGCTTAAATATGTGTTCCCCCTTTTGTGATGCAGGAGCGATCACATGAGACTCAGGGTCTAGGGTTATGTGTTCCGCCCTATTGTGTTGTGGCGGCGATCACCTGGAAATCCAGGTGCTAGGGTTTTGTTTTCCTCCTTATTGAGATGCGTAGGCGATCGCGTTGAAACCCAGGGTTTAGAGATATGTGTTCCTTCCTTTTGTGATGCTGCGCCGATCGTCTTGAAACCCAGGCTGTATTGTTATGTGTTCTGCCCTATTGTGATGCAGCGGCGAGCGCCTTGAAACCCTAGGTCTAGTGTTATGTGTTCTGCCCTATAGTGATGCTGCGCTGATCGGTTTGTAACCCAGAGTTTAGGGTTATGTGTTCCACCCTATTGTGATGTGGCGGCGATCGCCTTGAAACACTGGGTCTAGGGATATCTGTACCACCCTATTGTGATGCGGCGACGTTTGCCTTGAAACCCAGGGTCTAGGATGTGGTCCGCCCTATTGTGATGCGGCGGCTATCACCTTGAAACCCAGGGTCTAGGGATATGTGTTCTGCCCTATTGTGATGCAGCGGCAATCGTCTTGAAACCTATTGTCTAGGTTAATGTGTTCCACCCTATTGTGATGCGGTGGTGATCGCCTTGAAACCCAGGGTCTAGGGATTAGGTGTTCCGCCCTATTGTGATGCGGCAGGATTTGCCTTGAAACCTATGGTCTAGGCTAATGTGTTCCACCCTGTTGTGATGTGGCCGCGATTGCCTTGAAAGCTGTGGTCTAGGGTTATGTGTTCCACCCTATTGTGATGTGGCGGCGATCACCTTGAAACACACGGTGTAGGGTTATATGTTTCACCCTATTGTGATACGGAGGCAAGTGCCTTGAAAACAGGGTCTAGGGTTATGTGCTCCTCCCTATTGTGAGGCCGCGGTGATCGCCTTGAAACCCAGAGAATAGTGATATGTGTTCCACCCTATTGTGATGCCGCGGTGATCACCTTGAAACCTATGTACTAGGGTTATGTATTCCTCCCTATGGTCATGCGGCGCGTTTGCCTTGAAACCGAGGGTCTAGAGTTATGTGTTTCACCCTATTGTGATGCAGCAGTGATCGCCTTGATATCCAGGGTCTAGGGTTGTGTGTTCCTCTTGTAATGTGTCGGCTATCGCCTTGTAAACCAGGGTTTATGGTTATGGGATCTGCCCTAATATGATGTGGCATTGATTGCCATGCACTCCAGTGTCTAGGGTTATGTGAACCACCCTATTATATTGCAGCGTCGATCGCTTGACACCCAAAGTCTAGGGTTATGTGTACCACCCTATTGTGATGCGGCGGCGATCGCTTGAAACCCAGGGTACAGGGTTATGTGTTCTTCCCTATTGTGATGTGGTAGCGATCGCCTTGAAACCCAGGTTCTAGGGTTGTGTTCCGTCCTATTGTGACGCGGCGACGATCGCCTTGAAGCCCAGGATCTAGGGTTATGTATTCCACCCTATTATGATGCGGAGGCGAACGCCTCGGTACCCAGGGTCTAGGGATATGTGTTCCGCCCTATTGTGATACTGTGGTGATGCTTTAAAACCCAGGAAATAGAGATGTGTATTCCGCCCTATTGTGATGCGGCGGCGATCGCTTTGAAACCCAGGGTCCAGGGTTATGTGTTCCTCTCATTTGTGATGCGGCAGCGATCGCTTGAAACCCAGGGTCTAGGGTCGTGTGTTCAACCCTATTGTGATGCAGTGGCAATCGCCTTGAAACCCAGGGTCTACGGTTATGTGTTCCTCCCTATTGTGATGCAGAGGGGATCACCTTGAAACCCAGGGTCTAGAGTTATCTTTTCCTCCCTTTTGTAATGCGGCGGTGATCGCCTTAAAAACCCAGGGTCTAGTGTTATTTGTTCCTCACTATTGTGATGTGGCGGAAATCGCCTTGAAACCCAGGATCTAGTGTTATTTGTTTTGCCCTATTGTGAGGCGGTGGCAATCACCTTGAAACCCAGGATCTAGTGTTATGTGTTTTGCCCTATTGTGATGCAGCGGCGATCGCTTTGTAACCCAGGGTCTAGGGTTATGTGTTCCACACTATTGTGATGCGGTGGCAATCGCCTTGAAACCTAGGGTCTAAGGATAGGTGTTCCACCTTATTGTGATGCGGTGGTGATCGCCTCCAGGGTCTAGGGATCTATTCCACCCTATTGTGCTGTGGTGGCGATCGCCTTGAAACCCAGGGTCTAGGTTTATGTGTTCCTCCCTATTGTGATGCAGTGGCGATCACATGATACCCAGGGTGTAGGGTTATGTGTTCCAACCTATTGTGATGCGGCGGTGATCGCCTTGAAACCAAGGGTCTAGGGTAATGTGTGCCACCCTATTGTGATGCGGCGGCAATCGCCTTGAAACCCAGGGTCTAGGTTTATGTGTTCCTGGCTTTTGTGATTCTGCGGGGATCGCCTTGAACCCCAGGGTCTAGGCTTATGTCTACTTCCCTTTTGTGACACGGCGGCGATCACTTTGAAATGCAGGGTCTAGGGTTATGTGTTCCTCCCTATTGTGATGCGGCAGTGATCGCTTGAAACCCAGGGTCTAGGGTTGTATGTTCAACCCTATTGTGATGCGGCGGCAATCGCCTTGAAACCCAGGGTCTACGGTTATGTGTTCCTCCCTACTGTGATGCTGCGGTGATCGCCTAGAAACCCAGGGTCTAGGGTTTTGTGTTCCGCCCTTTTGTAATGCGGCGGCGACTTCCTTGAAACCCAGGGTCTAGTGTTATTTATTCCTCACTATTGTGATGTGGCGGCAATCGCCTTGAAACCCAGGATCTAGACCCTATTGTGAGGCGGCGGCAATCAGCTTGAAACCCAGGGTCCAGGGTCTAGTGTTATGTGATATACCCTATTGTGATGCAGCAGCGATCACCTTGTAACCCAGGGTCTAAGGTTATGTGTTCCACACTATTGTGATAAGGCAGCGATCACCTTGAAACCCAGGGTCTAGGGATATGTGTTCTGCCCTTTTGTGATGCAGCAGCAATCGCCTTGAAACCTATGGTCTAGGCTAATGTGTTCCTCCCTATTGTGAAGGGGTGGCGATCGCCTTAAAACTCAGGGTCTAGGGATGAGGTGTTCTCCCCTATTGTGATGTGGCAGCTATCGCCTGGAGCCTTATGGTCTAGGCTAATGTGTTCCACCCTACTGTGATGCGGCGGCGATCACCTTGAAACACACGGTGTAGGGTTATGTGTTCCACCCTATTGTGATTCGGAGGCGATTGCCTTGAAAACAGGGTCTAGGGTTATGTGCTCCTCCCTATTGTGATACCGCAGTGATCGCCTTGCAAACCAGAGAATAGGGATATGTGTTCCGCCCTATTGCGATGCCGCAGTGATCACCTTGAAACCTAAGTACCAGGGTTATGTATTCCTCCCTATTGTGATGCGGCGCATTCGCCTTGAAACCCAGGGTCTAGAGTTATGTGTTTTACCCTATTGTGATGCAGCAGTGATCGCCTTGCTACCCAGGGTCTAGGGTTGTGTGTTCCTCTAGATTGTGGTGCGGCGGCTATCTCCTTGAAACCCAGGGTCTATGGTTATGGGTTCTGCCCTAATATGATGTGGCATTGATTGCCTCGCACATCAGGGTCTAGGGTTATGTGTACCACCCTAATATATTGCAGCATCGATCGCTTGACACCCAAGGTCTAGGGTTATGTGTACCACCCTATTGTGATGCGCCGGCGATCGCTTGAAACCCAGGGTACAGGGTTATGTGTTCTGCCCTATTGTGTTGTGGCAGCGATTGCTTAGAAACCCAGGTTTTAGGGTTATGTGTTCCGCCCTATTGTGACGCGGCGACGATCGCCTTGAAACCCTGGATCTAGGGTTATGTGTTCCATCCTATTATGATGCGGAGGCAATAGCCTTGAAACCCAGGGTCTAGTGTGATTTGATCCTCCCTATTGTGATGCTGCCGTGATCACCTTAAAAAACCTGGGCCCTTATTTATGAGTCCTTGCGTCATTTTTGTGCCGCCGGTGCGTCACTTTTTGTGACGCACCAGCGGCGTAAAAAATGCGCCTTGTTGCGCCATATTTAAAAAGTGACGCATCTAGGTACATGCGTCACATTTTAAACCCAGTGCCACATTATACCTGCGTCAGGTATAATGTATGCAGAGGGGGCGTTCCCCCGCAAAAAGCCTCGTAATAGTGACGCAGTGAAATCTATGAGATTTCACTGCGTCACTTTTAGGATGCTGTTGCGTCAAAATCTTGCGCCTGCCTCACAGCAGGCGTAAGACTGATGCAAGCCCTTTCACATGGAGCTTTCCCCATGTGAAAGGATGCATTGCTGGAGTTGCGTCACTTTTGTGACACACTCCAGCAATGCGTCACTTTTGCGCTTACAGATACGTCAGAAATACTGACGTATCTGTACGTCCTTGCGACATGATGCGTCATACATTAAATATGACGCATCATTGGTGTCGCAAGGAGTGCGCAGTGAAAAGTGACGCATCGCTGTTTTCACGCTGGCGATGCGTCACTTTCATAAATGAGGCCCCAGGGTCTAGTGTTATGTGTCCTGCCCAATTGTGATGCGTCGGCCATCCCCTTGAAGTCTAGGGTCTAGTGTTATGTGTTCTACCCTATTGTGATGCGGCAGAGATCACCTTGTAACCCATGGTCTAGGGTTATGTGTTCCACCCTATTGTGATGCGGTAGTAAACTCCTTGAAACCCAGGGTCTAGGGATATGTTTTTCACCCTATTGTGATGCTGTGGTGATGTCTTAAAACCCAGGATCTAGGGATGTGTGTTCCGCCCTGTTGTGATGCGGCGGCGATCGCCTTGACACCCAGGGTCTAGGGATATGTGTTCGTCCCTATTGTGATGCGGCGGCGATCACCTTGAACCCTATGGCCTAGGGATATGTGTTCCACCCTATTATGATGCCGTGGTGATCACCTTGAAACCTATGTCCTAGGTTTATGTATTCCTCCCTATTGTGATGCAGTGCGTTCTCCTTGAAACCCATGGTCTACAGTTATGTGTTTCACCCTATTGTGATTCAGTGGTGATCACCTTGAAACCTAGGGGCTAGGGTATTTGTGTACCGCCCTATTATAATGCAGCACCAATCGCTTGACACCCAGGGTCTAAAGTTATGTGTACCGCCCTATTGTGATGCAGCAGCGATCGCTTGAAACCCAGGTTCTAGGGTTATGTGTTCTGCCTCATTGTGATGCGGCAGCGATCACCTTGAAACCCAGGTTCTAGGGTTATGTGGTCCGCCCTATTGTGACGTGGCGGCGATCGCCTTCAAACACAGGGTCTAGTGTTATGTGTCCTGTCCTATTGTGATGCGTCGGCAATCGTCTTAAAATCCAGGGTCTAGTGTTACGTGTTCCGTCCTATTGTGATGCGGCAGAGATTGCCTTGTAACCCAGGGTCTAGGTTTATGTGTTTTCAACCCTATTGTGATGCGACGGCGAACGCCTTGGTACCCAGGGTTTAGGGATATGTGTCCCGCCCTATTGTGATACTGTGGTGATGCCTTAAAACCCAGGAAATGGAGATGTGTGTTCCTCCCTATTGTGATGCGGCGGCGATCGCCTTAAAACCCAGGGTCTAAGGATAGGTGTTCCACCCTATTGTGATGCGGTGGTGATTGCCTCCAGGGTCTAGGGATCTGTTCCACCCTATTGTGCTGTGGTGGGATCGCCTTGAAACTCATGGTCTAGGGATATGTGTTCCGCCTTATTGTGATGTGGCGGCGATCGCCTTGAAACCCAGGGTCTAGGGTTATGTGTTCCTCCCTATTGTGATGCAGGGCTGATCACTTGAAACCCAGGGTCTAGGGTTATGTGTTCCGCCCTATTGTGATGCGGCAGTGATCGCCTTGAAACCAAGGGTCTAGGGTAATGTGTTCCACCCTATTGTGATGCGCAGCGATCGCCTTGAAACCCAGGGTCTAGGGTTATGTGTTCCTGCCTTGTGTGATGCTGCTGGGATCATCTTGAAACCCAGGGTCTAGGCTTATGTGTTCTTCCCTTTTGTGACACGGTGGCGATCGCTTTGAAATGCAGTGTCTAGGTTTATGTGTTCCTCCCTATTGTGATGCGGCAGCGATCGCTTGAAACCCTGGGTCTAGGGTTGTGTGTTCAACCCTATTGTGATACGGCAGCAAATGCCTTGAAACCCAGGGTCTTCGGGTATGTGTTCCTCCCTATTGTGATGCGGAACCAGGGTCTACGGTTATCTGTTCCTCTCTTTTGTAATACGGCGGCGATCACTTTGAAACCCAGGGTCTAGTGTTATTTGTTCCTCACTATTGTGATGTGGCGGCAATCGCCTTGAAACCCAGGATATAGTGTTATTTGTTCTGCCCTATTGTGAGGCGGCGGCATTCACCTTGAAACCCAGGGTCTAGTGTTATGTGTTCTGCTCTATTGTGATGCAGCGGCGACCAGGTTCTAGGGTTATGTGTTCCACACTATTCTGATGCTGTGGCAATCGCCTTGAAACCCAGGATCTAGAAATATGTGTTCCACCCTATTGTGATGCGGTGGAGATCGTGTTGAAACCCAGGTTCTAAGGATATCTGGTCCGCCCTATTGTGATGCGGCGCTGATCGTCTTGAAACACAGGGTCCAGAGATAGGTGTTCTGTCCTATTGTGATGCGGGGGTGATCGCCTCCAGTGTCTAGGGATATGTTCTGACCTATTGTGATGCGGCGGTGATGGCCTAGAAACTCATGGTGTAGGGATATGTGTTCTGGCCTACTGTGGTGTGGCGGCGATCGCCTTGAAACCTATGGTCTAGGGTTATGCGTTCCTCCCTATTGTGATGAGGCGGCTATCACTTTGAAACCCATAGTGTAGGGTTATGTGTTGCTCCCTATTGTGATTCGGCAGCGATCGCCTTGATACACAGGGTCAAGGGTTATGTGCTCCTCCCTATTGTGATGTGGCGGCAATCGTCATGAAACCCAGGAAATAGGGATTTGTTTTCCTCCCTATTGTGATGATGTGGTGATCGCTGTGTAACCTATGGTCTAGGATTATGAATTCCTCCTTATTGTGATGTGGCGGCGTTCGCCTTGAAACTCAGGGTCTACAGTTATGTGTTCAACCCTATTGTGATACGGCTGCGATCGCCTTGTAACTCAGAGTTGAGGGTTGAGTGTTCCACCCTATTGTGATATGGCTGTGTTTGCCTTGACACCCAGGGTCTAGGGATATGTGTTCCGCACTATTGTGATGAGGCATCGATCACCTTGAAACCCAGGGTCTAGGGATATGTTTTCCGCCCTATTGTGTTGCGGCTGAGATCACCTTGAAACTCAGGGTCTAGGGATATGTGTTCTGCTCTATTGTGATGCAGCGGCAATTGCCTTGAAACCTATGGTCCAGGCTAATGTGTTCCTCCCTATTGTGATGCAGTGGCGATCGCCATGAAACCCAGGGTCTAGGGATTAGGTGTTCTGCCCTATTGTCATGCGGCAGCTATCGCCTTGAAACCTATGGTCTAGGGTTATGTGTTCCTCCCTATTGTGATGCAGCGGCGATCGCCTTGAAACCCAGGGTTTAGGGTTATGTGCTCATCCCTATTGTGATGCGGCGGCGAACGCCTTGTTACCCAGGGTCTAGGGATATGTGTTCCGCCCTATTGTGATACTGTGGCGATGCCTTAAAACCCAGGAAATAGGGATGTATATTCCGCCTTATTGTGATGTGGCGGCAATCGCCTTTAAACTCATGGTCTAGGGATATGTCTTCCGCCCTATTGTGATGTGGCGGTAATCAACTAGAAACCCAGGGTCTAGGATTATGTGTTCCTTCCTATTGTGATGCAGCGGCGATCGCTTGAATTCCAGGGTCTAGGGTTATGTGTTCAGCCCTATTGTGATGCGGCGACGATCTCCTTGAAACCAAGGGTCTAAGGTTATGTGTACAGCCCTATTGTGATGCGGTGGCGATCGCCTCGAAACCCAGGGTCTAGGCTTATGTGTTCTTCCCTTTTGTGATGCGGCGTTGATCACCTCGAAACCCAGGGTCTAGGCTTATGTGTTCTTCCCTTTTGTGATGCGGCAGTGATCTCCTTGAAATCCATGGTCTAGGGTTATGGGTTCCACCCTATTGTGATGCGGTGATCGCCTAAAATCCCAGGGTCTAGGATTATGTGTTCCTCCCTATTGTGATGCGGCAGCAATCGCTTGAAACCCAGGGTCTAGGGATTTGTGTTCCGCCCTCTTGTGAAACTGTGGTGATGTCTTAAAACCCAGGAAATAGGGATGTGTGTTCCGCCCTATTGTGATGCGGCGGCGATCGCCTTGAAACCCAGGATCTAAGAATGGGTGTTCCACCCTATTGTGATGCGGAGGTGATCGCCTCCAGGGTTTAGGGATCTGTTCCGCCCTATTGTGATGTGGCGGCGATCGCCTTGAAACCCAGGGTCTAGGGTTATGTGTACTACCCTATTGTGATGCGGTGGCAATCGCCTTGAAACCCAGGGTCTAGGGATATGCGTTTCACCCTATTGTGATGCGGCGGCGATCGCCTTGATTGCCTAAGGATATGTGTTCTGCCCAATTGTGATGTGGCGGCGACCGCCTTGAAACCCAGGGTGCAAAGATAGGTGTTCTGCCCCATTGTGATGCGGCGGTGATCGCCTCCAGGGTCCAGGGATATGTTCCGCCCTATTGTGATGCAGCGGTGATGGCCTAGAATTCATGGTCTAGAGATATGTGTTCCACCCTACTGTGGTGTGGCAGCGATCGCCTTGAAACCTATGGTCTAGGGTTATGTGTTCCTCCCTATTGTGATGCAGCGGCGATCGCTTTGAAACCCATGGTTTAGGGTTATGTGTTCCTCCCTATTGTGATGCGGCTGCGAACGCCTTGAAATTGATGGAGCAAGGTTGGAAATAAAGAAAATTGTATACCCCTCGTGAAGTCACTTCTCCATAACATTAACATGTATTAATCGTTTGGTTTTGAAATTAAATAACATAGAATAGAATGCACATACACAGACACACTTGGGATACTAAATTACATGTATTGCAAACCATAACCTGCTAATTGTGTAATGTGTCATGGTTAATCTGTGCAAATTTGTTATAATCTAATTGAAAATTGCATCAATGTGCTTTTTGCCTGTCATATTGTGGCATTAATGATGGAGATTGGTGAGTAAACCATGCTTATGTGTTACTTAAAACACTAGGTAATAACTCATTGGAATATCTAAGAATGGGGGGGAGGTAAACAGAAGGGCTTTATTTCTAAAATTAACGTTTATTTGTGTTTGTTTCTATAATAGTTCCCATTTGCGGCCTATGTGGCACAACTAAAATGGAATCTGACTGCGACTCCGAGTTTGTGATGATGTGCGCATGTGTGACAGAACTCAAGGAGAAGCGCGAGCAGCCTGTGCGTGTGCAGAATGGGTCAAGGACAGTATGGCCTGGCTACTAGAGTGAATGTCAACTTTTTCGAATATCAGCATCGTGAACGTGGGAATTGGACATTGAATATAAAATTAAAGGACACAAGCGGAAGAGGAATGATACAAACAATAAAAACCTTATTTTCTAAATTATAACGATGACTCTGCGGAAATTGAACAATAAGGTGATGAGGTTATGCTCATCCACCCCTCAAATTGACCAATCACGGACAGTTTAATACCCCAAAGTAACAACTTTTAGATAGATAAGTTAGTGAAAAGAGTATAAAAGAGGACGTTTGGAAGTATGAAAAAAGCTTGCTTTTCGATTTTATCTTTGCACCCCGACATGCTGCCGGACTGTGAAACCTTTTCCTATGGCACAAGGACTGTGAAATCTTTCTGTACTTTAACTTTTGATTGGGTGCGGAGTCCTATAAAAAGTGAACATCGAGAGAGACAGAGAGGTATTCTTTGGAAACTATTCTGTCCTTATGCTGATGTCTGCGTTCCGAAACCTTGGTAATATAATATTTTGTTTATTTTCTAAACTATTATGCTAATAAAAAGAATATTTTGAATTATAAAAACTTTTCTTTCCTAGGTTATTGATGTTTAATTGACTTCAATTAGAATTAATAAAATAAAGGTCATATTAGGAGATTTAGGGCCATTTGTAGGTAATCCAAATTTACCGATTCTAAAATACCGAATTTTACCGATTCGGTATTTCAGAATCGATAAATGGTATGTAGTTATTGATTTGGTAAATTTTACTGAATCAGTAAAATTCATTAAATATCGTTTCGGTATTTACCGATTCGGTAATTCCCATTCATTCCTATGGGCCTGGAGGCCCATAAGAATGAATCGGAATTACCGAATCGGAAAATACCGATTCGGTAAAAAGGGGAATACATTCAAGGGTGGCAGGGTGTCACATTAACACCCTGTTGCAACCCTGAATCGTGCATGTGTGCACATGTGGCACACATACATGCCCTAAGGGCATGTATGTCTGCCACATGGCACAGTTAAAAAAGCACAAAATTGCTTTTTTTTAAGGTTTTTGATATTTACCACCAACTTGTAGTTGGTGGTAAATAACAAATCCTTACAGCACATAAGCACTCTTAAATGTGCTTCCTACATACCATCTACCAATTCGGTAAATACTGAATCAGTAAATACCGAATCGGTAACATCGGAATCGGTATTTACCGATTTGTATTTACCGAATAGGTATTTTTTGGGCTCCTACATCTCGATAGCCTAAATACAGGTCGGTAACGGAAAATTTGCTGAATTCCAGCCGTTACCGACCGGTATTGGGCTACCTACATCTGGCCATTAGTCTCTAAATAAAAATTAAATAAATGGTGAATTAAGCTGGTCTTTTTGTCCTTTAGTTAACTTTTACTGGCAGAACCATTGACAAATAATGGTGGTGTGTTTAAATGTTTTCTTAAATCAAACCAGGTATTAGAAGTAAAACTGCAGATGTATATAATGTATGAAATTAAGTATTGATTTAGACACTCCACTATAATCCAGCAGCTCTCCTTTGGTCTTCACCGAATTCTCGGAGCAGCGTAAATTTGTGTATGAGTGACTCGCAGTGTTATGGGCCCCACTGATGAGTAATGCATAAATAGCTCTCTGGGATAACGTGACGGTTTACGGAGAATTTCTGGAGTCGCGCTGCATCAGTTAAATACGTGGTACAGATTAACTAGGATATATATATTGTATAGGATAAAGTATACGGAATTTTGATGTTCAGAATTTATGACTAACATCTGTTGAGTTCGTATTGCGTTATATGCAGTCTGGAAAAAGCTTCAGGAAAGTGTGGGAAGCTGGTCACTCTGTCTGCAGGTAGAGTAAGTGTGGCAAGTGAAGTCGCACATCACATAGTCTGTTTCAAAGTGGTGACATTGTCGTATGTTACAAGTTTAGGGACCTTTACGTGTAATAGTGGTGAATGTATAGCGAAGGCAACCTGTAAAATCTTGAACTTGAGTATAGGGACCATTGTGTATTCTGTCTTAAAACTAAACCCTGAGAAAGTAATAGAGTTTAACCTAAGCTTGAGAGAAGGGTAAGGTAGGGGAAAGTGCTACTTTATCGGCGAAAGTAAAATTCTGTGGTAAAGAAGAGGTATGGGCTGTCTACTGAAAATACAGAATACTTGTGTGATTGAGGAAACTATCACTTTGGTTTTAGCGAAAAAGACGAGTTGGAGTTGTTTTATGTGGTTACTAACTGATTTTAGCTGTATAAGAGTGTAAATATGGTGTGCCGATTAATTTTGTAAAGGAGGGGTCAGTTGAAGCCGCAGAAGCCAGAGCAGGGCTGACGTCAAAGATGTCGTTCTGGGATTGGTCCCTGTGACAAAGACAGAGTAAGGGGTGATTGGTACATCAGTTAAAGCAGCGAAGTAATTGGTTTAGCACAAACGAAATGTATCTTGTTCTAATTGGTGCGTTAGTGTGAACCGCGCTTTGATAGACTGTTGTTACTAAGCAGTTTTCGGAAGAGGGCGCGATCGTTTAAAAGTCAGGAAATTAACAGAACAATTGAGTTTTATTATGTAGTGGAGAAAGCAAAACCTTCATGGTTTCAAAAATTGAAAAATGTGTTTAAAAAGGAAAAGACAATTGCGAAAAGAGAGGGAAAATTTCTTCCTCCGCCTAAAAAGCCTGCATCATACATGATGACAAAATATGGCTACCATACGTGTATATAGTTAGAAATTGGGCCAGATATACCAAAAAAGATGGTGCATTAGCTTTCCCAGAAGTAGAATTTTTCAGTCCTGCAGTACTAAGAAATTTGAGAGACAAAATGATGTAGCTTGAACCAAGACCTAGACCGACTCAATTTGGAGCATTGGCTGAGTGGGAAGATGAGATGCATGATTTGGAGCGAGACAGGTTTGAGGATTTTATAGGACCAAAGAATAGATTTCGTAGATTTTGGAGAGAAAATCATGAGAATAGAATGCGGAGATGGGGAAATGCTAATATGTGTGATGGGATGTTTCCAGATAGAATGGTTGATGAAGGGGTAGGACGAAAATGCATGGAAAAGAGAAATAATGTGGAGACAGAAAGGAAATGTTATGTGCATTGTGAGTCAAAGGATACAGTGCTGAGGAGATAATACATAGAAGACCACCACCATATCAACCAAGTTCTATAGGTACGACCTCAAATGCTCCACCAATAGAGGATAGGTTTGCAGAAACCCCTAGGCGATTTTCAAAGTTCAGAGATCTTCCAGAAAGATTAGAAATAAGATATGATTCTAATGCATCATTAATAGAATCCAGACTTACTGCTACACCTAAGCAAAGTGATGAAACAAGAAAAAATGTGGTTAGAGTACAGAAGCGAATTGAAAAGCAACCAAGTACTTCTGAATATATACGTTCAACAAATGAATTAACTAAAAAGATACAAGAACTCACTAAAAATATAGAAGCTATAACTGTCCCGGTAACAATAGGTCCTGTAATTCCAGTGTTTGAAAATCAGAAAATAAAAGACCCATCTTTAACAATTCCTTTGAATCAAAGTTTGCAAATAGTAAGAGAAAAAGTTTATCCAGAATTGTCAGAAGTTAGGTGTACTAGTCATATGACACCGCCTGATCTCACTTTCAATCTTAAGAATACTGTGCAAAAGGGTTTTTAGAAATTTAGGACTCAGAGGGCGCGCTGCCTAGGTTAGAACGTTACAGTGTGTACAAGGAACATGAAATATCAATGTGTAGTGCGTGAAGAGCAGACGGCAAACACCCTTAACCGTCCAAACAAGTCAAAAGACAAGGCAAAATAACAAAATTAGGCTCTCGCAACTACATGTGTGTTATCAAAACAAGGTACAATGACCAAAAGGCAAAAGATGCGCAGAAGCAGGTTCTTAGGTGTAAATCTTCTTGTCACAGCAAGATGTTTATTTTCTCCAGACTTGAGAATAATGACAATCGCCGACACGTGTTTCGTCGTGTACGGTTGAGTCAACACGACTCTTCAGGGCTTCCACTCCAAATCCAATGTATGGTTGGAGTAAGTCTGGGTCTTTAAAGCTCAGTTCTGGCACTGGGTATTCTGTATGACTATGATATAGTCGATACTGTTGAGAGAGTAATCGGTAGGAATATATGGTTAAGTCTCTCGTCTGTTTTTTGATCGTTTCCCACTGGTAATGATGATTTATAATTATTGCGCTGGGTCTCGCTATGGTGTAAGGCGGAAAGCCGGGAGGGGATTCTAATGATGTGCCAAAACGAGGAAACGGGTGCGTCACCTCTTCGGCGGTATGCCGCTGTAGGCAATCCCTCCTCTGTAGTTTCCCGGCGGTCGTCTCTCGTGTACGCCGAAGAGGTGACGCACCCGTTTCCTCGTTTTGGCACATCATTAGAATCCCCTCCCGGCTTTCCGCCTTACACCATAGCGAGACCCAGCGCAATAATTATAAATCATCATTACCAGTGGGAAACGATCAAAAAACAGACGAGAGACTTAACCATATATTCCTACCGATTACTCTCTCAACAGTATCGACTATATCATAGTCATACAGAATACCCAGTGCCAGAACTGAGCTTTAAAGACCCAGACTTACTCCGACCATACATTGGATTTGGAGTGGAAGCCCTGAAGAGTCGTGTTGACTCAACCGTACACGACGAAACACGTGTCGGCGATTGTCATTATTCTCAAGTCTGAAGAAAATAAACATCTTGCTGTGACAAGAAGATTTACACCTAAGAACCTGCTTCTGCGCATCTTTTGCCTTTTGGTCATTGTACCTTGTTTTGATAACACACATGTAGTTGCGAGAGCCTAGTTTTGTTATTTCACTTTCAATCTTAGTCTTCCATGTAAGTTTCCAACTGGTGCGGAATCTGATTCTGTGACTCCTGAGAAAAGTATAGAGAAAATTGATTTGTCACACACCCCAGTAGGGCCATCAAAACAGGAATTAAGTGATTGGATTAAAACTTTGAAGGTAAAAGAAAACTAACCAAGAATTTTAGATGTGGCTAGACTAAAAATCGACATGGAAGAATTAATAATTGGAACGATTGGAACAGATAAATTGAAAACATACCAAGATGATGAAATAATGTTTATGTGTAAAAGTATTACTTGGAAAACCAAAAATATGTATGACCAATTTAAAAGATTGGAAAGTGAAATGGATGTAGATTTTACAAAGTATAAAGCGTTACAAAAACCCTACAGAGTAGATTTTACAGAAAAAGACATTGAAAACATGAATACCGCAGGAAGAATAACTCAAATAAAAGAATGAATTGTATTGTTGAGAAAATGGGGAGACATTGACAAATCGAAAGTGGTATGGGCAGAGAAAAGAGAAGAAAGTAATGCTAAATCAACATTAGCATTCCCAGTAAGAGAAAAGGAACCCGTAGTAAATGTATTCCCAATGAGAGAAATATCAGGAGGAGGGTATGTACATGTTCCTTGGTCTAGACAGGACATATTATCCTGTACGAATAATTTCACTAGATTAAAAGAAAAACCAGTAGAGTGGTATCGACAGGTGGATTGATTTGTGAAAGTTTCAAAGGTATTATGGGAAGATTTAGATAGATTGTTTGACATAGTGGTACCAGCAGGTCTATGGTCTGATTGCAAAATTACTGTAGACTGGCCTAAAACTGAATATCCACGAGATAAAGTAACAGATGCTCCTGGACCTGAAGTAATGCGAAAATATGAACAAGTAATAGTATTCCTGAAAAATAAAATCCCACCTAAAGAGACCGATTGGGTAAAGATTGATAGAACATTGCAAGAAGCAAAAGAATCAGTACATTTTATGAGAGACTGTTATTAGTGTTTAAACAGTACAGTGGATATGAGGAGTTGAATGAAAAGTATATGAGTAATTTTGTATACCGCTTTGTGTTCCGAATAAGACCGGAAATAGGGGACATGATCAAGCATAATCTGATGGGATGGCAATCCTGTTCCGTGGATGAAGTCTTGAGACATGCAAAATACTGCAGTGATGAAATTGAGGTAAAACAAAGAAAGCTCAAAGAGAAAGCAATGTGGGCACAAGTAAAAGTTGCCGAACATCAAGTAGCTCAATTAGGAAATAAAAGTGCAAAAGGAAATCAGAGCAGAATGAAGGGAAATTTCAGTAAAACAATATTAACAGGAAATTTGGTCGAGCTAAAGAAGAAATATCCATTTCATAATTGCGGCAGGATTAGGCACTGGGGGAAAGAGTGTCAGTATCCACCAAAGGTTAACCCCGAAAATACATCATTGAATCCACAGGTGCAGAATGAGTTAATTCAACAGCCATCACCACAGCAGCAGGTAGTCACTCAATAAAGTAGAGTGCCACAACCTTCACTTCCACACAGTGTAAATCTGCAGAAATACAATGCAGAGACAGGATTCTGCGAAGTGAGTGTGAGTCCGCAGTATTGATTTAAGGTAGACGGGAGTGAGTCAGATGACAGTTTATGACGGTGCCTGAGAGAGGGAGAAGAGTGCGTACTTGGCGCTAGTCTAGAGGTAGATCAATCTGGTCCTTTTGTGAATGTAAATGTGACTTTCCTAGTGGACACAGGTGCTCCAACCGTTCTACTGTAATATCAGTAGAAGTTCAGAATCTTCCTCTCACTAGAGAACATATCCAAGTTTCAGGTGTAGCATACAGGCATATCAAAACATCCCTAACAAAACCAGTTGAAGTAGAAATTGGAAATTTTAAAGACATGCACCAATTTGTGGTGTGGTGTGTGAACCTTCTTGGTAGGGACATTCTGTGCAAAATGAACTGTGCCATTTACTGTTCACCAGATGGCATTGTGCTTCAAACTCCAGATGAAGATGTGTAAAATTACCATGTCACTAATAGAATCATAGAATCAGAGAAGAATAGTATGTTTCCTGTGTTTGATCGAGAAAAGATACCTGATGAATTGAAAGAAGTAGTCAAAGAACAAGTGTGGGATTTCACAGGAGAAGACATTGGATTTATGAAATATGTGGATAATGTGAAAGTTTCTGAGAGATAACAAGTAAGTTACACAAACATCCCACAGTACAAAATGACAGCTGAAATAATTGAAGGAATAACCCTAGTGATAAATAAAATGATTGAAAAAGGAATTTTGAGAGAAATAGAAAGTAGTCCTTGTAATTCACCTATAATGGGACTGAAAAAGCCAAATGGAACGTTTAGAATAGTGCAGGATTTGAGAAAGGTTAATAAAATTGTTGTTCCAAGTTGTATAATTGTGACAAATCCAGCAGTAATTCTATATCAGAATCCACATGATGCAGAATGGTATACAGTCATTGACTTATGTAATGCGCTTAAGGTGATCATGGCTTGCACACAAGGCTTTCCTTCACTGCGGAGCATTTCTCTTTCATGGCGTTCTTTCTTCTGTGCTGGTGGGATACCGGCCACATAGCGCCCTGACTGAGAGAGGCGCTCCCTGAACTCTAACCGCTTCCCTTTGGGGGACTGCAAGTCCCAGGACTCCTTCTGGCCCAGCACACCTGGCCCGGACCACCGCCACGCCCGTAGCCTCAGGCGCCTACAAAACAACTTGCCGCACCCGCTAACGTGGGTGCTGCTGCGTTTAAGGTGATCATGGCTTGCACACAAGGCTTTCCATCACTGCGGAGTATTTCCCTTTCACGGCGTTCTTTCTTCTTTGCTGAGGACTTACCTGGTGGGATACCGGCCACATAGTGCCCTGACTGAGAGAGGCGCCCCCTGAACTCTGACCGCTTCCCTGTGGGGGACTGCAATTCCCAGGACTCCTTCTGGCCCAGCACACCTGGCCCGGACCACCGCCACGCCCGTAGCCTCAGGCGCCTACAAAACAACTTGCCGCACCCGCTATCACGGGTGTTGCTGCGCTTAAGGTGATCGTGGCGTGTACACAAGGCTTTCCTTCACTGCGGAGCATTTTTCGTTCAGGGTATTCTTTCTTCTTTGCTGAGGACTTACCTGGTGGGATATCAGCCACATAGCGCCCTGACTGAGAGAGGCGCTCCCTGAACTCTAACCGCTTCCCTTTGGGGGACTGCAAGTCCCAAGACTCCTTCTGGCCCAGCACACCTGGCCCGGACCACCGCCACACCCGTAGCCTCAGGCGCCTACAAAATAACTTGCCGCACCCGCTGTTGCGGGTGCCGCTGCGCTTAAGGTGATCATGGCGTGCACACAAGGCTTTCCTTCACTGCGGAGCATTTCCCTTTCACGGCGTTCTTTCTTCTTTGCTGAGGACTTACCTGGTGGGATACCAGCCACATAGCGCCCTGACTGACAGAGGCGCCCTCTGAACTCTGACCGCTTCCCTGTGGGGGACTGCAAGTCCCAGGACTCCTTCTGGCCCAGCACACCTGGCCCTGACCACCGCTACTCCCATAGCATCAGGCGCCTACAAAACAACTTGCCGCACCCCCTGTCGCGGGTGCCTCTGCACTAAAGGTGATCGTGGCGTGCACAGAAGGCTTTCCTTCACTGCGGAGAATTTCTCATTCACGGCGTTCTTTCTTCTTTGCTGAAAACTTACCTGGTGGGATATCATCCACATAGCGCCCTGACTGAGAGAGGCGCTCCCTGAACTCTAACCGCTTCCCTTTGGGGGACTGCAAGTCCCAGGACTCCTTCTGGCCAGGCACACCGGCCCGGACCACCGCCACGCCCGTAGCCTCAGGCGCCTACAAAACAACCCGCCGCACCCGCTATCGCGGGTGCCGCTGCGCTTAAGGTGATCGAGGCGTGCACACAAGGCTTTCCTTCACTGCGGAGCATTTCTCATTCTGGGCGTTCTTTCTTATTTGCTGAGGACTTACCTGGTGGGATATCGGCCACATAGCGTCCTAACTGAGAGAGGCGCTGCCTGAACTCTAACCGCTTCCCTTTGGGGGACTGCAAGTCCCAGGACTCCTTCTGGCCCAGCACACCTGGCTCGGACCACCGCCACGCCCGTAGCCTCAGGCGCCTACAAAACAACTTGCCGCACCCGCTATCGCGGGTGCCGCTGTGCTTAAGGTGATCATGGCGTGCACACAAGGCTTTCCTTCACTGCGGAGCATTTCCCTTTCACGGCGTTCTTTCTTCTTTGCTGAGGACTTACCTGGTGGGATACCAGCCACATAGCGCCCTGACTGAGAGAGGCGCCCCCTGAACTCTGACCGTTTCCCTGTGGGGGACTGCAAGTCCCAGGACTCCTTCTGGCCCAGCACACCTGGCTCGGACCACCGCCACGCCCGTAGCCTCAGGCGCCTACAAAACAACTTGCCGCACCCGCTATCGCGGGTGCCGCTGTGCTTAATGTGATCATGGCATGTACACAAGGCTTTCCTTCACTGCGGAGCATTTCCCTTTCACGGCGTTCTTTCTTCTTTGCTGAGGACTTACCTGGTGGGATACCAGCCACATAGCGCCCTGACTGAGAGAGGCGCTCCTTGAACTCTGACCGCTTCCCTGTGGGGGACTGCAAGTCCCAGGACTCCTTCTGGCCCAGCACACCTGGCCCGGACCATCGACACGCCCGTAGCCTCAGGCGTCTACAAAACAATTTGCGGCACCCGCTCTCGCGGGTGCCGCTGCGCTAAAGGTGATCGTGGCATGCACACAAGGCTTTCCTTCACTGTGGAGCATTTCTCATTCAGGGCGTTCTTTCTTCTTTGCTGAGGACTTACCTGGTGGGATATCGGCCACATAGCGTCCTGACTAAGAGAGGCGCTGCCTGAACTCTAACCGCTTCCCTTTGGGGGACTGCAAGTCCCAGGACTCCTTCTGGCCCAGCACACCTGGCCCGGACCACCGCCACGCCCGTAGCCTCAGGCGCCTACAAAACAACTCGCCGCACCCGCTATCGCGGGTGCCGCTGCGCTTAAGGTGATCATGGCGTGCACACAAGGCTTTCCTTCACTGCGGAGCATTTCCCTTTCACGGCGTTCTTTCTTCTTTGCTGAGGACTTACCTGGTGGGATACCGGCCACATAGCGCCCTGACTGAGTGAGGCGCCCCCTGAACTCTGACCGCTTCCCTGTGGGGGACTGCAAGTCCCAGGTCTCCTTCTGGCCCAGCACACCTGGCCCGGACCACTGCCACGCCCGTAGCCTCAGGCGCCTACAAAAGAACCCGCCGCACCCGCTTTCGCGGGTGCCGCTGCGCTTAAGATGATTGTGGCGTGTACACAAGGCTTTCCTTCACTGCGGAGCATTTCCCTTTCACGGCGTTCTTTCTTCTTTGCTGAGGACTTACCTGGTGGGATACCGGCCACATAGCACCTTGACTGAGAGAGGCGCTCCCTGAACTCTGACCGCTTCCCTGTGGGGGACTGCAAGTCCCAGGACTCCTTCTGGCCCAGCACACCTGGCTCGGACCACTGCCACGCCCGTAGCCTCAGGCGCCTACAAAACAACTTGCCGCACCCGCTATCGCGGGTGCCGCTGTGCTTAAGGTGATCATGGCATGTACACAAGGCTTTCCTTCACTGCGGAGCATTTTCCTTTCACGGCGTTCTTTCTTCTTTGCTGAGGACTTACCTGGTGGGATACCAGCCACATAGCGCCCTGACTGAGAGAGGCGCCCCCTGAACTCTGACCGCTTCTCTGTGGGGGACTGCAAGTCCCAGGACTCCTTCTGGCCCAGCACACCTAGCCCGGACCACCGCCACGCCCGTAGCCTCAGGCACCTACAAAACAAATTGCCGCACCCGCTCTTGTGGGTGCCGCTGCGCTAAAGGTGATCGTGGCGTGCACACAAGGCTTTCCTTCACTGCGGAGCATTTCTCATTCACAGCTTTCTTTCTTCTTTGCTGAGGACTTACCTGGTGGGATATCAGCCACATTGCGCCCTGACTGAGAGAGGCGCTCCCTGAACTCTAACCACTTCCCTTTGGGGGACTGCAAGTCCCAGGACTCCTTCTGGCCCAGCACACCTGGCCCGGACCACCGCCACGCCCGTAGCCTCAGCTGCCTACAAAACAACACGCAGCACCCGCTATCGCGGGTGTCGCTGCGCTTAAGGTGATCGTGGCGTGCACACAAGGCTTTCCTTCACTGCAGAGCATTTCTCTTTCACGGCGTTCTTTCTTCTTTGCTGAGGACTTACCTGGTGGGATACCGGCCACATAGCACCTTGACTGAGAGAGGTGCTCCTTGAACTCAGACCGCTTCCCTGTGGGGGGCTGCAAGTCCCAGGACTCCTTCTGGCCCAGCACACCTGGCTTGGACCACCGCCACGCCTGTAGCCTCAGGCGCCTACAAAACAACTTGCGGCACCCGCCGTTGCGGGTGCCGCTGCGCTAAAGGTGATCATGGCGTGTACACAAGGCTTCACTTCACTGCGGAGCATTTCTCATTCAGGGCGTTCTTTCTTATTTGCTGAGGACTTACCTGGTGGGATATCGGCCACATATCGCCCTGACTGAGAGAGGCGCTGCCTGAACTCTGACCGCTTCCCTCTGGGGGACTGCAAGTCCCAGGACTCCTTCTGGCCCAGCACACCTGGCCCGGACCACCGCCACGCCCGTAGCCTCAGGCGCCTACAAAACTACTTGCCGCACCCGCTATCGCGGGTGCCGCTGCGCTTAAGGTGATCGTGGCGTGCACACAAGGCTTTCCTTCACTGCGGAGCATTTCCCTTTCATGGCGTTCTTTCTTCTTTGCTGAGGACTTACCTGGTGGGATACCGGCCACATAGCGCCCTGACTGAGAGAGGCGCCCCCTGAACTCTGACCGCTTCCCTATGGGGGAATGCAAGTCCCAGGACTCCTTCTGGCCCAGCACACCTGGCCCGGACCACTGCCATGCCCATAGCCTCAGGCGCCTACAAAAGAACCCGCCGCACCCGCTATCGCGGGTGCCGCTGCGCTTAAGGTGATCATGGCATGTACACATGGCTTTCCTTCACTGCGGAGCATTTCTCTTTCATGGCGTTCTTTCTTATTTGCTGAGGACTTACCTGGTGGGATATCGGCCACATATCGCCCTGACTGAGAGAGGCGCTGCCTGAACTCTGACCGCTTCCCTCTGGGGGACTGCAAGTCCCAGGACTCCTTCTGGCCCAGCACACCTGGCCCGGACCACCGCCACGCCCGTAGCCTCAGGCGCCTACAAAACTACTTGCCGCACCCGCTATCGCGGGTGCCGCTGCGCTTAAGGTGATCGTGGCGTGCACACAAGGCTTTCCTTCACTGCGGAGCATTTCCCTTTCATGGCGTTCTTTCTTCTTTGCTGAGGACTTACCTGGTGGGATACCGGCCACATAGCGCCCTGACTGAGAGAGGCGCCCCCTGAACTCTGACCGCTTCCCTATGGGGGAATGCAAGTCCCAGGACTCCTTCTGGCCCAGCACACCTGGCCCGGACCACTGCCATGCCCATAGCCTCAGCTGCCTACAAAAGAACCCGCCGCACCCGCTATCGCGGGTGCCGCTGCGCTTAAGGTGATCATGGCATGTACACATGGCTTTCCTTCACTGCGGAGCATTTCTCTTTCACGGCGTTCTTTCTTCTTTGCTGAAGACTTACCTGGTGGGATACAGGCCACATAGCGCCCTGACTGAGAGAGGCGCTCCCTGAACTCTGACCGCTTCTCTGTGGGGGACTGCAAGTCCCAGGACTCCTTCTGGCCCAGCACACCTGGCCCGGACCACCGCCACGCCCACAGCCTCAGACGAGATTTAACCGCCATAACATCCCTGCTGCGCGGGAGCATCCCTGGAGAAGCCCGGGACAAGGGCGGGACCGTTTGTGGCCGTTAGTGGCCGGGTGAGGCTGGGCTGGGCCACCTTTTCTTGGCTAGTTGGTTCTTTGCTGTAGCACTTTTACAGGTTGTCCTACGATCTTGTACACTGACTTTTGTATAACCTTGAGTTGGTGTTAATTAAGTACCGCTGACACATAGAAATACTTGCTAGAGGAGTCCCATCTCTCTAGGGCACCATATTGTACTGTCTTAGTGTAGGATTCTGTAAGCATTAGCATCGTAATCTGTACCTGATTTTGTGTTATCAATCTTTCACTAAGAGTGCTTAAGAATGGTAAGGCGTAACCCCCCAAGATCTGCCCCTGCATCCAAGCAAAATGCAGCCGCAAATCTTCAGCTTCCCAGCCTTACAGCGATAGATCGCATGCTGCAAAAAACCATCGGGGTGGTGGCAAACGCCATAGAAAGTACAGAATGCCACCTCTCACTTCCTGCGCGTTCTCTTTCCCCTCTGCCCTCCTCTAACATATCGATGTTCACCACCAACACCCAAGATTCAATTTTGGCACCTTCCTTTGTTACTCTTCCAGGTGCTCGCCACGACTCATTAACCCAGGTTGTAGCCCCTGAGATGAGCAATGTATCCCTTGAGATCTTACCTCCATCCCTTCCTGATAGGTTATCTCAGACCCGACTACTCTTTTATCTCAGGTAGATGTTCCCAAAGATAATGAGAATTGTGAAAGGCCACTAAGCTCAACTTCGATTTCTGAGGCAGATCAAAGTACAAGTAGTGGCAGTCCGCGTGTGACTACCAGAGGCGGCTGGCTAGGCGTGGGTTGGAACTCGCTATCAGAGAAGTCCTCACTGCCCAAAAGACCAAGGGGAACGTAGGTGGCAACAGGATAAAGAAAGTGGCTGCTAAACATGGAGGGCCCGATTCACAGAATGAACTTAAGACTCAATCCTAAACTTACTACTATTTTGGTATTCACAGAATGCACTTACTACTTTTGGCATTCACAGAATGAACTTACTACTTTTGGTATTCACAGAAGTTAGGATTTTGTCTTAAGTTTGTCTTAAAACAGACTTAAGACAGACTTAAGACAAAATCCTAACTTCTGTGAATACCAAAAGTAGTAAGTTCATTCTGTGAATGCCAAAAGTAGTAAGTGCATTCTGTGAATACCAAAATAGTAGTAAGTTTAGGATTGAGTCTTAAGTTCATTCTGTGAATCGGGCCCAAAGTATCACAGGAGAGGAATGATAGCAGCTATATATTTGATGTTGCAACTACCCTAGCTGAAAGCAGAGGTCCACCAACTAGTGAATGCTTCTGGCAAAGAATGAAGGCTCTGCTGGAGAAACCCTCTGCTCCAGCAAACCGTGGATCTACTAACATTAACATCGGCGCGCTACCTAGTGATAGCCTTAACTTGGATAGTTCATCAAGTCCCCCAAAAGATATCCCTCTTATCGCCCATATTGAACAGATCGTGAAGTCCCTTATATTGCTGGTTTTTGAGAGGGTAAAAGCCTTATCAAAAAGGCTTGATAGTTTTGAACAAGGGACTCTCGATAACTTCTTCGCTGTGAAGGCATTAATCAAGCTACATTCCAAAAATAGTCTCATCTCTGCTGAACAGAAGCTGATAGATTCTCCACAGATAGGTAACAATGTACCCCTAAACCAAAAAGATGTTCCTGGGCCAACGAGTGGAAATAATTCCCCAGTAATAGCTACTAAAAAGGGTAGTAAATCAAGTAAACAGTTAGCAACCAAAAGGAATAAGGGACATGGTACTAGTGCACCTACACATATCCAGCTAGACAAAAATGTCCCCAGCAATGCAGCAATTGAAGGAGACAAGGGAATTAGTGCTAGTGTACCCACGCAGACCCAGAAAGATAAAACTATATCCAGTAATGCAGCAAAACAGAGCAAAGACTTGGCCCAAAAATCTGATGCTAATGATAGCGCATGTAGTAGATCTCCCCACATTGACTTGCCTCCTGCAAGTATGCCCTATGTAGTTGTCTTAACGGGAGTTCCCCGGCTACTGCCGGGTAAAATAGAATCATACACTGAACTCAAAAACAAAACTACATTCTGGCTAGACAATAACAGGCCTTTGCCGAGGCAATTTGATGGAAAGGTTTTGTTTGCTAGAAGAGTTGGCTGGGTGGGCAGTAGGGCAAAGGATATCCCTTTAATATCCTAGTTAATTTTCGGGATACGCGCGCCGTAAGGTCTATCTGCAACCATCAAAATGAGTATGGCAACAGTGGAATAAGAACATTTGGCTTGGGGCATTTTTATCCACAGCAAGCACCTCAGACCCAATAGCAGAACTATGGAAATCAACCCTGGGGAGGGCCTCCTGACGATTATTGCATCTATCCCATCCCAAACTTTGGTAGTAGGCCAGATTGTTATTGTCTCAGCTTAGGGTACTGACATAGCGATCTTTTACATTCCAATACAGCATACAGTCCATCACGGAGATTGCCTGACCACAGCAGTGCAACTAATTGACCAGAGAGATGCCCCGGCTTTGTGTGTTCCTTCTTTGCTGCCTCGGGCTACTGAGCCAGCTGGAGCAGAGCCGAACCCACCAAGTGCACAACTGAGCTTCCTACAGAATCAAGTATTGGGAGATACCGAACTAATTAAGATTATCAGTTGGTATATAGCTGGTATTCATAGGAAACTAGGCTTACCAGATTGGAACACCTTAGTGGAGATGTATACGACCTGTATTTTTCAGGAGACTTGGAGCCTGGAACCCATCCACAGAGTAGGTTACACTACCTATTTCTTACTTGCAGTACTCCCAACTACTGGGAGAGGTCGCCCTTCAGGAGGGTTTCTTATTTGGGTAAGCATTTCCCTGGGCTGTCACATCACGCAAAAGCAATCAACTCGCCAGATGTCCTTAGAAACTCACTGAGAGGTCCTAACCGGGGGAGAACCCTTGAGCTAGTTAATATATACGCTAGGGCACTAAAAACGTCTCTTTATCCCCAACAGTAGACATTCTAGAAAGCGAGCTCAGAGATTGTAACAATGGTATGAAAGTACTGGTCGCAGGGGATTTTAATTGTACATATGAGCCACTTGCGACAGAGGATATTTTGGGTCTAGGTGAGGATGACGCAAGGAGGGGCATACCCATGTTGACGATCCAACCAATAAAAAGATGGTCACAAAGGGCGATACAGCTGAATGCACTGACCATGGAGTTTGGGCTAAGAGCAGCCAATGGTAGAACTACCTCGGACCCTATGGGTGCTAATACATACAATAGGGTGAACCATATGTCAAGGATTGATTACATCCTCCTTGATTTTAGACTCTGGAAGTTCGTCCTGGATATGGTTGTTTTATCCACTGTAGATAGTAACCAAAATTTTCTTTCCTTAACCCTTAAACACTTGTGGGACAGAAAAGATGATGTATCAACACTAAGTAAATTAGAGCCTGCCCCTAAAGTTTTTCCATCTAACTGTGGGAGACGCCTCAAGTGGTGCAAAGTAGCTTTGGATGAAGCAAAGGTAGAGGCTATAAATATAGCATTAATAGCTTCACAAAGGGAGCTGGAGACAATTCTCCTAGATTGCACTGACCCCGGTAGGGCAACGTTTGTATTTCAGGATACCACTATGCTGATAGGGATACTATTCCTGAAGCAAGCACGAGAGGGGAAAAGTGTCTGGGTCCCAGAAGCACAAGGGCATGCAGGATTGGTTCACTTCTACATGTAGGCACAAGAAGTCAGCCTTGATTAAGTCTGTTAAAGAGAAGTTGCAACCTCTGATACAGTGTGCTGGAAAAGAGTCCAAGCTGGCAATAACAAAGGCAAAAAAGGAGTGGGAGGACCAGTATTGGCAAACATTAAAAGAGGCAAGTTCTAGTAGGGATGCTAGACGCTTTTGGGATACTATAAGAGCTAGAAATAGACCAGATAGCGACCTCATTACATGTAATATCACCGGCCAGGCATGGTTCGACCACTTCTCAAACTGTACACCTGCCTGCAAGGGTCTAGTGCCTTAGTTCCATCTAATTTTTATTTACCTCTTGGTGAATATGATGAGCTCCCTTTTACAATTAACGAAGTTGAGTATGCGATTAGTCGCATCGTGCCCCAAAAGGCAGCTGGCCCGGATGGCATCCCTAGGGATTTGCTTCGCTCTGATCAGTTGAAATGGGGGAAGCTCATCCACTCTTTGCTTATTGCTATTGATAGAGGTGCTGCCATCCCCGTATTGTGCAAAGGGACCGAGGTTGTGCCTATCTTTAAAAAGGGGCCCAGGGACGACCCTTCCAATTATCGTCCTATAAGCTTGCTAGATTCGACTTAGAAGGTTGTTGGTAAAGTGCTGCTTGAGAGAATCTTACAATGGGTTAATAAAAATGAGATTCTCTCTGACTATCAAGCGGGGTTTAGGGCAGGTACGGGAACTATAGAGCAGACTTTTAGGCTAATGTTAATTTACTGGAAGGTGGTTGTTATAGGCAAAGGCAGTCCTTACCTTGAGTTCATCGACTTAAAGACTGCCTTTGACCTTGTGCCTAGGGAGAGTCTCTGGGGAGTGTTGTCTGATATGGGGTTTCCTCGCAACATTTTGTCCATATTGGTGAGGCTCCATGAAGGGAACTTTGCTCAAGTAAGATGGGGCACAGAGGGTCAGAAAACCAACAGAATCCCAGTAGAGAGAGGGGTTCGCCAGGGATGTGTTCTTGCTCCCACCCTATTTTCACTATATGTGAATGCTGTGGTTGAGCATCTGTTAACAGAACCTTCAGACGCACCATCCCTGGCGGGCGAGCGAATTCCTACCCTCTTATTTGCAGATGATACGCTCTTAATATATAAGACCCCAATGGGCCTCCAAAACCTTCTAGATAACTTCCAGATTTTCTGCTTACAGCGTGGCTTGGTAACAAATACTGATAAAACAAAGTATTTGGTGATGAACCCCCCCAAAAAACTTGGGCGCCCCCCAGCATTGAATCATGTCTTTTTGGAAAGGGTCACTGTGTTCGATTATTTAGGTATACGTATATCGGATACCATCCAGTGGACCACGCATCTTTGCAAAATGCTGTTAACTCACAAGACGGTTGCTGGGGCGCTGGTTAAGGAACAGCGCTCCTCTTCGGTAAGGCCGATTGCCCCTGTTATTGACATTTATAAAGCGTAGGGAGTTAGCTCCGCTCTGTATGGGGCAGAGCTATGAGGCAGAGCTATGGGGGACCGCCAACATAGATCACCTGACTAGGTCCGAAAACAAGTTCTATAGGGACCTTATGCCACTCCCACAGAGCACCCCAATGATACCCTCATTGTTTGATTACGGCTGTCGTTCTATTAATGATGTGGCAAAACTCCGGCCGTTGCTCCTATCGGCCCGACTGTGGCGAGTGCCTGAACTGGCTAAATATGCTAAAGGGTTATCAGAAGTAATGTCATTGCCAGGATGGCATAAAGTAAAGAGGTTGAAAGATGTAAAAGCTGTACTTGGTGAAGCATGGGCTAGTAGGTCCTCTCCCCCCAAGGCAACCCTAAAGATCCTTTACTGGAACTGGGTTGCGTCCAGAATTAGTACTGATCATACTCTGGGTAGACTCACGGACGAGTTCTTAAAGTTTAAGGACTCTCCGTCTCGGGAACTTTATCTCGATATTGTCTGGAAGCCAGCTGATAGGGCTCTTTATTTTAGATTTAGGGTCGGGGCTCTTCCAGTGCACGCCCTAACTGCTCGATGGAAACCCCCTGTCCAAACTACAGCATTTTGCCCTATCTGTCTAACCAGAATAGAAACTGTGGCACATTTTTTGTTTGTATGCCCGGCGTATGCACAGTCAAGGACTGCGCATTTTGATGGCAGACCCGCGGCCATCGTATGCTTGTGGCCTCTCTAAATTTTTATCATGGGCACGGTCCCTTAGAAGTAAAAGGCTTAAGCAAAAGGTTTAATCTGGATTTTTATAAACTTCTTACATATTGTTTTTAAATTCTTAGAATTGGTTGTAAAAATTTGGTGTAAATAGATTAATACTTGTTTTTAACTTCAAATGTGTTTT
Source organism: Lissotriton vulgaris (assembly GCF_964263255.1). Taxonomy (NCBI): domain Eukaryota; kingdom Metazoa; phylum Chordata; class Amphibia; order Caudata; family Salamandridae; genus Lissotriton; species Lissotriton vulgaris. The sequence continues at coordinate 440,957 of NW_028254880.1, read as the reverse complement.
ATAAAATATGTGATGCTTTTATGATATGTTTTTATCGAAATAAAGCCTTTCTGACTGACTGTAATGCATTCTTTTCTGTTCCATTACATCCTGAGAGCCAGCCAATATTTGCGTTCCGGTTTGGAGACCGTATTTTGGCATGGTGCCGAATTCCTCAGGGGTATAATGAGAGTCCATCTATCTTTAATCAATTGCTAAAGAAATCATTAGAGTTTAAGCATGCCTGGAGAATCAGTTCTCGTACAGTACATGGATGATCTGTTGGTGGCATTCAAAAAAAAAGACACTGTTGCATTGCTAAATCATTTGGCAGGAAAAGGACATAAGGTGTCCCATCAAAATTACTTTTCTGTCAGAAAGAAGTACAATATTTAGGTCACAAGATTACTAAAGGAATTAGACAAGTCACCATAGAAAGAATTAAAACAATACAAGGAATGACACCTCCAAAAACACAGAGACAAGTGAGAATGGTTTTAGGAATGGTAGGATACTGTTGACAATAGATTAGTGGATTCTCACTAATAGCCAAGCTTTTACAGAGGTTGACAAAAGCAGATGTAAAAGATCCCATAGAACTGAACAAAGCTGAAATGGAAGCTTTTGAGCAACTAAAAACCAGTCTATGTGTAGCACCCGCATTTGGAATGCCTGACTATGAAAACGAGTTCAAACTGTATTGCAGCGAGAGAAAAGGATGTGCATTATCAGTTTTGATTCAAAGACATGGAAAACTGAGAAAACCAATTTCATATTTTTCAGCTGTTTTAGATCCAGTTGCAAGGGCATTGCCAGGATGTTTAAAAGCAGTAGCAGGCACAAGTGTGAGTCTGGAACAAAGTGAAGGTATAGTGATGGGATTTCCTTTAAGAGTATATGTACCTCATTCAGTGGAGATTCTTCTCACTAGGACAAAAACAGAGTACCTCACTAATAACAGAATGACAAAATATGAGAAAATATTCCTAGGTGCAGATAATGTAACAATTTCACGATGTGTGAATGTGAATCCATCTACACAGTTATCTGATGTTATGGATGTGGAAGTAAGAAATGAAGTTGATCACAATTGTTTGGATGTTATTGAATACTGTACTAGACCAAGGCCTGACATCAAGGATGAACCCTTTCCTGAATCTGATTATGTGATGTTTGTGGATGGCTCATGCTTAAGAACCTATTTAATCTATACATCGAGCCGTTCACTCAGCTTTTAAGGGACGAGGCTAATATTCCATCTTTTAGCTTCGGAGAGTGGGAAAGACGGGTAGCAATGTATGCAGATGACATTATGATTTTTACATCAGACCCGGCAAGAGCATACCCAGAAGGGCAGAAGAATTTGGACAAATATCGGGATATAACATCAATTCTAGTAAAAGTGAGATAATGATTTGGAATATACCCAATATCCAGCTGGGGGCAAAAATATCCACATCGATGCGCTATTTGGGAATTAGAATAACTCAAGAAGTGGCAAATATTGGGCAAACTAACTTGGAAAGGATACACATTGAGACCAACTAAAAAACTTTTAAAATCTTGGTCACATCTACCATTATCAACTATAGGCAGGGTGAACCTGGTTAAAATGTGTATTCTCCCAAAATTCACCTTTATTTTCAATTCTATTCCTATTACCTTTGACTCAAAAATGATTGAAAAATCACAAAGAGAAATAAACTCCTTCATATGGAACTACAAAACCACAAGAATTGCGAGGAAAAAGCTAAGGAGAAGGAGAGAGAAAGGAGGCCTTGCATTGCCAGATCTATTGTACTATTCATGGGCATTCCAGCTATCACACTCAAGAATGCTTTTGAAGATGCCATCTAATCTTGCAACTGATTCTATGTATAAGGCCATGCTAATCGGGGCTAATTTAAAATCGGATAGTTTCATGTTTAAATTTGGATGTCAGAAATACTTCAAAAACATCAAATTAAAAATCGTACAATCATGGGCAAAAAATTGGTACAACATCAGAAAGAAACTGGGTCTCTCATATTATTCCAACTACGCCCCCATTTGGGATTCACCAGGATTGCCACTTTGTCTGAGGGATAGTCTTTCCACCATAATAGAACAAACGGCCAAGCAACCAATCGGTGATAGTGCGCTCTAGAAATACTTTTATAACATAACATAACATAACATAAGATGGGGTCAACTACTCAAAGAAGGCAACCTTATAGATTGGGATGAGTTACACGAATTGGTTGGTGCAGGGTTGTCAAGATTTAAATATATTCAACTAAATAGTTGGGTGAGATCTCAGACTCGTACAGATGCGAACCTAGGGAAAAAAGGCTTAACAGAACAAAAATTGGTGGAAAGAGCTATGGGGGAAAGGAGGTAACTACCTGGTATTGGCAGCTGTTGGAGGAAATTGATGGGGAATTCCAACTCCCAGACGATCTATGGGGAACGGTAATTGGTACCCCATGTGAGGAAAGATGGCAAAACTCTTTTTCTTTACTATACAAAACAGTAAAGCCTTCATGGCTAAGACAAAACCATCTATTCTCTGCACATCGTGCATATAATATAACCCCACTGAAACTATCCAAATATTTACCAAATAAAAAATGTAACAAATGCAATTGGCCAGGGGCCTGTGACATTCATATGTTTTTTGATTGTCCAGACATCCAAAAATTCTGGATTGACGTAAAGGAAACGTTAAATTCTATCCTAAATACATCCCTAGAAATCACCCTTTCTCTTGTCATTTTTGGACTGGAAGATAACATCAAAGGACTGGCAAAGTCCTTTCTCTTCTACGCAATCCTACTGGCGAGAAGACAAATTTGTATAAATTGGGTAGAGAAGACATCCCCATTACACTCTCGGTGGCCTTCCTCCTTATACGAAACATCTAAAATGGATCTAAAAAGAACAACTAGTTAGAGACACATAGCTTTTTGGAACCTTCTAATTAGTTGGAGATGAACCCGGGTTTTTTTTTTCCCGGGTCCAATGATTATGCCTCTTATACTCCTGGACCAGGGCCAGCCAAGTCGTGTTTTAGGTCCTACAGGTTGAAATATACCTAGATTGAGTAAAAAGCAACTATAACTCTTCTTATGGGACATCTCTACTACCAAGATATCAAATCACGTCTACAAGCCGTGCAAGGTGGTTGGTATGCTCCTTACTGAAGAAAAGGCAAATGAGGACAAAAAGAAAAAAAAAAAAAAGAACAGATGAGTGTGCTCTTAGTGGTGCATATGCTGTATTACAGTGGCAGACGTCCTAGAAGCATCTTGTCTGAAAGGAATCCGTTCTGCTCAAATAGCAGAGTTGATTCTTTGATTCGAGCATGTGAACTGGGTAAAGAGATAAGGGTCACCATAGTGACTGACAGTCAGTACGGATTTGCGGTTGTCTATGATTATTTATGGTCAACTGTGGTCACAAAGAGTTTATATGACCTTTACAGAATCCCCCATTAGAAATGCTGAATTTGAGAGAATGTTAATTGATGCAATTCAATTACCTGACAAAATTGCTGTTGTGAAATGTGCAGCTCACAAGAAGGGAGATGATTATGTCACCAGAGGCAATTGGTATATAAATTCGATTGCAAAATACTGTGCCAAAAACCTTGCACCTATAAATCAGGATAGACAAAATTAACATGTTTCAAATCCTTTAATGCTAACCACAGTAGTTGAGACATGGCAGGAAATTAGACAAATGCAGGAAGTAGCCAGTGTAGTAGAGAAGGACAACAGGTTAAAGCAGGATATAGACAGAGAGAAGAAGATGAAATTTGGGTTTATAAAGATGAAAACCAGTAATGACTGATAACATGATTTCAAATGTGGCCCGAACGTACCATGGCCAAGCTCACATTGGAAGGGACTCAATGATAAGGATGTTCAGACAGATATGGTATAATCATAAGTTTAGGATGTTTGCTGAATGCCTGTGTCAGAGATGTCTTGTTTGTCAGCAATTGAATCCAAAAAGAAAAACAGTTATGAGTTTGGTAACCATAAGATGGAAGGGAGGTCCATTTACCCAAATACAATTAGATTTCATAGAACTGCCACCCTGTAAGAGACTTCGATATGTACTTGTGATTATTTGTCTGTTTTCACAGTGGGTGGAAACTTTTTCAACCAGGAGGAACGATGGAGTAACTGTTGCAAAACTACTGTTGCGTGAGATAATACCAAGCTACGGTTTCCCAGTTACTATAGAGACAGATCGTGGAACACATTTTCACAATTAATTAATGTAGATGATTTGTGAAGCACTGGACATTCGTCAGAAATAACACTGTGCTTACAGACCAGGGGCTTCTGGGGTAGTTGAACAAGTAAATGGAACAAAAAAAACAGAATTGCAAAATTGTGTTTGGCCACTGGACGGAAATGGACTGATGCTCTGCCATTTGTTCTAATGACCTTGAGGAGCATACCTGATAAAAGGACAGGATTAAGTCTGCATGAGCTTTTGATGGGAAGAATGATGAGACAAGCATTTGTGCCAGTTGAGAAACTGTTGACTATTAGTGATGTTATCATACTGGATTACTGCAAAAATCTGTCTGACGTGGTAACTTCTGTGTTCCATCTGGTGGGAACTGAGGCAAACACGAAAGAAAAACATCCAGCTCATGATCTAGCTCCTGGAGATTGGGTTTGGATAAAAGTTCACAGGAGAAGAAACTGTTTAGTGCCTCACTGAAAAAAGCAGAGACAAGTTATTCTGGTTAGCACAACAGCAGTTAAATGTGCTGGTGTTAAAAGATCATCAGTACATGCTAGCCATAGCATCTGTGTGCCTGAGCCTGTAAATCCACAAGATGAGGGTGAAAGCAGAACTGATTCAGACTCTGAAGGTGAACCAGAAAAAGATCCAGAAACTGAAGCTCATCCTGTTTGTCAACATCTGGAGATGGCAGATACTAGTTCTGCATCTGAAGGAGAAAGTAAAACTGTTGAAATACCAAATTTTGAAGATCGACTTATAAGTCGAGATTTGGTAGAAACTGATACTAGTAAGGACACTGAGCAAAGTGAAAATAAAACTGATAGTCAAGAGAATACTAAAGGACAGTCTGAAAGCTCTGAAAGTAGGAACCGAAATCTTGAAACTGCTTGAAAGGAAAATCACTCACGATGAGGATGAGCTTCCAAGTACCAGCTATAGAGAAGTTCCTAACAGAGTGAAAGAACTGACCAAAGAAAAAACAAATTCAGAGAAAGAATCAGACCTTATAAAGTTCACCATAAATAAAACTGAACAGAGATCTGAAACTGAGACTAATGGCAGTGATGATGAAACTCAATTAAGGAGAAGTTCTAGAAAAAGAGCTTGGAGAGTAGAACGAAACACTGTCGAACCTAAAATAAAAAGAGTTTGAAAAGGAGATAATTGGCTTAAGGGAACTGATGGACTGAAATTTAAACTGGTTAATAGAGCAAAAGTACAAGAAGATCAAGTAAATGAAATAACCAGTGAAAAGGAGTTGTTGGGAAAGAAAATTGAGATTGTGCAAAGGCCAAAAAGAGTGAGGAGACCAAATCAAAAATACAAGTCACCTGAGTGGACCTATATGGTATTGCCACCAATAAGTGAAGTAAATAGCAGCCAAGAAAACTTGAGTTGCCAAGGTGAAGAAAAAGAAAGTGAGTAAACAGTGACTCATAGAAAGAAAAGAGATATTTGAAAAATGTTGGGAAACTGTGGAAAAGAAAAGCATATAAGAAAACAAGTTTGAAATCTTGATGAAAAAGAACATTGTAAGTGTAAAACAAAGGTAAAAAGAGAGACAATTTAAAGGTGAGAAGAATGTAAAGATCGCTGTGTAAAAAAAAAAAAAAAAAAAGTAACCCAAGCAAAGTGTTCTATTTTTAGAAAATGGTGTAGAATGTGGTTATTATGTACTGGGTTATTAATGTTGTTATGGTTGATTCTAGCTATTATTATTCCTTTTAGAACAGACTTTGAAGAATTGAAAGCAATTGAGAGTATGAAAGAAAAGAATAATGATTTGAAAAATTCATCAAGATAACTCAATTAGTGACTTTTCACGAAACACCTTTTCAAGATTACTATCTGAGTATGTGAGGACCATGGATGCCAGCAACTGCTTTGTCTGTGTGAAGTTGCCAGCATCTATTTCAGAGGGTGTTACTTATCACCACCTTCCATTAACTTATGGAGTTACATGTAGTGTATTAACAAGTCTATTTTATAGAAAAGGGAAGTTACAGTATTATTCTTCAGATTCAGATGATGTATTTGCAAAATTGAAGATTGTAGCTGAATTAAATCAAATTAAGCCCTCCAAAGTTTTTGGAGAATATTTTCTAGAAACACAAGAATTGACACATGATTATGCATTTAAACACAAATTGACTTGTACAATGAGAAATGATGTTTGAGGATTATAATATTGAGGGACATAATGTAAATGTGGCTATAAGTATAGATGCACCATTATTAGGGAAATTATGTATTTGGCGAGATAACACTTTGTATGCCAATTATTTTGTGGGAGTGAGTCATTGTGAAGATACTAATTTCATAAAAGGGGGTTGGGGATTTAAAGGTGGTAATGACCCAGTTTTTCCTGGTATCTATTTTCTGTGCGGGAACAAAGCTTATTATAAGTTACCAGACCATTGGTATGGGTCCTGTTATATAGGCTTGGTCTTTCCTAAAATTTTCCATGTAGGTAGAGGTACTAACGGAATTCATGAAATAGGTGGCGATCGCCTAGAAACCCAGGGTCTAGGGATAGGTCTTCCGCCCTATTGTGATTAGGGGTAGGCGGAATTTGCGTAGTCGGGCTACACAAAGCTACACGAAACGGTAAAAATCTACCCGAGGATGCGCAGAGTTCCGCGAACACACGTAATTGATTATATGTTCCGCACTATTGTGATGTGGCGGCGATCGCTAGAAACCCAGGATCTAGGGTTATGTGTTCCGCCCTATTGTGATGCGGAGGCGAGCGCCATGAAACCCAGCGTCTAGGGTTATGTGTTCCTCCGTTTTGTGATGCACGGGCGATCGCCTTGAAACCCAGGGTCTAGGGTTATGTGTTTAGCCCTATTGTGATGTGGCTGTGAACTCCTTGAAATGCAGGGTCTAGGGTTATGTGTTCCTCCCTATTGTGATGCGGAGGCGATCGCTTTGAAACCCAGGGTCTAGGGATATATGTTCCTCCCTTTTGTGATGCGGCGGCGATCGCCTTGAAACCCAGGGTCTAGGGGTATGTGCTCTGCCCTATTGTAATGATGCAGCGATCGCCTTGAAACCTATGGTCTAGGCTTATGTGTTCCTCCCTATTGTGATGCGGCGGCGATCGCCTTGAAACCCAGGGTCTAGGGATAGATGTACCGCCCTATTGTGATTAGAGGTGGGCAGAATTTACTTAGTCGCGTTACGCAAATCTACGCAAAATGGTAATAAATCTCTGCGAGCATGCGCAGAGTTCCGCGAACAAACGGAATTGCTTGTTTCGCCTGTTCGCAATGCTTTTTTCCTGTTCGCAAACGCTGTTTGCATGCTTGGGGAGAAATATCTTGCGAACATGCATTTTGAAAGCGCGAAAGCGCAAACAATTCCGCGTAGCAGTGGATCGTAGAATTTTTGGCAATTCCGCGTTCTCTACGAAATTCAAAATTACCCAAATTCAGCAAATTCTGTGAACGGAGCGCAATTTACTGCCCATGCCTAATCAAAATCCGATTTTGCGATTCTCAAATTGCGATTAATTGCGAACCGCAATCTGAGAATTGCAAAACCCGGTGTAAATTAAACTTTGCTAATATTTAGCGACTCTCAAAAAATCACAAAAATGTAATGCGAATACATATATAGCGATTCTTTAATTGCTAAATCGCAAATCAGGAAACGCAGATCTGCTAATCGGCAATTTAGGTGCAGCTTGAAGACATCACAACCAGGAAGTGTGACTGCCCATTCTGCACCTGATTGCCAGCAGCTGAGTGAGAGGCTGAGAGGAGAGCTGAGCCACTTGTGCGCTGCTTCTGAGTGAAGGAGAAATGGACTCACAGGAGAAACAGCAGCAGGAGGAGAATGCCAGAAAGAGAAAGCAAAAATGTAGTGAAAGGGAGCAGGACCCAAGAAATGGTTCTGAGCCATGAACTCCTGTTTGGAAAACAATCATTGCATGTGCCTGAGGCAAGCAAAACGAAAAGCTGAGCAGACATCCAGAAGAAGGTAAATTCTACTGGTGTGACCCACCACACTGTTGAAGACCTCAGGAAGCGGTGGTCTGACAAGCGCAAGAGACCTAAAGAAAAGCTGGCTACCAGGCTAGTTGAGGCAAGGAAGACCAGTGGTGGGATGTCCATTTTTACAGATTCCACGCTTTTAGAGGAGTTGGTTGAGGGCACCCTTCTGCCAGAGTGTGTGAGTGGCATGGCTGACCTGGACAGCTCCGACCATCAAGACACCAAACAAGGTAAGAACCATGCTAACACTCCCCTGATACATCACCCCACCACATACACATCCAGTAAACACACAGGCACTAAACATGAATGCAGCTCCAGTGCATGCATTTCAGCACACCCAGAAATGCATTATGGGAGATGTAGTCACATGCACCAAGCAATGGAGCAGTGACACCCATCAAGCTACAATCAGAATGTGTGTATCATGAAAGGCAAAAAACAGACAGATAGGACCCATGTAACCCCAAACTGAAATATTTATTGCGAAACAAATGCAAGGCAGGACAGCAAATTAATGTGTGCATTTGCATCCACAGCACCACCAGAAACACAGCAATCCATGGCAGGAGAGGAGGAGGCATCCCACTAAAAAGAACAGTCAGGGCTAGAGGAGGAGGAGGAAGGCTCACTAGTAATCCCAATGACACACAGGCGGCGCCTTGTTGTACTACCACTGCCACCACTGGAGGTAGATTAACTGGACACAACTGTCGAGGGTCAGCAAGTCCAGGGCCAGCATGCCTCAACTCCCACAGCACAGCACCCTGCTCGTCCTACCACAGGAATGTCATCCAGGCGCAGTGCATGGCCATCTACCAGCACTGCTGATGCAGGCGAAGGATCGGTATTTTCAGGGCTCGAGGGCAATATGCTCAAGGTACAGAGCCTGAAAGCCAAGGCAGTAAAATCAATATAGCGCCAATTGGCAGCATACAACAACATGACCCAAATGAGGGAGGGTGTCATGGCTGGTGCCACGGAAGTAATGTGCGCAGAGATGCAGCGAGACCGTGCAGCGAGGCTTAGAGAGAGACAGTGCTACCACAGATGCCAGGACATATACACAAAGGCTGTTAACTGAATGTCCACTGCTACATCAGTGCTGGCACGTTGCTGTGTCAGCATGCAGCATGAGATGGCACACTGCTGCCAGGTTGTAGCTAGTGGCCTTGTACAAGTTACGCATGCTGTGGACCAGCTATGGGAAGTAGCCATAGGTGGAACAGGACCCCTCCGCTGACTGGAGGAAGATGGGCAATCCAGCAAGAGCAGCATCACTCCCCCTATCCCACAGGACAGACGTCATAGTGCGCATCAGGGGAAATCATACGATGCCTCAGGGGAGAGCGGTGGGAACCCTGAGAGAGGAGCAACAAGCAGTGTATGTGGACAGTGAAGAGCCATGAGTGGCACATGACACTGGGTGAGGCAGCCCATTGCATGTTTACTCATATTTGTTAAAAAGACTTGCAATGTGCTGTGAACATGTGCAATCTATTTGGTCTAACATAGTGTGCACGTCAGGCTGTGTGAAGGTAACTTTCCTGCTCTGAAGGAAATAAAACAAAGTTTTGTACCAATCTGTGGCATTGTGTCATCATTACTCACCTAGAAACAGTACTGTGGGATTTCATCTTGCCTCAGGCAGCCGGCAGCCTCACCAACTCCACCGGCTGGCCTGTATCGAGGAGCTGGCCCCTCCTCATCTGATGAGTTTGTATCTGTAAGACCCACTGGGGTGCCTTTCTTGGTGTCGATGTTGTGCATCATGGTACACGCAACCACAATTTTGCAACATGTCTCGGGCTGCACTGTAATGCTCCTCCACTCTTATGTAGGCAGCGGAAATGGCTTTTAAGAATTCCAAATGTGTTCTCAATGGAACAGCAGGTGGCTCTGTGGGCACTGTTGTACCTCCGCTCCCCAGCAGTGGCTGGATTCAGGTACGGAGTCAGGATGAAGTCGCGGACATCATACGCGCTGTCACCTGCAGGGTGAGAAGAATCAGATTAAATACTGTCCTGCTACTGCTGTGCTGTACTGGCGTGTCCTTATGGCCAATGCATTCACCTAGTAGGTATCCCTTAACAAACTACCCATTTGTGAGTCGTCGGTGAATACCACTGTGGCGAAAGATGAATGATCCGTGGGTGCTGCCCCGGTATTTCACAACTATGTCAGTAATGATATGTTTGGCATTCCACACTACCTGTATGTTCACAGAATGGTAGCACTTGCAATTCCTGAACACATACTCATTCTGTGAGGGGGGAAAAAGCGACATGGGTCCCATCTATGCAGCCAATTACGTGGGGGAAATGTTCTATCTGGTACAACTCCTGCTTGTTCTGCTCCAGTGCCTGTTGTGTCTGGGGAATTGGATGTGGTGATGCTGCCTCTCTACCATTACATCAAGGAAAGCGTGGAAGAAGCACAACAGTGCACGCCGAGAGACTCATCCTGCAGTGGCTATCACCCCCTGGAAACTCCCTGATGCCAGTAAGTGCAGTGAGCACAAGACCTGTACATGGGTGAGGATGGTGTGTGTCCTGCGTGTTGGGTGTTCTAGTACAGATTTGAGCTCCTCTATTAAGTCCAGGATGTTGTTCTCGTCCAGCCTGTAGTTCACACGGATCTCCTCCACAGTCCGCTTCAACAAGGTAATGCGCGGTCTGAGGATCCTTTCCTGGCTTCTCCTTCTGTGTGCAGCAGCTCTGATTCGCAGCCTCCTGGCTATCACATACAGCCCAGCCATTGTGGAAAGCCACAGTGGCATTGTGGGCCTCTTTAAATAGATTGCAACTGGTTACCACCTGCTCATACTTGGTGGTAATTGCGATTAGCAAAATTGCGAATTTCATAAAATCGCTATTTGTGATTTTTTCATGCATTTCATTTTGCGACTTCGCAAGTTGAGAACTCCTTAATTGCGTTTTTCGCAACTGCTGTGTCGCAGATTGCGAATTCACATTATAGTCGCACAATCTAGTATTTGCAAAATTGCTAATCGCTAATTTTGCGATTAGCAATTTTGCGCTCAGGATGCCTCTCATACATCAGGATTCTCTGTTTTGCGATTACAAACACCAGTTTTTTTGCGATTCACAGAGTGTGCGATCGCAAAACAGCTTCATACATATGGCCCTTGGTCTCTGATGATCTCATCTCTAAGATCCTTAATTTTGCATGTAACAGCCAGTCTTCTCTAAATAGCAACATATTACACAATTGACACACCTAGTTCTTGTGCATCTGAGAAAAACGTACGTGTCTCTATCACAATACTGAGCATTTTGCCGTAGTCCTCTTCTAACGCTGCTAAAGCTTCCTCATAAACATTAGTTTCGTCACCTGAACCATCTGCTTCTCCAATTGCAGGTTTTGGTAACGTGTTTAGTACCTTCCTACCCTCAACACTTAAGCAATTTTTTAATATGGCTCATTTTTTTTTTCCATTACAAGAAACTTTATTTCGGTCGATGTAGACCATAAAAAGTAATTAATACAGACGGTTGCAGAAAAAAGACATAACAAAGCCAATACATAGAGATAAAATACAAACCAAACCTGATTATTGACAGCATTAAAATTCATCAGAGGATGGAGGGTCAAAAAATACAAAGCTTCTTCTCTGCCTCCGGCGACTACCACACAGATACCCTGAATAAGGCCACAAACATCATAAAAAGATTGCCACATATAATTTTGGTACAATCGAATTTCAGTTCATCAATACTTTTTTTTGGAATGTAAAAAGGATTAGAACATTGGAATGTTGGGAGCTCCATTGCAGACAATGGAGTGCTCCATGCTTCTACAGGCCGGTAAAGGCCCGCAGAGCAACATTCCAATGTTCTACAAAGGCTTCTGGAAGCTCGAGGGGATTTATATCCCCTCGAGCTTCGAGAACCTTTTGTTTAATTTGTTAGAACATTCTGTCCTCTAGTGGCAGAATGTTCTAATAGCCTTATAGCCCTTCGTAGCAGGGCTATACCGGCTATTAAAGTCCCGCTGTCTAGTTAAAGTGCCTCGCCTTCGGCTCGGGCCTTTAACGATTCAGCGGGCCTTTAATAGCCGGTATAGCCCGCTATGGCGGGCTATAAGGCTATATTAAAAATAAGTTAAGAATACGTTGGAAAAGTTAAAAATGATCAAATGTGACAAAGTATACACTATGGGAATGTTATACTTGCAGTGGTGAGTTTAACAGCACCTTACAGCTATGCCAGTTTCATTTTGCAATGTGCACATCACTCCAATATCTTCAATGTATGTGATAAATGATTCTTTCCAATTATTCCAATCCATTAAGGGCGATCGGGGTTCTTGCAAGAAATAGGGTGGTGGAGGAATGGTCTGTACTGCCATCACTTTTCTAAAGTAAAAAATACAAGACTAATGCTATAAGTAATTTTCTAAATTTACGTAACACTCACACTTTACATTTAATATCATTGTAGTAGGACAAATAACAGGCAGTGTGTCTGTCAATGATGTCTCACCGCTTCCGAGCTGAGTGGTCGCTCCACTGCTGCTGCTGAGGTATCGTCTGTGCAGCGCTTTTGCTCTATTCTAGACTGCAAATAATTGCGTGTTGGAACTGCCGCTCTGCCCATTTTGTTTGCTGCTTTGCCCATTTTATTTGCTGAATTTGCTGATCTGCCCACTCGCAGTGTGATACTGCCAGCGTGACTCTGCTGTTTAATTTATTTACATATCGCCGCTTTTGCTAATTTGCATTCTGTTGATCAGCGCGACCCTGTTGCAGTACTTGCGTTTCCCCCCCAAGCTCTCCTGCCGCCCTGACCCCTCCACCTCCATTTTGTTGTTGTTGTTGTCCTCCTTAGCCCGCCCCGCCTCCCAGCTGAAGCGCCCTCCCACAGACAACAAACAGCGCTCACACACCTAGAAGCGCCGTGACTCGCTCTAGGCTTCCGAGCTGAGTGGTCGCTCCCCTGCTGCTGCTGAGGTATCGTCTGTGCAGCGCTTTTGCTCTATTCTAGACTGCAAATAATTGCGTGTTGGAACTGCCGCTCTGCCCATTTTGTTTGCTGCTTTGCCCATTTTATTTGCTGAATTTGCTGATCTGCCCACTCGCAGTGTGATACTGCCAGCGTGACTCTGCTGTTTAATTTATTTACATATCGCCGCTTTTGCTAATTTGCATTCTGTTGATCAGCGCGACCCTGTTGCAGTACTTGCGTTTCCCCCCCAAGCTCTCCTGCCACCCTGACCCCTCCACCTCCATTTTGTTGTTATTGTCGTCCTCCTTAGCCCGCCCCGCCTCCCAGCTGAAGCGCCCTCCCACAGACAACAAACAGCGCTCACACACCCAGAAGCGCCGTGACTCGCTCTACTCTTCCGAGCTGAGTGGTCGCTCCCCTGCTGCTGCTGAGGTATCGTCTGTGCAGCGCTTTTGCTCTATTCTAGACTGCAAATAATTGCGTGTTGGAACTGCCGCTCTGCCCATTTTGTTTGCTGCTTTGCCCATTTTATTTGCTGAATTTGCTGATCTGCCCACTCGCAGTGTGATACTGCCAGCGTGACTCTGCTGTCTAATTTATTTACATATCGCCGCTTTTGCTAATTTGCATTCTGTTGATCAGCGCGACCCTGTTGCAGTACTTGCGTTTCCCCCCCAAGCTCTCCTGCCGCCCTGACCCCTCCACCTCCATTTTGTTGTTGTTGTCGTCCTCCTTAGCCCGCCCCGCCTCCCAGCTGAAGCGCCCTCGCCCCTCCCCCTCCACCATCCATTTATGACAGGAGTTCCCGCGTGCAGCGTTCACGCGCAGCGTCCGCGCCCAACCCGCGCCGAAGGTGCGCCAAAGGTAAGCCCGTCTACGCCCGTCCGCGCCTGGACCGCGCCCAGCGCCAGACCCCCTGCCCCTCGCGCTGCCCAGCCCCCCCGCGTTACCTATGATGCCGCCTCCCTCCTAGCCCTTAACCCCGGTCGCGCTCCCAACTGCGTCCAAGCCGCTCCTGGACACACCCATGGACCTTTCTCCTGCTACTCCTGCAAATTCATCGGCACCGACAACATCTCCGATACGACTACACCACAGATTCCCGACTCCAACCACCTACAATGCATCCTTCTCAACACCCGCTCAGTGCACAGGCACGCCATTGACCTATGGAACCTTCTAGACACCTTCTCTCCAGACGTCGCCTTCCTAACGGAAACATGGATGAACGCTTCCTCCGCTCCAGACATCACCATTGCCATCCCTGAAGACTATAAGATCACTCGCAAAGACCGCACCAGCCACACAGGAGGAGGAATCGCTATCGTCCATAAGAAATCTATCCGCATCTCTACCAGCTCTGACACCAACCTCGCCAACTCCGAACACCTCCACTTCCAGATCCACATCGACCCCAAAACCATTCTCAGAGGCACTCTCCTCTACAGACCACCAGGACCCCGCGCAAAATTCAGTGAAGACATCACGGACTTCATCTCTCCACACGCGCTCCCCTCCAAAGACTATATTCTTCTGGGAGACCTCAACTTCCACCTTGAAAAGATAAACGACCACAACACCCCCACCCTCGTGGACAACCTCGCCAACCTTGGACTTAAACAACTGGTCACTTCCCCCACCCACATCGCAGGTCACACACTCGACCCCATCTTCACTTCCAGCAATCATGTCTCCTTCAGCCACACTACGGACCTCCTATGGACCGACCACAGCTGCGTTCACTTCACCTACAACAAGCCGAAACCCATCAACCACCCCCAACCTACCCTGCAAAGAAACTGGAAGAAAATCACCACGGACCAAATCTCGGCATCGCTCCTTCGAAACTCCCCAGCCCTCTCTTCTAACGCCAACGAAGCCGAAGCCAACCTCACCTTATGGCTATCCAACACCGCTGATACCTTAGCACCACTGAAAAAACGCCAAAGCAAACCTGGCAGCAAGAAGGACTCATGGTTCAACGATGATCTTAAGAAATCCAAGAAACTCTGCCGCTCCCTTGAAAAAGCCTGGAAAAAAGACCCATCTACCAGCACCAAGGACGCCTTCAAAAGCGCCACCCGCACTCACCACCAACTGATCCGAAAAGCCAAGAAAACAGCATTCAAGGATCGACTTGACAACAACGCCCACAACAGCAAGGAACTTTTCAACATCGTCAAGGAATTTTCCAACCCCTCGGCCAACTCCAACGACATCACCCCCTCTCAAACCCTCTGCGACTCCCTAGCCTCCTTTTTCCACAACAAGATTGCAGACATCCACAACAGCTTTGACAACCAACCCGGAAACCAACCCACCCCACCATCTGTTGACCATCTTCCCCCCGTAAACACCCTTAACGCCTGGAACACAATCTCCACTGAGGAAACCATCCGCCTGATGAATTCCATCCACTCCGGATCCCCCACAGACCCATGCCCTCACCACATCTTCAACAAAGCAGACTCCGTCATAGCACCGCACCTCCGAGACGTCATCAACTGCTCCTTGATATCCGCGACCTTCCCAGAAGACTGGAAACACGCTGAACTCACCGCCCTTCTGAAAAAACCAACAGCGGACCCCACCGAACTCAAAAATTACCGCCCCATCTCGCTGCTTCCATTCCCGGCCAAAGTCATCGAGAAAGCCGTCAACAACCAGCTCGCCGCCTTCCTCGAAGCCAACAAATCACTCGACCCCTCACAATCTGGCTTCCGAGCAAAACACAGCACTGAGACCGCCCTCATCGCAGCAACTGACGACATTCGAACTCTTCTGGACAATGGAGACACAGTCGCCCTCATCCTCCTCGACCTCTCAGCAGCCTTCGACACAGTCTGCCACAGCACCCTTCTACAACGCCTCAATAACATCGGAATCCAAGGAAAAGCTCTTGAATGGATCACCTCGTTCCTCACCGGAAGAACCCAGAGAGTCCGCCTTCCTCCATTCAAGTCCGAGGCCTCTGAAGTCATCTGCGGCGTGCCTCAAGGATCATCACTCAGCCCCACCCTCTTCAACGTATACATGAGCCCCCTCGCGGACATCGCCCACCAACACAACCTCAACATCATCTCCTACGCGGACGACACTCAACTGATCCTTTCTCTCACCAAGGACCCCAGCACAGCCAAAACTAACCTACACGAAGGAATGAAAGAAGTCGCCGAATGGATGAAACAAAGCCGCCTGAAACTGAACTCAGATAAAACAGAAGTCCTCATCTTAGGCACTTCCCCCTCTGCTTGGGATGACTCTTGGTGGTCGGAAGCCCTTGGAAAAGCACCCATCCCGACAGACCACGCACGGAACCTTGGCGTCATCCTGGATTCTTCAATCTCAATGAACAGACAAGTCAACGCCGTATCCTCTTCCTGCTTCAACATTCTTCGCATGCTCAGAAAAACATTTCGCTGGATCCCCTCCGAGACAAGGAAAACAGTCACCCACGCTCTGGTCACGAGCCGACTGGACTACGGAAACACCCTCTACGCAGGTACCACCGCTAAACTCCAGAAGAAACTCCAACGAATCCAAAACGCCTCAGCCAGGCTCATATTAGACATCCCACGCAACGAACACATCTCCGGTCACCTTAAAGACCTCCACTGGCTACCCGTCAATAAGAGGATCACTTTCCGACTGCTTACCCACGCACACAAATCACTCTACGACATCGGACCAGATTGCCTCAACTCTCGACTGTCCTTCTACACCCCCTCCCGCAAATTACGTTCTTCCAGCCAAGCCCTCGCCACGGTACCTCGCATCAACAAGACCACCATGGGAGGCAGATCCTTTTCATACCTGGCTGCCAAAACATGGAACTCACTCCCCGCTTACCTTCGCCTCACCCAGAACCACCTAGCGTTCAGAAAGCAGCTTAAAACGTGGATATTTGAAAAAAAATCCTCCCCCCTTCCTAAGCGCCTTGAAACCCTCTGGGTATGTAGTGCACTATACAAATTTTATGACTTGACTTGACTTGACCGCAGCTGTATCACTTCCCGAATGTTACTGTGTCATTCCCTAGTTACCGGAAAGTGCAATCTCTTGTTACCGGAATATGATAGGCGGTGTGCCTATCACTAAAATCACACTGGTGCTGAAAATGCCCCTTGGTTCGGCCCCCCACTGCCCACGGGGAGGGGGATAGTGGCTGAACCGGGGGGGTCTAGTGGAGGAGAACCCGTGCACAGCTGGACACTACTAGGGCGGAGTCAAGAGAAGGGAGGCAGGGAAGTACCTGGACCAGCAGATAACAGCGCTGGGCCAGCTCTGTCAGACATCTAGGGGGCATATTACCAAGCAATAGCGATAATTATCGCTATTGCTTGGTTAGAGACAAAAATTTACCGCTGAGCTGCGGCAATTCTTATCGCAGATAAACCTTGGTATTACCAAGGTTTATCGCAAATGCGATAAAAATTTGCCGCAATGCATGAATATCGCTGAAAAGTCAGCGATATTCATGCATTACCGAGCTAATGCTCTTAGCCATGTTATCCACCTTCCATTGGATAACATGGCTAAGAACTGCTCAGGGCAGGTATTAGCTTTTGGAGATATTCGCGCTTACCGCGAATGTCTCCATAAGTTGGTAATAGGAGATAGCGATGTTAGCAACGGTTTCCAGTAGCTAACATCTTGGCACACCCACTTTGCATGTCATTAGTGATAAATATCACTGACAAGCAAAGTGGGGCCCAAGATGGTCGCTATCTCCTACTAGCTGTCGCTAACTGGTGTTAGCGACAGCTAGGTAATAGGGAGATAATTTTATCTCCGCTTTCTTCGCTTCTAAACTCTAAAGCCAAAAAAGCGGAGATAAACCCCCTTGATAATATGCCCTTAGGTTAGGAATTTGGCGGGGGTATTTAATCGTGGGCGCTTGGCAGGCACAGGACCCTCTTACTCCTGAGAATTTCAAGAGGAGAAGAGGTGCGGCGGCTATTTAGTGTAAGGTGAGGTGGGGGAGGGGGCTTGGGGTGGGCTGAAGTGGGGTGGGTAGAGGAGTGAGAAGGTTGGGGAGTTGCGGGGCTGCCGGCGGGAGGTGGTCATTTTTCGTGGAGTGAGCACATGTCCTTTCTCAGTGGCTGTTTAAAGGAACATTTAGAACAATCGGAGGAACGGGATGCGTGCAGAGTGTACAATCCAAATACATGGACACAGAACATGGTAAAGAAGTGGGTGGGGGCATACACCACGGGTGCAGTATGGCATACCAAGGCAGGTTCGGATATACGGAGCTCCCCGCACTATCAGCTGACTGACAGCTGCAGGGGGGGGGGTGTTTCTGAGCCGCTGGTGTCCTTGGTTTGCGGTTCGCGGCCCTGTCTTCATGCCCTCTGCGAACGTGGGCGGGCTCTGGTGCAGGGAGCGATAAACAGGTAGAGGATGGGGAAGGGTGCCTTCGCTTGCACAGAACGATAGGGGGCAGGTGTGATGGTCTTGTGAAAGAGTCAAGAGTGGCAGGGTGTCACTTTGACACCCTGTTGCACCCCTGATTAGTGCTGGTGTGCACATGTGGCATACATACATGCCCTAAGGGCATGTATGTCTGTCACATGGCACAGGTGTAAATGCACTTTTATGCATTTACATAGGAATTCCTTATTTACCACCAACTAATAGTTGGTGGTAAATAACGAATTCTTAAAGCCCTGTAGCACTGTTTACAGTGCTTTCTACATTTCATTTACCGATTCGGTAAATTCCGAATCCGTAAATATTGATTCGGTAAATATCGAATCGTTAAATACCGATTTGGTAAATACTGAATGAACATTTACCGATTCGCAATTTATCGAATCAGTAAATAAGCCTCCTACATAGGAAAGGCTTTTACCGGTCGGTAACAGCCGATTTTGGCCTTTACCGACCGGTAAAAGCCTACCTACAACTGGCCCCTAATCCCTATCCCCCTCATCAGTCCAGACACTCCATCACCAAAACTGTTGCGTCAGAGCTACACTGTATGCTCCATACCTGCAGATCTGCAACCAAACACAAAATGGAAATCTATGACACTATCACTCACCACAATCTCGACATGCTCTTTCTCACTGAGACACTTCTTTTGATCTTCTGTTACCTACGGACTACTCTATCCTCAGAAACGACAGAACAGGCTAGATCAGGGGAGGTGTTGCGATTATCTACAGAAACGCCCTCCAAATCAAAACCTTTCCCACCACTCTCTTTCGCATCTTTGAATGCCTTTCCCTAGAATTCCAAGTTCAGCATGGCTCACCCTTCAGGTTCCATATCATCTACCACCTACCTGGTAATTGCTCTTCCTTCATAGAGGAATTTATCGACTTCATTAGTGACCAATATTCACAAAGCGACAAGCAGATCTTCCTAGGTGATTTCAGTCTCCACTTGGGCTCCGTGGAAGACTCGGCAGCCAACAAGCTTGCAACCTTTCTCTCAGCTAACGATCTTGCCCAAAACTATTCGGAAATTACACACGACAAGGGCTCAATTCTGGACCTTTTGATATCCAAATCAGACCAGATTACCTCTGCTTTACCCATCCGTGTTGACTTGTCTGACCATTTCCTCATTCCCTTCTTTTTTCAGCTCTCTCATATTTTAACTCTCGGCCAACCTAAAAGAGCCGCTACGTGGTTCCGCAACATAAAAAACATTGATCTTGAGATTCTATGTGATTCTGCTATGCGTTCATTTCCTAGTCTAGACCCCAATACAGATGTCAACGATCTCACTCCCCTTTGCCTCTCAATCCTTGCAGTCGAAATCGACAAGGTTGCTCCATTCCAAAGCACAAGGAAAAGACCCACCCCATCAGCTCCTTGGTTCAACAAAGCTCTCTATGACGAAAGGAAAAACCTCAGAATCTTGGAGAAGCACTGGAGACATTCTCCATCCACCCCCAACCTCTCTCTTTTACGCTCAGCAAGATCCAAATACCACCAGTACATCTTCCAGGAAAAAACATCTCATTTAAGATCCCTCCTTGATTCAGCTAAAACAGACCAAAAAAACTTTTCGACCTCATCAAAAACCCAAATTGTTCTCCCCAAACCATCAAGCCTGAGGATGCTTCATAGAAAGCAACTGAGTTCGCTATATTCTTCGATCAAAAGGTAAAATCTCTGGTGGAACAGGTCACCCACCCCACCCCCATCGAGGAGCGAAAAGCCTTAGTCACCTGGCAGCACTTTGCCGCCATCTCGGAGGTTGATCTCCTCAAATGCATCCGTGAAACCAAACCCACAAACCATTCTTCTGACCCCATACCCAGTGGCATTGCCATTGATTTCTATACTAACACCCTTTCCTACTGGACCAGGCTAGTCAATCTCTTCCGCAGTCAAGGATCCCTTCCAGTTGTCCTCAAAACAGGACAGGTAACCTCCTTCTAAAAAAAACCTCTGCAGATGCAAATTACCTCACCATTCTGCCTTTTCTTTCAAAGATCACCGAAAAATGTGTTGCAAAACAACCTTCCCCGCACATTATGGACAATAATCTCCTCGACATGTTCCAGTCGGGCTTTATTCAAAATTGCAGCACTGAAACAGCCCTGCTGCAAGTGATCGATGATGCGCTACATATTCTTGATTCAGGGGAATCGTGCCTTCTGATTCTTCTTGACCTCTCTGCAGCTTTTGGCACTGTTGGCAACGTCGGTTGCCTTGCTGTCATTCACCTGCCTTGCGAGGGGCCTCCTTACCCGGAGCTCGTGTCGTTCCTGCTCTGGGCTGCTTGACCTGGCCCGTATCTCCCTGATCTCCTCCCGCTGCCGCAGCTGACCTTCATCTCGCTCTGCGGCCGCTGTGCGGGGGAGAGCGCTGTCTCCAGGGACTACAGGCTCCAGCCTGCAACGCGGCCGGAAGCCGCCAACGCCAGGACCGCGCCAGGAGGTGCTTTAAAAACACCCTCTTCCTCTGCGTCATGGGAGCGCGCGGGACTGTCCCGGGAGAAGCCCGGGACAAGGGCGGGACCATCTGTGACCATCAGGGGGCGGAAGAGGCCGGGCTGGGCCACCCCTCTTGGCCCCACCGACTAGTAGATCCCCTGATTCCAGTGACGCTTATACTGCACGACCTTAAGGTGGACATGATTTTGAACTTTTGTCGTGGGTTATAGCAATGTTAAGTATTTGTGAAAATAGGGAGTGGGAGCTACCCCGTAAACAAGTGGGGGTTAACACAAAATTAGCGGGTGAGTTTAAAATTTGGTCAGGCTTATTGTGAGGTTCACTAGCGAGCTCTCCCTTAAAAATGACTAGCAAAGTGAAAACTCGCTCAACCAAGGGTAAAATACACGTCCCCCTCACGCCATCTATAACAGTGCTAGAGCCAAATATACCAGCACCCCAAAAAGCACCGCCGACAGCTATTGATCTTATGCTGTGGAAAGTCATTGGCGTAGTTTCCGGGGAAATTGAGCACACTGAGAGACGCTTATCTCTAACACCAGCTATTGTTTTCCCTACCCCCACACAAGTCTTTGACAGTGAGAAAGTGACTGCTTCCCAAATTCCCACTTAAGACACTTTGGCTGATGACATCCCCTGTGCACAGCCTCCAGCAAACACGGAGGCGGAAAATGTTCTGGATCACAACAAACTTCCTAGTAATGGAAGTAAAAGAGGTGGCCCAAAAAAGTGTTACTCTGGGAAAGTAAAATCACGCGCATCAAGGCGCAACAGAAAAGATAGCGAGGTGGTAGTTATAGATGAAGATGAAACTCATCAGTCAGCCCCTCCTGGATGGATAGCTCAAGTGATATTGGACCTCCAAAAACACCTGGAAAATTATATAGCAATCCAAATCAAACCACTAATCAGTAAGCTAGATAAAATCACCAGCGAACTGAATACGCAAGGAAGAAATAAGGGCCCCATTATAAACAACAACACTCTCACTAACACCACTCCTTCAAAATCCATCCCAGATCCGCAGGCCCCAACTAATAACAACTGTGTCAGTAATGTACAATGCACAATTGAGCAATTCCAAGCCCCGTCAAACCCTTCTAAGCAGGTGGAGCCAGCAAAAAAGCAGACAGCAGAGCCAAGGCGACAGATATGGGTTAAACCCCATCAATTGCGTCACACACGCCAAATAAGCAGAAAACAACACCTAGATTGCCAGAGGTTAAGGACACACACCGAGAGTCAAATAGAAGAACCACCAATTCTCTACCCTCCCGAAGCATGCCCCTACGTAGTAGTCCTAGTGGGGGTACCAGATCTTAAACCGGAGCAGAAAGTATCACACACTGAATTAAAAAACAAGATAATTTACTGGCTAAATGTAAACAGGCCTCTACCTGGTTCAGAAATAGGCGAGATTCTTCATGTTAGAAGAGTAAATTGGATAGGCATTGGACTAAGGACACAGCAGGCAACTGCATTATAGTGAACTTTAGGAATCCCAGCCTGGTGGAATACATTCTGGAAAATGGTAACCTGAATAGGTCTAGTAATATACGTCCACTACCTTTAGGTTACTTTTACCCAATGCATCGTGTGACACATGATTTGAGGTATACATCTGGCAGTATAGGAAGAGCCCCAGAGTGGACCAGGGTAAGGAATCACATCCGGGAAGGACGGGCTAGAAATGATTGGGGATTGGTAGAATGCAACAATAGATTTAGCCCCTCAATGTCCCTTGATGAAAACGACTGACTATGCAGTCACAGGGTAGATCTGGAACCTTTGGTAGAGCGGGGCGGGGGGTGCTGAACCTTTCCTGCAGAAAACACTAGTGGATTGCCAGCAGACTATAGAACCACAACCATCAGAACGGCAGGGCAAGCGAGGAGGCATATCAGTAAGAAAGGTTGATTCAACCGCAGATAATCGGGGAGAACACGCCACACAAGGGTCGATGGGGGCATTAAGGATAATTTCCTGTAATGTGGCAGGTCTAGCAGGGAAACTTAATAACGCAGATTGGCGTAATCAACTAAGTGGGTTTCAAATCATAAGTTTTCAGGAGACCTGGGCAGTTGATAGTACCCCATACCAAATTCCAGGGTATAAGTATTTTTTGTCCCAGCCCAAGAAGTTAGATCTGGAAGGGCAAAAGGAGGCCTAGCACTATACGTAGACCTAAACCTAGAAGGTGCCTGGACAGTTCCACCGTAGTCATCAAATACTCTCCAGATGGTAAGATTCACAGGGACTGGTTTAAGGCTGCGGATATTTAATATTTATAATACAGGGCCGGTCAAAGGTACTAACTCGGCACTCCAGGAATTGGGGTTTAGACTCAAACAGGAGTTAGAAACAAGGAAAGGTGGGGCGGAACCAATTGTAATAGTGATGGGCGATTTAAATTGTCACTTATACCCAAAACTGTTGCCAGTAGTCACTGATTGGTCTCTTGCCCAGGTGAGCCCGGCCCACACTTTGAACACAATTCGGAGGGGGCAGAACTTAGGAAAAACTTAGACTCCCATGCGCTAGTACACACTATTGACATGGTCATTCCGGGGTAAGAGGGGCAACTCACCCCAACGTTTAAAGGAAGAGGATGCTCTTCCTTTATTGATTATATTTTAGTATCTAGTTTTGCAAAAAACTGGTTCTCTGGGGAAAGGATCGACTGGAGTACCTTCAGCGACCACAACCCGTTATCCATGGAATTAAAGTATAGAGGCGGTCCAAAGAGGCACATACAGGAAGATACCTTCCTGAGTGTAACCAATCAGGGTAGACGGCTCAAGTGGACAAAAATCCATGCTCAGTCACTCTATAAATTGCTAATAACAAAGGGGAAAATATATTTTGAAGAGTGTCTAGATCCACTGATAGGGGGGAGCTCCCTGGTCAAGGCTTTTGAGTCCATAACTAACTTGGTGGATGAGCTCATGAAGATAAAATGTCCTAGGAAAACTATAATCCATCCAAGATGGTTTGATTCTAACTGCTCTCATGCCCTAAGAGATTTAAAACTTGGCCTTAAAGCCACGCCTAGGGACAAACTAATAGTGGTCCATTTAAGACAGCATTACAAATCTGTGTTAAAACAGAGAAAAGCCGCCTTGCAAGCGGAAGTGTGGGCTGACTTGAGGGAGGCGGGGGAGAAAGGGGACCTGACGCAATTCTGGCAGATAATAAATAGGCCATGCTTCCAGGATAGTAGCGCACCGGTGATAGGGACTAACATCCTCCCTGAACAATGGGTCACCCATTTCAAGAGACTTTACAACCACACCCATGAAACGGTCCCAGAAGGGGGGTGGGATGGCACACGGGGCTTGGAAGTAGAATTCTCTCTTGAAGAGATTACTAAGGCTATTCAAGGTCTCTCCTATAACAAAGCCCCAAGCCCGGATGGCACACCACCATATTTGTATTTGAGCAATGGCACCAATTCTGACAAGGGTCCTAAACGCAGCTGTTAAAACTGGGTTGCCGCGCTCATGGTCCAAAGGCACAATTATCGCCATATATAAGAAGGGAAGCAGGGACAATCCACAATGCTACAGGCCGATATCCCTAATAGATGTCCCTGCTAAAATCTTGGTCCAGGCAATTGTGAGAAGTTGGCCTGATATGTAGTGTTTCCAATTCTGGAACCACTGGGTATCAGTCCAAACAAACCCCAAAGATGTCAGGTTGTAAGTCAACCTTGTTAGACAAGCTATCCTAGTGGTAGCATGGACTAAGCAGCCTTAAAGGCTTAACTTAAGAGGTCGTGTTGAGCGAGCTGTTTTACCACATACAATCCTGTAATCAAATGAAAGGACACCACACAAGTATATATTATAAAAATATATGTATTTATTTCTAAATTACTCCCCAGTACTCTTTATGAGGAAAGGGGCACAAGCGTTAAATCAAAAGCACAGTAAAACATATAAAGTTGCACAGTTATGGATGAGGGCGGGTGGCCACTCAAACCATATATTAAAAAAGTGGTATAAGGAACACTTATCGAACAATGGTTAGGCCTAGGGCCTAGAGATTCGCTGGGAGCAGTCAGGACTAGCAATGATGAAGTCGGAAGTAGCCCACAGGAGACGGGTGCAGCACGGAAAGTGCGGCGCACACCAATGCAAAGTCAATGGTGCGTAAAAGTTGGATAAAGTGAATTAAATGATACTTCCGCTGAACCTAGGAACACAAAACTTTAGACACAGACCCTAGAGGTGTGTACCAGTGTAAGGACACCGGCGTTGCAAAGTTACCTCACCCACAGGCCGTGGGTGCACAGGGTCGAAGTGGCGTCGGGTTCTGTCACGCAGGTTCTTGGTGCTTGAAGCTGTTGCAGCTGCAGGCGCTGTGAAGCAGAAGTGTCCGGTGCGATCCAAGGGTGGATCGAAGTAGAAAAGTACCTGAAAGCAGAGGGGACAGAGTCTGGGTCACTCAACAGTGACCAGGGTGGAACCAGGACGGAACCAGGCAATGTCGGGCGCAATCAGGCGGTTGTCGATAGGCTTCTCTCCGCTGTCACGTGGGCTCTGGGGCATCTGCGACGTCCAGGAGCAGGTCACGATCTGTCCCACGTAGGCTCTCGCCGTCAGCACCGTCGGCTTCAAGATTGCAGCAAACAGCACTTGGCAAAAGCAATCCACGCAGAACCGGGAGATTGCTTATCACTCGAACCAGGAGGGTCAGAGTGGGTGCTCCTTTTCACAGGAGCTGGTGCAGATCTGGAGCAACCAGAAAAGCAAGTCGTATTTCAAGTTTCGTCGGCACAGGGGCCACAAGCCAGCTGGCAAGTGACCGGGCCAACGCGTCGAGCGCACACAAGCAGAAGGGCCCCACGCAGCACTCGTCGAGTGTGGAGGGGTGAGCTTTGGTGCAAGTGGAGCTCGGGGCTGGGGCTTCTCAAACCCCGGTGTACAGCTTCGAGGGTCACTCGTGGGCTGCACGGTCAGCGTCTCGTGGCCTTTTCAAGATGGCGTGCCCCACGCTTCCGGTCGCCTCCACGGGTCTCAGCTCTGCAGGGACTGTGGATCGGGCAGGTAGAAGGCAGGCAAGCTTGATCTCGTCGATCTCTGTCGCTCGAGTTCCGGCGGGAACTGCAACAAAGCAAGGGTCGAGGGCTGGATGGTGCCTGTTTGCACAGGGTGGTCACTCCTTGACCACAAGGGAGATTCTTCAGTCTTCTCACGTCGTGTAGAAAGTCGAAGGGTCCAGATTTCGTTTCTTATGTTTCTTCAGGATGATCTGAAGTCCGTTGGGACTGCTCCCCCTCTTATTCGAATCTAGGGGGTTGGACATCCTGCTAGGTCCCCTCCTATGGGTGGGACCCAGGAAGGGGGTGGTTACACCCCTCTCCTTTGATCCTGGCCGCGCTGGGACAGGGGCTGGGAGGCCCCAGAACCGGTTTGGCCGGATCCTGCAAGGGGCAGCCTTGTGCTCCCCAGGCAGTGTCTGGTTTCTTTGAAACCTCCCTACTCCAATCCACTATCTCCTGTCTGGGGTGGTTTGACACCGCCCTGTGACAGGAAACTCTTTGTCCAGGCCTCCTCTGCCGGGTTTCGGTCAGCAGCAGGAGGCCAGACCCGTGTCTGTGGCAGGGGCATCCATTTTGTGGATCTGAGGCTCATTTTAAATCAACCGCGTTTCAGTAAAGTAACATGTCTTCTCCCTCTAGAAGGGTGGAATGCTACCCCCGTCGCCAGGACTGGCGAGGGGGTAGTATTCCAAATCGTATGACACCTTACACGACATGTTTTGATAAAGCCAAACCAAAGTTGACATATAACCGCGAGGATTATAATGCACTTAATAGTATATGGTTTGGCATTATCCCGGAACAGCTAAGGGAATTGGTCCCGACAGCTGCAGACAGGCTCAGCTCATGCTAGAGCACCATCTCACATTAAACCACGCACTCTGCCTTCAGGATTGTTAAGGCCTGCCATAGGAGTGGCTCACAGGTTTATATGTGTCCAGATAGGTTTAGATATAGGCATACTATATCTAAGCAAGGGGTGATTACACCACCTTGCCCCAGCTGAGTGATCAGCCAGTTGTGTCAATTTTAGATAGCCAGCCAGGGGTGGCAAAAGATATGCTGCAGCCCCTGGTAGGCCTTGGATGCACCTATGCCCTGAGCACCTATAGTGCTCTGTACAGGGGCTGATAAGGTGACCCAAGCCAATCTAGTTATGCACCTAGGGTACATGGAATCCATTTTACAGAGAGAGCAGATAGCCTGGGGCCCTGATTAGCAGGGAACCAGGCCAACTAAGTCGAAAACTAGCTAAACACAAGGCAAAAAATCTGGGGTAACCATAGTCAGGTATCCACCTTCCTACATAACCCCCCCCCAAACGAAAGGAGATAAGGCTATCCTTGGCCAGGTAAGCCTTTATTGCCTGAGTGGCCATATAAGGAAGTACCTGCACTAGCATGGGTACCCCCTGTCTCATGGTCCACTAAGCAGTCCCTCACCCTAGGGGTATTAGAGGGTCTCCACCATAGGGAATCACTACCTTGGGTGTGTTTATGCAAAGTTAAAGGCTGGTTTGGATATGGAGCATTGAAGTGAGGCTCCACTATTTTTGGGCTCAACTTCCTCCAATTATCTTCCACCATGTGTGCCTTTCTTTCTTCAACTGAGTTGCACTGAGCTCTCAGGGTCAACCTCTGGCTACCTAAAGCTGGAGGCTGGGTCCCTCTGTTTGGCTTGCTCGAGGGACAGTTCAGGTTTGGGCCCTTTGGGTCCCAGGTTTGGCTGTGCCCAACAGAATCCATCTGTGGGAGGTCCCTAACTGTTTTTAAGGGGGCTCCCTCAGGAGTTTTTAAAGTGTTCACCTTACTAGGCCTACTAGTTTTGGTGCCCCTAATCTGTTGATGGGGGTGCTTTATTTGACAGGGGGCCCTCTGGGTCTCACTGTCCTTCTTGTCCTCTGCAGCCCTGGGCTGACTAAGGCAAGGTAGAGAGGGGCAGGTTACCTGCTCCAGACTGGATCCCACCTGAGAAGGGTCCACTGCCATCAGAGGCTCTGTCAGGCCAGGCCTAACAACCTCTGGGGCAGTTCCTTCATCAGGGGTAAGATCAGTTCCCTGAGGAGGCTGATCCTGTCCTACTGTCTGGTGAGGGGGAGATTTCTCTTCCTCCTCCATGCTCTCAGTTTGGGTGGAGTGATCCATCATTTCAGGCTTCACAACACACATATCTGTTTGAGTTTGGGCTGTGGCCATCACAGCCCCACCAACCTTTTCAGGAGGAGACTCAGTTTGGGTTTCTGCTGTTATCATAACAGCTTTGCTATTCTGTTTTGGAAGAGCTTCTGGTAAAGATGGGGCAGAGAGTTGCTCAGCCCTACCAACCCTTTCAGGAGGGACATCTAGAATTGGGGCTATAGCCAGTACAGCCCCACTAACCTTTCCATTGGAGTTTACCATTCTAGAATGGATTTCCTGTTCAACCTCAGCCCAGGCTGAGATTTCCAAATCATTACCCAGTAGACAGTCTACAGGCAAGTTTGGTGACACTGCCACTCTCTTTGGGCCAATGACACCTCCCCAGCTGAGACTTACTACTGCCATGGGATGATTTGTTTGGATGCCATCAATGTTTGTTACCTGGTATCTGGCACCAGGTAAAAGTTGCTTAGAGGGGACTATACAGTCAGCCACCATGGTGATGCTAGCCCCTGTGTCTCTGAAAGCTTCAACTTTCAAACCATTGATGATGGGTTCTTGTCTATATTTGCTCAAGGTATTTGGGCAAACAGAGAAGTTGGCAAACCCCATGCCAGTCTCATAAACAAGATCATTTGGGGATGGGGACCTGGATAGGCCAGGGTCCCCTTGGGCTCTAAAAGTAAACCCACCCAGATTCCTGGGTGTGCTCCCACTTCCTGGGGGATTACTGCTGACAGTAACAGGAGGTGTTGGAGCTGACTTTGGAGGTATGTTTTCTTTATTGCCATTCTTGGGACAACAGCTGTCTGTTTTGTAATGCCCAACCTGTTTACAGGCATGACAATAAGGCTTTTTCTCAGTTGATGAAGTGTCTTGGGACCCACCCCCCTTCTTGGAGTTTTGGGGCCCTGGGGAAGTGTTTTCTTTACTTTTATCCCCACCCTTATCTTGAGGCTTGGTAGACTCCTTCTTCTGGTTATTGTCCTGATTCTTAGGCCTAATCCTGGTTCTGACCCACTTATCTGCCCTCTTTCCCAATTCTTGGGGAGAGGTCAAATCTGAGTCCACCAGGTGCTGGTGTAAGAGCTGGTTCTGACAATTACTTAGGATCTGCTCCCTCATAATCAAATTATACAATCCTTTGAAGTCATGTACTTTGCTGCCATTTAGCCAACCCTCCAGAGCCTTAGTTGCACAATCAACAAAATCAGTCCAGTCCTGAGTCTGTGTCTTCTGGGTGTCTCTGAACTTTAACCTGTACTGTTCAGTGGTTAAGCCAAACCCATCTATTAGGACACTCTTCAGGACTCTGTAATTGCTGGCATCCTCATGTCTGACAGTGAGGAGCCTATCTCTCCCTTTCTCTGAAAAGGAGTACCATAAGATTGCTGCCCACTGTTCCTCAGGAACCTGCTGTACCATGCAGGCTCTCTCCAGAGCAGTCATCCATTTGTGGATGTCATCCCCTTCCTGATAGGGGGGCACAATCTTTGTCAGGTTTCTACTATCATAGGACCTGGGTTTCTCTTTAGGAATATTGCTGCCACCAGTGGCATCTAAGCCACTTAATTTCTGTTCCCTAGCCAAGGTAAGTTTAGCTTGAGCCAAGGTAAGTTTAGCTTGAGCCAGAGCTACCTCCTCCCTCTCTATTTGGAGTTGGACAGCCCTCATTCTGGCCCTATGCTCTTTCCTCTGGGAGGGAGTCATCCCTCTTTGAGATTCTCTTGAGGCACTAGAAAGATGAGAGTCCCCTGATGGAGATCTCACCCTCCTGTTACCTGGGAGAATTTGGTTATGAGATCTGGAGTGGTGCTGGCCCTCTCCATTCTCATGTAGGTCCAAGTTGGCCTGGTTAAGCCTGGCAACCTGTACCTGGTTTCCCCTCTGATCCTGATCTTCAGGCTCTTCTAAATCAGAGCCTTCCTCTTCCTCTACTTCATCTTCAGGAAGATCCTCATTCTCAGGGGAGTTTATCCCTTCACCTGTTTCTAAGGGAGCCTGACTCACCTTATCTAAGTCATCCTTTTCTAGGAGAGCTACTAGGGAAGGAATGGTAGGGCCTCTGCCCTTTTTTAGCCCCCTGGCTGTGCACAAGGCACTCAGGTCTTTGTGGCTAAGGTTGTCATATCTGGATGTTGTCCCTATAGGATCAACTATTACAGGAGCAGAGCCTGAGGCTCTACCTGTATCAGACATGACTGCTAGTGAGGTGTAAGTGATGCACTTACCTACACTAAGTGTTTTCCTACTGTACCTTGCTAGTGAGTTGTAGTCAGGGTGTGCTAATCCCTTTAATCTACAACTACTAAGTTCAGTAGAACTTAATATGCTAAGCTTTTGATTTATATGTACCTAGAGGTACTTGATGTGATCTTTCAATTTGATAAAGATTGCAATGGTAAAACAAACAGCAAGCTCCAATCCGCACCGCTGCACACCAATGTGAGAAGTTGGCCTGATATGTAGTGTTTCCAATTCTGGAACCACTGGGTATCAGTCCAAACAAACCCCAAAGATGTCAGGTTGTAAGTCAACCTTGTTAGACAAGCTATCCTAGTGGTAGCATGGACTAAGCAGCCTTAAAGGCTTAACTTAAGAGGTCGTGTTAAGCGAGCTGTTTTACCACATACAATCCTGTAATCAAATGAAAGGACACCACACAAGTATATATTATAAAAATATATGTATTTATTTCTAAATTACTCCCCAGTACTCTTTAAGAGGAAAGGGGCACAAGCGTTAAATCAAAAGCACAGTAAAACATATAAAGTTGCACAGTTATGGATGAGGGCGGGTGGCCACTCAAACCATATATTAAAAAAGTGGTATAAGGAACACTTATCGAACAATGGTTAGGCCTAGGGCCTAGAGATTCGCTGGGAGCAGTCAGGACTAGCAATGATGAAGTCGGGAGTAGCCCACAGGAGACGGGTGCAGCACGGAAAGTGCGGCGCGCACCAATGCAAAGTCAATGGTGCGTAAAAGTTGGATAAAGTGAATTAAATGATACTTCCGCTGAACCTAGGAACACAAAACTTTAGACACAGACCCTAGAGATGTGTACCAGTGTAAGGACACCGGCGTTGCAAAGTTACCTCACCCACAGGCCGTGGGTGCACAGGGTCGAAGTGGCGTCGGGTTCTGTCACGCAGGTTCTTGGTGCTTGAAGCTGTTGCAG
Organism: Lissotriton vulgaris; assembly: GCF_964263255.1. NCBI lineage: Eukaryota > Metazoa > Chordata > Amphibia > Caudata > Salamandridae > Lissotriton > Lissotriton vulgaris. The sequence goes on along the minus strand of NW_028254880.1, from coordinate 409,490 downwards.
CTGCAGGCGCTGTGAAGCAGAAGTGTCCGGTGCGATCCAAGGGTGGATCAAAGTAGAAAAGTACCTGAAAGCAGAGGGGACAAAGTTTGGGTCACTCAGCAGTGACCAGGGTGGAACCAGGACGGAACCAGGCAATGTCGGGCGCAATCAGGCAGTTGTCGATAGGCTTCTCTCCGGTGTCACGTGGGCTCTGGGGCATCTGCGATGTCCAGGAGCAGGTCACGATCTGTCCCACGTAGGCTCTCGCCGTCAGCACCGTCGGCTTCAAGATTGCAGCAAACAGCACTTGGCAAAAGCAATCCACGCAGAACCGGGAGATTGCTTATCACTCGAACCAGGAGGGTCAGAGTGGGTGCTCCTTTTCACAGGAGCTGGTGCAGATCTGGAGCAACCAGAAAAGCAAGTCGTATTTCAAGTTTCGTCGGCACAGGGGCCACAAGCCAGCTGGCAAGTGACCGGGCCAACGCGTCGAGCGCACACAAGCAGAAGGGCCCCACGCAGCACTCGTCGAGTGTGGAGGGGTGAGCTTTGGTGCAAGTGGAGCTCGGGGCTGGGGCTTCTCAAACCCCGGTGTACAGCTTCGAGGGTCACTCGTGGGCTGCACGGTCAGCGTCTCGTGGCCTTTTCAAGATGGCGTGCCCCACGCTTCCGGTCGCCTCCACGGGTCTCAGCTCTGCAGGGACTGTGGATCGGGCAGGTAGAAGGCAGACAAACTTGATCTCGTCGATCTCTGTCGCTCGAGTTCCGGCGGGAACTGCAACAAAGCAAGGGTCGAGGGCTGGATGGTGCCTGTTTGCACAGGGTGGTCACTCCTTGACCACAAGGGAGATTCTTCAGTCTTCTCACGTCGTGTAGAAAGTCGAAGGGTCCAGATTTCGTTTCTTATGTTTCTTCAGGATGATCTGAAGTCCGTTGGGACTGCTCCCCCTCTTATTCGAATCTAGGGGGTTGGACATCCTGCTAGGTCCCCTCCTATGGGTGGGACCCAGGAAGGGGGTGGTTACACCCCTCTCCTTTGATCCTGGCCGCGCTGGGACAGGGGCTGGGAGGCCCCAGAACCGGTTTGGCCGGATCCTGCAAGGGGCAGCCTTGTGCTCCCCAGGCAGTGTCTGGTTTCTTTGAAACCTCCCTACTCCAATCCACTATCTCCTGTCTGGGGTGGTTTGACACCGCCCTGTGACAGGAAACTCTTTGTCCAGGCCTCCTCTGCCGGGTTTCGGTCAGCAGCAGGAGGCCAGACCCGTATCTGTGGCAGGGGCATCCATTTTGTGGATCTGAGGCTCATTTTAAATCAACCGCGTTTCAGTAAAGTAACATGTCTTCTCCCTCTAGAAGGGTGGAATGCTACCCCCGTCGCCAGGACTGGCAAGGGGGTAGTATTCCAAATCGTATGACACCTTACACGACATGTTTTGATAAAGCCAAACCAAAGTTGACATATAACCGCGAGGATTATAATGCACTTATTAGTATATGGTTTGGCATTATCCCGGAACAGCTAAGGGAATTGGTCCCGACAGCTGCAGACAGGCTCATCTCATGCTAGAGCACCATCTCACATTAAACCACGCACTCTGCCTTCAGGATTGTTAAGGCCTGCCATAGGAGTGGCTCACAGGTTTATATGTGTCCAGATAGGTTTAGATATAGGCATACTATATCTAAGCAAGGGGTGATTACACCACCTTGCCCCAGCTGAGTGATCAGCCAGTTGTGTCAATTTTAGATAGCCAGCCAGGGGTGGCAAAAGATATGCTGCAGCCCCTGGTAGGCCTTGGATGCACCTATGCCCTGGGCACCTATAGTGCTCTGTACAGGGGCTGATAAGGTGACCCAAGCCAATCTAGTTATGCACCTAGGGTACATGGAATCCATTTTACAGAGAGAGCAGATAGCCTGGGGCCCTGATTAGCAGGGAACCAGGCCAACTAAGTCGAAAACCAGCTAAACACAAGGCAAAAAATCTGGGGTAACCATAGTCAGGTAGCCACCTTCCTACAGCAATATTAAATTGGCTCACGGAATGGACAAAAGAGCACCATACGATTGTAGACACCCAGTATGGCTTTAGGCCAGGAAAATCAACTAGCGACCGGTGCCTTAATCTCTATCTGCTGACGGCTAAATACACAAAGGCCAGTAGTAAAACTATCTACATGGGATTTATGGATTTGGCCGCAGCTTTTGACAATGTAAATAAGAACAAACTGTGGACTATGAGGAGCAAATTGGGAATTGACCCCGGCTTGATAAATATTCTTTGAGAACTTCATTGGAACACCAGTGCCAAGGTCCGCTATAGCACGTAGTGGGGGAGCACTGAACCCTTTCCGTGCACTGGCGGAGTGAGGCAAGGGTGTATCCTTGCACCTTTTTTGTTCTCTATTTATATTAATAACCTGGAGAGTGCTCTAATTGCCTTGAACCCAGATTGCCCAAAAGTCGGAAAACAGCTTATTCCGGGACTTTTGTACGCGGATGACACGGTCCTGCTTGGCCGCACCCGCGGAGCCCTCAATGCTTAATTAGTGAATTTGTAAAATTCATGGACAGCTTTGACCTGTCAGTGAACCTAAGCAAGTCTTTCGTGATGCTGGCAGGCAAAAAACGTTGTAGGAACACTGTTTATAAAATAGGATCCCACACTCTTGAAACGGTAAAAACCTTCTCTTATCTGGGACTTCTATTTGATGGGGCATTAAAATTCACAGCCCTGATAAAGGAACGTTGCGCAAAATTGGTCTCATCAAATGGTGCTATATTAAATTTTGCGCGGAGGATGGGTCTTTGGTGCCTGAGCAGGTGATGAACTTAAACGGCTCCGTAAGTACCGCAAAAGCTCTGTATGGAGCCGATGTTTGGGGTTTTGGAGAAGCTAAACTATTGCAGCTGGAGGAAGATAAGTTCCTCCGTAGGATCTTAAGAATCCCACAGAACACACCTGCTGCGATTGCACACCGAGAGCTGGTAATCCCATACATTACAGACCGGATTAAGCTGAGCCCTGTGGTAGCATGGGTTAGAATATGGGAGAATCCTGAGGCGGAATTAAGCAGAATAATTCTGGCAGATTGTTTACGAAGGGATAAGGGGCTGTCAATTCCGTGGCTAAAATATGTTAAAACCATGTTAGAGGACATTGACCGCAAGGACCTTTTCATCAACCCTAATACAATATCTACCTCTTGTAATCACAGATTAAGAAACTGTTGTTGGAAAAGTTTGCATTTCGTAGAGTAGGCATTGAATTGTCAAAGAGATCTGTTACTGCCCATTGTCTTGTGAGCAACAGTGAGGGTATGGAACCCTATCTATTTTTAATGTACAGTGCGCAGGACAGGTTTTTAATGTGCCGTTATAGGCTCAATATGTTACCAGAGATTTTGTCTTACCCATCCAGTTTTACTTTAACTATTGAGCAGAAGGGTGCCTGTGGCTGCGACAATAGGTCTCCGCAGGACACCCTTCATTTTGTACTTTTATGTCCTTTTTATCAGATGCCACAACGCAAATTTTTGGTGGCTATATTGAAGGAGGCAAAGTTTCGACATGCTAAAACTGCCTTACTCTTCTTACAAAGAGCAAACAACATGCGAATATTATGCTCCATTATGATTTTTTTTAAAGTGGCAGTAAGATTAAGAACTACCAGAGGTTAATGCTGATGTTAGTGTCAATTTTAAAGAATGAATGTAAATTGAGTTTTATCACTGTGTTCCATTTCTTTAAGACATAAATCTGAGATGTATTTAATCAATTTTTTAACTGTATATATGTATTTTTTATGATGGTTTTTAATCATCGAAATAAAGATTTACTTGACTTGACTTGACACTGTTAATCACAACACTCTCATGAGCATTCTTCATCAGAGAATGGGCGTGGAAGGCACAGTACTCAAATGGTTTGCCTCTTTCCTCTCGGACAGATCCCAAATGATTAAGATTGCAAACAGTCTCTTGTCTCCACTGGTGGTTGGTCAAGGCATCCCTCAAGGTTCTATCCTTGCTCCCACTCTGTTTCATCTTTATTTGGAACCTTTAGGGAACCTCCTAAGCAAATCTGGAATCCTCTGCCATCTCTATGCGGATGACATCCAAATATACCTCAAGGTGTCTTCCCCTCATAATCTCTCACTACTCAGCTCTACTCTCAACGCTATTTACAACTGGATGTTAGTACATCAACTCATTCTCAATCCCTCTAAAACGGAATTCCTTCTCTTATCTAACTCTCTCTCCCCGCCTCCTGTTCAATCCTGGTTGGATCAGTTGAATCTACTCAACAGTAAACCCATCATTGTGGACTGCGCTAAATCCTTAGGTGCCATACTGGAGAAAAGACTCAACCTAATCTCACACATCAATTCCATGGCCATGAGCGCACCTTATCAGCTGCGCCTTCTTTTAGAATGACCTAAAAACCTTGGTTCAATCGCTAGTTCTCTCTAGATTAGACTATTGTAATTCTCTTCTGACTGGCCTTCCCAAATCTCACCTCTCTCCTCTCAAATCCCTCCTCTATTCAGCAGCTCGCTTCGTTTCATTTGCTTAATTTAGTCAACACTACGGCATAATGTTGTCATCCTTTGCTGAATAATTAATTCCAGTAGCCCCACAGCAACCAGCACATGTTAAAAGTGCTTGTGAATGAAGCAGGGAGACTGTGAAGTTTGCGATCTTAGTTTGGTGTGCCTGCAAATCCTGTATTGCCAATCCCTGGTGAGTTGCAGCTACTACTGCTGAAACAAGGCCAATGGAGGTACCTATGGGTGAGGCAGACTGGTCTCAAGGGCAGGGCCAGCCATAGCACTGGTGGTCTCCTGTACATTAATGTTTGTTAGTACACCCAAATGACCACCTCTGCCATGGATTCCCTCACTATCACCCTTTAACTGTGCCCCCCAAGTCTCCATAACCACTCTCTCTCAGATGCATTTAATTTGATTTACAGCGCCACTCATACCAGTGTAGGGCGTCAGAGCACTTTACATCATACACATTACACAGAGACAATCAATATTTGTGTAAATCACTGTATAGAAAATGTTACATAAGACTAAGGACTACAAGGTGTAGGAGTCACATGACAACCATTCTAGTATCCCGTATAGTTTTATAGTGATTGGTCTGGAGAAACACAATACCCGGAATTAAAAACGTAATACCATGGTTGGGGTTTCTCCTTAATAATCAGAATTGATTTCTGTCCAAAGTCTAAAAGAACACTTTTTGGGACAAAGACTGGGGGGGGGGGGCATAACACTCTAATTTATACCTTGCAGTTTGTATGCAGCTCTTAGATGACAGTTAATAGCTCACTGTTCTAAGTTAGGATTTTTACTTATAAATTGCAAGTAACAACAGGATCTCTCTGACAAATGCAGTAGCCCACTGACCTATTTACATTATGTGCACCTTGTGATCTGCTTGGCGCATGTTCTTTGCAGCCGATACATTAACCCTCTAAGCTACATTTCCATGAGTCAACACTTCCACTAGACAAAATTCTGATCTCTCTCTAGGAAGAACATTAATCACCAGAGTCATCATGACATTTGTATTGTTGCCGAAAATTGCTGGAGGCCAGTAAGGAGGAAGCAAGCATTTTTAAAACCATAATATACTTGCAAACATGATGCCTCCACCTAAAGTCGGCACCCGGTGCGGTCACACTGGTTGCACTGCCCTATAGCTGGCCCTTCTCAAGGGTCCTGTGACCTCAGTGACTGTTGTTCTAGGGTGTGCTGCTTCATAGGCCTGCCCGCAAGACTGGAGGTGAACTTCAGTATGGATAGTGGTGGACAAGCCTTGAAGGTTAACCTACACTTGTCATGCTAGGGTCCACCTGCTGGTGCGAAGACACCAGGACTTCTAAGGTGTTGCGAAGCCTTCTAAGGTCTAGCATGTGATTCTGCTCTCTCAAGAGAGTGGTCTGTTGGACTGGTTATTAAGGCTGAACATGGTTCCCAGTTCTAAATTCAGCAGCTCTGACCATAGTGCCACATCCTCTCCCCCACTCAACACTGTACTGCCCCACTGAGAAAAACTCTCACTGTCTTCAACTACACCCAATTGTTACCCGCTATAAACACCTAGATGCGACTCAATTTAAATTACGCACTAGACAAGAGCAATATGCGACCTCCAAAAATAAAAGTAACAATATCCTGGAAAAAGCAAACACTTATAGGGAATGCAAAATTTAGCAAACCATGGGAAATGTAAGCAGGAACAACAAGGTTACCTTAATGATTTTACACTCACAATTCAGAAATCAGTGAGTGCTTTTGCCTGAAAAGTTAAGGACACGACTACAAGGCCCTGAATGGACTCATTTCAATGGCCATTGTTATATCCTTACAAAACGTAAGCAGTATGGTAAAAAGACCACATCCTTGGACGCAGAGCCACAGCACACATTTTGTTTTCCAATCCACACATTGCAGTAAATCCTAGATTGGTGCACTAGTTCCAAGTCCAGGGAAAACATAGACAAGAAAACAAAAATAGCGCTTCATTGGCAAACTCTGTAAAAGTGGCGCTAAAGTGTTTCGGTGTTAATAAAATCAGTTTGGCCAGTTTGCTACCACTCTGTCTTACTTTATTTAGTTATTTATCTATTTTTCATATTTTTAGCCTTTTATTCCCAAAGCTGCACTTTGGAATTAAAATGTCAGAAAAATACGACATTTCCAGCAAAAGAGTCTTTCTTTTTTGGATCCATTTCACAGGGAAGCAAATAAAAGAAAGGAGTGGAAAGAGAGTGAGAACCCTGTCTTGAAGTCACGGTTTTCATGGGCGTCCGCAGGGGGGCAAGGAGGGTCGCTCCAGGGGGGGGGGAAAGCACCCCTCCTTGCCCCCCCTTGCGGATGCCCGTGAATCGAGTGGCTTTGGAGGTTACGGGTGGGTTGTTGTCCATGCAAGTCGGGAATGCGCGAGTGCTGGAAACAAGCTGTAAGAGAGGGAGAGAGGGTGTCTCTGGATCACTCCATGGGCTGTATGGGGTAATGTTGGCGCTTTATCGGACTGCATGGGAAAGCTGTCTGCTTGCTGATTGTCCCTAAAATACGTCACATCTGGTGAGAGTAGGCTCAGCTGGGGGATGTAGGTGTGCCAAATAGGGCCCACTTTGTCAGATAGTACCTTGGCGGCTGAAAGGAAATACTGCATCGCAATGCATGGAGTAGGGGGGTGGGCGAGGTGGCGTAACGATAAATCACCCTCCCCCACCCCCCCGCCCCCTCCGCAATCCCAAAAAGTAGTCGGATTAAATGAGGGTCTTCGGCCTGCAGCAAGTCCCGCTGGTGGACTCTGAGGAAGAGATCCTTGGGCCTCATTTATGAAAAGTGATGCATCGCTGCGTGAAAACAGCGATGCGTCACTTTTCACAGCGCACTCCTTACGACATTCCTGATGCGTCATATTTAATGTATGACGCATCATGTCGCAAGGAGTTACAGATACGTCAGTATTTCTGACGTATCTGTAAGCTCAAAAGTGACGCATTGCTGGAGTGTGTCACAAAAGTGACGCAACTCCAGCAATGCGTCCTTTCACATGGGGAAAGCCCCATGTGAAAGGGCTTGCGTCAGTCTTACGCCAGCTGTGAGGCAGGCGCAAGATTTTGACGCAACAGCGTCCTAAAAGTGACGTAGTGAAATCTCACAGATTTCTCTGCGTCACTATTACGAGGCTTTTAGCGGGGGAACACCCACTCTGCATACATTATACCTGACGCAGGTATAATGTGGCGCAGGGGTTTAAAAAGTGACGCATCTACCTAGATGCGTCACTTTTTAAATATGGCGCAACGAGGCGCATTTTTTACACCGCTGGTGCGTCACAAAAAGTGACGCACCGGCGGCGCAAAACTGTGGCAAGGCCTTCATAAATAAGGCCCCTTGTATGCATCGTCCACTCAGATAAATTCATGCTATTAAACGCCTACATGTGATATCTTTTCACGGTATGCACGTATTGTTCGTCACCCGGGTAAGGCTATGGACAATTCGGTTTGCGTTTTGGTGGCCTGTGTTGTGTCATCTTGTTACTTGTATTGGAAGGGGGGCCTCGTGACGTTTTGGAGGACTTGGGCAGCAAGTATGTGTTTTACCTGCTAAAATTTAGCATAATGGCGATGAGGGAAAGACGCTCTTTTTATTAGTAGCTAAGGACAGACAAGGAGATGTGTGTCGGTTATGGGTCACAATAATATGGTGTTAAAGGAAGGCAGGGACTGGGAGTAAGGCCGTAAAGAATAGAGGTGGCCATAGGAGGGGTAGAAGCCACGGGAATGGGTGGGACCTTGTCTCTGGTGAGGTCGCAGCGCGAAGGGAGTAAGGTTGGAGGGAGAAAAAGCGTGCCAGGGAAAGCTGGGGGCGTGGGGGTAGGGGGCACTAACTGAGGCTGCTAGGGAGAAGGAGGGTCTTGCCAGCGCTATATAAGACAGTTTAAATAAATAAATAAATACATAAATACAATAAATAGATAAATCAGATAAGGAGAACAGGGAGGACCGGATATGGCTTAGATTGAGGCCGGGCGAATTGGGCGGGTACGGAGAGAGGGGGCTGTTCCACCAGGCACAGCAGGAAGCGCGGTATACATGTGTGTGGCTGGTGTGGGAGAGGAGGGGTGGTCACGGGAGGAGTTGGTACAGTTGGGTGGGGGGGAGGGGCATGCAGCTCCGGTTGTGTCCCCTCAGGGCCCGGATCGGCCCGCTCTATCACCGGTGTGGGGAGGTGTGTCGGCAGACCTTTAGCAATTACGGGCAGGGGCCCCAGTGTGCGTACAGAGGAGGTGCCTGAATGTGTGTAATACCCATGTTTACCGTTGGAAGCAGGGTGGCCCTGGACACGGTTCTCGGCTCTACACCCCTCTGGGAGTCTAAAGGCTGTGCACGCACTGACCGTTTACAGGGCTTGTTAGTGCTGTACTCACCCAGTCAATATTTTTGAGAAGGCAAGGCACTTCCGTATACAGGACTTGTTTGGTACTTAGTCACATCATGTCAACAGAACCCCCCGCCCGCAACATAACCAAACATCCCGCAAATATCACACAAGACACCAGTGTTAATTTGGGGAAAGTTGCTGCACTTTTATTACATACAACATTATGTAATCATGGTGGGTTATCTTACGGGCGATCCAAGGGCAGGCCGCATTCTCGCCACCTGCCCGCCTGATGAGCCAAGCAGCGCCGTGGCGAACCACCCATATGCTGCACTATTATGGTAATACATCTACTCTTGCCCCTTGTGGGGCGTATCTAGGCAAACCCTCAGTTGCACAGGCACACAACCGCCCGAAGGACTACTGGGGCGCCGACATGGGTTCCTGGACCTCCCATGAGGTTCCAGGTTTTAGGCTCTGTCACCCCTATGTGCCCGCTAAAGTATTGTGCTGCACCTCTCTGCTTCCGGATCGTCCTGTAACTCCGCCTGCAACGAAAAAAGTACACATTAAATGTTTCAACAGGTGCCCCCCCCAACTGACACTCAGGGTAAGAGGTAGGGAGGGAAAAGAGTGTCCCTGAAGTACGATGCGCATCGTCCGGAGCGGCAAAGAGGCTACTAAGATGGCGAGGGGAAGTTAAATACCCCTCGCCCTGCCTGCCGCCCCGGACATGCGTCATGGCCCGCCCCCCTCCCGCCAGGACTCCACCTGCCCGGGGAGTAGTGGAAGACTGAAGGTAGGGGGCGGGGGAGGCCCTCTGTGACTACGGACCCGCCCTCCTGGTGGCCACCGGGTGGCCTCGGGCAGCCGCAGAGTCACATCATGTCAACAGAACCCCCCACCCTGCAACATAACCAAACATCCCGCAAATAACACACAAGACACCAGTGTTAGTTTGGGGAAAGTTGCTGCAGGTTTATTACATACAACATTATGTAATCATGGTGGGTTATCTTACGGGCGATCCAAGGGCAGGCCGCATTCTCGCCACCTGCCCGCCTGATGAGCCAAGCAGCGCCGTGGCGAAACACCCATATGCTGCACCATTATGGTAATACATCTACTCACGCCCCTTGCAGGGCGTATCTAGGCAAACCCCCGGTTGCACAGGCACACAACCGCCCGAAGGACTACTGGGGCGCCGACACGGGTTCCCGGACCTCCCATGAGGTTCCAGGTTTTAGGCTCTGGCACCTCTATGTGCCTGCTGAAGTACAGTGCTGCACCTCTCTGCTTCCGAATCGCCCTGTAACTCCGCCACAGCCCGGCCGGCGGCCACCGTCGCCGTCCGGGCCCCCCACTACTGCGCTACCTAGATTACCTGCAACCCATGCTCTGCAGAGCTTCTCGTAAGTCCAAGAGGAGCAAGTCCAAACCAACTGGTGAAAGGTGAACCCCGTCAACCTCAAAGTAACCCTTGTTCCTGTCCTGAATCATTTAATTCCTGGTAAAACCAATACCCCTCTGTTGGGTAAAATTTTCTCATAGAGCTGTTGATTCTTCTCCTAGATCTGTCTATTACTTCACATGAATTAGCGCCCTGCCACACCCTGCGTGGCACAATTTCTGACCACCAGACTTCACACTCCCCCACTAGTCTGCAGATTTCCCCCAGGTCAATTTTCATCCTCTGCAATAGTGTAGACCTTCCCAGGTTCGTGAGGTCATACCACCCAGGTGTATGACCAGGAGATGAGGAGGGGCCCCCACTGCTGTTAGCGCTTCCTTTAATCTATACAATAGGCAGTTCCAGCGCATGCTAGGGAAACCCAACCACACACGTTTCGTGTTCGAGAAACCCTGCGTCCAGATCCTGATCGCTTGACCCTGTCAAAAGAAAAGACACGATTCACTTTCTTTCCTTTGTTGACTTAAAGTTTGCACAACACACTAAACACTGCACACCAATATTTACCACTGAAAGTGCTACAGAAAATTGCAGCAACCGCTAGCCCCTCCTGGGCGGATGTGCCGCAAGTAGCAAAGGGACTCCCAGTGTCCCACTTTTTGAACACTTGCTGGCTGCATGCCAGCTAAGAAGGCCGCAGTAGCCGCCCATATACTAAAAGAGTGGCTAGAAAACTTCTTCTTCAGACCCAACAGCCCTGCTCTGGGATATTGTCCAATTGGTACTTAGTGAGTGGGCTTAGGTCTGCTGGTCGCACTGGTCAATCCCTCTATAGTTTCACCCCTAAATGCTGTGCACATGAAGAACCATGCAACAACCGCTGAAACTATCCCAGGTGGCCAATGTGAAACATTCATTGCTTTACCATCGACTATTCCATGAACCTTATGGGGAACGCCAGCTCAGCTCCCACCGTTGTGGAATCCCAATAGGCATACCTGCTCCGAGCTGTCCGAATTAGTACAGGCCCACTGCCAGACATCCAGAGCCTAACATCCAGGATTGACCAAGTCCTCTTACCCCCCCTAGCATGCACAAATAGGGGGGGCGGGGCATCACACTGCCCACACTGAGCACCCTAGGGTGGAAAATAACCTGCCCGCTGAATTAAAAAAACAAATTGTTGGAACACTGGACGTCCAAACGCTCTATTCAAAGTCTTTTGTGAATGACACCTTGTTCCCCATTTCCTGGGACGGCAGCACAGGATGGCCCTAAACCAGTGGTTCCCAAAGTTTTTTGACCTGTGGCTCCCTTGACCTAATCGGCAGTTGGCCGTGGCTTCCCACCATTTTTTTACCGGTGGGTGGGTGGAATGTACCTCCTGTTATCTTCCTTAAAGTAATTGGGACGCATTCTTTCACTCGTTCGTTTACTCATCCAGCCATCCGTTCTCTCATCCATCCACCCTTTCACTTCACTCATCTATCCATCCTCTTGTCCATCTCCCCCCCTTTCACTAACTCATCAATCCTTACATTCACCCTTTCACTCATCCATCCATTCACCATTTCACTTATCAATTCATCCATCCACCCATTCACTTGCCCATCATCTACCCTTTCATTCATCCATCCATCCATCCTTTCACGCACCCATACACCAATTCACCCACCCATCAGCTGCACTTTCACTCATCCATCCTTTCACAAACCCATCCACACTTTTACCCATCCATCTACCTTTCCACCCATATATCCATCTATTTACCTTTTCTCTCATCCATACTTCCACTCATTCACTCATTCATCCATCCTTTCTTTTATTATCTATCCATACCCCCTTTCATTCATGCATTAATCCTTTCAGTAATCCATCCAGCCATTCAGACATTCCTTCACTTATTTACTCACCCACCTTTCCACATTATGAGCTGAGCCTTTGTCTGCAGAGTTGCAGGCAGAAGAGGCCTATCAAGAACGAACTACAGCAAGGGGTGGGGTGCAGTGGGGTAGAGTTCACTATGCCCCTGCACATAGGCAGACTGAAAACGTAGAAGTCATGAGTCACACATGATGCACAGTGCCAGGATGTGGGGTTACTGTAACATGGTGTTGTTTCCAGGGCTTTAAGCAGTGTAAAAAAATGGGGGGTCTCTTCAAAGGGGGTGTTGGATGTAATTAAGAGTCGGTTTAAAACACAAAGGCTAAAAATCTGCGCTTAGCATAGTGTTGCGCCCGACTGGTATTATGTTGTTTTTGTCATTGCATCCAGATATATAATACCGCAAGTATCATTGCACCAACAACAAGCCAGGATTATTGGCTTTGTCAATGCTGGCTAGTTCCTTAAAAAAAAAGCAGCAACCATGGCATTGTTGAATATAATATTGAAAATACTTCAGTTCAAAAATGATGAGACAGTGAAAGAACGTTAACCTGTTCTTTTAAACTAATTTCACAGGCTTCTTTAAATGAAGTGTTCTCTAACATTACAGAGTGGGCGTTTTACTTTTTTTATCTAACAGAATGCCCTTCTGTACAATGAGGCAGGAGAAGGCCGCCACACGCTTTAACACCCCTGACTGCCCCATTGACATTCAGTAAGTGGCAAACAGCCCCATACAGAATTTCAATGGGCGGGAGGGGCTGCTCTTGTGCTCCTGGAGGAGTGTGAGGCGGCTCCAGCAGCGGGGCGAGGCCTCTCACAGAGTAGCAGCGCTGCTCCCTGTGATGGCCACAATTACAGAATAAAAGGCATAGGGACGTCCGTGGAATTTACGGACGGTTGGTCACCCTATTGTTCGCGGCGCCCCTGGCACCTCATTACGGCGCACTGGGGAGCCGCGGCACACAGTTTGCGAACCACAGCCCTAAACAATCAGCTAGGTGTGCTACCACAACCATAACGATCATAAGAATCTAAGAAGCACACAAATCTCACCTGGGCCTACCCTACAATGAGGTCAGCTGCACAGCTGTAAAGCCAGAAAGAATATATCCTATTGGTCTATACCGCTTGGAACCAAGGATATACCCTGAAAGAAAGGCATTGAAGTAGAGCTCCTCAAAATCAAGTACATATCCACTTTTGTCAACCCTGTTGAGGCGGATGGAGCAATGGCCATTACTGGTATAGGTGAATGCGGACATTCGTAATTCATGAGCATCCAAGTGAAAACAATGCCCCCAAGTGGCCTTCCCCTTTCCAGGCACCCTGGCCGTGCAAATTGGTCTGACGCACCAATATTCAACCCCGAATTTATATACTGTTTTGCCCGACCCTGGGCACTCCGCCTGGTACCGCCAAGGTAGCGCGCTGCAGACCCCCAATGAAGGCCTGGGAAAACACAAGTTTGGGCCTAAAGCCGTTAACGACAGGATATACCTTGAGATGCCCAAACATGCGTAAAACTTAAAACCTGCATGCGCGAACACCACATACGGCAGGGCAATTCGGCGGCAAACCCTGACACTTGTGCCACTATATGCGAAGACTCACGTCATGCCGCCAACTTCCTTTTGCACCAAACCTTCTCCTGCCATGCTAATGACCCTGCCACAACTGCTACTCCTGACACGCATGCAAGGGTGACACTTGCGCCTATTGCAAGCCCTCAAGACTATGGAATACCGGTAGAAGCCAAAGTTAACAAGCCTGCCTTACCTCCCAGTAAAATCAACCTGTGTGACTGCCACCGCAATCTCTCATCACCCACTGTGTGTGATCATGACCCACCTAGTGTGGGTAGAGCCCATATGTGAACCTGTCTTCATGGTCGCTAAACCCAACGGTAGCCAAACGACACCCCCAGAAGCAGTTCCCCAGGCAATGTGAAGACCACCAAAGTCCCTCCGTTCTTACGCAATAGCCAGGCAGGACACCTCCGTGCATGCATGGTGCTGCGACCAGAAAGCTTCCGCCCTAGGAAAGCAGAAAGGCAGCGCATACACATACCCCGCTTTGGAGACAAACTTTCCTTATCCATGGTTCACAGCTGCATGATTTGACTAAGCAACAACCCTGGCTTTCTATAAGATTGTTGAAAATGCTTATGTTCTGTGAAGAGGGGTCTGCCCGATCTATGATGGGTTTCTCGTAAGTTGCACCTAGTGTAACTCATCACTAAATTACAACATTGTTGCATCGTTGCCTGAATATGGGAAACCTGACGATGTACCCCAACGCGACTAAGAATTCAAACTTAACCCTGAAAAGTCACAATACTGGCCCCAGTACGAGGCAAACCATGCTAGAGCAACTCCACAGCCTCACCTCAAATGTTGCTGGTTGTTCACTCACAAGACTGGCTCGGTGATAGCCAGATCCCCCATTCTGGCAAGAGGTAGGCCTTAAACCACAGATTAGCATTCACCCTTTTTCAGCACACATAGAAGTAGCAAATCATAATAAATTAATGATTGTTTATGTGCAGTAAAGGACACATAGACAATCATTAATGGTGTTTTACTCTGTGTGCAGCAAAATGTAGCACAGGTATAAAAAGCAAAAATGAGGAGAAAAAAAGTCTTTCTCCTCGTTGCACCATTCTAATGCCTACTATGGCATGGCGTTAGTGTTTAGTGCTGCCTCAGATTTACAGATGCTTGTTAATCTAGGGCAGCATCAAAAGGCAAACTGCATGAACGGTGCCATATTTGCTGCGATAAGCCACAAAAGGTGGCTTAACGCCACTTGGTAAGTATGGTGCAGGGCATTGTACCACTGGCACATCAGTAAGAGTGAAGTTCACGTGGCACAATCCTCTTCTAGATAAGCCAATCAACGATGTGATAATACTGGGTGAATAGTATTTTAACCTGCTCAACCTCTGGTGATTTCATGCATGGATTATTGTAAGAACCTTTATAGCACCATCCCCCACAAACTTCAAGGAGTGCAAAACCAGTAGCCAGAAAGCTCCTACACCAATGGAGACACAAGCGGGTCCAGCTGACCCTGAAAGCTCCCCCCGCTTCTGGCGGAGCTCTGAATAAATTACCACCACCCCTTCCTCGTGCACACAGCTCACTAAAGTCAAGGACCTTGGTTAGTGAATGATGACTCATCATTCACTCACCAGCCAGGATCCTACGGCTCACAGCTGCTTCAACAACCCAGATAATCTGTGTCCGAAGATCCTGAAAAGTCCTGCAGCACTGGTGCAGCAGGTGCAGTAGCACCGGGGACCAGAGCTCGTAGGGGCCCATTGAACCCTGATCATTTCTTTATTTACTACTCCAACAGCAGGCAAAGGGGCCGCATTCCTTGCTTGTACCAGGGCCAAAGGCGTCTTTGCTAAACTACCAACCTTGCTCCAAACTTTGGAAGATTCTCAGCCTTCAGGTGTGACCTGAAAGCAGCTGCTTTCAAATCATGAAACTTCTAACCTGTAGTGTCGCGCTCTAGTCTCCGACGTGCCTGCGTGATGATGTGGTGCGCCGGAGCAAGAGCGGAACACTAGCGCATGCGCGGAGGATCGCAGGGAAAGCGCGCGAAGGAGCAGAGCGGGCAGAAGCGACCGGAGCTGGTCATTGTTAGACGCTCGGCGCTCTCTTGATATAGCGATTCTTGTTGGAATTAATAAAGGACTGTAACCTACCTCTGCTGTATGTCCTCTTTGGGGGAGCAAGAAACAAAATTAAAGTGGCGACGAGGATGGGATCACCCCACCAACTCCACCACAGCAATATAGAGATCGGAGCTGCAGCAAAGTGGCACAAGGAGACAAGCAGGTCAGAAATCGTAGTAGGGGGCACTACACAGTGAGCACGCCTAGAGCAACAGCGCTATTCACGAGAGAGCGTGGCAGCAGCGCACGACCTCAGCAAGCCACAGACACGTGGCCCAAAGCCTAATTAGCACAGATCAAGGTCAGCATAAACGCGAAGGGGAGCACGCAGCTGAGACCCTGGCAGAGAAAAGGGATAGTGATAAGGAGGACGGAAAAGAACGCCTCCCCAGCCAATCGCGAGGTGGAAATACCGGTGCATGCCTCCCCAGCCAATCACGAGGTGGAAATACCGGTGCACCCGGCAGGGTGCACCGGTATTTCCACCTCGTGATTGGCTGGGGAGGCGTTCTTTTCCGTCCTCCTTATCACTGTCCCTTTTCTCTGCCAGGGTCTCAGCTGCGTGCTCCCCTTTGCGTTTATGCTGACCTTGATCTGTGCCCCAAAAGTCAGGGAGAAGACACAGACCTAGAAGGGAACCCCAGCACACCAGGCAGCCCAGGGAACCGAGACGGAGAACCTGGAACAGTGCCCAGAATGAGCAACCAAATGACATCCCTCACAGCACCCATCCCCTTCCTACCCAGACCAGGAGAGCCCTTGATGAAGTGGGAGGACTGGAGGGAATATTTCAAGAACTATGTGGAGGCCTTGGAGGCCTTGGAGGATGAAAATGGTGAACCAATTCCCAGTGCTAGGAAGAAACGGTTATTACTGCATAACCTGGGCCCGGAAGGTGTACGAGTATTGGCGAACCTCGTGCCAGCAGCGAGACAAGCTGCAGACGACGACGTCTTCAAACACGCCCTAGAAGATCTAGATAATCACTATCGCCCGGCGGTATGTGTATCTATTAACCGGTACAACTTCCAACAAAGGAAGTGTTAGACCTGGCACCTTGGCGTGAGTTTCCCTTCCACTTTTTGCTGGTGTGCCTCCGATGTTTTGCTGGTTTTCCGCTACTCAGGGCACTGCGCCACGGCCACGGCCACCCCGTGCCGCAGTGCAAGTGCTCCCTACTGAAAATTGTACATGTGATTGATGTCCATGATTGGTTCATTGGATTTACTGTTAGTCCCTAGTAAAGTGCACCAGGAGTGCCAGGGCTTGTAAATGCCAATACTGCTAGTGGGCCTGCAGCGCTGGTTGCGCCACCCACAGAAGCAGCCTAAAAATGTGTCTAGGGTCTGCCATTGCAGAACCTGCATGCAGTCTGGTACTCTCATGCTGGCTGGGCAAGTGCACCCACTTGCCAGCCCCTAAACCTTCCCTTAACTTCATATTAGTCACCCCTATGGTAGGCCTGAGGGCAGGGTGCATTGTAAGTGTAAGGTAGGACAAGCCCTGATGTGTGTGGCATGTCCTAGTAGTGAATTACATCCAAATTCGTTTTTCACTATTGTAAGGCTACCTGCTTCCTTTAGGCCAGAATGGGCTGCTGGAATTATTACACTCTATAATCCCAGCAGGCTCAGGGAACATGGTAGAGAGTCATGTTTAGTATGCCTGAACTCAGAATAATAAAATACTTCTTTCAGTAAAGTTTATTTTAATATCCTGGGTTTGCAAATGCTACTTTTAGAAAGTTAGCACTTGCTTGCCTAACCATTTCAGCCCGCCTCTGCTGGTATGCGTATCTGACTGTCTGGGATGTGTGAGTGACAGGGCTGGGGGATGACAGGTGGTGAATGCAAAGATTACACCTTAGTGGGAGGTAGGAGTGCCCCTTGACTCTGAATCTAGCTGTGCTCTGCCACCACAATGCTGGCTCCACCCTCCTGGGGAGCGACTGATGACTCAGCCGGCACCTGGCCCAGGAAGGGCGAAGCCCCATCAACAAAGTACTTCTGCCTGCCCCTGTCCACACAATGCTGGCTCCACCTCCTGTGGAGCGTCTGATGTGCCTGCCCCTCACATTGAAAGCAGAAGCCAGATTGCACCCAACAGAGTACTCAGAGACTGGAAGTGGCTATGCAAAGGCCCCCCTGGCCTGTACGAACAAAAGAAACTTGGTATAAAAGAAGGAGCCCTGCTCCTTGTAAATTAGATCCGGTTTGCGCTACAGAAGAAACTCTGCCCGAAGAGAAGGACCTGGAAGGACAAGGAGGAGTGCTGTCTCTGGCCTGTGTCTGGTGCCTTGCTGCAGAAGGAGAGGAAAGAAAAGACTACAAGGGACTTTTGCTTTTAATTAACTTTGTGCCAAACTCTACCGAAAGATCTCCAAGGGCTTGCCTGTGAACTTGCCCCCTGACCAGCGCCCCAGGAACAGTGGGCACTACCCCCTGACAGAGGAACCACTGCAAGACGTTGTCTCCCCTCTGCAAGCCTCCCCAGGAAAAGCGGAGCGCGCTGTGATCATCGCGCTCCTCAGCAACGCTCTGGGAGCTGCCCTCCCTCTAAACAAAGTGACTGCCGCCTGCCTGGCCCAGAAGCATCGTAAAGATCAGCCCAGCTGATCCGAGCACCGTGACTGACCCCGAGCTGCAGCTCGCAACGTGAAGAGAGGTGGCGCCCGGTGCCTGCTTGCCCCCTTCGTGTCTTGTGCCCCTGAACGCGCCGCCGCTGTCCGAGAAACAGCTGTTGCGTGGGGTGCCTGAACGTCGCCTGAATTAGTAGAGGCCTGCGCCGAGGAGCGTGTCCCCTGAGTGTGCCCTCCTGATCAGGAAATCCCGAGGCGCTGGCCCCGTGCAACCCGGCCCGCGCCGCAACGTCAACCCACGAGCCAGAGCCGAGCCGCCGCTCGCTCCAAGCACCGGACGGAAGACAACGCGACGCGGATTGCCGCATTGACCTGCGCCCCACCAACTCTCCCGCAAGGTACTGTTTCCCTCCCGCTGCCTCGCCCAGCCCTCGGAGCTGCGTGTGGAGCGCTCCCAGGGCCCCCGCTCTCTCCCCCCGTCAGCCGCGCACAGCCGCGCAGGGAGACCCGCGGACCGCTGGGGAAATCCTAGATTGATCATCAGGGTAGAGAAAAGTACCGTGAGGAGCCCAGAATCCCCGTTCCTGGGGAAATAAGCTGAATAAGAACTGTTTTGAAACGCTAACACCGAAGTTTGATTATTGCTAAAGATAGAACTGTGGCAACCTAATTGAAAGTACACTGGAACCGTTTTCGCATTGAACCAAGACTGTATTTACAAGCCTGCTTGAAATTTATATAAAGAATATATATTTTTACAAATACAGTTTGGTGTCCCTATGTGGTGGGTTGGTTGTGATGGTGTAATATTGCAAATGTTTAACCCTATGTGCCCCAGAGATTAGCCTAAGACTGCTTCAGCCACACTACCTAGAGGGTAAGCAGAGGTTGTCTTGAAGGTAACCCTCAGCCCTGACGAGGAAGAGAGAGTCCCTGCTTGTCGCCAGTGCTGCACTGCGCCACTTAGAGACTCCCCCTTCCTACATTGGACGCAGCGGTGAGGATCACGAATTTACATTTGCAGTATTGTACCTTAGCTACTGACCATTGCATAAGTGATTACAGTCCAGTTACTTGGCCACAGGCTTTGTTTTTAATTTTGCCAAGAGAAGATCCCTGGTGTAGAAATCATGCCGGGCACAAAGAGCCTTGATGGAGCGGAATCCACGACCTCTGAGATGTTGGAGGTGGAATGGGATGCAGCCAAGCTGGATATTTACACAAGAAATGAACTGAAGTTTTTTTGCAAGAAGCTCAAGGTTCCACACGCAGGGTGTAGAAACAAACCAGAACTCTACAAAGCCCTGAAGGCCCGGATAGAGTCCAGAAATGCCCCTGAGGATCAGAATGCACCTGAGGATCAGAATGCACCTGGGGATGTGGTGGATCTTGAAAAACCAGACAGCGTGCATAGCTTTGGCAGAGGCCTGTCGCCAGAGGAGCTGGCAGACAGGAAGGAAACCAGGGCTCATGAAATAAGGATGGCAGAATTAAACTTGAAGAACCAACTGGAGCTGGAGAGCAAAAGAATGGCTCTGGAAGAGCGAAAGCTCCAATTGGATTATGAAATAAAAATGAGGGAGATGAATCTGAAGGAGAAAAGTTTGGAGAATACTCCCTCTGGTGGCAGCACAACGCCGGTGCAGGTAGAGTCAAGAGTGCACATCCCCAAAGATGTAGTTAAGGAGTTCTTTAAGGGGGATGACATAGGACAGTGGTTTAGGGCATATGAGGTAGCCATGTCCTCCCACCGGGTCCCTGACAAGGATTGGGGAGCGGGGTTGTGGGGAAGGTTCCTTAGCGAAGGGCGGGACACCCTGCTAGATTTGCCCATTGAAAACCAGAGATCCTATTCCCACATGAAAGAAGCTTTAATGAACAGGTATGGGCTTACCCCTGAAATGTATAGACAGAAGTTTAGGGGGTGTACTAAGCGGCCTGGGAATACGTATGTGGAGTATGTGACTTTTTTTTGCAGAGCACTGGATGGTTGGGTGAAGGGTAACAAAGTGAATGATTTTCAAGGTCTCTTTGATTTGATTGCATGGGAGCACTTGTCTGATCACTGTTTTCCTGAGTTACGCCAGCACCTGATAGATAGCAAGCTGTCCAACCCGAGGAAGCTTGCTGAGGAGGCGGACCGCTGGCTCAGCACCAGGGTCCACAAGGGTCTAGTGGGAGACTCCGCCAAGGGTGGGCAGGGTCCTCAGCAGAAGAGTGGGGGGGACAAGGGAAAACAGAAAGGGTTCCAAAAAGGCCCCCAAAGTAATCCCCAAGGGGACCAGCAGAAAGGTTCTCAGCCTCCCCCACCCCCAAAGCAGAATGGGGCCCCGAGAGGTAGACCTGTTCCAAAGGGGCTCTTCAATTGTTTCAAATGTGGTGAGCCGGGGCACATATCCAGTGACCCCAAGTGTCGCCTGTTTGGAAAGCCAGCACCCACTGGTGCTCCGCCCCGTCAAGTGACCAGTGTTCACTTAGGAGAAGAAGTGATGGCCCCGGGGGGTGGAGATCCTGTTCAGATGACCCTAGTCTCACTAGGAGACAGTGAGATGGTCCCTACAAACTACCTGCCCTCTAACACTAAGAAATATGGGCAGGTGGTGATCATGAATGGTAAGGAAGCTGAGGCTCTTAGAGATACAGGAGCCAGTGTGACTGCAGTGAGGCAGCACCTGGTGTCTCAAGAGCAGGTTGTACCCCATGCCTACTGTAGGGTTATCAATGCTGATAATTCAGAGAGTCAGTGTCCGATGGCTCAAGTTCCCTTCGAGTGGGGGGGGGTCTCTGGTACTCTGCAGGTCTGTGTGAGGAAAACCATGCCTGTTGACTGTTTGCTAGGGAATGACTTGGAGAACTCCCCTTGGGAAAAGGTGGAGAAGACGACTCACCTGAAGATGGTGGGTCTACCTGACTGGGCGTGTGTGACCACCCGGTCGATGGCAGCCAGTAGGGGTGATCAAGAGGTCCTGGGGCCTGAAGGAGAGGCCCAGGAACCGGCCTTAGGGAGAAGGCGCAGGGGGCGCGGGAAACCGGCCCCTGAAATTCCCACGGTCCAGGAGGAAGCAGACCTTGAGGGGGATGCCCTGGAGCCTACAGGGGAACAGATTGCTGAACTGGGGGACCTGCCTGAGCTGACCCATTGGCAGCAAGAAGGAGGCCCCTCCAGGGAGGAATTCTGCAGGGAGCAGAAAGAATGCCCTTCTCTCGTGGGTATGCGGCAACAGGCTGCAGACCAGGCCAATGGTGTTCAGGCCAAAACACATTATGTGTACTGGGAGAATGACCTCCTGTATTCAGAGCCTAAGGCTGCTGAACCTGGGTCAGCCCGTGTGCTGGTGGTACCCCAGAAGTTCAGAGCCTTCCTACTGGGGCTGGCTCACGATGTGCCTTTAGCAGGACATTTGGGGATGGACAAGACCTATGACAGGCTTGTCACCCACTTTTACTGGCCCCAAATGCACAAGAGCTCAGATGCTCATTGTAGGACCTGTCCGACTTGCCAGGCAAGTGGGAAGAGCGGAGGGAAGAACAAGGCTCCCCTCCAACCCTTCCCTGTGGTCGGTACGCCATTCCAACAAGTGGGTATTGACATTGTTGGGCCTCTGGACCCCAAGACAGCCATGGGCAACAGGTTCATCCTGGTCTTGGTGGATCATGCCACCCGGTACCCTGAAGCCATCCCTCTGAGGACAGTGACGGCCCCCGTGGTGGGGCGTGCACTGATGGGAATTTTCTCACGAGTAGGATTCCCTCTAGAGGTGGTGAGCGACAGGGGGAACAACTTCATATCCAAGTATATGAAGTCCCTTTGGCAAGAGTGTGGTGTAACCTACAAGTTCACCACACCTTACCATCCCCAAGGAAACGGGTTGGTTGAGAGATTCAACCGAACCCTGAAGGGCATGATCATGGGCCTGGAAGGTCCAATGAGGCGTAAGTGGGACGTCCTCTTGCCATGCCTGCTCTTTGCCTACCGCGTGGTACCACAGAAGTCCCTAGGGTTCAGCCCCTTTGAACTGCTGTACGGTCACCTCGTGAGAGGACCACTGAGTTTGGTAAAGAAAGGCTGGGAGCAATCTCCCAGGAAACCTCCCGAGAATGTATATAGCTACATGCTGGCCTTCAGAAACCAAACCAGGCGCTTCAGACAACTTGCCGAGGCAAATCTGGAAGCCAGCCAGGAGGAGATGAAGCGGTGGTACGACCAGAATGCCACTCTGGTCGAGCTTCAGCCTGGACAGGAGGTGTATGTCCTGGCCCCAGTGGAACCCTGTGCCCTTCAGGATAAGTGGACAGGTCCATTTGAGGTTGTGGAGTGCAAGAGCCCAGTGACATACTTGGTGGACATGAAGACGCCCAGGAACCCCTTGAGGGTCCTACATGTCAACCGCCTCAAGCCCCACTTGAGAAGGTCCGAAGTGGGCATGTTGTTGGCAACTGATGATGGAATGGAGGAGGAGTCTGAGCCTCTTCCTGACCTCTTAGTGGCCTGTGAGAAAGATGGGTCAGTGGATGGAGTTAACCTCTCACCCACCCTGACCCCGGAACAACAGGAAGACTGCCGCCAGTTGCTGGGGCAGTTTCCAGATCTGTTCTCCCTGGTTCCTAGTGTCACAGATTGGTGCGTCCATGATGTGGACACAGGAGACAGCTTACCTGTGAAGCATAAGGCTTACAGAGTGACTGACAGGGTCAGGGCCTGCATCAAGGAGGAGGTCTCCAAGATGCTTGCCCTTGGGGTGGTTGAGTCTTCCAGCAGTCCTTGGTCCAGCCCCGTGGTCTTGGTCCCAAAGGCTGCTGCGCCGGGAGCCACACCTGAACTCCGGTTCTGTGTGGACTACAGAGGACTCAATTCAGTCACCAAGACTGACGCGCACCCCATCCCCAGAGCTGATGAGCTCATTGATCGGCTAGGGGCTGCCCGGTTCCTCAGCACGTTTGATTTAACGTCTGGGTACTGGCAGATCGCCTTGACCGATGGGGCAAAGGAGAGGTCAGCATTCTCTACACCAGATGGGCATTTCCAGTTCCGGGTTATGCCATTTGGAATGAAGAATGCCCCTGCCACCTTTCAGAGATTGGTCAACCAGGTGTTGGCTGGGCTGGATGAGTTCAGTGCCGCCTACCTCGATGACATCGCGGTGTTCAGTGGCACCTGGCCAGAACACCTGCGACACCTCTGGGAAGTGTTGATGGCCCTGCGCAGAGCAGGCCTCACAATCAAGGCAAGCAAGTGCCAGATTGGGCAGGATTCCGTGGTGTACTTGGGACACCAAGTGGGGAGTGGCAAGGTGGCACCCTTGCAACCCAAAATTGAGACCATCCTGGCTTGGGAACCCCCCAAGACCCAGACTGCAGTGAGAGCCTTCCTGGGGCTCACTGGGTATTACAGGAGGTTTGTCAAGGGCTATGGCACGATTGTGACCCCCTTGACAGAGCTGACTTCGAAGAAGCAGCCCAAGAATGTGATTTGGACTGACACCTGTCAGAAGGCTTTTGACACCCTGAAGACTGCCATGTGCACGGCGCCCGTGCTCCTGGCTCCTGATTTCTCCAAGGAATTCATAGTGCAAACAGACGCTTCAGAGCATGGTGTAGGGGCTGTTCTCTCACAGATGACTGAGGAGGGCTTTGACCAACCCGTAGCCTTCATC
Organism: Lissotriton vulgaris; assembly: GCF_964263255.1. Classification (NCBI taxonomy): domain Eukaryota; kingdom Metazoa; phylum Chordata; class Amphibia; order Caudata; family Salamandridae; genus Lissotriton; species Lissotriton vulgaris. Next base: position 385,379 of record NW_028254880.1, on the reverse strand, counting down.
AGTAGGAGGTTACTTCCACGGGAAAGTAGGTGGAGTGCAATAGAGCGAGAAGCATTTGCTGTGGTCTGGGCGCTGAAGAAGCTAAGACCCTACTTGTTTGGGTCTCACTTCCGAGTTCAGACGGACCACAGGCCCCTCAGATGGTTGATGCAAATGAGGGGTGAGAACCCGAAACTGTTGAGGTGGTCCATTTCTCTACAGAGTATGGACTTTACGGTGGAACACCGCCCTGGCACAGATCACGCCAATGCTGATGGTCTGCCCAGATTTTTCCGCCTTAGTGATGTGGAACTCCCTGGGGAAGGGTAGTTCCCCCCACATTTCAGCTGGAGGGGACAAGTGTTAGACCTGGTACCTTGGCGTGAGTTTTCCTTCCACTTTTTGCTGGTGTGCCTCCGATGTTTTGCTGGTTTTCCGCTACTCAGGGCACTGCGCTACGGCCACCCCGTGCCGCAGTGCAAGTGCTCCCTACTGAAAATTGTACATGTGATTGATGTCCATGATTGGTTCATTGGATTTACTGTTAGTCCCTAGTAAAGTGCACCAGGAGTGCCAGGGCTTGTAAATGCCAATACTGCTAGTGGGCCTGCAGCGCTGGTTGCGCCACCCACAGAAGCAGCCTAAAAATGTGTCTAGGGTCTGCCATTGCAGAACCTGCATGCAGTCTGGTACTCTCATGCTGGCTGGGCAAGTGCACCCACTTGCCAGCCCCTAAACCTTCCCTTAACTTCATATTAGTCACCCCTATGGTAGGCCTGAGGGCAGGGTGCATTGTAAGTGTAAGGTAGGACAAGCCCTGATGTGTGTGGCATGTCCTAGTAGTGAATTACATCCAAATTCGTTTTTCACTATTGTAAGGCTACCTGCTTCCTTTAGGCCAGAATGGGCTGCTGGAATTATTACACTCTATAATCCCAACAGGCTCAGGGAACATGGTAGAGAGTCATGTTTAGTATGCCTGAACTCAGAATAATAAAATACTTATTTCAGTAAAGTTTATTTTAATATCCTGGGTTTGCAAATGCTACTTTTAGAAAGTTAGCACTTGCTTGCCTAACCATTTCAGCCCGCCTCTGCTGGTATGTGTATCTGACTGTCTGGGATGTGTGAGTGACAGGGCTGGGGGATGACAGGGTGAATGCAAAGATGACACCTTAGTGGGAGGTAGGAGTGCCCCTTGACTCTGAATCTAGCTGTGCTCTGCCACCACAATGCTGGCTCCACCCTCCTGGGGAGCGACTGATGACTCAGCCGGCACCTGGCCCAGGAAGGGCGAAGCCCCATCAACAAGGTACTTCTGGCTGCCCCTGTCCACACAATGCTGGCTCCACCTCCTGTGGAGCGTCTGATGTGCATGCCCCTCACACTGAAAGCAGAAGCCAGATTGCACCCAACAGAGTACTCAGAGACTGGAAGTGGCTATGCAAAGGCCCCCCTGGCCTGTACGAACAAAAGAAACTGGGTATAAAAGAAGGAGCCCTGCTCCTTGTAAATTAGATCCGGTTTGCGCTACAGAAGAAACTCTGCCCTAAGAGAAGGACCTGGAAGGACAAGGAGGAGTGCTGTCTCTGGCCTGTGTCTGGTGCCTTGCTGCAGAAGGAGAGGAAAGAAAAGACTACAAGGGACTTTTGCTTTTAATTCACTTTGTGCCAAACTCTGCTGAAAGATCTCCAAGGGCTTGCCTGTGAACTTGCCCCCTGACCAGCGCCCCAGGAACAGTGGGCGCTACCCCCTGACAGAGGAACCACTGCAAGACGTTGTCTCCCCTCTGCAAGCCTCCCCAGGAAAAGCGGAGCGCGCTGTGATCATCGCGCTCCTCAGCAACGCTCTGGGAGCTGCCCTCCCTCTAAACAAAGTGACTGCCGCCTGCCTGGCCCAGAAGCATCGTAAAGATCAGCCCAGCTGATCCGAGCACCGTGACTGACCCCGAGCTGCAGCTCGCAACGTGAAGAGAGGTGGCGCCCGGTGCCTGCTTGCCCCCTTCGTGTCTTGTGCCCCTGAACGCGCCGCCGCTGTCCGAGAAACAGCTGTTGCGTGGGGTGCCTGAACGTCGCCTGAATTAGTAGAGGCCTGCGCCGAGGAGCGCTGTCCCCTGAGTGTGCCCTCCTGATCAGGAAATCCCGAGGCGCTGGCCCCGTGCAACCCGGCCCGCGCCGCAACGTCAACCCACGAGCCAGAGCCGAGCCGCCGCTCGCTCCAAGCACCGGACGGAAGACAACGTGACGCGGATTGCCGCATTGACCTGCGCCCCATCAACTCTCCCGCAAGGTACTGTTTCCCTCCCGCTGCCTCGCCCAGCCCTCGGAGCTGCGTGCGGAGCGCTCCCAGGGCCCCCGCTCTCTCCCCCCGTCAGCCGCGCACAGCCGCGCAGGGAGACCCGTGGACCGCTGGGGAAATCCTGGATTGATCATCAGGGTAGAGAAAAGTACCGTGAGGAGCCCAGAATCCCCGTTCCTGGGGAAATAAGCTGAATAAGAACTGTTTTGAAACGCTAACACCGAAGTTTGATTATTGCTAAAGATAGAACTGTGGCAACCTAATTGAAAGTACACTGGAACCGTTTTCGCATTGAACCAAGACTGTATTTACAAGCCTGCTTGAAATTTATATAAAGAATATATATTTTTACAAATACAGTTTGGTGTCCCTATGTGGTGGGTTGGTTGTGATGGTGTAATATTGCAAATGTTTAACCCTATGTGCCCCAGAGATTAGCCTAAGACTGCTTAAGCCACACTACCTAGAGGGTAAGCAGAGGTTGTCTTGAAGGTAACCCTCAGCCCTGACGAGGAAGAGAGAGTCCCTGCTTGTCGCCAGTGCTGCACTGCGCCACTTAGAGACTCCCCCTTCCTACAGGAAGCAAGAAGAAGGAGAATCCATAGACGATTATGTGGCCGCATTGAGACGTCTAGCCATCACATGCAAATACGGACAACTGCAGGACGAGTACATCAAGGACCAAATAGTCATGCACACCACAAACAAGTCAGTCCAGGACAAGTTGTGGGCACAGGGAGAAGCGTCACTCAAAGACGTGATTGCAATGGTAAAGAAAGCTGAACTTTCAAAACGCTGCGCAGAAGCAGCCAAAAAGGAGAATCCTCAAAGACAAATGGTCAACAAAATAGACGAGGCCCAATCGTCCAACAGGCAAAGGAGAACCACTGGAGAAGGGAGACATGAGCCCAGGTGGACAGGGAAACAGGCCACACCAGGGAAGCAGTCCACAGACAGCAGGTTCTCGTGCTACAGGTGCGGGAGTACGGAACACTCAGCACAGGACAAACGATGCCCAGCTGTTCGCGCCAGATGCTCATTCTGTGGCCTGGTTGGCCATTATGAGAAAGTGTGCCGCAAGAAAGAGAAGAAGTCCATGGTGAAATGCATCGAGCAGCCCCAGTCAGAGGACCAGACCGAGGATGACCAGGAAGAAGACAACATGGTCTTATGCGTCGAAGAACAGATGCTGGAGGTAACGGGCAAACGCTCGGACAAACCGCGAACAGACATGCTGATAGGAGGGGTGAAAATTCACATAGCAATTGACTCGGGGTCACCATACTCCATCGTACAAAGATCTGTATGGGAGGAAGACTTTGTGCCCACCCTGGGTACGCAGTTAAACCCACCAGACATACGTCCGATTTCGTACACCAGCAACGCAATCCCTATGGTAGGGTTCCGCGCCTAGAAATTCAGAGGAAGATCAGCGATATGCAAGCTATATGTGGCGGAGCGAGGGCCCTCTGTGTTAGGCTGGAGAGACCAGGGTGACCTAGGGATAAAATTAGACCCAGGAGGCAAGGAACAAATTCTTCTGACGGTAGATAGTCGCTGGCCAGAGCTAGAGAAGCTGAAGCAAGCCTTCCCCAAGGTGTTTGGAGGCACGGTCGGAAAATTGGACAAATTTGTGCACTGAATACTTCTCAGAGAGGATGCTCGCCCAGTGTCCCACAGGGTCAGGAACATTCCCATTGCCATTAAGGATGCAATCCAGCAGGAACTCCAAAGATTGGAGGAGCAGGGAATAATAGAACCAATTGACAGTTCGGAATGGCTGGCCCCCTTGGTTGTGGCCAGGAAACCCAATGGCAAGGTGCGCTTATGTGTGGACCTGCGCGAGCTCAACAAATGCCTGATAGTGGAAAAGTTTCCATTATCGAGAATTGAAGAAATGTTGGCAAGAACGAGGGGGGTGACCTGGTTTTCCACCATTGACCTCACCTCGGCGTACCATCAAATTGACTTGCACCCTGCGAGCAGAAAGCTAACCTCCTTCATCAAACCCTTTGGGTGTTATCAGTTCCGCCGTATGCCGTTTGGGTTGGCATCTGCAGCCGCAGTGTTCCAGAAGCTAATGCAACGCCTGTTCAAGGACCTACAAGGCGTTCAGTACTATCAGGACGACATCCTGATAATGGGAACAAACCAAGAAGACCATGATAAGAAACTAACCAAGGTACTGACAGTGCTACAGGAGAAAGGCCTCACCGCCGAGTGGAGTAAATGTAAGCTGCTCATGTCGGCTGTCACCTATCTTGGACATGAGATAGGGAGCCAAGGGATCACTCCGAAAAGACAAAATGTTAAAGCCATTTGCGATGCCAGAGCCCCAGCCAACAAGGAAGAAGTGAGGTCATTCCTGGGAATGGCAGAGAATTATAGCAAGTTTGTAAGATATTTCGCCACCAAAACTCACAGACTCAGACAACTGATCAGAGACAAGTCAACGTTTCAGTGGGACAAGGAAGCACAGAGTGAATTTGAGGGTCTGAAAAATGACATAAGCGGGGCAATACCCCTGAATGGATATGATCCCGCGGGCAGCACCATCTTAACAACTGACGCCAGTGAAAAGGGCCTGGGAGCTGTGCTGGCACAGGAAAGAAATGGTGACCCCCTTGACAGAGCTGACTTCGAAGAAGCAGCCCAAGAATGTGATTTGGACTGACACCTGTCAGAAGGCTTTTGACACCCTGAAGACTGCCATGTGCACGGCGCCCGTGCTCCTGGCTCCTGATTTCTCCAAGGAATTCATAGTGCAAACAGACGCTTCAGAGCATGGTGTAGGGGCTGTTCTCTCACAGATGACTGAGGAGGGCTTTGACCAACCCGTAGCCTTCATCAGTAGGAGGTTACTTCCACGGGAAAGTAGGTGGAGTGCAATAGAGCGAGAAGCATTTGCTGTGGTCTGGGCGCTGAAGAAGCTAAGACCCTACTTGTTTGGGTCTCACTTCCGAGTTCAGACGGACCACAGGCCCCTCAGATGGTTGATGCAAATGAGGGGTGAGAACCCGAAACTGTTGAGGTGGTCCATTTCTCTACAGAGTATGGACTTTACGGTGGAACACCGCCCTGGCACAGATCACGCCAATGCTGATGGTCTGCCCAGATTTTTCCGCCTTAGTGATGTGGAACTCCCTGGGGAAGGGTAGTTCCCCCCACATTTCAGCTGGAGGGGACAAGTGTTAGACCTGGTACCTTGGCGTGAGTTTTCCTTCCACTTTTTGCTGGTGTGCCTCCGATGTTTTGCTGGTTTTCCGCTACTCAGGGCACTGCGCTACGGCCACCCCGTGCCGCAGTGCAAGTGCTCCCTACTGAAAATTGTACATGTGATTGATGTCCATGATTGGTTCATTGGATTTACTGTTAGTCCCTAGTAAAGTGCACCAGGAGTGCCAGGGCTTGTAAATGCCAATACTGCTAGTGGGCCTGCAGCGCTGGTTGCGCCACCCACAGAAGCAGCCTAAAAATGTGTCTAGGGTCTGCCATTGCAGAACCTGCATGCAGTCTGGTACTCTCATGCTGGCTGGGCAAGTGCACCCACTTTCCAGCCCCTAAACCTTCCCTTAACTTCATATTAGTCACCCCTATGGTAGGCCTGAGGGCAGGGTGCATTGTAAGTGTAAGGTAGGACAAGCCCTGATGTGTGTGGCATGTCCTAGTAGTGAATTACATCCAAATTCGTTTTTCACTATTGTAAGGCTACCTGCTTCCTTTAGGCCAGAATGGGCTGCTGGAATTATTACACTCTATAATCCCAACAGGCTCAGGGAACATGGTAGAGAGTCATGTTTAGTATGCCTGAACTCAGAATAATAAAATACTTCTTTCAGTAAAGTTTATTTTAATATCCTGGGTTTGCAAATGCTACTTTTAGAAAGTTAGCACTTGCTTGCCTAACCATTTCAGCCCGCCTCTGCTGGTATGTGTATCTGACTGTCTGGGATGTGTGAGTGACAGGGCTGGGGGATGACAGGGTGAATGCAAAGATGACACCTTAGTGGGAGGTAGGAGTGCCCCTTGACTCTGAATCTAGCTGTGCTCTGCCACCACAATGCTGGCTCCACCCTCCTGGGGAGCGACTGATGACTCAGCCGGCACCTGGCCCAGGAAGGGCGAAGCCCCATCAACAAGGTACTTCTGGCTGCCCCTGTCCACACAATGCTGGCTCCACCTCCTGTGGAGCGTCTGATGTGCATGCCCCTCACACTGAAAGCAGAAGCCAGATTGCACCCAACAGAGTACTCAGAGACTGGAAGTGGCTATGCAAAGGCCCCCCTGGCCTGTACGAACAAAAGAAACTGGGTATAAAAGAAGGAGCCCTGCTCCTTGTAAATTAGATCCGGTTTGCGCTACAGAAGAAACTCTGCCCTAAGAGAAGGACCTGGAAGGACAAGGAGGAGTGCTGTCTCTGGCCTGTGTCTGGTGCCTTGCTGCAGAAGGAGAGGAAAGAAAAGACTACAAGGGACTTTTGCTTTTAATTCACTTTGTGCCAAACTCTGCTGAAAGATCTCCAAGGGCTTGCCTGTGAACTTGCCCCCTGACCAGCGCCCCAGGAACAGTGGGCGCTACCCCCTGACAGAGGAACCACTGCAAGACGTTGTCTCCCCTCTGCAAGCCTCCCCAGGAAAAGCGGAGCGCGCTGTGATCATCGCGCTCCTCAGCAACGCTCTGGGAGCTGCCCTCCCTCTAAACAAAGTGACTGCCGCCTGCCTGGCCCAGAAGCATCGTAAAGATCAGCCCAGCTGATCCGAGCACCGTGACTGACCCCGAGCTGCAGCTCGCAACGTGAAGAGAGGTGGCGCCCGGTGCCTGCTTGCCCCCTTCGTGTCTTGTGCCCCTGAACGCGCCGCCGCTGTCCGAGAAACAGCTGTTGCGTGGGGTGCCTGAACGTCGCCTGAATTAGTAGAGGCCTGCGCCGAGGAGCGCTGTCCCCTGAGTGTGCCCTCCTGATCAGGAAATCCCGAGGCGCTGGCCCCGTGCAACCCGGCCCGCGCCGCAACGTCAACCCACGAGCCAGAGCCGAGCCGCCGCTCGCTCCAAGCACCGGACGGAAGACAACGTGACGCGGATTGCCGCATTGACCTGCGCCCCATCAACTCTCCCGCAAGGTACTGTTTCCCTCCCGCTGCCTCGCCCAGCCCTCGGAGCTGCGTGCGGAGCGCTCCCAGGGCCCCCGCTCTCTCCCCCCGTCAGCCGCGCACAGCCGCGCAGGGAGACCCGTGGACCGCTGGGGAAATCCTGGATTGATCATCAGGGTAGAGAAAAGTACCGTGAGGAGCCCAGAATCCCCGTTCCTGGGGAAATAAGCTGAATAAGAACTGTTTTGAAACGCTAACACCGAAGTTTGATTATTGCTAAAGATAGAACTGTGGCAACCTAATTGAAAGTACACTGGAACCGTTTTCGCATTGAACCAAGACTGTATTTACAAGCCTGCTTGAAATTTATATAAAGAATATATATTTTTACAAATACAGTTTGGTGTCCCTATGTGGTGGGTTGGTTGTGATGGTGTAATATTGCAAATGTTTAACCCTATGTGCCCCAGAGATTAGCCTAAGACTGCTTAAGCCACACTACCTAGAGGGTAAGCAGAGGTTGTCTTGAAGGTAACCCTCAGCCCTGACGAGGAAGAGAGAGTCCCTGCTTGTCGCCAGTGCTGCACTGCGCCACTTAGAGACTCCCCCTTCCTACAGGAAGCAAGAAGAAGGAGAATCCATAGACGATTATGTGGCCGCATTGAGACGTCTAGCCATCACATGCAAATACGGACAACTGCAGGACGAGTACATCAAGGACCAAATAGTCATGCACACCACAAACAAGTCAGTCCAGGACAAGTTGTGGGCACAGGGAGAAGCGTCACTCAAAGACGTGATTGCAATGGTAAAGAAAGCTGAACTTTCAAAACGCTGCGCAGAAGCAGCCAAAAAGGAGAATCCTCAAAGACAAATGGTCAACAAAATAGACGAGGCCCAATCGTCCAACAGGCAAAGGAGAACCACTGGAGAAGGGAGACATGAGCCCAGGTGGACAGGGAAACAGGCCACACCAGGGAAGCAGTCCACAGACAGCAGGTTCTCGTGCTACAGGTGCGGGAGTACGGAACACTCAGCACAGGACAAACGATGCCCAGCTGTTCGCGCCAGATGCTCATTCTGTGGCCTGGTTGGCCATTATGAGAAAGTGTGCCGCAAGAAAGAGAAGAAGTCCATGGTGAAATGCATCGAGCAGCCCCAGTCAGAGGACCAGACCGAGGATGACCAGGAAGAAGACAACATGGTCTTATGCGTCGAAGAACAGATGCTGGAGGTAACGGGCAAACGCTCGGACAAACCGCGAACAGACATGCTGATAGGAGGGGTGAAAATTCACATAGCAATTGACTCGGGGTCACCATACTCCATCGTACAAAGATCTGTATGGGAGGAAGACTTTGTGCCCACCCTGGGTACGCAGTTAAACCCACCAGACATACGTCCGATTTCGTACACCAGCAACGCAATCCCTATGGTAGGGTTCCGCGCCTAGAAATTCAGAGGAAGATCAGCGATATGCAAGCTATATGTGGCGGAGCGAGGGCCCTCTGTGTTAGGCTGGAGAGACCAGGGTGACCTAGGGATAAAATTAGACCCAGGAGGCAAGGAACAAATTCTTCTGACGGTAGATAGTCGCTGGCCAGAGCTAGAGAAGCTGAAGCAAGCCTTCCCCAAGGTGTTTGGAGGCACGGTCGGAAAATTGGACAAATTTGTGCACTGAATACTTCTCAGAGAGGATGCTCGCCCAGTGTCCCACAGGGTCAGGAACATTCCCATTGCCATTAAGGATGCAATCCAGCAGGAACTCCAAAGATTGGAGGAGCAGGGAATAATAGAACCAATTGACAGTTCGGAATGGCTGGCCCCCTTGGTTGTGGCCAGGAAACCCAATGGCAAGGTGCGCTTATGTGTGGACCTGCGCGAGCTCAACAAATGCCTGATAGTGGAAAAGTTTCCATTATCGAGAATTGAAGAAATGTTGGCAAGAACGAGGGGGGTGACCTGGTTTTCCACCATTGACCTCACCTCGGCGTACCATCAAATTGACTTGCACCCTGCGAGCAGAAAGCTAACCTCCTTCATCAAACCCTTTGGGTGTTATCAGTTCCGCCGTATGCCGTTTGGGTTGGCATCTGCAGCCGCAGTGTTCCAGAAGCTAATGCAACGCCTGTTCAAGGACCTACAAGGCGTTCAGTACTATCAGGACGACATCCTGATAATGGGAACAAACCAAGAAGACCATGATAAGAAACTAACCAAGGTACTGACAGTGCTACAGGAGAAAGGCCTCACCGCCGAGTGGAGTAAATGTAAGCTGCTCATGTCGGCTGTCACCTATCTTGGACATGAGATAGGGAGCCAAGGGATCACTCCGAAAAGACAAAATGTTAAAGCCATTTGCGATGCCAGAGCCCCAGCCAACAAGGAAGAAGTGAGGTCATTCCTGGGAATGGCAGAGAATTATAGCAAGTTTGTAAGATATTTCGCCACCAAAACTCACAGACTCAGACAACTGATCAGAGACAAGTCAACGTTTCAGTGGGACAAGGAAGCACAGAGTGAATTTGAGGGTCTGAAAAATGACATAAGCGGGGCAATACCCCTGAATGGATATGATCCCGCGGGCAGCACCATCTTAACAACTGACGCCAGTGAAAAGGGCCTGGGAGCTGTGCTGGCACAGGAAAGAAATGATGGCACAGTGGAAACACTCAGTTTCGCATCCCGAGCATTGTCCGCCACCGAACAGAAATTTAGTGTCATTGAGAAGGAGATGCTGGCGGTCACATGGGCCATGGGAAAATTCAGACAGTTCCTATGGGGCACCTGTTTCAAACTACAGACGGACCAGAAACCACTGGTCAAGGTGCTAACCTCCAGCGGACACGATACAGCAATGCCGCGCATCGCAAAAATGACACTCAAGTTGCTAGACTACACCTATGATGTGGAGTACTTGCCAGGGACACGGAATAAAGTGGCAGACTATTTGAGCAGGGCCTCAGCCATGGAAGAGGCGCCTGCAGTTCCACCAGGCATGGATGAAATGGTGGCCGAAATGGCTGACTCGGAGAGGACGATCAGCAGGCAAGAGTGGGCCCAAGCCTATGAAAGAGACTGTGACACGAAAGAAGTCAAACAATACCTGATTTCAGGGTGGCCAGAAAAAAGACATCTGAAAGATGGTTTGAGGAAATTCTACGAAGTGCGGGAGGAGCTATCGATGAGTGATTCAGGCATCTTCATGTACCGGGGAGATAAGGTAGTCCCTCCAGCGACATTAATCCCTATGCTGTTGAAACAACTTCATGAAGGGCACCTCGGCATTGTAAAAACGAAGATGCGGGTAAAACAAACATACTTGTGGCCGGGAATGGACAATCAGATAGAAAGACAAGTGAGAGAATGCGTCCAGTGCCAGGGAGCGGATAAAATCCTGAGACCGTTGAGGCCTACGTTAGGTGCATTTGAGCAACTCCACAATCCATGGGAGGACATAGCAGTGGACATATTAGGTCCCGTGCTCGACTACAGAGGAACAGCCAAATACCTGTGCATGGTCGTAGACAAATACTCAAAATGGCCGGAGGTAGACGTGCAAGAAGTCATGGACTCGGACACGGTGTTGAGATTTCTCACTTCAGTGTTTTTACGTGAAGGAATACCTAGGACGATTTTAAGTGACAATGGGCCTCAATTTACCTCGGAGAAATGGACCAAGTACATGGAGAGAAACGGGATAAAGTCCAAACACACAGCAGTATACCACCCCGCATGCAATGGACAAGTAGAACGGTTCAACCGTGTGCTGATGGGGTCCATACAGGCCGCAATAATGCAAGGAAAAGATTGGGAAACAGAAGTTCAGAGCATGCTATGGGCCTACAGAATCACTCCGACAACGCTAGGCTACAGCCCCTTCCAAATTCTGAGAGGCAGACTCCCCTTTACGAGAGACAGTGTTGTCTGTAGAGAGAGAAGACAGTGACAAGCAAGTGGTCACCTGCGGTGGTACAGAACAACCTGGAAAAAGCCCAAAAAGTGCACACCGCACATTACAACAGGAGGCACAATACTAAAGACACTGCTCTGGAAAGAGGGGAATGGGTTAGAGTTAAACTTGCTACACTCCAAAGGAAAGGTGAAAGCAAGTACAGCAAACCCCTGCAGGTTAAAGAAGTGTATGGAAGAGCGGCTTTACTCAGTGATGGAAGAGTGTGGTTCCAATACTGCATGGCGAAAGTCAACAGGTTCATGCAGTGGCCTGCAGGCAAGGAGGATGAGACAGAGGATCAGAGGCAAGCAAGCGGAGCAGAAGAGATGACTGTGAGAAGTGAGAGTCGGAATGAAGGAGCAATTCAAGTAGGTAATGAGGAGAACGAGGAAGTACGTGCAGAAGAAGGAGCAGCAGAAAACACGACCCCAGCTGCTGAGAGGGAGGCAGGAATACAGAGGAGAGCGAGGAATCCCGCAAGCGAAGGTTCCAGAGAAGAGTTCACCCCGGTAAGACGAACCCGTGCTGGGAGGGCAGTCATCCAGCCCTCTCGATTCAAAGACTATTAAATGAGTGACTGTTGAAAGTGGGACTAAAGTTGTTGTTTATATTGTTGGAAAAGGAGAAGATATGTAGTGTCGTGCTCTAGTCTCCGACGCGCCAGCGTGATGACGTGGTGCGCCGGAGCAAGAGCAGAACACAAGCGCATGCGCGGAGGATCGCAGGGAAAGCGCGCGAAGGAGCAGAGCGGGTAGAAGCGACCGGAGCTGGTCATTGTTAGATGCTCGGCGCTCTCTTGATATAGCGATTCTTGTTGGAATTAATAAAGGACTGTAACCTACCTCTGCTGTATGTCCTCTGTGGGGGAGCATGAAACAACATTACATAACCAGGGAACCGTTCTGTGGGAGTTTGTCTGGGACTGTCTACACCTGGGCAGTGACTGATTGACCGGATGTTTGACCTATATTTACTTCTGACATTCAGCGCAGTTATTGATTTCAGTGCTCTGAAGTGACTAACGTGACTTGTCAGCCCTTTATACAGCTCTGTACAAATAAATAAATATAGAGGTGCCTCACCTGAGCATGAGGCAGGAGAGAAGGTGCATGGGGTTTTTCAGAGTAGCGGTTTCTCACCACAAGCCTGTGATGGTGTCTCACCCACGCCTCCCTCCCACAATATGCTTGAGGGACACTTAAGCTGTTTAGTGCACTGTTAAGTGAAAATTCACAGTACTGGCTATTAAATTACTGGCTTTTTGACATAAGGCAGCACAGTGAGAGACCTTGCTACACTGCCCTACACCAAAGTGAAAGGAGAAGAATGCACCGTATTTAAGCAATACAGCGCATTCCTGGCCTTTCCCCTGTTCTGGCGCCATTTCGGCAGCTCGCACCAATGCACGATGGTGTTAGGGCTACGCTATTGCAGGAAGGGTTGTTTTTGTGCAGTAAGGGGCTCCTTTCCCTTCCTACAAGGCGTTTTCCTCTTCCTATGGGTGCTGCAGAATGCAGCACACATGGAAAGTGGAAAAACGGAGGAGAAATTAACATATTTCTCCTCGTTTCGCCTCACCCCGGGAGGCTACGGACTTGATGCTTCCCCAGGTTGTCATCCCTTTGTAAATCTGGGGCAGCGTCAAATTCCAGGGGTCTTGTGTAGTAAAACCCCCGGCAACGCCCATGGAACGCCTCCTAAGGAGGGCAGAGATTTGCTCTGATTCACCTGACTCATGATTTATGAGGCCACTCAAATCCTCGCAAGGTGGTTGTGCGTGGCTCTGCATCCCGCTTTGTACCACTTTAAATGGTGCAAACCCGACAAAGGCCTTGCATAAATAAGCCCTCCATTCATATGTATGGACGTTCTTGCGAGAGGCACACTGCAGGGATCCTCGTCAAACTATCCAGTTGGACACAGCGAGGGCTCAGTGTTTATTCAGGCAGATGGTGTATGTGCAGCGCTACACTCCAAACAGGGAACACCCCCCTCCCCCCAGATGAATTAAGAACATGCGAATGTTAATCCCTGGATGATCAATATTTGCAGCTCTGATGTCCAGTTATTCTAGAGTTTTTTTGCCTAAAATCTGGAAAAACAAGTGGTCCTGATTTAACCAGGTAATAATTTGCATGCCGAACACCCTTCGAGAGGGAATGACGACAGGTGTCTGCGCACATTAAACACCTGGTGTGACCAGGTGGTGAATGTGTGAGGTGGTGTCTGTGTGGGTCAGGGGGCAGCGGCCGTACAGCAAGGCAGGTATGAACCATCCATGTGTAGCATGGTGCCAGGCACTTGTGCCCACAACTCCTTACCCAATTCTGCAAATATACCGGCTGGCAAAATCAGGTCCAGATTTCTTGCACCAGGTGTGGGAACCCCAGGCCTTGATGAGGCGGACGGGAGCCTCTTGTGTCCAGCCTGCTGCGATTTGAGGGTCTAAATGATTTGCTCAGAATCACACTGTTTGCTCAAGAGGTAAAGCTAAGAGTCAAAACCAAGTGGCATATTAACAAGATGTGCGTTAAAAAAAAAGCACATCGCACATTTCACTATTGCCAGCTATCGCCGGATTTTTTCGCCGTGTTAGTGCGTTATTATCAACGCGCAACACATAGGCGATAGTAAATCCTGCGATAGCTGGCGATAGTGAACATTAGCACGTGAAAACAAGCGTTGTTTTCATGCGCTAATGTGTGCCTTGTTAATATGGGGGGGTGGATTCAGCTTTCTGATCCACACCCCCAGGTTAACAATGCCTAACGCCTGGTCAGAGCAGGCGTTGGGAGACCTGCGATAAACAAGTTTATCGCTGGTCTTTTCCTTCCAACGCCTGCCTTGGTAATAGGGTGTTCCCACCTCCAACCACATTTTACATGTGGTTGGACGTGGGAACGCCCACTTTGCATGTCATTAGCAATGTTTCTCGATGACATGCAAAGTGCCCTTGCTAATAGGGCGCTGGAAGTATCGCCGCTTTCTCGGCGAATTGTGCCGAGAAAGCGGCGATACTTCAGCTTGTTTATATGCCCCCAAGTCTCCTGACTCCACCTCCTTCAACTTTAGTCACTAGAACATGCCTCACCCTTTTTCTCTGAAGACGCGTGACACCTAGCACCAAGATGGTATTTAGTGAGCTTTGTGTGTGATCTGTTTTTCCTCACACAATGATTACTGGGGCGGGGTGAATCAATACTTAGGGCATCATTACGATGCCGGTCAGACTCTCATCCGACCGGCACAATAGCGGAAGCGGGACCACCCGACAAGGAGTCAGCAGTCCCGCTGCCTCTATTACAATGCGACCGCCTACACAGAGGTGGCAGAGTGTATATTTTCCATTGCGGCGTATGGTGCAGGGATATGTAGGGGGGCATTATAGGTGCCCCCCAGGCCTCATAGCAGAGGGCCCGGGGGAAGAGGGGAAGGGGGCCCTGATAGGGGCCCAAAAAGACACTTTCGACACTGTCGCCTGCCTTTTCATGGCGGGCGTACTGCCATAAATGGACTGTCGGAAAGGGACATTGTAATCCCTACGATGGTATCTGAGCAGGCACCGCCCCTATTGTAGGGATTGCTTACCCTCTGACGGGCTTCCCCATCGGGTAACATCCAACTCTCCATCAGCCAATCATGGCGCTACAAAGGCCCTGTTAAACCCACTTTAACATACCGAGTAAGGTAGCAAAACGTGCATCTGAGATGCCTCGCATATAATGCGCAAATAGAAGTGAACTTTCCCTCGCCCTTCACCCCACTTCCCTCACTGCCGGGTATTTTGCTCAAACAACCCCGAACTTACAATAATAATATACTACGGCTGTCCGTAGTGTAGTAGAAGCGAGACTCACCACTGCACATGTGAAATATATTTATTTTAAAGAATAACGTTAATGACATATAAGATTGAACGTGTGATGCATAACTCACGGTGAAAAAATAGAGATAAGCATGGCTTTTCACACCACAACTGGAATATGTTATAATAACTGCCCTTAACAGAGAAGTATAGTATAATGCACACGTGTGCAGTCTGTCGACGGACTACTGGTCTATCACCACCGGGGGGCGCCGCTGCTCCAAATACCAAAGACCTCATCTGAAATACAGAGAAAGGTCCTCACTCCAGACGTGGTCAGTGAAAGTTTCTGTTGAGACTTCTGACCAGGAATCTGTTCCTCACAGCTCTGAAACACCTGCCAGACCGTGTACTCTGGATTACATTTTGTGTTGTGTCCTGTGATACATTTTGTGTTGTGTCCTGTGATCCCCTTAAGGATTAAGGGGTATGGTGCGCCCATGGCCTTGGGGTCCTGCTCTGGGAGGGTGTTGGGGGTTTTCAGATCCTGGGGTGCCTACTACGGAGTGTCAAGTAAACGTTTTGAGTTTTCATGTAATGAAACAGCGGTAGTTCCCATAGCTCGAGGGTCGCCCCACAGAGTCGGAGGTTGTTGAGGGTCACCAGCCCCCGAGGTCCATCCCACAGTTGGTCACACGTTGTTGAGGGTCATTAGCTGTGAGGTCCTTCTCAATAACAGTAGGTGGCTGAGGGTCCCCGCACTCACAGGCTACAGTGAGAGGCTGTTGAGGGTCACCAGCTCCTGGGGCTCCTCTCACGGGCAACAGTCCGAGTCACCCGAGTCCAGGCTCGAGCTGCTCAGCTCCGCCCTCTGCTGGAGGTGCAGGGACTGCGCGCTCCTCCGCAGGGACTCCAGCGACTGCAGGAAGGACCTCCGCGCCCTCTCCTCGTCCATGGCCGAGGCGCCCTCCTCCTCCGCCTCCAGGATCTCCCCGCAGGTCACCGGCAGGGTCCGGAGCCGGGCCAGCCGGGGCCTCCTCTGCCGGCTTCGAGGCGCCCCAGTGAGATATGTGCACCGAGGCATCAACTCCTGGTAGCTGGACCACATGCTGAGCAACTCCGCCTGTTTCCGGGACATCTTCCGGAGGATGGTTCTGCTTGAGATTGGAGCAGAGTCCAGTCCCAACCCTGGGCAGGGGCAGAGGGTCTCCTCTGGGGCCAGAGCTCCGGGGACACAAGAGAGGGGGGCACATGCTCTGAAAGAGGCTCTGATGCAGCGTCTCAGCCCCCTCTCTCCTCCGGAGGTGTCTCTGACGGACAGTGGTATCCAGGGATGAGAGAACAAGAAGAGGCTGTCAGGGAGCGCTTCAGAGCCTCTCTCTGACTCCTGTCTCTCTCAGACCGGCTCCTGCCTCTGTTTCTCTCCCTCCGCTCCCCATTTTTATATCCCCCGCTTCCTCCCACAGACCGACCTGTTCATGTGACAACAAACTCCATCTAAAGACCACATCCGGCTGCCACGGGCTCTGACGCCGTGAAGCACTTTTAGCAGACACCAGATGGACCCGCGGGGAGGAACGGGAGGGAACCCGGAGCAGGCGCGCTCCCGCCAGAGCAGCGCGCTTCATTTGAGTGCGATAGAAAAGTACCTAAAATATGGCACACACCATCCGCTCCAGCTCTC
The DNA here is from genome assembly GCF_964263255.1 of Lissotriton vulgaris. NCBI lineage: Eukaryota > Metazoa > Chordata > Amphibia > Caudata > Salamandridae > Lissotriton > Lissotriton vulgaris. The sequence continues at coordinate 368,571 of NW_028254880.1, read as the reverse complement.
GCTTCCTGTTTCCATCTCTGAACTCACCTGCCATCCTTCTCTGCTTTGTGATTTTAGTTGCCCCCTCGCCAGTGCTTAATTTGTAAAACAGTAAGTGCCGGGGCCCTTGTCAGGAGGCCTCTGCAGCTTGCATCACTCAATGCCCCTGCCAGCGTGGTCAGTGACAGGACCTACAAGACTAACTGTCATACTCCTACAAGTGTGCCAATGGGGACTACTCCAGTCCCTCAAACTTGTGAGAATAGTTTGGGCAGCAGTTATTACAATTTTTTTAAGGTATATTCAGATAATAAACAACATCTCTTGTGCTCATTTGTGAATTTGAAAGCAGCGCCACCATTTGACAGACTGTCAAAAGTGCTGGTTTTAGGTGCCCTGCCGAGCAACAGAGAGCACTGGCTCAAATTAAGCACTCCCCTGGCACACCTCTCAACCAGCCATGAGTGGCCTGATCAGAACAGTCAAATATTCCCTTTATACCATTGTTCAACCATTTATTCTTTTATTCCTGTATCAGTTTACACGCTTCAATGGTAGTCTTGATACCGCCATGAACAGTACACATGTTGTTTGCCATGTACAATATGCAGGTAAGAAACTTATAAACTGATAAAAGGATATTTCTTTCTTTGAAAACTACTTTGCCAGTTCTGGATTATAAATTATAATCAGGGCCACTGGAATTGCGTGATAGGAGGGGGCCAAAATGTCTGACAAGGGCGAGAAGATCATGCAGCAAGTAAAGTCAAATTAGGCTGCATAATGCAGCACATTTCGTGATAGTATTACTTCATTATTTCATCATTTTCAAACTTGATAACACTCTGTGGGCATCGGTTGCATCTCATTAGTGCTAGTTTATCATCCTAATTTAGCAATAAGCAACAGAAAGGTGACCAGTCCAGATTTTAAAGGGCCTTCCACTGCACGGCAACAAATGTTTTTGCACTTTTAGTAAATTTTGAGCCATTTGAGCTCGTAACAATTTTTGGGGGATTAAAATCTGCAGATTATGCGGCAGCTGATGGTATATGGCAAATGCGGCAAACCTAAAGTTATGCAAAAATCATAGAGCAAGCACATAATTCCAGAGGTCTTGATAATTAAATCTAAGAGCATATGTGCTAAGTAAGTTACATGATAGCTTGACTGGACCAGTAGGGTAGAGCTACAGTGCTCGGGTGCCAGGATGACCCTGCAGGCAGCCGTCACACCAAGCATCACGTCTGAGGACATTGCTGCTAAGCACTATCAAGGATCTGAGCAATATGAATGTATGTGTGGAAATGATACTCCTAAAATACAAACAAGCATTTTTGAATGACAATCAAAGTGCCAAATAAAATAGCAATGGGCGGATTGTAACCCCACAGAGTGAAAACAGCATGTCTCGAAGAGACAGCGCACGCGCTGCCTAGGTTTGACATAAAAAGCAGCGGGCGCTGTACAGGATCGAAGACACTCAAGAAAAGGAGAACTACTGTAAGCATTTAGGGACAATAATTATGACGCAAAGCTGAATTGATCTCCTATTTTGTATCTCCTTGTTCACTAATAGGATTTATTTCTTCCCTATTGTTGTCTGTCCCCTTATGTGTTTTGATAATTATAAATTTACTGTTTTTAATAATCTGTATCGAGGGAAGGTTTGTTAATCACAAACCTTAATGTTTTTAAATGCACTGCTCTGAATAAATTGTTAAGTATATTTTTTCATATATGATTTTTACATTGCCTCTTTGTCCATTACATGTAAGTTTGTTACTTCTGGTTTGTGAACATTTGTGAGTGAATGCCTTAGATTGAAAGTGCCCAAGGGAGATCTCACTTGCTGACAGGAACAAAGACACACATTGACTCAACGATTATTAGGTAAAGAAGCATGGTTTTAAACGGTTAATGCAATGTGATGTTGTGTTCTATAAAGAAGTGAGTCTTCAACTCTTTCCCAGATTGGAGCAGTATTGGGCGGCCCGGGTGGGTGTGGAAATGTTGTTACAGAACCTCAGTACATAGATGGAAAAGGCTCTATTTAATCTTTTTTAGCACTTCTTGGTCTGCAGACTGATGGCGTGGTGGCTACACATTGGCCTTGTGCTGACTCCTCCCCCGACCCCGGCTCTGCGCTTTGAATAAGCGGTCCCCGTTGAAATACCGAACGCTTACACAGCAGAATGTGGAGAGAGTATTTTCCATAGCAACTAGTATTGGAAAAGGATTACCGCACAAGTTGTGTGAGTAAATTATGTGTTTGTAAGTCCTGACGAAAGCTACATAGACCTCCTGGCCCAAGGAGCTGAAACATGTCGACAACTCTTTTCATGCAATACTACAGGACCTAGTAACTCGGTCCAAAGATAGTATATAATCCATTTTTAATAAGTGGATACTTGCCCAGTAATAAAAGCATTTGGGCATTTTCTCCATTTTTTTAACAATATTTCTTATGTGTATCACTTGTTTGTTTAATTCCTTTTTTTTGTGGGGAAATCCTTTTTTGTCTCTGAACACTGCACTCGAGACTAGAGGTGCCTCTGGATGAGGCTGGTAGTTAACACAAACAGGAACACCCAATGATAACTGCCATAATCTCAATGTGGGGCGGATGAAACATATATACCGCATTCCAACTAACATTGACTTTTTTGAGGGTTTCCTATCCTCCCTGAACCAAAGGTCGAGTAGTGTTACAAGTGTCCATTTTTTCTTGATTAATTGCATCGGCGTAAACAATATGCCTTGTTGCACCATATTTACAAAGTGGAGCATCTAGGTAGATGCGTCACTTTATAAACCCCTGCGCCACAATATACCTGCGCCAGGTATAATGTATGCAAGGGGGGCGTTTTGACACAAGAAATGGTCATAGAAGTAACGCAGTGAAATCTATAAGATTTCACTGCGCAACTTCTAGGACACAAATGCGTCAATTTCTTACGCCTGCCTCACAGCAGGCGTAAGTCCTACGCAGGCCCTTTCACATGGGGCTTGCCCCATGTGAAAGGACGCATTGCTGGAGTTGCGTCATTTTTGTGACACACTCCAGCAATGCGTCACTTTTGCGCCATACAGATACGTCAGAAATACTGACATATCTGTAACTCCTTGGGCAATGATGTGTCATACTGTAAATATGACGCATCATTGGTGTCGCAAGGAGGGCGCAGTGAAAAGTGACGCATCGCTGTTTTCACACAGCGATGCGTCACTTTTCATAAATGAGGCCCTGTGAAATTAGAACGGGGATCTGTTTTGAAACGTATGAAATAAGATTTTGTGATGAGTTCAGAAGGGGCACGTTACTCTCCAATTATACATACACTCCCTGAATGAATGAATAAATGAATGGGTGGGTTGCTGGATAGACGGGTAGAGGAATGTATGGATAAAAACAATAATGAACAGGGCGGAAGCAAGGAGACATCCACGTACAATCCATAGATCAGTGCTGGCGCTTCTTCACAAGAGGTTGCAAGGCGCTATCCACTGGCAATCAACAGATCTGGTCTTGCACTTCTTCATGGGCGGCTGCAAGGCGCTATCCACTGACAATCGACAGATCAGGGCTAGCGCTTCTTCAAGAGGGCCTGTCAGGCGCTATCCACCTATACTCGACAGATCAGTGCCAGCGCTCCTCCATAAGGGGCTGTAAGGCGCTATACACTTCCAATCGACAGATCAGTACTAGCGCTTCTTCATGAAAAAATATGGACAAGAAAGGAGCTACTTTAAAGGCGCGGAGGTGGTCTTTGACAGGTCGACGATAGAGGTTCTTCGCAAGAAATAGCGCTAAGATCGATGTGACGGGGAGTTAACCACTTACAGCCACGAGAACAGAGATAATACTTGGTCAAAAGAAATGGACTGGAAAGGCGCTACTTTCAAGCCATTGAGCATTGGCTTTGGGTCGGGATAAGGTGTTAGCAGGTCGCGAGGTACTACACCCACTTACAACCTCTGACCAGAGGTAGCGGGTAGAGTGGTAGCACTAGGAACAGGACCCTGCCCGCTGACAGATCGGATCTAGCGCGTGCTCAGAAGAATCTAAACTGGAAAGGCACTACTTTCAGCTGCCAATGGCAGAGAAGGTGGGCTTTGAAGATAGTAGGAAGAGGCAACGTATTTATTTACAACCGACAGTCACACCTAGCGCTAGATGATCACGACCCGGAAAAGGGTTACTTTTAAGGCGCTGTGAGAAGAGTTAAGGCGAGGCGCCGAGTTCCTCTCCAATTATAGACTTCCGACCATAGAAGGTGGTGAAGGGAAGCTGCAAGACACGGTTTACTTACACTTGGATGGGAAAGGCGCTAGTTTCAAGGTGCTGGCAGTGAAAAGGTGTAGTAGCATGAGATGTCAGGGGGCAGCGAGGTCCTAGTCACTTACAAGTGACAGACCAGAGCTAGCGCTTGTTCCCAGGCACATGGACGAGGAAGGCGCTGCTTTCAAGGGGTCGAAGGAGCGCTTTAGGAGGAGACGTTGAGAAGTGACATAGCACTATCCATTCACAGTCAACAGGTCAGAGCTCGTGCTTCTTGAAGAGGCAGCGAGGCACGATCTCCTTACAGCCGCTAGCGCTTCTCTATAAGAGGCAGCGCTATAAGGCAGCAGAGCTGGAAGATTAATTTGGCACCAATTGTGCACCCTGCAATGTATTGTATCATTATAATACAAATATAAATTTTCGTTTTCCATAAAATCTTGGGTTCCTCTAGTAGCAGCTTAAGACGAACCTTAACAAATTCACCCAATACCCGCCTGGCGGGGCGAATTCTCCACTCGGTGGGGTGAACAACACTGTACAAACTGAGTATGAGGCCACTGCCTCCTGACCTTTGACCTACCCGGCATGCCTCTGCGGCCTCACTGTAGCTACTTGAGGTGATGTTCTGGTGAGCTGGCGTCTGTTCACCAGTGTCCGATTCTGCCCTGCCTCCTGACCTTTGACCTACCCAGCATGCCTCTACGGCCCCACTGTAGCTCCTTGAGGAGAGGCTCTTGTGAGCTGGAATCTTTTCACCAGTGTCTGGTTAAGGACACGGTCCACAGTTATCTGGGGACAAGGAACCTGCTAAGATGACTGACGGAAATAGGAGGCATCTCCCTCCACTGAGTCCCAAGGTTGCCTTTCCTAATGTATCTATGATTCTAACAGAGGCAGACGCACCCACAGGATGGGGACAGGCGGGCAACTAGAGCCACATTTCGGACGGGGGGGGGGGGGGGGGGGGGGGGGGATAGGGGTACTGAAAAATATATCAGGGGGGGGGCTAATTCTTCAAACCAAAGACAGAGGGGCTGTAAGAAGGGGTGAACACACAACAAAAGCCTCATTTTCACGTAAATGGTCTTTAAAGACCTGTTAAGTACTCGGGTGCGGCTGCAATTTAGATGGTCGCTACTCGCCAGCCTGCGAAGCTGTGTCCGCCCAAGCTCTTTACACAGGACAGTCGTCCCTAGTCAAAAAGATATTTTGCTAAATAAATATAGACTAAATAGCAACTATATTCATTGTCCAGCCGGACAGTATTTAATTTCTGATAAGTAAAATACCAAGGGGCAGATTTACAAGCCCCTTGCGCCACGTTTACACCACCTTGCGTGACGCAACAGCGGCGTAAACGTGGTGCATCCCTGCGAGGCATTTACAATGTGACGCATCTAGGGAGATGCGTCACGTAATAAAGCCCAGCGCCACAATGGGGGCGTTCCCGCGCAGGGTGGGCGTTCCAGCGCCTGTGCGCCTCGCAAAAGTGCCTGCGTGAAATCTACAAGATTTCACGCAGGCCCTTCCACGACGATGCTACGTCAATTTCTTACGCCTGCTTGAAGCAGGCATAAGGACTGACGCAGCATGTTAAGTATTGGGTGGCCCTTATCATTGCTGGAGTTGCGTCGCGCTTGCGACGCGACTCCAGCGATGCGCCGCCCTTACGTCACGAGATGCGCCACGCATCTGCCTACCCTTGCGCCACTGTGTGCCGCATTGTAAATGCGGCGCATCTGCCGTGACGCAAGGGTAGTTTTGCTTGACGCATTTGTTCTGGCGCATCTCTGCTGATATGCAGAGATGTGCCAGAACTCGTAAATATGCCCCAAAAGGAATTTTTGTATTTTACTTATCAGAAATTAAATACAGTCCGGATATAGTTGCTATTTAGTCTATATTTATTTCGCAAAATATCCTTTGGACTAGGGACCACTGTCCTATGTAAAGACCTAGGGGCATATTATCAAGGGGGTTTATCTCCGCTTTTTTGGCTTTAAAAGCCAGGAAAGAGGAGATAAAATTATCTCCCTATTACCTAGCTGCCGCTAACACCAGTTAGCGACAGCTAGTAGGAGATAGCGACCATCTTTGGCCCCACTTTGCATGTCAGTGATATTTATCACTAATGAGATGCAAAGTGGGCGTGCCAAGATGTTAGAGACTGAAAACAGTCGCTAACATCGCTATCTCCTATTACCAACTTTTGGAGATATTCGCGCTAAGCGGGAATATCTCCAAAAGCTAACACCTGCCCTGAGCAGTTCTTAGCCATGTTATCCAATGGGAGGTGGATAACATGGCTAAGAGCATTTGCTCGATAATGCATGAATATCGCTGACTTTTCAGCGATATTCATGCATTGCGGCCGTTTTTTATCGCATTTGCGATAAACCTTGCTAATAGCAAGGTTTATCTGCGATAAAAATCGCCGATGTGCGGCGATAATTTTTGTCTCTAAACAAGTTAGAGACAAAAATTATCGCTAGTTGTTGGTAATATGCCCCCTAATTCCCTAAGGTCCCTAGCGTACTGCTTCCTTGGGTTCCCCTGTGTATTGAAATGGTGTCTGCCCAAGCTGACACACATGGCGGGGGGTAGGGGGGCTGAAGCCCCCTGAGCCCAATGGGTCTTGCGCGCCTGACTGGGGATACCCACTCAAGTCACTGGTGAACCCAGTTCTAACTGAACACAGGTCCTTTAGGGTCGGCCATCGACACCTCCAGAACACAAGGGCTAAAAGATGGTTTCAACTGTCCTAGAATGAGGGTAACACCCTAGGGTGTGAAGGCAGTCTGCCTCCTGACCCCCTGTGGACACCCCCGAGGCACAGGTAAGGGACAGATGGTAAAGACACAACCCTCATGCAAGCCCCGCTTCCCCCTGGGCAGCCGGGTTGAGACAACCTGGTGAGTCCAGGGACCCTCGACCCATCTGTACTCACGCAGGTGCTCCAGGCAGGTGAGCGTTCAGCAGGTCTAACAGAAGCAGGTCACTCCTCCTAGCAGGTGCAGTCCAGCTCTACAGCAGGCACCAGGACCCCCTCTCCTCAGCAGCAGCAGGGCAGCTATCGTATGGCCATGTCTTCCCACCCACACTGGCGTACAGTCCTCCTCAGGGCCAACACCACAAACAGATGGATTTATAATGGTTTGATATGTTCAGCATTTCGTTCATCATCCTTTTGTGTTGCTACATCTAAATAAGGCAGGGAGCAGCCGCGGTCGGTAGTGGGAGTACCTGCCAGGCGGGGATGTGGGGAGGGAAGGGGCAGCGTGGGGGGTAGTAAACTATGGATTACGGAGCTTTACAGGTAAGTAAACCTATAAATGTTTAAAACGAATTTCGTTGTGCGCACTGCATCGCATTTGGGAAACAGTGCACACAACGAAAGTTGTTTTATTCATTTATAGGTTTACTACCTGTAGACCTCTGTACTCCATAGTTTACTACCTTCCAGCCTGCAGCTCCGCCTCCCCACGTCACCGCCCGGGAGGTACTCCCACTACTGACCGCGGCTGGCAGGCAGACATATAGACGAACCTCCGTCAGCCCTTGCTCCATCGGATTTATACCATGACAGAGACGGAATAGTCTATGCCAAAGTCAAACTATGGCCCACCCAAATATAACCAAAGTCTTGGCAGGGTGTGGACTCCTCACCGCCAAGATGTGAATCAGACCCTAAGTATGGGCTAAGAGGTCTTAAACCTATAATCCTCTGGAGCTCGGCAGGACGCCAGCGCCAACAAGAGGGTCGCCAATAAGCAAGAGCTTGTAGGTTCCTCCAATCACAGATGAACAGTGGTGTCCTGTTGATGACCATACTACACACACAAACACAAAAACATACAACGTACATGTTCCAGCCATGACGAAGGCCAGAAACCTGCTCTGGGGACTGAACAGAATTCTTACAGCTGTACATGGGAGCCGCTATGCAGAGTTAGGGGTGTGGGATGCGCTTTAGCAAGCCCAAAATGAAGATGTTAGGGTCCAGAAGGTGAATGGCAATGAAGCTGCCTATACATTTATTTTTTATTTTTTTTCAATTGCTGTCTTCAGAACCAGAGGTCAAAGGTCAGGCTGGCTGTTGATAGACTGTGCCTTATTCTTTAGACCTGGACAGTGGGGTTTACTGTCCTATCTCCGACTCCGAAGTTGGAGTATATTATTGTAAAGTGAACTATGGGTATGTCTTCCTGAGACAGTGAATGTGAAAGGGAAGGCTCCAAGATATCAATTTGTTTCTAACACACAACACAAGTTAAATCCTTCTAAATGACCTGTACACATATTTCAAACCATAGCAGCCGTAAACAACCTTTACAACGCGGTCAAAACACCGCAGTGCCATCACAACGCAGATTTTATAACGCAAGTCGTTACCACGACTAGCACGGGAGGGCGCTCTAGACTAAGGAATAGTATGATTTACTATTCCAACACCTTCCCTACTGTAACGTAGGCTCGAGTTGGAATAGTAAATCATACTATCCTAAGTCCAGCACCCTACAGCGCAAGTCGTGGTAAAAGCTGCGTTGTGATGTACCGCGATCATTTTGATCGCGTGGTAACATCATACATCCATAGCAGTAGTTAAGAAAGTATTAGTGAAGTTGATTTTTAGGTAGAGCCTAGCGCAGCGCATGCGCTGCCTATGGGGAGGCTTCTTGTAAGCACTCCAAACTACCCACAGACTTCTACATGGGATTTAGTTAACTCCCATAGATTTCATAGGCCTTAGCATGTGTCTTTCAAAACAAAAAGCACGCAAATGGCCGAAGGCATGTGTTTGTCCCATATTTTGTTGAAGTGTTCCTTCCCATGGCCTATGGGTCTCGGGAGTGAGCATTGTCGCAGCTGCATTCCTTACATGGTGCCATCTATTATGTATCATGTTACAAATTCTGTCAATTATTGTTCTTTTTGTTTTGAAATAATGCCACTTTCAGTGGTTAATTTGTATTTAAAAAAAAAGTGCTGGAGCTCTTGCTATGAGGCAGCTTGCAAAAAAAAATTTCTCTTGTTAGCGCTGCTTAAAACAGAACCAACTACTAGCCATGAAATTCGGGAGAGGGTGTGGTGAAATGGTCAGAGCTGCTTACCTTTTAGCTGGGGTACCACGTTCGAGCCTAAGAGTTAGCTCAACATCCTGTGATTCTGGGCAAGTCACTTTATCTCCCTGGGCCTACCATAAATGAATATGTCTTTAACTGGTAATAGTGAAAAGCGCCAGAGCTGATGATTAATTGCCAGTGCTGAGCACCAAAAAAGACCGGTTCAAATTACAAGCAATAGTTACACATTTTAACTTTCCTCAGTTCATATTGACTTTAAAAAACAGAAAAAAAACCTTGTGTGATTATTCGAAGATGTCAAGAGTGTGAGGGCATGCCAGTGGGGGAGAATGTACTGCATTGCTAAACATTTATAGGGTCCCAAAGGCGAGACCTATTATAATGCCAATGCTTGTTTTGAAGATGGTTTGGGCCTGCAAGATGAACCAATGTAGTTCCTTCATTGATGTGATAACATTTTCACACTCTGGATGTGACATGCTGTAGTAAATAGGATACCCTTAAGGGGTGGAAGTTTGAAGTCTGGGAGGCCAAGGACCAAGGCATTAACACCGGCCTGATGCAAGACTAGAAGGCTTGAACAACAGTTCTAAAGTTGCTTTCTGGTATAAACCATTTTACAATCTTTAGAAGAGGGCACTGGTGATCCAGCGGCACACCAACAACAGATACTCGAATACCATATATTCATCCCTCTCAGCATTCTCACAGGATCACACACACCCCAAACACCTAAAGTACCTTAGTTATACCTCTTGGGATTCATGTACCACCCCCTAAAGTTGCAATATTGCAAAATTATGATTTCTGATGGGACAGGAAATGGGCGTTTGGTTATTTCTCTTTGTTCCCAAACTCATCCCCTTAATAACATGCTTTTTATTTTATTCCCACCTGAGTTTTATTCACAGTTGAAACAAGAGAAATGCTTAATTACATAAATAAATGATTTCACTGTATACCACCTACATCTACTCTATTCCCCTGTATTCATTAATACTTTCCCTGCATTAGCTCTTAGTACATAAAGCGTTTTCTAGATAGCAAAGCAGGTGCAAGGCATGTGGGTCTTGAAGACGCCATGTTAGTGCATTCTGCTCATGTGCGAGAAATTCCCTCCAAAGCTGTTAAACGTCACATTACGTAGATGCAATTGACGCATGCGCAGTAAAGTTTTCCCTGTTAGAGCCGCGCTTTTATACCGCTATCCATATTAATGTTTAGTAAACACATAGGCATGCTTGCCTGTGTTTAATGTAAATGTGATGTGTGAGGATTAATCACAAGACACAATTAATAATTTCATGTTAATAAGTTAAACAAGTGAATTGAATATGAGCAAGTCTCACATAAACAAGTCCTTGCTCCATCAATCCCCTCTCTGATGATATTGTATGCCATCATAAACTACCCACTCTAAAACAGATGCCAACTTTCAAAATTCTCTAAGCTCTATTTCCATTTCCACTTTCCCTTTGTAGGAAAGTAGGGTCTGCTATCCTATGGTCACCCCAATTTTTGCTTTTTGCTTCACTGGTTTTGGACTTACTGAGGCTGTGGGCCTGCTAATCAGACCCCCAGCCTGCTGTTCTCTCTCTAAATTCATAATACATGTGCTATAGGTACATACCACAATTGGAAATGGACTCCTTGCACTATAGGTGCTCAGGGCATAGGTGCCACCAATGCCTACCAGGGGCTGAAGCATAGCTTTTGCCACCCCTGGCTGGTTCTTAAATTGACACAATTGGCTGATCACTCAGCTGGGGCAAGTGGGTGTAATCACCCCTTGCTTAGATATAGTATACCTATATCCAAACCTATATCTGGACACATATAAACCTGTAAGTCACTCCTATGGAAGGCCTTATCAATCCTGGAGGCAGAGTGCGTGGTTTAATGTGAGATGGAGCTCTGGCATGAGCTGAGCCTGTCTGCAGCTGTCGGGAACAACTCCCTAAGCTGATCCGGGATAATGCCATACCATATACTATTAAGTGCCGTATATTCCTCGCGGTTATATAGCAACTTTGGTTTGGCTTTATCAAAACATGTCGTGTAAGGTGTCATACGAATTGGAATACCACCCCCTCGCCAGTTCTGGCAACGGGGGAAGCATTCCCCCCTTCTAGAGTGAGAAGACATGTTACTTTACTGAAACGCGGTTGATTTTAAAAGAGCCTCAGTTCCACAAAATGGATGCCTCTGCCACAGACACGGGTCTGGCCTCCTGCTGCTGACCGAAACTCAGCAAATGGTGGCCTGGACAAAGGGTTTCCTGTCGCAGGGCGGTGTTACACCACCCCAGACAGGAGATAGTGGATTGTAGCAGGGAGGTTTCAACGAAATCAGAAACTGCGTGGCGAGCACAAGGCTGCCCCTTGCATAATCCGGCCAAACCGGTTCTGGGGCACACCAGCCCCAGTCCCAGCGCGGCCTGGATCAAAGGAAAGGGGTGTATCCACCCCCTTCCTGGGTCCCACCCATAGGAGGGGACCTAGCAGGTAATCCAGCCCACCAGATTCGAATAAGAGTGGGAGCAGTGCCAATGCAACTCAGATTATCCTGAAGAAACATAAGAAACGAAACTCTGGACCCTTCAACATCCTATTCAATGTAGAAGACTGAAGAATCTCCCTTGTGGTCAAGAAGTGACCACCCTGTGCAAACAGGCACCATCCAGCACTTTGACCCTTGCTTTGTTGCAGTTCCCGCCGGAACTCGAGTGACAGAGAACGACGAGATCAAGCTTGCCTGCCTTCCTCCAGCCCGATCCACAGTCCCTGCAGAGCTGAGACCCGTGGAGGCGACCGGAAGCGTGGGGCACGCCATCTTGAAAAGGCCACGAGACGCTGACCGTACAGCCCACGAGTGATCCTCGAAGCTGTACACTGGGGTTTGAGAAGCCCTAACCCTGAGCTGCTCTTGCACCGAAGCTACCCCCTCCACACTCGACAAGTGCTGCGTGGGGCCCTTCTGCTTGTGCTGGCTCAACGCGTTGGCCCGGTCATTTGCCAGCTGGCTTGTGGCCCCTGTGCTGACGAAAACCTTAAACCAACTTGCTTTTCTGGTTGCTCCAGATTTGCACCAGCTCCTGTGAAAAGGAGCCCCCGCTCTGACCCTCCTGGTCTGAGTGAGAAGCAATCTCCCGGTTCCTTGTGGATTGCTTTTGCCAAGTGCTGTTTGCTCCAATCTTGAAGTCGACAGCGCTGACAGGGAGAACGTGCGTGGGACAGATCGTGACCTGCTCCTGGATGTCGCAGATGCCCCAGAGCCCACGTGACAGCGGAGAGAAGCTCCTTGACAACCATCTGATTGCGCCCAACATTGCCTGGTTCCGTCCTGGTTCCACCCTGGTCACTGCTGAGTGACCCAGACTCTGTCCCCTCTGCTTTCAGATACTTTCCGACTTCGATCCACCCTTGGATCACACCGGACACTTCTGCTTCCCATCGCCTGCAGCATCTTCAGCTCCAAGCACCAAGAGCCTGCGTGTCAAACCCGACGCCACTTCGACCCTGTGCATCCACTGCCTGTGGGTGAGGTAACATTGCAACGGCGGTGTTCCCACACTGGTACACACTTCTAGGGTCTGTGTCTTAAGTTTTGTTCCTCTAGGTTCAGCGGAAGTATCCTTAAACTAACTTTGTGTAACTTTTACGCACCATTGACTTTGCATTGGTGCAAGCCGCACTTTACGTGCTGCAACCGAATCCCGCGGGCTTTTCCCGGCTTCAGCATTGGTAGTCCTGACTGCTCCCAGAGATTCCCTAGGCCCAAGACCTAACCACTGTTCGATTGGTATCTCTTATACCACTTTTTTAATATATGGTTTGAGTGGCCACCTGCCCTCATCCATAACTGTGCAACTTTGTATGTTATACTGTGCTTTTGATTTAACGCTTGTGCCCCTTTGCTCATAAAGAGTACTGGGGATTAATTTAGAAATAAACACATATATTTTTATAATATATATTTGTTTGGTGTCCTTTCATTTGATATTAAAGGATTGTATATGGTAAAACAGCTTGCTTAACACAACCTCTTAAGTTAAGCCTTTAATCTGCTTAATCCATGCTACCCCTAGTATCCTAGGGGTTGTCTAACAAGGTTGACTTACAACCAGACACCATAAGGGATTGTTTGGACTGATATAAGGTGGTTCCAGAAATGGAAACATCACATATCAGGCCAACTTCTCACATTGGTGCGGAGTGGTGCGGATTTGAGCTTGCTGTTGTTTTACCATTGCAATCTTTTATCAAATTGAAAGAACACATCAAGTACCTTAGGTACATATAAAATCAAAAGCTTAGCATATTAAGTTCTACTGAACTTAGTAGTTGTAGATTAAAGGGATTAGCACACCCTGACTACAACTCACTAGCAAGGTACAGTAGGAAAACACTTAGTGTAGGTAAGTGCACCACTTGCACCTCACTAGCAGTCATGTCTGACACAGGTGGAGCTTCAGGCTCTGTCCCTGTGACAGTTGACCTTACCAAGGCAACTTCCAGATATGACAACCTTAGCCACAAAGACTTGGGTGCCTTATGCACAGCAAGAGGGCTAAAGAAGGGCAGAGGCCCTACCATTCCTTCCCTGATAGCCATCCTGGAAAAGGATGACTTAGATAAGGTGAGTCAGGCTCCCTTAGAGTCAGGAGAGGGGGTGAACTCCCCTGAGAATGAGATTCTCCCTTAAGAAGAAGAGGAGGAGGAAGAGGAGGAAGAAGGCTCAGAGATAGAGGAGCCTGAGAATCAGGAACAGAGGGTGACCCAGGTACAGGTTGGCAGGCTTAACCAGACCAACTAGTACCTACATGGGAATGGAGAGGGCCAGCACCTCCCCAGATCCCATAACTTAATTCTCCCAGGCACTAGAAGGAAGAGATCTTCATCAGGAGACTCTCATGTTTCTAGTGTCTCAAGAGAATCTCAAAGGGGAATGACTTCCCCCCAGAGGAAAGAGCATAGGGCCAGGATGAGGGCTGCCCAACTCCAGATAGAGAGGGAAGAGATAGCCTTGGCTCAAGCTAAACTTGCTTTAGCAAGAGAAAGAAAGTTGTGTGGATTAGATTCCACTGTGGCAGCAATATTCCTAAAGAGAAAGACAGGAGCTATGATAATAGAAACCTGACAAAAATGGTGCCCCCCTACAAGGAAGGGGATGACATCCACAAATGGATGACTGCTCTTGAGAGAGCCTGCATGGTACAGCAGGTTCCTCAGGATCCATGGGCTGCAATTTTATGGTACTCCTTTTCTGAGAAAGGGAGGGATAGGCTCCTCACAGTTAGACCTGAGGATGCCAAAAACTACTCTGTCCTGAAGAGTGCTCTTATTGAAGGGTTTGGCCTAACCACTGAGCAATACAGGTTGTTGTTAAGAGACACCCAAAAAGCACAGACTCAGGACTGGACTGATGTTGTTGATTGTGCCACTAAGGCTCTGGAGGGTTGGCTGCAGGGAAGTAAAGTCTCAGACTATACATGATTGTACAATCTTATAATGGGAGAGCAGATCCTTAATAACTATCAGAACCAGCTGTTGCATCAATACCTTATTGACTCTGATCTGAACTCTCCCCAAGAATTGGGAAAGAAGGCAGACAAATGGGTCAGAACAAGGATTAAGCAGAAACCCCAGAACCATGGTGACCAGAAGAAAACAAACCAGAAGGGTGGGAGTCAGAAAGATAAAGAAAAGGACCAGAAGTCTTCAGGCCCCCAAACTAGTAATAAGGAGGGTGGTTCCCAAAATGACAAAAAGAAAAAGAAGAATGATGGCCCAAAGAAACCTTGATGTAATACCTGCAAATCAGTTTCACACTGGGGCAGTGAATGCACTAAGAAAAATCCAGTTCCTGCCACTGCAGCTCTTAAAGCAACTGCACCCCCTAGTACAGTCAGCAGTGGTAGTGCACAACCTAAGGGGTTAGTAGGGTTAACCTTGGGTACTGAGGTGGAATCTGGCCTAGTCAGAATCCCCACACAGGCAGTTCTCCTATATGATGTGGACTTATCTTTGACCACTGCAGTGAGTCCCAGTAACCTGGGCAAATATAGGCAGACTCCCTTAATCAATGAGAAACTGGCTCAGGCCTACATGGACACTTGTGCCAGTATCACTATGGTGACACCTGACTTTGTGGACCCTGGTCAGATTGTACTAGGTGAAAGTTACCTAGTGACCAATGCAAGCAACTCCACTACTTCACATAGTGTGGCTGTTGTGAACTTCTCCTGGGGAGGGGTAAATGGCCTAAAGAAAGTTGTAGTGAGTGCAGACCTCCCAGTAGACTGTCTGTTAGGCAATGATCTTGAAAGCTTAGTTTGGTCAGAAGTGGAGTACAGGACTCATGCAGAAATGCTAGGGATTTCAGCTCATGTCCTTGCAGTGACAAGGTCTCAGGCTAAGAAGTGCCTTCCTGAACCAGTGGTGTATCTTGAAACATTAGACCAACCACAACCCAAGAGAAGGAGCAAGAGGGTTAGGGCTGTGCCTTCCCAATTGCCTCAGGTTGAGGATCAGGTTTCACAGGAAACTGATTCTGCAGTCCAAGAGGAGACTGTCTCTGATGAGCTTGAACCTGATCAGGTTGAGTTTCTGGGGACAGGGGGACCCTCAAGATCAGACCTGGGGCAGGCCCAATTAGATTGCCCTTCACTTGCACCCCTCAGACAGCAAGCTGCTGCTGAGGCTGCAGGGAATGCTCAAGGTGCCCATAAGGTTTATTGGGATGATGGATTCCTTTACTCAGAGGCTAGAGACCCCAAGCCTGGTGCCACCAGGAGGTTGGTTATACCTTTGAAGTTTAAGGGTTTCCTTCTCACCTTGGCCCATGATATTCCCCTTGCAGGACACTTAGGCCAGAACAAGACTTGGGACAGGCTTGTTCCTCACTTTCACTGGTCTCACATGTCAGAAAATGTCAAGGAGTTTTGTCGCTCCTGTGTCACTTGCCAAGCCAGTGGTAAGTCGGGTGGCACAACAAAGGCCCCCCTGATACCACTACCTATGGTGGGGGTGCCCTTTGAAAGAGTTGGAATAGATATTGTGGGTCCCATGGATCCTCAAACAGCATCTGGGCACAGATTTATACTGGTGGTAGTGGATCACGCCACCAGGTACCCAGAGGCAATTCCCCTGAGGACCACCACAGCACCTGTGGTGTCAAAAGCCCTCATTGCAGTTTTCCCAAGAGTGGGCTTTCCAAAGGAGGTTCTTTCAGACAGAGGTACCAACTATATGTCTGGATACTTAAAAGCAATGTGGAAAAAGTTTGGAGTAAACTACAAGTATACCACACCCTATCATCCTCAGTGCAATGTGCTTGTGGAAAGATTCAACAAGACCCTAAAGGGAATGATAAAAGAGTCCAGAGAAGCTTAGGCGGAAATGGGACACCCTTTTACCCTGCTTGCTCTTTACTTACAGAGAGGTCCCACAGAAGGGGGTTGGCTGAAGCCCTTTTGAACTTTTGTTTGGCCACCCTGTTAGGGGTCCCCTATGTTTGGTGAAGGAAGGATGGGAGTTACCTCTCAAAAAGCCTAAGCTAGATGTAGTGGACTATGTACTTGATCTCCGCTCCAGGATGGCTGAATACATGGAGAGAGCATCCAAAAACCTGGAGGCCAGCCAAGAATTACAGAAAGCTTGGCATGACCAAAAGGCTGTTCTAGTTGAGTTCCAGCCAGGGCAGAAGGTGTGGGTGTTGGACCCAGTGGGCCCAGCAGCACCCCAGGACAAATGGACTGGACCCTACCCTATCATTGAGAAAAAGGGAGAAGTCACCTATGTGGTTGACTTTGGAACCCCTAGGAGCCCCCACAGGGTGCGCCATGTAAACTGTTTGAAAGCATTTGTTGACAGGGAGGACATGAGTCTCCTCATGGCCACAGATGGGGATCAGGAGAAAGAGAGTGACCCTCTCCCAGACCTGCTTTCCCAGAACCCTGATGATGGTTCAGTTGAAGGAGTAGCATTGGCAGGCAGCCTCACTGACCAGCAACAGGTGGACTGCAGACAAGTGTTGCAGGCCCACAGGCATATGTTTTCACTCACACCCAGCCAGACTAACTGGTGCACCCATGAGGTGTACACTGGTGACAGTCTGCCTGTGAAGAATATGATCTACAGGCAACCTGACCATGTCAGGGATTGTATAAAGGCTGAGGTGCAAAAGATGTTGGGGCTTGGAGTGATTGAGCCATCTGAGAGCCCATGGGCTAGCCCAGTTGTCCTTGTGCCAAAACCTCATACCAAAGATGGAAAGAGAGAAATGAGGTTTTGTGTGGACTACAGAGGTCTCAATGCTGTCACTACAACAGATGCACATCCCATTCCAAGAGCAGATGAGCTCATTGATAAAGTGGCTTCAGCCAAGTTTCTGAGCACATTTGCCTGCACACAGCTGGCTACTGGCAGATCAGGTTAGCTGAAGAGTCAAAAGCCAAAACACATTCTCTACCCCTAGTGGACATTATCAGTTTGTGGTAATGCCCTTTGGTTTGAAGAATGCACCTGCCACCTTCCAAAGGTTGGTGAATCAAGTCCTTGCTGAGTTGGATGACTTTTGCACAGCATATCTAGATGATATTGCTGTCTTTAGCTCCAACTGGGAGGATCACCTAATCCACCTGAAGAAGGTTCTGAAGGCAATGCAAAAGGCAGGCCTGACTATGAAGGCTACCAAGTGCCAGATAGGGCAGAGCAAGGTTGTGTACTTGGGCCACCTAGTCGGTGGGGGTCAAGTTCAACCATTGGAGAGCAAGATCCAGACCACACAGGACTGGGCTCCTCCAACTACCCAGACACAAGTCAGAGCCTTCTTGGGCCTGACTGGGTATTACAGGAAATTTGTAAAGAACTTTGGGTCCATTGTGACACCACTGAATGACTTGACAACCAAGAAGATGCCCAAAAAGGATCAGTAGAGAGTTAGCTGTCAAAATGCATTTGATGACCTGAAGAAGGCCATGTGCTCTGCACCTATCCTGAAGAGTCCTGACTACTCCAAACAGTTTATTGTACAGACAGATGCTTCTGAGTTGGGGGTGGGAGCTGTGCTTTCACAACTTAATCAAGATCGTCAAGACCAGCCCATTGCTTTTATTAGAAGAAGGCTGACCCCCAGGGAGAAACGTTGGTCAGCTATTGAGAGGGAGGCCTTTGCTGTGGTTTGGGCCCTGAAGAAGTTGAGGCCATACTTGTTTGGTACTCACTTCCTAATTCAGACAGACCATAAGCCCCTCTTGTGGCTAAATCAGATGAAGGGTGAAAATCCCAAACTGCTCAGGTGGTCCATTTCCCTACAGGGGATGAACTTTACAGTGGAGCACCGCCCAGGGACTGACCGTGGTAATGCAGATGGTCTCTCCAGGTACTTCCAATTAGAACATGAAGACTTATCTGGTCAAGGTTAAGTTTAATGTCCCTGCGTTTGGGGGGGGGGGGTGTGTAGGAGAGTAGGGTCTGCTATCCTATGTTCACCCCAATTTTTGCTTTTTGCTTTACTGGTTTTCGACTTACTGAGGTTGTGGGCCTGCTAATCAGACCCCCAGCCTGCTGTTATTTCTCTAAATTCATAATACATGTGCTATATGTACATACCACAATTGGAAATGGACTCCTTGTCAGCCCCTGTACCATACACTATAGGTGCTCAGGGCATAGGTGCCACCAAGGCCTACCAGGGGCTGAAGCATAGCTTTTGCCACCCCTGGCTGGTTCTTAAATTGACACAACTGGCTGATCACTCAGCTGGGGCAAGTACGTGTAATCACCTAATCACCCCTTGCTTAGATATAGTATACCTATATCTAAACCTATAGCTGGACACATATAAACCTGTGAGTCACTCCTATGGAAGGCCTTATCAATCCTGGAGGCAGAGTGCGTGGTTTAATGTGAGATGGAGCTCTGGCATGAACTGAGCCTGTCTGCAGCTGTCGGGAATAACTCCCTAAGCTGATCCGGGATAATGCCGTACCATATACTATTAAGTGCCTTATAATCCTCGCTGTTATATAGCAACTTTGGTTTGGCTTTATCAAAACATGTCGTGTAAGGTGTCATATGAATTGGAATACTACCCCCACGCCAGTTCTGGCGACGGGGGGTAGCATTCCCCCCTTCTAGAGGGAGAAGACATGTTACTTTACTGAAACGCGGTTGATTTTAAATGAGCCTCAGATCCACAAAATGTATGCCTCTGCCACAGACACGGGTCTGGACTCCTGCTGCTGACCGAAACTCAGCAAATGGTGGCCTGGACAAAGGGTTTCCTGTCGCAGGGCGGTGTTACACCACCCCAGACAGGAGATAGTGGATTGTAGCAGGGAGGTTTTAAAGAAACCAGACACTGCCTGGGGAGCACAAGGCTTCCCCTTGCATAATCCGGCCAAACCGGTTCTGGGGCACACCAGCCCAAGTCCCAGCATGGCCTGGATCAAAGGAAAGGGGTGTATACACCCCCTTCCTGGGTCCCACCCATAGGAGGGGACCTAGCAGGTAATCCAGCAGACCAGATTCGAATAAGAGTGGGAGCAGTGCCAATGCAACTCAGATTATCCTGAAGAAACATAAGAAATTAAACTCTGGACCCTTCGACATCCTACTCAACGTAGAAGACTGAAGAATCTCCCTTGTGGTCAAGGAGTGACCACCCTGTGCAAACAGGCACCATCCAGCACCTCGACCCTTGCTTTGTTGCAGTTCCCGCCGGAACTCGAGCAACAGAGATCGACGAGATCAAACTTGCCTGCCTTCCTCCAGCCCGATCCACAGTCCCTGCAGAGCTGAGACCCGTGGATGCGACCGGAAGCGTGGGGCACGCCATCTTGAAAAGGCCACGAGACGCTGACCGTGCAGCCCATGAGTGATCCTCGTAGCTGTACAATGGGGTTTGAGAAGCCCCAACCCTGAGCTGCTCTTGTACCAAAGCTACCCCCTCCACACTCGACGAGTGCTGCGTGGGGCCCTTCTGCTTGTGTTGGCTCGACGCGTTGGCCCGGTAACTTGCCAGCTGGCTTGTGGCCCCTGTGCCGATGAAAACCTTAAACCGACTTGCTTTTCTGGTTGCTCCAGATTTGCTCCAGCTCCTGTGAAAAGGATCCCCCGCTCTGACCCTCCTGGCCTGAGTGAGAAGCAATCTACCATTGCCCTGTGGATTGCTTTTGCCAAATGCTGTTTGCTCCAATCTTGAAGCCGACGGTGCTGACGGCGAGAGCCTGCGTGGGACAGATCGTGACCTGCTCCTGGACGTCGCAGATGCCCCAGAGCCCACGTGACAGCGGATAGAAGCTTCTCAACAACCATCTGATTGCGCCTGACATTGCCTGGTTCCGTCCTGGTTCCACCCTGGTCACTGCTGAGTGACCCAGACTCTGTCCCCTCTGCTTTCAGATACTTTTCGACTTCGATCCACCAATGGATCACACCGGACACTTCTGCTTCCCATCGCCTGCAGCATCTTCAGCTCCAAGCACCAAAGGCCCGATGTAGGTAAATTCCATTTACCGATTTAAAATACCGAATCTTACTGATTCGGTATTTCAAAATCGGTAAATGGGATGTAGGTCCCAACATCTGGATTCGTTACCGAATCCTGAACAATTCTTTAATTACCGATTCGGTAAATACCGAATCGGTAATGCCCATTCATTCCTATGGGCTTTGAAGCCCATAGGAATGATTAGGCATTACCGATTCGGTATTTACCGAATCGGTAATTGAAGAATTCACAAGGGTGCAGGGGGTGTCACTTTGACACCCTCTAGCACCCCCAAAACGGGCATGTGTGCAATGTGGCACACAGACATGCCCTAAGGGCACGTCTGTCTGTCACATGGCACATGTGTACATGCACAGATGTGCATGTACACAGGAACCGGTATTTTACCATGGATTTGTATTCCATGGTAAAATACCGATTCTGTAAGCCATGTGCCAAAGGTAAATTTTCTACCTACATTGCTTTTTCGGTAATTTTAACGAATCGGTAAATATTACCGAATCGGTAATTATTTTACCGATTCGGTACATATTACCGAATCGGTAAATATACCGATTCGGTAATGATACCGATTCGGTAAAATTACCGAAAATGTGCCTCTACATCTCGGTAGCCCTTTACCGATCGGAAACGGCCGAAAATCGGTATTTTCGACCGATTTGGATCGGTAAAGGGCTACCTACATCGGCCCCCAAGAGCCTGCGTGTCAAAACCCGACGCGACTTCGACCCTGTGCACCCACTTCCTGTGGGTGCGGTAACATTGCAACGCCGGTGTTCCCACACTGGTGCACACCTCTAGGGTATGTGTCTTCAGTTTTGTTCCCCTAGGTTCAGCGGAAGAATCCTTAAACTAACTTTGTGTAACTTTTACGCACCATTGACTTTGCATTGGTGCAAGCCGCACATTATGTGCTGCACCCAAATCCCGCGGGCTTTTCCTAACTTCAGCATTGCTAGTCCTGACTGCCCCCAGCGATTCCCTAGGCCTTAGGCCTAACCACTGTTCGATTGGTATCTCTTATACCACTTTTTTAATATATGGTTTGAGTGGCCACCTGCCCTCATCCATAACTGTGCAACTTTGCATGTTATACTGTGCTTTTGATTTAACGCTTGTGCCCCTTTGCTCATAAAGAGCACTGGGGATTAATTTAGAAATAAACACATATATTTTTATAATATATACTTGTGTGGTGTCCTTTTGTGAGAAGTTGGCCTGATATGTAGTGTTTCCAATTCTGGAACCACTGGGTATCAGTCCAAACAAACCCCAAAGATGTCAGGTTGTAAGTCAACCTTGTAGACAAGCTATCCTAATGGTAGCATGGACTAAGCAGCCTTAAAGGCTTAACTTAAAAGGTCGTGTTAAGCGAGCTTGTTTTACCACATACAATCCTGTAATCAAATGAAAGGACACCACACAAGTATATATTGTAAAAATATATGTATTTATTTCTAAATTACTCCCCAGTACTCTTTATGAGGAAAGGGGCACAAGCGTTAAATCAAAAGCACTGTTAAACATATAAAGTTGGCACAATTATGGCTGAGGGCGGGCGGCCACTCAGACCATATACTAAAAAAATGGTATAAGTAACACTTATCGAACAATGGTTAGGCCTAGGGCCTAGAGATTCGCTGGGAGCAGTCAGGACAAGCAATGAAGAAGTCGGGAGTAGCCCACAGGAGACGGGTGCAGCACGGAAAGTGCGGCGCGCACCAATGTAATGTCAATGGTGCGTAAAAGTTAGTTAAAGTGAATTAAATGATACTTCCGCTGAACCTAGGAACACAAAACTTTAGACACAGACCCTAGAGGTGTGTACCAGTGTAAGGACACCGGCGTTGCAAAGTTACCTCACCCACAGGCCGTGGGTGCACAGGGTCGAAGTGGCGTCGGGTTCTGTCACGCAGGTTCTTGGTGCTTGGAGCTGTTGCAGCTGCAGGCGCTGTGAAGCAGAAGTGTCCGGTGCGATCCAAGGGTGGATCGAAGTAGAAAAGTACCTGAAAGCAGAGGGGACAGAGTCTGGGTCACTCAGCAGTGACCAGGGTGGAACCAGGACGGAACCAGGCAATGTCGGGCGCAATCAGGCGGTTGTCGATAGGCTTCTCTCCGCTGTCACGTGGGCTCTGGGGCATCTGCGACGTCCAGGAGCAGGTCACGATCTGTCCCACGTAGGCTCTCGCCGTCAGCACCGTCGGCTTCAAGATTGCAGCAAACAGCACTTGGCAAAAGCAATCCACGCAGAACCGGGAGATTGCTTATCACTCGAACCAGGAGGGTCAGAGTGGGTGCTCCTTTTCACAGGAGCTGGTGCAGATCTGGAGCAACCAGAAAAGCAAGTCGTATTTCGGGTTTCGTCGGCACAGGGGCCACAAGCCAGCTGGCAAGTGACCGGGCCAACGCGTCGAGCGCACACAAGCAGAAGGGCCCCACGCAGCACTCGTCGAGTGTGGAGGGGTGAGCTTTGGTGCAAGTGGAGCTCGGGGCTGGGGCTTCTCAAACCCCGGTGCACAGCTTCGAGGATCACTCGTGGGCTGCACGGTCAGCGTCTCGTGGCCTTTTCAAGATGGCGTGCCCCACGCTTCCGGTCGCCTCCACGGGTCTCAGCTCTGCAGGGACTGTGGATCGGGCAGGTAGAAGGCAGGCAAGCTTGATCTCGTCGATCTCTGTCGCTCGAGTTCCGGCGGGAACTGCAACAAAGCAAGGGTCGAGGGCTGGATGGTGCCTGTTTGCACAGGGTGGTCACTCCTTGACCACAAGGGAGATTCTTCAGTCTTCTCACGTCGTGTAGAAAGTCGAAGGGTCCAGATTTCGTTTCTTATGTTTCTTCAGGATGATCTGAAGTCCGTTGGGACTGCTCCCCCTCTTATTCGAATCTAGGGGGTTGGACATCCTGCTAGGTCCCCTCCTATGGGTGGGACCCAGGAAGGGGGTGGTTACACCCCTCTCCTTTTATCCTGGCCGCGCTGGGACAGGGGCTGGGAGGCCCCAGAACCGGTTTGGCCGGATCCTGCAAGGGGCAGCCTTGTGCTCCCCAGGCAGTGTCTGGTTTCTTTGAAACCTCCCTACTCCAATCCACTATCTCCTGTCTGGGGTGGTTTGACACCGCCCTGTGACAGGAAACTCTTTGTCCAGGCCTCCTCTGCCGGGTTTCGGTCAGCAGCAGGAGGCCAGACCCGTGTCTGTGGCAGGGGCATCCATTTTGTGGATGTGAGGCTCATTTTAAATCAACCGCGTTTCAGTAAAGTAACATGTCTTCTCCCTCTAGAAGGGTGGAATGCTACCCCCGTCGCCAGAACTGGCGAGGGGGTAGTATTCCAATTCGTATGACACCTTACACGACATGTTTTGATAAAGCCAAACCAAAGTTGCTATATAACCGCGAGGATTATAAGGCGCTTAAGAGTATATGGTATGGCATTATCCCGGATCAGCTTAGGGAGTTGTTCCCGACAGCTGCAGACAGGCTCAGCTCATGCCAGAGCTCCATCTCACATAAAACCACGCACTCTGCCTCCAGGATTGATGAGGCCTTCCATAGGAGTGGCTCACAGGTTATATATGTGTCCAGATATAGGTTTAGATATAGGTATACTATATCTAAGCAAGGGGTGATTACACCCACTTGCCCCAGCTGAGTGATCAGCCAGTTGTGTCAATTTAGATAGCCAGCCAGGGGTGGCAAAAGATATGCTGCAGCCCCTGGTAGGCCTTGGATGCACCTATGCCCTGGGCACCTATAGTGCTCTGTACAGGGGCTGATAAGGTGACCCAAGCCAATCTAGTTATGCACCTAGGGTACATGGAATCCATTTTACAGAGAGAGCAGATAGCCTGGGGCCCTGATTAGCAGGGAACCAGGCCAACTAAGGCGAAAACCAGCTAAACACAGGGCAAAAAATCTGGGGTAACCATAGTCAGGTAGCCACCTTCCTACATAACCCCCCCCCAAACGAAAGGAGATAAGGCTATCCTTGGCCAGGTAAGCCTTTATTGCCTGAGTGGCCATATAAGGAAGTACCTGCACTAGCATGGGTACCCCCTGTCTCATGGTCCACTAAGCAGTCCCTCACCCTAGGGGTATTAGAGGGTCTCCACCATAGGGAATCACTACCTTGGGTGTGTTTATGCAAAGTTAAAGGCTGGTTTGGATATGGAGTATTGAAGTGAGGCTCCACTATTTTTGGGCTCAGCTTCCTCCAATTATCTTCCACCATGTGTGCCTTTCTTTCTTCAACTGAGTTGCACTGAGCTCTCAGGGTCAACCTCTGGCTACCTAAAGCTGGAGGCTGGGTCCCTCTGTTTGGCTTGCTGGAGGGACAGTTCAGGTTTGGGCCCTTTGGGTCCCAGGTTTGGCTGTGCCCAACAGAATCCATCTGTGGGAGGTCCCTATCTGTTTTTAAGGGGGCTCCCTCAGGAGTTTTTAAAGTTTTCACCTTACTAGGCCTACTAGTTTTGGTGCCCCTAATCTGTTGATGGGGGTGCTTTATTTGACAGGGGGCCCTCTGGGTCTCACTGTCCTTCTTGTCCTCTGCAGCCCTGGGCTGACTGAGGCAAGGTAGAGAGGGGCAGGTTACCTGCTCCAGACTGGATCCCACCTGAGAAGGGTCCACTGCCATCAGAGGCTCTGTCAGGCCAGGCCTAACAACCTCTGGGGCAGTTCCTTCATCAGGGGTAAGATCAGTTCCCTGAGGAGGCTGATCCTGTCCTACTGTCTGGTGAGGGGGAGATTTCTCTTCCTCCTCCATGCTCTCAGTTTGGGTGGAGTGATCCATCATTTCAGGCTTCACAACACACATTTCTGTTTGAGTTTGGGCTGTGGCCATCACAGCCCCACCAACCTTTTCAGGAGGAGACTCAGTTTGGGTTTCTGCTGTTATCATAACAGCTTTGCTATTCTGTTTTGGAAGAGCTTCTGGTAAAGATGGGGCAGAGAGTTGCTCAGCCCTACCAACCCTTTCAGGAAGGACATCTTGAATTGGGGCTATAGCCAGTACAGCCCCACTAACCTTTCCATTGGAATTTACCATTCTAGAATGGATTTCCTGTTCAACCTCAGCCCAGGCTGAGATTTCCAAATCATTACCCAGTAGACAGTCTACAGGCAAGTTTGGTGACACTGCCACTCTCTTTGGGCCAATGACACCTCCCCAGCTGAGACTTACTACTGCCATGGGATGATTTGTTTGGATGCCATCAATGTTTGTTACCTAGTATGTGGCACCTGGTAAAAGTTGTTTAGAGGGGACTATACAGTCAGCCACCATGGTGATGCTAGCCCCTGTGTCTCTAAAAGCTTCAACTTTCAAACCATTGATGATGGGTTCTTGTTTATATTTGCTCAAGGTATTTGGGCAAACAGAGAAGTTGGCAAACCCCATGCCAGTCTCATAAACAAGATCATTTGGGGATGGGGACCTGGATAGGCCAGGGTCCCCTTGGGCTCCAAAAGTAAACCCACCCAGATTCCTGGGTGTGCTCCCACTTCCTGGGGGATTACTGCTGACAGTAACAGGAGGTGTTGGAGCTGGCTTTGGAGGTATGTTTTCTTTATTGCCATTCTTGGGACAACAGCTGTCTGTTTTGTAATGCCCAACCTGTTTACAGGCATGACAATAAGGTTTTTTCTCAGTTGATGAAGTGTCTTGGGACCCACCCCCCTTCTTGGAGTTTTGGGGCCCTGGGGAAGTGTTTTCTTTACTTTTATCCCCACCCTTATCTTGAGGCTTGGTAGACTCCTTCTTCTGGTTATTGTCCTGATTCTTAGGCCTAATCCTGGTTCTGACCCATTTATCTGCCCTCTTTCCCAATTCTTGGGGAGAGGTCAAATCTGAGTCCACCAGGTGCTGGTGTAAGAGCTGGTTCTGACAATTACTAAGGATCTGCTCCCTCATAATCAAATTATACAATCCTGTGAAGTCATGTACTTTGCTGCCATTTAGCCAACCCTCCAGAGCCTTAGTTGCACAATCAACAAAATCAGTCCAGTCCTGAGTCTGTGTCTTCTGGGTATCTCTGAACTTTAACCTGTACTGTTCAGTGGTTAAGCCAAACCCATCTATTAGGACACTCTTCAGGACTTTGTAATTGCTGGCATCCTCATGTCTGACAGTGAGGAGCCTATCTCTCCCTTTCTCTGAAAAGGAGTACCATAAGATTGCTGCCCACTGTTCCTCAGGAACCTGCTGTACCATGCAGGCTCTCTCCAGAGCAGTCATCCATTTGTGGATGTCATCCCCTTCCTGATAGGGGGGCACAATCTTTGTCAGGTTTCTACTATCATAGGACCTGGGTTTCTCTTTAGGAACTTTGCTGCCACCAGTGGCATCTAAGCCACACAATTTTCTTTCTCTTGCTAAAGCAAGTTTAGCTTGAGCCAAGGCTACCTCTTCCCTTTCTATTTGGAGTTGGACAGCCCTCATCCTGGCCCTATGCTCTTTCCTCTGGGAGGGAGTCATCCCTCTTTGAGATTCTCTTGAGGCACTAGAAAGATGAGAGTCCCTTGATTGAGATCTCACCCTCCTGTTACCTGGGAGAATTTGGTTATGAGATCTGGAGTGGTGCTGGCCCTCTCCATTCCCATGTAGGTCTAGGTTGGCCTGGTTAAGCCTGGCAACCTGTACCTGGTTTCCCCTCTGATCCTGATCTTCAGGCTCTTCTAAATCAGAGCCTTCCTCTTCTTCTTCCTCCTCCTCTTCTTCTGGAAGATTCTCATTCTCAGGGGAGTTTATCCCTTCACCTGATTCTAAGGGAGCCTGACTCACCTTATCTAGGTCATCCTTTTCTAGGAGAGCTATTAGGGAAGGAATGGTAGGGCCTCTGCCCTTTTTTAGCCCCCTGGCTGTGCACAAGGCACTCAGGTCTTTGTGGCTAAGGTTGTCATATCTGGATGTTGTCCCTATAGGATCAACTTCTACAGGAGCAGAGCCTGAGGCTCTACCTGTATCAGACATGACTGCTAGTGAGGTGTAAGTGGTGCACTTACCTACACTAAGTGGTTTCCTACTGTACCTTGCTAGTTAGTTGTAGTCAGGGTGTGCTAATCCCTTTAATCTACAACTACTAAGTTCAGTAGAACTTAATATGCTAAGCTTTTGATTTATATGTACCTAGAGGTACTTGATGTGATCTTTCAATTTGATGTAAAGATTGCAATGGTAAAACAAACAGCAAGCTCAAATCCGCACCGCTGCACACCAATGTGAGAAGTTGGCCTGATATGTAGTGTTTCCAATTCTGGAACCACTGGGTATCAGTCCAAACAAACCCCAAAGATGTCAGGTTGTAAGTCAACCTTGTAGACAAGCTATCCTAATGGTAGCATGGACTAAGCAGCCTTAAAGGCTTAACTTAAGAGGTCGTGTTAAGCGAGCTTGTTTTACCACATACAATCCTGTAATCAAATGAAAGGACACCACACAAGTATATATTGTAAAAATATATGTATTTATTTCTAAATTACTCCCCAGTACTCTTTATGAGGAAAGGGGCACAAGCGTTAAATCAAAAGCACTGTTAAACATATAAAGTTGGCACAATTATGGCTGAGGGCGGGGGGCCACTCAGACCATATACTAAAAAAATGGTATAAGTAACACTTATCGAACAATGGTTAGGCCTAGGGCCTAGAGATTCGCTGGGAGCAGTCAGGACAAGCAATGAAGAAGTCGGGAGTAGCCCACAGGAGACGGGTGCAGCACGGAAAGTGCGGCGCGCACCAATGTAATGTCAATGGTGCGTAAAAGTTAGTTAAAGTGAATTAAATGATACTTCCGCTGAACCTAGGAACACAAAACTTTAGACACAGACCCTAGAGGTGTGTACCAGTGTAAGGACACCGGCGTTGCAAAGTTACCTCACCCACAGGCCGTGGGTGCACAGGGTCGAAGTGGCGTCGGGTTCTGTCACGCAGGTTCTTGGTGCTTGGAGCTGTTGCAGCTGCAGGCGCTGTGAAGCAGAAGTGTCCGGTGCGATCCAAGGGTGGATCGAAGTAGAAAAGTACCTGAAAGCAGAGGGGACAGAGTCTGGGTCACTCAGCAGTGACCAGGGTGGAACCAGGACGGAACCAGGCAATGTCGGGCGCAATCAGGCGGTTGTCGATAGGCTTCTCTCCGCTGTCACGTGGGCTCTGGGGCATCTGCGACGTCCAGGAGCAGGTCACGATCTGTCCCACGTAGGCTCTCGCCGTCAGCACCGTCGGCTTCAAGATTGCAGCAAACAGCACTTGGCAAAAGCAATCCACGCAGAACCGGGAGATTGCTTATCACTCGAACCAGGAGGGTCAGAGTGGGTGCTCCTTTTCACAGGAGCTGGTGCAGATCTGGAGCAACCAGAAAAGCAAGTCGTATTTCGGGTTTCGTCGGCACAGGGGCCACAAGCCAGCTGGCAAGTGACCGGGCCAACGCGTCGAGCGCACACAAGCAGAAGGGCCCCACGCAGCACTCGTCGAGTGTGGAGGGGTGAGCTTTGGTGCAAGTGGAGCTCGGGGCTGGGGCTTCTCAAACCCAGGTGCACAGCTTCGAGGATCACTCGTGGGCTGCACGGTCAGCGTCTCGTGGCCTTTTCAAGATGGCGTGCCCCACGCTTCCGGTCGCCTCCACGGGTCTCAGCTCTGCAGGGACTGTGGATCGGGCAGGTAGAAGGCAGGCAAGCTTGATCTCGTCGATCTCTGTCGCTCGAGTTCCGGCGGGAACTGCAACAAAGCAAGGGTCGAGGGCTGGATGGTGCCTGTTTGCACAGGGTGGTCACTCCTTGACCACAAGGGAGATTCTTCAGTCTTCTCACGTCGTGTAGAAAGTCGAAGGGTCCAGATTTCGTTTCTTATGTTTCTTCAGGATGATCTGAAGTCCGTTGGGACTGCTCCCCCTCTTATTCGAATCTAGGGGGTTGGACATCCTGCTAGGTCCCCTCCTATGGGTGGGACCCAGGAAGGGGGTGGTTACACCCCTCTCCTTTGATCCTGGCCGCGCTGGGACAGGGGCTGGGAGGCCCCAGAACCGGTTTGGCCGGATCCTGCAAGGGGCAGCCTTGTGCTCCCCAGGCAGTGTCTGGTTTCTTTGAAACCTCCCTACTCCAATCCACTATCTCCTGTCTGGGGTGGTTTGACACCGCCCTGTGACAGGAAACTCTTTGTCCAGGCCTCCTCTGCCGGGTTTCGGTCAGCAGCAGGAGGCCAGACCCGTGTCTGTGGCAGGGGCATCCATTTTGTGGATGTGAGGCTCATTTTAAATCAACCGCGTTTCAGTAAAGTAACATGTCTTCTCCCTCTAGAAGGGTGGAATGCTACCCCCGTCGCCAGAACTGGCGAGGGGGTAGTATTCCAATTCGTATGACACCTTACACGACATGTTTTGATAAAGCCAAACCAAAGTTGCTATATAACCGCGAGGATTATAAGGCGCTTAAGAGTATATGGTATGGCATTATCCCGGATCAGCTTAGGGAGTTGTTCCCGACAGCTGCAGACAGGCTCAGCTCATGCCAGAGCTCCATCTCACATAAAACCACGCACTCTGCCTCCAGGATTGATGAGGCCTTCCATAGGAGTGGCTCACAGGTTATATATGTGTCCAGATATAGGTTTAGATATAGGTATACTATATCTAAGCAAGGGGTGATTACACCCACTTGCCCCAGCTGAGTGATCAGCCAGTTGTGTCAATTTAGATAGCCAGCCAGGGGTGGCAAAAGATATGCTGCAGCCCCTGGTAGGCCTTGGATGCACCTATGCCCTGGGCACCTATAGTGCTCTGTACAGGGGCTGATAAGGTGACCCAAGCCAATCTAGTTATGCACCTAGGGTACATGGAATCCATTTTACAGAGAGAGCAGATAGCCTGGGGCCCTGATTAGCAGGGAACCAGGCCAACTAAGTCGAAAACCAGCTAAACACAGGGCAAAAAATCTGGGGTAACCATAGTCAGGTAGCCACCTTCCTACACCTTTCATTTGATATTAAAGGATTGTATGTGGTAAAACAGCTCGCTTAACACGACCTCTTAAGTTAAGCCTTTAGGCTGCTTAGTCCATGCTACCCCTAGGATAGCTTGTCTAACAAGGTTGACTTACAACCAGACACCATAAGGGATTGTTTGGACTGATACAAGGTGGTTCCAGAATTGGAAATATCACATATCAGGCCAACATCTCACACCCTTCTTTCTCATTCTCATTGTTCTCAAAATATTTCATATCTTTATGAAGATTGCCTTTCATTTCCTCCATCTCTATTTCGTCATTTTCCCTCTTTCTTTTCCTTCCTTTTTCATTTCCTTCATATTTCCATCTTCTTCTACAACACTTGCACGAAATCATTACTGTTAATGCTATTATTGTCATGCCTACTAGGGGAAAAACTATTTTCCCTATAGTAGTAAACCTAGTCCCTATTGAAGTTACACCTTTTGTTAGTCTCTCCCACATGCTGTCAAACTCCAGTGGTTTCAAAATTTCGTAATATTCTTTATGTACCCTTTCATTTCCTTACTTTTGTCAGGAATATAAGTGCAACAGTGTTGAACTTTCAACATTCCACATACTCCGCCCTCTTTTGCTAATAAAATGTCAAGTGCAAGATGATTTTGTAAAACCATTGAATTGATCGCAACCAATTCTGTATTGATCATCAAGAAACCTCCAGCAGTATCAGTCGATAGACGATCAACTACTGTTGATAACTGACACATTTTACTTGATTTCACTGAAGGTATTATTGCACTAAATATATCACCTACAATTTCTGGAAAATTAGCTCTCTTTGTTCGTGTTAGTACATTCGAGTTTTCATTGCTTCCAGTGATACTTTTCACATGATATATTTTCAAAAATACAATCCAGAGGTAGCAGCTTCCATACCACTGTGCGGGTAGCTCAAAATAAGCTTTATTACCACTTTCATATTAAATTCCCGGAAATACTGAATCAGTTCCCCCTTTTAGTCCCCAACCTCTTAAGATTAGGAAGTTATGTTCACATTCACTGAAACTTATAAATATGGTATTGAAATCTGTCTTCAATCTATGAATGCAGATCTTTCCCTTTCTTTACAAAGTCCAGGGACATCACAGCATGAGGATCCAGCAAGCTAACAGTTCAAAATATATAACCGGATTGGCTGCCGTCACATCAACAAAGATGTGGCAAAACATAAGGTGGCATGGTAGAATACCCTACCCCACTAGGTCTGTTTGAAGTGTCAATAACCAAATTCTTTTATTGACGCCTGCCCTTTGTGAATATGATCTGCCCCCAAGGGTCAATGCTCGTTTATTTTTTTAGGCAAATTGGTGTGTGGACCCACTTCCTGGGGCTTTTTTACACCTTGGATATCCCATCACTGGGCCCTGCTTTTCATTAAATGGGGAGAGGAGCATGCGCCCCCCCAACACTGAGTCTCTTTTAGACCCTGGGACCCCATTTGCACGAATGATTGTTTTTTTAGAGGAGGGAAGCATATGCCACATCAACCAGTTCCATTCCCCTGGGCCATTTTTTCAATGTTAGGAAAGAAAGCATGCATCTTTCCTCCCTGAGCCGTACTCCATTCCCAGGGATGCATTCCCAGGGTTCAATGACTGATGCAGCTTCTCGGGGACTCCATCCCCCGGGACACTGGTGTTCCTTGCCTTGGAAAGATCAGGCAGGGAATATAAACTTTCTTCCTTGTCCACACTCTCCCAGGCAGAGAACACAACTTTGATCTCGCTTGGGCAGGAGCAGAGAAGAAAACTGCTCCTGCATGGGCTAGAGCAAAGAAAGAGAGCCAGCTCCCACCAGTCCTCACTATGGGTGCTGGCTGGGGAGCAAGCAGTGGCTCTGGGGGCCTTGAGGCTCAACTCATGGCCTCCAACATAAAAACAAAAGGTGGGGAATCGAGGGGAAGGCTCCCTCGGTATGGACCTCGGCCTGGTGGCCTCCAGCGTTAGGTCCTCTACCCAATCCAAGCAAAAAAGTAAGGAATCTGGGGGAATGGCTTGACACCAAAATATCATTTGAGCACCATACCAAACGGGTGGCAGAATCCTGCAGAGGGTTCTTAGAAAGACCCTGAACCTACTGCCACTCTTAGCCAAGAAAACCATGGCCCAGGCCCTAATTACATCAAGGCTGGAATTTGGGAATGTACTATATCTGGGAGCAAATGCCAAGTATACTCAGAGGCTGCAACGCATACAGAATGCGGCTGCACGCCTGGTACTGAAGTTACCCAAGAGAACATCATCAAAACGAGCACTGAGATCACTGCACTGGCTTCCGATAAAGGAACGTGTAATGTTTAAAGCCCTATGTGTTGGCCATCGAATCTTACAGGGTAAAAGGCCCACCTACCTCCACAACCTCTTAACCCCGTACCACCAGTTCTGACAGCTGAGATCCAGTGGTACGGGACAGGTTCAGGTCTCAAAATTTAGAAGAGTAAGAATGGGAGGACACTTCTTTCGGGTTTTAGTAGCCCAACAATGGAACAGACTCCCTCTGAATCTCTGGTTAGAGACGTCAGAGCGGGTTTTCCGCAAAGAGTTGAAAACTCACCTGTTCCCTAAGGAGTAGGGAGGGAATAGGATTGGGGGCTGATGATAGCAACAGCAGCAGAGGTATCTCAGCTTTCACGCTGGCTTCTATAGCGCGGGGACACACCAGTAGGTGTAACCAGGCGCTTTACCAACTCAATTTACTTACTTACTTACTTACTGAGTGGCCTGGGTAGGCAATGGGGCACCCATAAAAAAGAACAACAAATGAATGGCAGGAGCCTATCATTTATTATTCACTGCCTGCAAGCCCTTTGTTAAATTATATTTTTACTGCCTGGAAGAAGTAGGGGCACCGCCAACTATTATTTTTAATGGTGTGGAGGGCTGCATGGACCGCAGCAGCCCCTCAGCAACATTAAAAAAACACAGTAATTGTCCTGGGTCACTTAATCCACATCCCCTGAAGAATGTACCATATTCTTTTACAGCACTCCAAGCACGGTCTGTATGTTCTTCAGCTGGAGTGCAGGGACCCCTTGTGGTTGGTTCTACAGTTGCTCTTTGTGGTCTAAACAATGTTGAAAAAAGACTCAATCACATGTTTTTAATTTTTTTTTTGCTTTATTAATTTTAGACAATCACTATTGTTGAAGATTGCAATATGTGAATTTATGAGAAATACATTTGATTACAGCTATTGGTAACTTTTTGACAAAGCCAATAGGTGTGCTTTATATATGTTGATGCGGTGACCATTTGATAAAGGCAATAGGCACAACCGCTCTTATATTTTAGTGTTTTGAGCTGTTGGAAGGATCTTGTCATCCAGCAAAGAGATCCCTTTTTTGTTTCAGTTTGAAGGCATGAATGAAAGAATATTTGTATAGCGCCTATACTACCCGGAGGCCTCGTAGCGCTTAGAATCAGGAATGGCCATTTCAATTTCGCAAAGACTTACGATCGAATAGGTAGGTCTTCAGATGTTTGCGGAAAGCAGTCATGCTGCGGATCTCTTACTGGCTGGGGAAGATCATTCCACAACTTGGCCGCTGAGTATGAGAAGGACCGTCCTCCCCGCCTTGCTTTCTAGATCTTCCTGGTGGTTGCTTAAACTTGATTACTGGAGCGGAGGGACCTAGATGGCAGGTAAAGTAGTAGTAGAGGATGAAGAATATTAGGGCCTGTTTTCCATATAGTTTTATGGACTATGCACAGTGCCTTAAACTGAATTCTGGCACCCAGGTAGCCAGTGAAGTCGACGAAGGGCTGGTTTTGCTGATTGTCTACTAGGGACCTGGAGGAGCAATCTTGCTGCGCTGTTTTGTACCACTTGTAGTTTGTTTACTGTATACAGTGGGGCTCCCAGGTACAGGGAGTTCCCGTAATCCAGCCGAGAAAGAATCAGAGCCTGGATCATGATCCTGCGTGCTTCAAATGGGAGGAAGGGAAGAATTTTAGGTATCAACCTCAGCAGGCCGTAACTAAGTTGATGATAAAACAGTGGCTTGATGATTGAAGTTAAGTTTATCATCAAGCGACACTCCCAGACTCTTTATATGTGGCTTAGGCGGTGGACCTGGGCCTAGGCATGCAGGCCATGAGGGAATAGGTGGGGCGGGCATGTATTATTGAACATGTAACACATGATGAATTGCTGTCTCATAAAAGGCAAGTTTCTGATATGCTTTTATTCTGTAAATGTATAATGAATTTTTCAGACAAGAAAGACCAATTAAAACACATTTAGTGATAATTTAGGTACTATTTAGCGTATAAATCTTTCTACGAATATCATAAATCTTATAACTGTTTCACTCCATAATTCTATCATTTTATTTATTTTAATCACTTGCTTTTAGGTTTCTTCCTTTTACTTTTAATTCTTAAGCACATCCAAGAAGGGTTCCATTTTGCCTACAGTCTCCATTTCAGTTAGCCTAGCCAGCATGTTTACCTTTGGTCCTGAATCTATCCTAGGTAATAGGGGATACCATCTTTCACAAAAGAGGCTGCCTTTTTCCCTCAGCTATGCAGAATTATCAACATGTCTTCCGTTGCCCTTGCTTATCTTTCCGAGAACTGTGAAAGTGTCAAGTTATTCAGATATAGACATCAACAGAACCCGCAGTGCGACATCAGTTTGGGACAGATGCCTTTTTAAATGGCCTATAACATCCATAGACAAAATGATGTAGTCTGAACTGACTACCTCTGACCTCCATAAGAAAATATCTGGGTTGCACTCCTTGAGGCACATATTCTATGTCAGGCATTCCCCACCTCATGTCCAAAATTACAATCTCTGATAAGCTACAGTATATAAGGACTGACACTTGACCCCTTAGTTAGGAGAGAAAGTAAACCCAGCCCACAGAAGCAGATCACACATCTAGATGAGCACAGCATCAGATTCCATCTCAACAGAATTAGCCTCCAGCAAGACTCCCTGAGGCTGGGAAGCATTCCATTCTGCCTTCTTGAACTGGTGCAAGGATTGTTCTCTCATTGATAAGCTATTTCAACAAACAACAATACTTGTTGTGCAGGTATGCGCAACACCTCTGAAACTCAGACTCATGAATTCTTCATCTTCTGCAACTAACATAGCGCTTATAGATAGCACAGTGAGGGTGTAAGGGCTATACATTGTGATGTTACGCTTTTCCCCCGCTTTCACTGTTATTGAATAGCTTAGCTGCTTTTTATTATCTTCTGTGATGTTAACAACATTATGTGGACTAGATCTCAGTTTTTAAAATAACTATTTAAATATAAATATGTTGTAATGCTTATTAAGTTTTTAATGATCTTGAATGTGTAAATCATTAATGAACAATTGTTTGGATTAGCACTGCTTCCTGTAAGTAACCCAGAAGCACTGACACCATCTCATTTATGTACTGGGTGGGGTTCTGTGGAGCTCCAATTACCTGTTTTTCACATTCTTGCTGGACCTAAGTTCATTCGTATCACCAGTGAGTATGAAAACAAGCCTTGTAGAGCTGAGTTAAATAGTCAGTGTACGCAACAGAGCCTTTGAAAAAGTCAGTAGGTCTGCCTTACTTAAAATGACCATTTAAATTGTTACATCACATAGTCAGCCATTCGTGGCAGCTGGTGGTAGGGTGCAAACCTACAACGCGCATGACCACAGAGTTGGGCACCCCCTGGCCAGACCCTGCGCCCAATCTCATGCCATGCATGGCAATGGACATCTTCCTTTACATTAAAACAACATAGAAATTCACTGAAAAAAACAAAGTTTACGGTGACATAATAGTTAGGAATTGTAATGACATGTTACTTTACTTCATTAAAAAAAAAAAAGAAAATCACTGAAAAAAAAAAGATTAAAGGATATTAAAGGTATGTGAAAATGTGAGTTAAAACCTTCATTTTTAAATATACAAAGACACTGAAATTCACCAGTTAGAGTTATTTCAAATCAGTGCAACTCATAACTAAAACGTGTGTCCTAAAGTAAGTTGTACATGATTTAATAGAACATGATATAAGTGATGCAATATCTGGGGTATTTAGCAGTGTATGGCCGTGGCCCCTGCTGGCTCTCCTGCCAACACCCATTGTGGTGCTGCCGGGAGTGAGCTCAGTCACTTTGCTCCTGCCCATGCCTCAGTAGCATTTTTCTCTGTTCCCACCTGGGTTGGAACAATGTTGTGTTCCCTGCGCAGCAGAGTGCGGGCAGGGTGTGACTGCACCGCACTCTCCCTGGCTAGGGCATGTAGCGTCTCTGGTCATGGGGTCCCTGATTTCAATGGGTCTGGAGTTGTGTCGCAAGCCCCCTCTACAAAATTTAAATGCCGGTTCCGGTGTATTGGTTCACTGGGGCCTCTGAGAGGCTAAAGGAGGGATGCACTTCTTGATCCTCCAGGCCTAGCGAAGGCAGGCTATCCCTACAGTGCCCCTATATGTGTTATTTTTTGTGTTAAATCAGGACAGGGAATTGAGTCTCTAAGTCCAAAAATGGCTGCAGCCACATCTTCGCGGCTTTTGAAAGAGTAAATCACTGTAGTCTTCTAAACACACTAGAAAATCGAATGGGAATTGACAGTTTGGTCCTAAAATGCTTTGAATAATCCTTCCTCAGGGGTAGGTAACTGAAGGTCAGAATTGATCACTGTTTCTCTTTACCGATTGCCATCAATCAAGGAGTGCCCCAGGGTTGTGTCCTTGCTCCTACCTTGTACAACCTTTATTTGAAGCCTTTTGAGTCCTAATAAGAAAGACTGGGATCCTCTAGCATCAGTGTGCAGACAATACCTAACTTCACATAAAGGTCTCATCCACAAATGACATCCCTCAACTTACCCCTGCTAGAAACTCCGTTCAAGACCAGATGACACCTCACAACCTAAAACTGAACCCTTGCAACGCCGAATTCCTTCTTATTTCCTCTTTGATTCACCACCGCTTGTACAATCCTGGTTGAAGACACTCAACATCCTGAACAGCAAACCCCTTATCACTGACAGTGTCAGATCCCTGGCAGTCACTCTGGATAAAATGCTCACCCTTCAAACCCAAACCAGCACCATGCCCAGGAATGTGCAATATCAACTATGTCTTCTTTGGGGAA
Organism: Lissotriton vulgaris; assembly: GCF_964263255.1. Lineage (NCBI taxonomy): Eukaryota > Metazoa > Chordata > Amphibia > Caudata > Salamandridae > Lissotriton > Lissotriton vulgaris. The sequence goes on along the minus strand of NW_028254880.1, from coordinate 330,630 downwards.
TCCGCTGCTAGGTTCATGAGCAAGATCTAAAACCTCCTGTTCAATCGCTGGTTCTCCCCAGAATTGACTATTGTAACTCTTTTTTTGACTGATCTCCCAAAGATCCACCCCACCTTACTGCTACATTCTGTGGCTCGCTTTGTCTGGGGTGCGTAAAGAAACAACCATTTCTCACCCATTCGTGTCACTCTACGCTGGCTACCTATAAAGGACATGGCGATATATAAGCCTGTATCACCCACTAGCCCTTGCATATAATCACTCTTAGCTCCCAAGAGCACAGACTGAAACTTTCAGGAGACACCAGCCCATCTCGAAATGCTGAAGCTATGTTGTTAGAGCCTCTGACTTTACAAAGGACTGACTCATGATACAATCTGTCTGGCAGAGCGGCCACAATATGGAACTCCTGCCCCCGAAACTACACACCATCACATCATTGTCGAACTTCAAAACAGAGCTGAAAGCCCTTCTCCCACAAAGACATTTTGGCCAGTTGTCCCCTTTGCCAACCTCGCCCAAGATAATGTAGTCTTCCCGAGACTGAGAGCAGTAGCGTTAGGTGGTGTGAGTGCTGCCGGGCGGTGACGTGGTTGCGGGGGAGGGGCAAGGTGGGGGGTAGTAAACTACAGAATACAGCCAAATACAGGTAAGTAAACATAAAAATAAATAAAACTAATTACGTTGAGCGCACTGTATCGCGATGGAGTGTGCGCAATGACATTTAAAACATTTTTTTTTATGTTTACTTACCTGTATTTGTCTGTATTCCGTATTTAGTGCGATACAGTGTGCGCAATGAAATTCGTTTTATTTATTTTTATGTTTACTTACCTGTATTTGTCTGCATTCCGTAGTTTATTACCGCCCCACGCTGTCCCTGCCCCGCCCCATGTCAACGCCTGGCAACACCCTCACCACCGACCGCTCCTGATTGAGAGTAACTGCACTACCTCGGTCTCATTCTAGCTAACCCTGCTGCTGCTACCTATACCATCTACATCCTCTAACAATCTGTAAGTGAGTGCCTCTGTAATGATCCAATTGAGCTACTATTCCAATGTATCTACCAGCTACTTGGTGCCTTTTGTAATGACCGTAACTAGTAACTGTTTGTAACTCTGTATCTCTTGTAATGAAACCTGCTCTAGTGTTAAGTGCTCTAACACCTTTATGTAACATCCACGCTTTATAAAAATACATAAATAAATAAATTAAGAAATTAATTAAATTAAACCGTCGTTTTAAGAATAGGGTAAGTATCATATTGTATTGTGCTTGTTCTGAACATGAATGGCCAGCAGAGTGCAGCATCTGCTAATGGTACAGATTAAAATCGACTTTTAGGTTTGTTTTTCCTGCTCTAATATGCATTGCGTTCACCACACACACTCAGAATTACCAGGAACGAGGTGAGATCCATATGTGAGTTAGCACGCCTCCTGCACCAGCCACACCAACAAATCAATCCATCCAAATGCCAGTGTGGCCTGCTGAGCCTTACGTCCATCTGAAATGAGGAAGCACGCTTTTTCAACATTCGCTGTTAAGTGCTACAAAGTCAGTAGATTGTGACATCAGGCACTGTACAGATCCCCCAGGATATAGCGGCATGGATTAGCATATTTAGCGGCATAAATATTGAAATTTAGCGGCATAAATATGGAAATTTAACTGCAACTTTGCTGCATTTTATTTGGCAGTTTTTCCTACGACAAACACAGATATATTCGTTTTTGAGTTATTTAACAACATGAAGCTATGTATATTTGGTTTCTTTACATTGTAGACACTTTGGATTCAAGGCTACATATAGGACACAGACATGTTAATGAATAAATGCCCACGGAACATGTATGCCTGTCGTGTTAATCTTGCAGTTCTTCTGAGCAGTCCAAATCTAGCCCAATATTGTGCTGATGATTATAATGCAAAAACAATAATGCCCGGATGGATTGCTCTGAAAGGGACCGTCGTCTGGCTGACAAAATAATTTTGTAGATGCTGTTGCTCCTTTCAGCATCTGCAGAACTGGTCACACAGTCCTTCTCATCAGCTGCACGCTGTGAAAGGACTGGAATGCAGTCAGCCATCCCACGCCGAAAGAGGTCAGTGTCAATCACCCCAGAAACAGATGCCTGTACTGCTTCTGGGCCTACATGTTCAAAGTAGAGGCAAAGCTCCTGATCGCCAACTTCGCTGAAACCAGGGATGTCAGAATATGCACTCTTGTCCTGAGGCAGGATGCAGAGTCGTACAGAAAGGAAAAGGCGCACTTGCTACAAGAACCCAATGCCTGGTTGGGCGCCCCCTCGTGTAGTTGCCCGCCTTTCCCAGAGCATTTTCAAAAGCTTCATTAAGCTGGGCTGTTATCTTTTTTATCTGTGTCAGAGAATTTAGCCCCTGCAGTGGTCTGTAAAAATGGTTGTAGTGGCTCCAGATAATCATACACCTTCATATTCACTGGTGTCTGACTCTTGAATAAGTCCATCAGATGTAAAAAATGTTGGCATTTTTCGGCCACAATGTCCAATTGCACTTTAATGCAGTTTCTTTGGTCGCTGTTCAAAATCCTTTGCAGATTTTCAAGGGAATCTGGGGGAGACTTGCTGAGTTGCATCTCAGACTCAACAAACGCAGCATAGGCCTCAAAATGCTTGCAATGGTACTGGACAGCAGCAACCAAGAATTCCACCGGGTATTGCTGGGGTCAGGTGCCATCCGTCGTTTCATCCCATGGTTCTCAGCAAGATGGAGCAGGTACCTCTGTCTGCTACTGGCCATGTAAAAGATGCGCGAGCAGTACAGAAGGAAAGCATTTAGCTCCACGAAAGGCTACCTAAATGAGTCTCCAATAATGTTCATTATGTGTGCCAAGCAGGTGATATGTATGGAGTTTGTGTACAGATTTCTCAAAACAGTGTTGTATGCCTTGAGCATGTATGCCGCATTGTCAGTGTTAAAGGAAACAACGTCCTGAAAGGCTATGCTGTACTCTGTGAGCACCTACACAACTGCTTGCGCTACAGTCCCATAGTTGCACTGTGAGAGGAACACTGTGTCTGCTAGGTGGGTGTGGATCTGCGCAGAGACCACTGCAAATAACACATTCAATACACAACGCCCTTCGACATCAGGTGTTTCATCAAATATAACACTGATCTTCTAATCTTGCAAGCATTCTTTCAGCTCGTTCTTTGCTACTATATATCTCTCTGGGAGATAACATTCTTGAAGCTGATGACTCCCAGGTATCACTCCACCATTTCGGACTCGCTCATGGAGATACTTGCGCCACACAGGGTGGTCAGTTTTGCTGTGCGTAATGTTCAGCGCTGTGCAGACATTGACCCACTCACTTATAATTTCCTAGTTTGAGGCACCGACAGCTGTACTCTTTGTGAAGAATGAGTTGACAGACATCTGACGGGCACAATTTGGCGAAGAGTGAGGGTCTGGATCATCTGAACAGCACTTCAAGTGTTTTTGGGACCGCACATGCATATCAACTGTGTGTTTCTGGATATGGTCCACCGCCACATTGCATACACTGCAAAACAGCACGCCACCATCAGCATGCATCACAGCGCTGTACTCTTTAGCCCGATCTGCTGCAGTTATATGGGTAGGTAGATGTGATTGGTGCTTCACAGTCTTCACAGGCTGCAGAAATTTGTCCATCCTGCTTTTGTTGTAGTGGCTTATTGCTCCCTTGGAATCCAAAATATCTCAGGCTTATACTCACGTAACTCACCTACAAATATATTTGGTGTTACTAGATGTGTTCAAAATGGGAAAAAGACATTGCAATTGAAGGATGGAAAGTTAATGAAACGTAGGTTAAACGTGATTAAAAATGCGTGCAACTCTCAAGCAAAGTTGCATACATGGCGCGTTAACATACAGGTAGGCAGAGGTCCTTCGAAGTGAAATGGCACACTTGTGTGGTCCCGCTAGGCAACTGTGAGTCATCTGTGGAGGGCAGTGGGGGTGTGAGGTAAACATAGAAAACATAAGGTAAAAGTGTTTTCACCCAAAAAACAATTACGCCCCAAAGTGCCTGCAAATAAAAAATCACATTTGTGCAAAAACGGGAAAGAAAGTGAAATCTAACCGCTCAGAATAAATTTGTACAAGTGTACTTTGTAGGAGCACATAAGCCCGGCGTTTACACTGGGGGGCAGGGACAAACAGTGCCTAACGGGTGTCTATGGAAAATCCCAAGATAGCCCCAAACCACCCCCAAGAAATACAATAAACACAAAATTACAAGTGTGAAACCCACATGATCATGCAGAATCCTATCACCAAACCATGCACAGCGCTCCCACCCATCGCAAGTAGGACTTCACAAATATGGGTGGCGACCTTAAGCTTCTGCGCTTTAGCGTATGTGGTGAGGTAGTGTGGCTCACTGGTTAGAGGCGGCAGACCCGAGAGCAGAGGACGGCCCGGGACCAGGGTTCGATTCCCGGCGCGGCAGGTTTCTGGACCAGGGTCAGCGGACTCGATAATTCTCTCGCCTCGGTGCCCACTCTGATCAGCGATCACACTCGGCAACTCTAGGCATTAGCTTGCCTCATCTTCACTAATGGCCCCACCAGACCGCCGGGGATGCCTGGTCTCACCCTGGAGATACCCATTAAGGGACCATCTCTCAGGGAAGCCAGGAAGGGTTTCGCAGCGGTCGAAGCGCGGAGATACTCCCCCGGGAGTGATTCTAGCGCTATATAAACACGCAAATTAAATTAAATTAAATTAAATTCATCTCCCCGGAAGTGTACAGAAACCAAAACGTACCCGTTCTGTGCAGCAGAAAGAATATATTAGTTGCCAGACGGACCAATGGCTCTTGAACCAGCAGATTCTTCCCTCCGGGACTCTACATAAAGAAGAAAAAAGTGTTACAGCAGGCTTGGCTAGCCCTACCCATGGCACCTGTCTCACATCACTGACACCTCTCCACTACGCCTCTTTGAAAACCACATAGCACTCCCATGTGCCCCCTGGGCCCACATAACCAGTTGGCCCCAAAAGAATTCCCCCCTGGGACCACACACTAGGCACGCTGCGGGCCCAGCAACTACATATTTAAAAAATAACAGTGCCCCCCACGACCCGTTGCGTACCCCTGTGCGGCGGGCCCAGCATGTCACCGGGCCCGCCGCACACCGGGCGCGCGGTGAGTCCAGCAGGCACATATTTGTAAACAAATTCCCCCCAGGGCCCGCCGTGTGCCCCTGTGCGGTGGGCCCAGTATGCCACCGGGCCCGCTGCACAGGGGCACACGGGGGGCCCAGCTACCACATATTTTTCAAAAAATTCCCCCAAGGGCCTGCCGCGTGCCCCTATGTGGCAGGCCCAGCATGCCACCGGGCCCGCCACACACCGGGCACGTGGCGGGCCCAGCAGCCACATATTTGAAAAGAAATGCCCCCAGGGGCCCGCCAAGTGCCCCTGTGCGGCGTGCCCAGCATGCCACCGGGCCCACCGCACACCGGGCACGCGGCGGGCCCAGAAGCTAAATGCAAGCAGGAGATCTACCTTGGGTAGCATCCAGAAGCCAGGTGACAGCAGGTGAGGAAGCAGCAGGGCAGGTGAGGGGTGGAGGGGTGTAAATAAGCACTCCACCTCTTGCCTGCCTGCTGTGAGGATCAGAGGACCCCTCCTTCTATTGGCTCCATGGCGAGAGCCATCGGGCCAATAGAACGGGGTGGATTTCTCGGATTTCGCAGGCAGTTTTGTAAAAATCGCAGCATTTTTACAAAACTGCCGATTTTGCGATTCTTTTGCAAATCGCGAAATCCTGGAGGGTCTGACTGTAACTATAATTTACTTTGAGGCGTGCAGTTTCCGTCTAGATCCTAGTTCGACACGTAACCTTAGACCTGTCTTTCGTTGCTTTTGTTCTGGTGCAGAGAAGACTTGCCTTGGCAGTTCAGGATGGACTGTTCTTATTGGAGCAGGACCAAAGTTGATTTGTAAACGACTAGCTCTCACCTGAGGTGGCGTGGTGAGTAAATGAATGCTACCCTGAACGATTGCCAGGGTTAGACTGCTCCTATCGCCTTTTGTGCGTTTAATGTGATCTCCAGGCAACAAGTGAAATTAAGGAGGGTAATAGTAACATCTCTCAGTAACAGCTCTTAGTAATTGCTGAAGTGCTCTATAATACATGGGGTCTCCATCCCTGTTTCGCAGCGGTCGAAGCGCGGAGATACTCCCCCGGGAGTGATTCTAGCGCTATATAAACACGCAAATTAAATTAAATTAAATTAAATTCATCTCCCCGGAAGTGTACAGAAACCAAAACGTACCCGTTCTGTGCAGCAGAAAGAATATATTAGTTGCCAGACGGACCAATGGCTCTTGAACCAGCAGATTCTTCCCTCCGGGACTCTACTAAAAGAAGAAAAAAGTGTTACAGCAGGCTTGGCTAGCCCTACCCATGGCACCTGTCTCACATCACTGACACCTCTCCACTACGCCTCTTTGAAAACCACATAGCACTCCCATGTGCCCCCTGGGCCTCCATCCCTGTACAAAAACCTGCCTCTAATTTATTTTAAATTGACCCATTACAAAGAAATGACATCAGAACTTAACTCCAATAACTTATTTCAGTTGAGTTCTTAGTCATACAGGTCTGTTCACAAGCATAATTTAAGCCGCTGTTTAAAGGACGAATATAAAATGTTTTTCTTTATTCTTCTCTATTTATAGTGACGTAAATTTTTTGCACTTTTTGGGTAATAGAAAACTAAGAATCTTTCTAATTATTTCTACCACACCTTTTCATTAAAAAAAACTTGTATCAAACTGCTTAACATATGTTTTTACAACAATTACCTAACAACTTTATGGATGTGTTTTCTTTAGCACTTGAGATTCTATTTTTATTCTTCATATTTGCAAACATGCTCTCGCTTTCATATGAAAGAGTTATTCGAGAAGGATTTGAGTGGTTTGTGGGAAAGGTAATGCTGTGAACATGTATTATAATGAATAAAGTACCCCCAGCTGTACATGATAAGGATATGTCACCTCGGAATTTACTAATCTTATAAAGGAAATTGCCCTTCAGCCTCCTTCCTCTAAACGGTTATGGAACTCCTCAGTGACTTGCAGTACCCTCATAAAGTACATATGGGGATAGTGTATCCCTGACATAATGCACCCAAGCAAGATGTTATCATCTTTTTACTATGATGGTGTTAATAGTATGTTTTAGCACACTTTAGTGAATTTTACATAATATCACTAAACCTTTAAGGTGATACATGTGACTTGTATCCTATAGTACAATGGAATTTTCTCTCTGTGGGTAGTGCTGGGATGTATGTCTAGCCTAACTAGATGGCTTCTTGAAATCCACAGTCATTCACACCCGTAAGGAAGAATGTTCAGAGGTAGTACTAGGGTAACAAAAAAAACATTGGCAAAGCCAATACACTAGACGTGTGCATGCTGTGCTGATCAGTTGCGCATACGCAATGGAAACTTCTGACCTATTTGCTTTGTTAAAGCTTTACAAAGAACAACAATGGTGAGACAGTGCTGGCAAAAGCCCCTGAGAATTGTTGCTATAGAAAACAAGCATTGGCAAAGTCAATAGACTCCCAGCCTTTAGGTTTATTCAATGTTTGTTTTGCCATGGTTTTGGTAAAGCTTTATGGTTTAGTGAGCTGCTGGAACCTTACCAGTATAAACGAAAACAAAAAAACATTGTCAAAAAGCAAATAGTAAGTATATTTTATGTATCACAGAGGTTGCAAATTCACATTTGCTTTTATGTTTGAATTGGAGTTTCCATAGGAATGGCATTTTTGGTTTTCTTAATAACTTTGGCACCATTCAACTAATCTGCATAAAACTAGCGCTGGGCGGAGTTCGCGGATTAGCGCTACGCGTAATTCCGTAAAGTGGAATACAATTCTGCCCCACTATGCAGCGCTCCGCAAGCGGCGTAGTGCGATAGAAAAATGCTTTTCACAGTGATTGCACAGTGCCGGATGCCTGTCCGCACTGTGCAATCATTGCGAATGGCATCTTGCACAGCGCAAGCTTTCCTTTTCTGCCGCTCGAGTAGATTTTTACTCGAGCAGCAGCTTTCTCAACGTGAATGGGCAGTTTCTCAAAGCGAGCGGTAGCTAGCATACTCGACCACTCGCAATGAGAAACCTTACCACTCCGCGTTGAGAAATCTCACCGGGAGGTGTATATCCATGCTCGCGATGAGGAAAAAAACTTTGCTCCACTGCGCGAAGCACAGTTTTTCGATTTCGTCAAGCTCTGCGTAACATGGAGTGCGAAAATCTCGGTAAACTCCGCAAGTGGAGCTGAGTTCACCGCCCAGAGTTGCATAGAATTTTCCCAAAAAAGTGGATTCACTTTTGGTTCCTGCAGCCATCCCATGTTATGTAGGCAATGAGCAGTGAAGATGGACGCTCTCGTATGGTTGGGAGCAGGACGTGGCTTAAACCATACCCTTCATTGCGCTTTGCAAGGCTTAGTAAATCGAGAAATTGATTTTGTCTCAGGGCTGAATCTAAAAAGCTTTGCAAAATGTTGTGAAATCTGGAACCCAATAACTACTGTACAGAAATCAGTTTGCTGTTATTTCTTTTCATATTTAGTTTTCTGACTGCAGTGCAGACAGTCTTTGAATCAAATCGTGGTAATGATAAGGCTGGCTTCAAGTAGGAATGCCCATGATGTGAGAATAATAAGTGAAAACCTCTGCAGCCTGCTGACACCAGCCTTCCTGGAGGGGCTGCTCAAGGAGAAGACAGAAAGGCCAGCCCCCATCCGGAAACCTTTCTGCCTCAAACAACCATAGAACCTGCTGATTCACCTCCATTCCCCCAGCAGCAGTGCTCGAGAAGGACTAGCCAGCAATCATTGTTAAAATAGGTTACTGTCGAATGTCTACTCCCTCCATACTTCAGTGTGTGAAGTTAGTCTCTTACCCTCTTTAGCTCAGGAATGTGGGCAATACACGTCTGCTGCTTGGGGTAGCTGCATCACGTGCCACATCTAATCAGTGGCAAGCCAAACTGAATTCCAGTAGCTTTAGCATTCACACACAACATGGGGTACTGCTACCACTCACCGTACATGCAAATGCACTTAACATACATGCAGGGATGTCAGTACAGAGTTTGAGCATGACATGGGCGCGGACCTTTACAAGAACGGGTCTGTAGGTAATGTACTCTCACTTTGAACAGGTAAAAAATGGCCTGTCTATTACTATGAAACAGTTTGGTGCCAACAATTTATCACACTACCTGTCCAAATGGACACAGGTGGTAGTTTTGTGTTGAGTGCAGAGCACTCTTTTCGCAGCTCAATTGCTGTGAGACCTAGGCCCTAGGCCTCATTGTTAATTGTGGACTGACCTCAGGTGCACACAGGATTCTAAGTCTGCTGGGGACAACAGTACACCAGTTTCAGTTGAGTTACTCAGGGCGCTGGTGTACATCAGTTAAGTTTACCACACAGAGGACATTCCTCTGCCCACAAATATGAAATTGCGTCCATTCATTGCAAATTGTAGTGACTCTCAGTGATGTTGTCCCTCGAGCAAACCTTAATGCATCACAGTCTGTGATCACAGTAACTGTTTGCAGCAAATCAGTGCTTAATTTGTACTGTGGTTTCCGGTGCTCAGCACCGGCACTTAATTGTCAATACCATACTTAGAACAGTCCACCACATGGTGGCACTGCTCATCTAATTTAGAGATGAGCAGAACAATGGTTATTTAGGAATACAATCTACATTAAAATAGTGCTAATACCTGCCTCCCCAGCCATTCCTTTAGCTTTGGGGACCTGAAATATTCTGAACTGTCGCATTTACATGCGAGAGAGATGGTTAGTAGTTGTTTTGGCAGCGATGACAGGGGCGATGGATGGTGCAAGCTGCAGTGGCCTCCTGGTCAGAGCCCTGGAACTAAATATTTTACAGATTAAGCATTGCAGCAAATATTTGCCGCTACAACTCTACACAAAGCAGAAATTTCAAAAAGCAATACTGAAACATTGCCACATTCTCCAGAACGAGCCAGATTTCAAAAACACAGATTGCATATAAGAGAAATGAGAATACTTAAGTAGTCATATGAAGAAAGTCAGAAAGGATACGCAGAAACTGACCCGTGTCAAGACTAAACATAGGACATTTCATTGTACAAACTGTAATCATTGTAATGACACAGTAAACGGGGCTAAGGTAACACATTGAAGATCAGGCACAAATTTTAAATAAGAGGTTATGGAGCATGCAAATTTGGAAATTTAATGTATTGTTTAAAATGTACATGCAGAAAACTGTACATAGAAAAAATCATAGACGGAAATCAAAACAATACTAAAGGAGCATAAATGAAACATCTAGAACAAGTATCTGAGGTTTTAGTGATAGCTACAATGAAGACAAATGGATTCATAAACTTCAGGCATAAGAACCAGAATGAATATTGATCGTTTTGGTTACGATTCTGCCTGAGAGATGGTCTGGACTACTCCTATTAGAGCAGAAAGAAGACTGATTTGCATAAGCTCCTTGGCATGGCTCAGTGGGTCAAAAATGATGGTTTGGTACTCAGGTCTGAAGCTGAAGCACGAAGGGGTAGGTGGACTGCACGGCTTCCAACGGAAGCGGACATCCTGTTATAGATGTCACAAGTAGTGCTGTAGCCGATGGGGCAAAATCTTGACCTTCATTAAGTCTGCCCCAGCACCTGTAGGTAGTATCCTGCTCATCCTTGTGGGGGGGCAGGTAAATTCTGCCATACCACCTTGATTTATTATATTTGGTCTAGTGGCACATTTTGCATTCCACTTGTTGTAGATATTCACTTTTCACGATCCTGAAGAAACGCCATCAGATCCTCTGGACTAATTGGCGTGAAACATGTCGACCATCCAGGAGTAGAGTGCCTCTTGACTCTTGATAGCTTGATAGTCGCCTCCTATCACCAATTTTTAACCAAGAAGGGATCCACCTAGAATAAAGTTGCTCTAAGGATTCCCTACTTGTTTTAATCTACACACACAGTAGGTCCCATACGGCAGGTATGAAAGATCTCCATCTCAGAGCCCCTTTATGGGTGCCCGTCGGGTTTTGCAGCGCGGACCTGACGAGGGGCAGGCTCATATGATGAAGCATGACACCTAGCTTGCTGGGTGTGTGAGGACCCTAGTTCCGAAAGGAGGATTTCCCCCCTTTCCTCCCTCCTCCTCCCCGACCGGGTGCCTGGGACACGTCCCACACACTGACCTGCACTCTATAGGTCTTACACGTACATGTAGAGGAGGAGGCATATCTGAAAAAATGAAGAGGTCATGTGACCAGGACAGACCTATCTTTTTAAGTGCGGAGTTCTCCACCCTAACTACAGAGTCACCGCAGTTGTAAACTTACAAATAACTCTTTGTTTATGAACAGCAAAAAAAGCGTAAACATACACAAAAGTGTAAGCTTGCCTTTGTGACTCAGGCCCTGCAAGTCTGAAATGATATAAAATGTAAAATATGAATTATTTAAAATACTTTTATGGTTTCAGAGAAAATAAGATTCTTATCCTTGACATTATGTTTTACTGATAGGTCGTCATATATTTATTCATAAGCACTAACTAACTGAAACCTCCTGATAAAAAGTATGCTTGATGGAAATGCCTTGAGGCATAATTATATACAAATGAATTAAATGGAATGGCTTCTCAGTGAAAGACTGAAATAAGATGAAGGAGGCTGGTAACAAAAAACTAAAAGTAAATCAATACGCCTAGCATATGCTGCTGTACACAGGGTACTACTGAGTAAAGGGACGCGCTATGAAAAAGGTTGCATGTGTAGGGTGATCGGGCGTGATTGGTTTGCGGTCAGTATGGTCAATGAAGAGCCTTTCTAATCTCATTTTTTAACATAGCTAAAATTACACTGTGATGAATGTAGACCCCATTTTTTTCTTTAACAATTTTTATTTTGCATTTTCAAGTAAAGGAAAACCAATGTACAAGAAGCGTTGCACAGAATCATTGTACATAATTATTTATGCCCACACACAATAAGGAGAGCAAGCAACCCACAGAAGTATACAATAGGGAGCAAAAATTGACGATTACTGTCCTATTTTCTCACACAATGTTCACATTTCAACAGAGTAGATATCTGAACCAAAAGAAGACATAATGTGAATATCAGGCATTCAGTGTTTTCGCAACATTGCCATGTGATTACCACCATATCTTTATCATCGCTTAACATAGGTGGGGAAGAGACGCGACAAATTTAGTCACCCGTCCCGAAGAAGGGACTTTTGTTATTTTGGACTTGTTAGCGAGGTCAGCCAAACAGAAGACAGACAGCTACTTCTTTGACAAGCCTTGTGAGGAATTATGGAAGAGCAGAGTTCCCTGTCACATGACAATAGAAAAACAAATATGGTGGTACACCCATAAGAGAAAAGTTCTAAATATCCAAATTTATATCCAAATTCTACTGATTTCTTTTTTTTTCTTCTGCCATCCTTTATTTCATATTCATAAAAACGTATACAGCCTTAGCCAACGCATTTCGGTAAAAAAATGCACTTATCCAAGGCTCGTCAATCCAATAATCCATATATTTTCATTAAGCCAACAACCATGACAACTCTGGTCAGTCATGCCAGTACAATGCAAATTCAGTACCTGATATATTTTCTCCCTATATTTTGATCGTACATGAACAGCATACACATATAACGGGTCAGTTGTACCCTAAATTGACACCCCAATCAATGTCTCACATGGTGATCACCATATTACATTCAGACTGATGAAAAAACTGTACCATTATATGTAAATTATTATATTGAAAAGTCTTGAAGAAGTTCAACTTTTGACCGAAATGCGTTGGCTAAAGCTGTATACATTTTTATGAATATAAAATAAAGGATGTCTGAAGAAAAAATTAGAAGACATAAGAATTTGGTTGTGTTTTGTACCTTTCTCTTTACGGTGCCCCACCTCATTTGATTTTTATATTCATCTACCTTGCAATAGTCAATTTAGTGACTGGGACTAGGGAATGAGTGCCCCAGATCAAATATTGGGGGACATTGTGGGCAGTGCAATGTAGCTGTGTCTGCTACTGATTTTGTTTTTTGATATTTCTGCACATGACGTTGTATGGGAAAGTACCTTTTGTTAGGCGAAATTGAGCAAGAGTAGTACCCTGCACAAAAGGAAAGGTGTGGAAGCATAATACCCTGTGTGTTGTGGGCAGAAGCCACAAATTCGTCTTGAATGTGCTCTTCTACCTGCATCGCGGTGTATGAATGAGACGTTTCGGCAGGTGAGTGGTACAGCAGGCAGAGTACATTAGCATGTGATATAATGTCCCATTGGATTGCTCGGCGGAATCCTGCGACCGAGTGGCCCAATATTTCGCTGATAAAGTGGGGAAAATCTATTCCTCATTCCCAGTGGAAGTTAGAACAAAGCTTAGGACAGAAGATGCCACCAGCTACTGTGAAGGAACTGAGTTACTAGTATCCTTCAGTACTCCCCAAGAGGACATTTAATTGACATAGCCTCCAAAATTAAATCAGGCTCCCCTAAGGATCCAGCACCTGCCAAAATACTTAGAGAAAGTATCAACATACTGGAACCTCACATACGCCACCTGCTGGATCTGTCTTTTGGCTCAGGGAGTGTTCCGTCAATATGGAAATAAGCAGTGGTAATTCTGCTAAAAAAACAAACCAACATAAGTGCGGTGCAATTAGACAATCTACAACCAATCTCCCTCCTTCCTTATTTCTCTAAGATCGCAGAGAAAGTTGTCAATAAACAACTGACAGAGCACATTGAAACCTGTAAACTTTTACATCCCACCCAATCAGGTTTTCGGGCGTCTTACTCGACCGAATCTGCCCTCCTGTCCACTGAAACCATATGTAAGTTGGTGGACGAAGGCCATACCACAGCGCTGATCCTGTTAGACCTGAGCGCGGCCTTCGACACTGTAGCACATCACATCTTGCTGCAGTGTCTGAAAAAAGGAGGAGTAAGGGGCAGAGCTTTGGAGTGGCTAGAATCGTTCCTATGGGATCGGAGCTTTCAAGTTGCCCAAGGCCCTAATCGGTCTAGGAGTATTATGCTTAATCAGGGAGTGCCCCAAGGGTCTAGCTTGAGCCCCACCCTCTTCAATGTCTATGTATCACCTATAGCAGAGATCACGGAGTGGTTTGGGGTTCAAGTAGTAACCTATGCAGATGACACCCAACTGGTGGTGTCTCTTGCACAGTCAGACGGGGCAGCAGCCAACAACTTCTCAATGTGCCTTCAAGCCACAGCAGTTTGGATGGCTAATAACTGCTTGACATTAAATGGCAGTAAGACAGAGGTGCTAGTGGTGGGACATGCACCATCGGTGTGGACAGCTGCATGGTGGCCGCAAGAGCTGGGGCCTTTACCCTCACCTAGTGAACAAGTGAAGAACTTGGGTATCTGGATAGATAGCAAGATCTCCTTCGAGCAGCATACCACTCGGGTGGTCGGCCAATGCTTCGGCATTTTGAGAACTATGCGGAAAACATTGGACCTACTCCCCACGACAGCCAGGAAGACCATAGTCCATGCTCTAGTTACCTTGAGATTGGACTATGGGAAAGTCCTGTACTTAGGAGCCAACAACAGATGTATCACTAGGCTTTAGCGGATACAGAATATGGCGGCCCGCATGATCCTGAAATTACCCAGAAGAGCATCATCTAAGAAAGCCCTGGAATCCCTCCACTGGCTTCCGATTAAAGAACGGGTGCTCTATACGACCCTACTGTTCAGCCATCGTATCATGCAGGGAAAGGGGCCATCTTACCTGCTGGATCTATTGAATCTGTATATCCCGGGCCGGGACTGGAGATCTTCCGGGAAAGGGCTGGTGAAGGTCCCTAGGTTCAGAAGAGCTTGGATGGGTGGACGCTCCTTCCGAGTACAAGCTGCTCAATATTGGAATAAACACCATACGTAATGTGATCAGAAGTCTCGGAACGTATCTTCCGGAAACAACTTAAAACCTTCCTCTTCCCTCTGGCTAGAGACTGAGGAGGTTAATAGGGGAGAACAGGGTGGGGATGATCCGTCTGTTGCCTAGGCCAGTCACTCTTAGCGCGGGGACACACTGCTCCCAATGTAACCATGCGCTTTATAACATTTATTATTATTATTATTATTATTATTATTATTATTATGATTGTGTCTTTGTTTCACCTTCATGTTTTCTGGGACCAGTTGTCATTTTGTACAAATGTGAGGATTTGACAAGAGTGTGCTACTCGATGCAGGGTATATTGGTGATTGTCTTGTTTGTACATGGGATTGAATGTACTGGACTCGGTCATCGGTGGTTATGGATGTCTGACTTGGGTTCAATGATCTTAAGTGTAGGGTATGGCATGAGGGTGCTTCCCTATCTAGTCATTGGCCCTATCTACTGATGTGGGCTGGTGTTGAGATAGTAGTACTGGACTACATGGGTGTTTGAGTGCTGTGTTTTCAGGAGTTTCAGCCTGTACGTATTGGAGGCTGTCCTCATTGTGTGCGGGAGGTGCTCCGTCTGATGTTTGTGCAGCTTCCAGAAAGCATGGTCCTGGGTGCGTATTCCAGTGCTTTCTTCCGTCTGTCACTTGGTCGTGTTGGTTTGGCCTGATTGTGTGACTGTGTGTTTGGTGTAATAGAGTGGAGCGACACACTTTTGTGTGTGTAGAAGAGATTGTGATGGAGTGCATTGTACCTGTGGCCATTTACATATTGGTTATGACAATAGACGAAGTGTGTGCATTTGTCTTGTTTCAGGATAACTGTTGCATTGGTCTGATGTTTGTCCTGTGTATGAGGAGAGACAGACAGGCCTTTTATTACACAGAGCATTGCCCCAGTGGGCTGGTTGGCTGAACCCTCCTGGGTCCTATGGCAATTTCCAAGCTTCCCAAGGTTAATTGCAGCAGACACCAGAAGGGTTCAATAGAGAGAAAAGAGGAGGGGGAGAAAGACAGAAAGTGATCAGAGTGGCAGTAGAGAGAGAAGAGAAGAAGAAAGAGTGAATTGAGGGATAGAAAGAGCAAAGTTACACAAGGAGACGGAGAAAGCGGTTTGTTTTCATTATTTTTGCCAAGACCACTTTTGGTTTCCTAGTCCAGCCTTGTGTGTAACGAAAGAAAATGATGTAGTGATATGGCATGTTTGGTGTGTCCTCCATGTACGGAAAGGATTTGTTGTAGTGACGTTACGTGTCTGAGTATGCAGGGACTGAGTAGGTATGCTGTAGAATGCTGTATGTGTATATGTGTGTGTGGGTGTGTATGTGTGTGTGTGGGGGGGGGGGGGTGACACCTTTGGCTTGATTACAGTTGGAGGGAGAATTAAACCCTAACAGGATATATCAGGGTGTGACTGTAAACTTAGGTGCATAACATGAAATAAAGAACTTGATTCCTACCTGAATATCTACAGACTCTTGTGGGGAAACCTTTCCTTCCAACTACAACAAGGATTTCTTTTCTTTTCCTTTTAGGTACACATCCGGTGCCTCTCTTCAGTGTGAGAACACATCTCATGATGTAAAGACAGTAGAGGTACCAGAGTTAGGAGATTAGAAGCAAGTAATCAAAGCGTTACATCACATTGTTTAGTTAAGTATAACCACTGTCCCAATCCACACTCCTAGAACCAGAGTGTAATTGGTGAAACCGGCATGTTCTAGTTGGCTAAGGTGAGGCGTTAGCCTGGCAGAACCTACTACTCCTGATAGGGGTGGGTGATTACACTCACTGTATAACCTATGCGCACCCTTGGGGAGCTTGGCACTGAGAAATCAGGCTTATTACAGAGGCAATGTGTAAAGAAGTGGCACAGCAGGTCCCATGTTTAAATATCGATTACAAAAATATAGATGAAATAATATCTATGTAAAAATATTGATTATAAAAATATCGAATCCCAATACTTAAAAACAGGTAAGTACAGTAATATCTACTCAAAAATATTGAAGTAAAAAATATAGATGTAAAAAATATTGACTTTAAAAAATAACATAACTTAAAATAAATAAATTAAATAATATTAATATTATTAGTAAAATAAATTACATTTAATATATATTTTAACTAATTATAACAAATAAACTTAATTTAATAAATATAAACACAAAAAAGTGTACATATACATATATTTACTTAAATACATTTTATTAACTATTATCTTTATTTAATTTATAACATTTTTTAATTATATGAAAATAAATTAAACACATATATAAATAGTTTTAAATAAAATATTCTATATTTAATTAACACATTAAATTATTTTAAAAAAATAATACATACATTTAATAACAAAATAAAACAATGAGTAGTTAAAATGTTAGATAGTGAAGGGGTAAAAATTATTGTTCCCACTCCAGTGAGTGTAACAGTAGGGAGAGCGCTGAATAGCGTAGGGGTAAAAATAACTATTCCCACTTCAAGGAGTGCAACAGTAGGGAAAGCGCTGGATAGCATAGGGGTAAAAATTACTATTTCCACTCCAATGAGTGCAACAGAAGAAATAGCGCTTGATAGCGGAGGGGTAAAAATTACTATTCCCACTCCAGTGACTCCTGGATGCTACGCTGACACGGCCCACCTTCCTTTCCTGATGACAGCATCTGAACCACTGCAACGCCTCGCCGGACCCGCTTCGTGGATCCCGCAGCGCGGTGTTAACCGCTGTTTCATTACTCTTAAAGGGGCAGTATCTCTCAAAACCGGCAGGGCTGCGAGCACTAGCAGGGACTCCGAGGACCAGGAGTCCCTGCGTGCCCCATCGAGACCAGCTGGGCTGCTCTCCCTGCCGGCCCCGCCCGCCCGCCAACAGGGTTAAAAGGCTGTTTCCAAAACGAGTGAGTGGGTTTCTCACCTGGACACTACGCTGACACGGCCCACCTTCCTTTCCTGAGGACAGCATCTGAACCACTGCAACGCCTCGCCGGACCCGCTTCGCGGGTCCCGCAGCGCGGTGTTAACCGCTGTTTCATTACTATTAAAGGGGCAGTATCTCTCAAAACTGGCAGGGCTGCGAGACCTAGCAGGGACTCCGAGGACCAGGAGTTCCTGCGCGCCCCATCGAGACCAGCTGGGCTGCTCTCCCTGCCGGCCCCGCCCGCCCGCCAACAGGGTTAAAAGGCTGTTTCCAAAGCGAGTGAGTGGGTTTCTCACCTGGATGCTACGCTGACACGGCCCACCTTCCTTTCCTGAGGACAGCAACTGAACCACTGCAACGCCTCGCCGGACCCGCTTCGCGGGTCCCGCAGCGCGGTGTTAACCGCTGTTTCATTACTCTTAAAGGGGCAGTATCTCTCAAAACCGGCAGGGTTGCGAGCACTAGCAGGGACTCCGAGGACCAGGAGTCCCTGCGCGCCCCATCGAGACCAGCTGGGCTGCTCTCCCTGCCGGCCCCGCCCACCCGACTATTAGATTTGTTGTTATATAAAGGCAGACGTGATCCCGGTGCGCGGGAGCGCGTGGGAGCGCGCCGGGAGAAGCCCGGGACAAGGACGGGACCGTCTGTGGCCGTCATAGGCCGGAGTAGGCTGGGCTGGGCCTACCCTCTTTAGTTAGATATATTATCTCTGGTTATAGTATCCTTCTGTCCCACACCCATCACGGTTAGTAATGCCTTCGCCGGGAAGGGAGGGTACTCCTATGAAGCTGGGGGGGGCAAAAAATAGGACC
This sequence comes from Lissotriton vulgaris, assembly GCF_964263255.1. Classification (NCBI taxonomy): domain Eukaryota; kingdom Metazoa; phylum Chordata; class Amphibia; order Caudata; family Salamandridae; genus Lissotriton; species Lissotriton vulgaris. The sequence continues at coordinate 311,862 of NW_028254880.1, read as the reverse complement.
TTAGACAATTACTTCCCCCGGGCGGCGGGTGAAGGGGATAAGGAAAGCACCCTCATTAAGCTCAGGGCGGAGCGTAGAAGCTCGATAGAAAATTTGAAACATAGGCCCCTCGGTGAAAAAACAACTTCACTCAGTGTGGAGCCAACCTCAATGGATGATGTTCCCCTTCTGCTGAGGGACTGTATTACTAACCCATCGGGCTCACATATTATTTTAACCCCCGCTAATAGCCCAAGTAGGGTAACCATTGATCTAATCTTCCAGCCCCACCGGCTACTAAAGCCAGGAAAGCCAAACCCAAGCTGACCTCTGTGCAAGTGGTTTATGGGCCCCCCCCGAATAAACGTAGGAGGAAGTCGAGGGGTGGTCAGGGCAAATGTAAAACAAAAATTCCCCACTCTGAGTTCGGGAGGACTACAAAACACCCTCTACCTACTGAGAGGTTAGTGGAAGAGGTACACTCAATAACCAATAAACAGGCTGCCACTGACACCGTCTTGACAAAGGAAAATAATGTTACCAACGTCCCCCTCTCTGTTGCCCCGCTAGGAAATTTGGAATTTTTGCTCAGGTCCCTACTATTGCCAATTAGCGAGAGCATCAAAAAGGTTGAGATCAGACTCACCATTTGGAAGCTACACTAAATAGCATGAAAACCTCGGCTGGCTTCCAGGGCAGACCCTCAGAGACTATTCCCACTCCCTCGGCTCCTCAGAAGCCCCCCAACAGGGCAGTTAGTTTAGCCCCTCCCCAGGTCGCCACTGTTGCTGCCTCTCCACAACCCCCCAAGACTAACTCTGTCCCGGCCCACCCACCTAATCCTAACAGTCCACCTTGCCCTGTAGGTCCATTTCCCTCTATACAAACCAGTGATAGCACTGTTCCCCCACCCCTAATGAAGCCTCCCTCTAGGCCCAATCTTCCCCCAGAGGCAAACAACTACATGGTAGTCATGGCTGGTGTTCCCCCACTTGAAGCTGGCGAAGTTGAGAACTTTTGCTCATTGAAAAGTAAGGTAATCATAATGGTGAGAAGGGTGCTCTGGGTGGACAAAACAAACAAATCTACAATTGGGGATTGCATATTAGTGAGTTTTAGAGACGCTGGGACTGTTATGCATATCTGCCGAGGGAAGAATAGATCACTGGAATCAACAATTCAAACTCTCCATGTGTCTTTCTTCTTCCCCCCTATCCCAACGCACCCGAATCAAACCTATAACAACTGGACGAGGGTCGTTCGGAGGGGAAGACATCACGATTTTAACACCCGGCCACTATTTCATCGCCCGGAGCTACCCTTCCACAGCTTTAACCGATTTAGTTGCCTGAACGGACTTGAGGGGGTTGATTGACACACGGGCAGATTTACTAACACAATGGGAACTGTATCTCCAGGAGATGGAAAAATAGGGGACTCAATACGGGAGGTGGAGCAGCAAAGCCCCTATGTACAACAAACCTCACACAGCAAGGTTAGGAGGTCCGTGGCAGACAAGCCCATGATTACAGCCATTGAACTTACAGGGGGAAGAAATGGGCTGGAAGTGGGACGGGTGGAGACTGTGGCACATACGGAGCATCACGGGGAATAGAGCAGGTCAACGAGGCACTGAGAATTGTGTTGTGGAATATAGCAGGTTTGGCAGCCAAATTTCATAACAAAGAGTGGCGTGATTATATTAGAAATTTTCATATAATCAGTCTACAGGAGACATGGGCCCTTGATAACAGTAACTTCCATATGCAGGGGTATACATGTTTTTTTGTTCCGGCGCAAAAAACTAGATCAGGGAGAGCCATGGGAGGACTATCCATTTATGTAGATCTAGATCTCCCGGGCAGTTGGTCTACCCCAGACTGGAACTCCCATGCCATACAAGCAGCACGGCTCATCCGGAAAGGGCTAAGACTCACTGTTTTCAACATTTATAACAATGGGGCTGGGGGAGACCATACCTCTTTTTTAGGAGAGTTGGAAGACAGATTGGGTCAGGAAATTACAGCTCAGAAAAAGGGGCAGGTGCATGCTCTGCTGGTCATGGGAGACTTTAACTGCCACCTATGTCCGGCACTGGTCCCAATAGATGTAGAATGGTCTCACTGTCTGTAGAGAACGGGCCGCATTTCTCCCACACGCCGGAAGGGTTAGCTTTTAGTAAGCTCCGGCTTAAGTACGACCTAGAGCACACTATCAACATGATGGGTGTACAGAGGGTTGGCACCCTCCCACCCACATTCAAGGGCAGAGGATGCTCATCTATTATTGATTATATCCTGGTTTCTAGATTCCTATTAAATAGAATTATTAGCGCAGGGATTGAATGGAGCAATTTTAGCGATCACAACCCCCTTGTCTTGGGGTTGATGTATCAGGTGGGCTTAAATAGTAGACTCCAAGGCATAATCAGAGAGAAGGTAACAGACCAGGGTAGGAGATTAAGGTGGTCCAAAATTAACGGGGAAACCTTTTATAAGTCTCTGATGGACTCTGGCAAACCCGCCATTAATGACTGCCTAGATATGGATGTTCAAGGCCCAAGGTTACTTGAAGCATTCGGCCAGATTGCTGACCTTATAGATGCCCTATTAAAAACCAGCGCGCCCACAAGGAACCACTCTAACCCACGTTGGTTTGACAGAGATTGTTCAAAGGTAATGAGGGAGCTCAAAAGCAGCCTTTAAAACAAACCCAGGAACATCCAACAAATCACGGTGTGTAGGTAGAATTATAAGAGGGAGATCAAGAGGAGGAAATTTGCTCTACAGGGAGAAGCGTGGGCAGATTTAAGAGAAGCAGGGGAAAAAAGGGATATGTCTGGGTTCTGGAGAATTATTAATCAACCTACTTTCCAGGAAAACAACACCCCGGAGATAGGGTCTAACATCCTCCCAGAACAGTGGGTCTCCCATTACACGGGTCTGTACAAATATGAGCCCGGTACTACCGAAGAGCACCCCGAGATCTCACATCAGGTCTCTACAGTAGTATTTACCATCAAGGAGATCATGACTGGAATAGAGGGATTGACTAAAAATAAGGCCCCCGGCCCCGACGGAATCCCCCCTGATCTGTTCCTGAGCTGTGTTGAACTCTGGGCTCCCATAATGACCAGGGTCATAAATACTGCCATTTGTTGTGGCTTGCCACCGTCCTGGTCTAAGGCCATAATCGTCCCTATTTTTAAGAAGGGCAACAGGGACGACCCTAAGTGTTATCGTCCTATTTCCCTGATCGATGTATCTGCCAAACTCCTGGGATGGGCGATCCTTAATAGACTGTCCGAGTGGACCGAAGAAAATAACACCTTCTCGGACACTCAATACGGATTTAGGACGGGGAGGTCCACCAGTGATCAATGCCTGAACCTCTATATGCTGACAGCCAAATACACCATGGCCAGCGATGCATCCATCTATATGGGGTTCATGGATTGGGCAGCGGCATTCGATCATGTTAATAGGGAGAAACTCTGGGTCATGATGTCTCTCATGGGGATAGAGGGTGGCCTAATTAACATCCTAAGGGAACTTCACAGTGACACTTCGGCTAAGGTTCGTTTCAACAGGGAGGGGGGGCTGACTGACTCATTTCCCTGTAAGAGTGGAGTTCGGCAAAGTTGTATTCTTGCCCCTTTTTTGTTCTCCCTTTATATAAATAATTTGGAGCAGTTTTTGCTAAACTTAAGGACAGATTGCCCAAAGGTGGGGTCGCGTCATGTCCCTGTTCTGCTTTACGCAGATGACGCGGTCCTGCTTGCACGCACACCTAGGAGCTTACAGACCCTGATTGACGGATTTGTTAAATTTATGGGCTCCCTAGACCTTTTTGTTAATTTGGGCAAATCATATGTGCTTCTGGCTGGTAATAAATCCTGCACCAAATTTACGTACACGATAGGAACCCACATAATAGAAGAGGTCAAAACATTCCCCTATCTAGGTGTAACTTTTGACGGTGGTTTACAATTTAACTCCTTGGTAGAGGAGCGCTGCAGTAAAATGATCGCAATAATGGGGCAATAGCAAGCTATGGTAGGAGGTTAGGTAGATGGAGCCCGGAACAGGTGATGAACCTGTACAGCTCCATATGCTGCTCCAAAGTGATCTATGGGGCTTTGTTCATATTGCAAAAATCCAGCGGGAGGAAAATAAATATCTAAGAACCGTCCTGAGGGTACCCCCAAGTACTGCGAGTTTTATAGTACATAGGGAACTAGGGAGGCCCCACCTAGAAGATCTGGTAAAACTAAGGCCAATTGTGGCCTGGTTGAAAATTTGGGCCAACCCTGATGCGTCTCTAAGCAGAGAAATTTTAAATGATTGCTTAGAAAGGGACAAATGTATGAGAATACCATGGCTCAACTATGTAAAGAGTACCTTGGAGGAACTAGGTTATAGGAACCTCTTCACCAACCCTGCAATAATTGAAGCCCAGCACAAGGTGTCAGTAAAGAAAGCCATTTTAGACCAAAAAACACAACAGAGAGCTGAGGCTGAAGGGCTCAAAAAGACAGTGAGGGCTCATAACCTGGTCAAGAGCGTGGAGGGAATGGAGCCATACTTGTACCTCATGCACAACGCTCAGGATAGATTCCTGATGTGTCGCTTTAGACTTAATTTACTCCCATATCTACTGGCATCACCAGCAGGGTTCTCAACAACAATTGAGCAGAAGGGATCCTGCGGCTGCGACAATTGGTCTCCGTAGGATTCCCTTCACTTTGTACTACTCTGCCCTTTTTTTACCATGCGTAGGCGCAGATTCCTAGTGGAAATTTTAAAACACGCCAACTTGGAACATGCTAAAGAGGCACTAATCTACCTACAAAAAGCATCTGACCCTTTAACATTGTGCTGCATAATGAACTTTATTAAAGTGGCGGTCCGTTTAAGGGTAACCAGGGGAGAAGAATGATGTTTAAAAACTGTTATTAATTTTTTTTTGTTCCCTTTTCTCCTTTTGTATCATGTTAACATTAATTATTACAATCGAGATTCTGAAAATGATTTAATGACTTTTTACTGATGTATATATGTATGTGCTTTTATGGTGATTTTTAATCATCGAGTAAAGAATCTTTGAATTGAATTGAATTGAATTGAGTGCAATAGTAGGGAAAGCACTGTAGCATAGGGGTAAAAATTATGGAGCTGATTCACAGAACTAACTTAAGACAAAATCCTAAACTTACTACTTTTGGTATTCACAGAAGGCATTTAGTAGTGGTAAAGTTAGGATTTTGTCTGAAGTTTGACTTAAGACAAACTTTAGACAAACTTAAGACAGACTAAAGACAGACTTTAGACAGACTTAAGACAAACTTAAGACAGACTTTAGACAGATTTAAGACAGACTTAAGACAGACTCTAGACTAATTTAATACGTAATCCTAACTTAAGTCTGCCTTAAGTCTGTCTTAAGTTTGTCTTAAGTTAAACTTAAGTTGCACTATAGACAACAACCTAACTTTACTACTACGACCCTTGACCTTGACAGGTAGGTCGCTCCCCCCGGCTGCAGCTCCACCAGCGCGTGTGCCCACTTCCTGGTCTGTTTTTGCCCATTCCTGGGCGCTGCTCTTCCCTCGTCCCTCCCCGTGCCCAGATTTTGCTCATTTCCCGCCGCTGCTGCCCCTGCGGCCCCTCCCCCTCTGCACTCATTTGCAGTCCCCTGCCTCCCGCCTGCCGCCTCCCAGCTGCTATTCTCTTCCAGCTCCAATTCAAATGGCGGCAGCAGCTCGGTGAGGAGAGCGACCCTTGACCTTGACAGATAGGTCGCCCCCCCGCTGCAGCTCCACCAGCGCTTGTGCCCACTTCCTGGGTGCCCATTTCTGGGTGCTGCTCTTCCCTCGCCCCGTGCCCAGATTCTGCACGGTTCCCGCCGCTGCTGCCCCTGCGGCCCGGCACCCCGTGCCCATTCGCAGTCTCCTGCCTCCCGCCTCCAAGCTCCCCTTCAAATGGCAGCAGCGCGCGGTGAGGAGAGCGACCCTTGACCTTGACAGGTAGGTTGCTCTCCCCCCCGCTGCAGCTCCACCAGCGCTTGTGCCCACTTCCTAGTCTGTTTTTGCCCATACCTGGGTGCTGCTCTTCCCTCGCCCCCGTGCCCAGATTCTGCTCATTTCCCGCCGCTGCGTCCCCTGCGGCCACGCCCCCGCACCCATTCACAGTCCCCTGCCTCCCGACTCCCGCTTCCCAGCTGCTCCTCCCTCCCTGCTCCCCTTCAAATGACAGTACAAAAGAGGGTGGTGATGGACGGAGCATCTGAATCGATCAAACACCCACACCCAGTCAAAAGATCTGGGTTTAATCCATCACCGTTCTTTAGCCCACTCTGCCACCACAGTTCAGACATGGCTATATGCAAATCAGTCTGACTCTGTGCCTCATGCTCAGTCCATCACCACCCCCTTTTGTACTGCTTTTGGCCGCCATAAGTGTGGCAGGGTATGCTCAGACGTGAGTCCCTTGCTCACTTTGCCACTGGATTCAAGCAAGCTGAAGATGGCTGGAATGCCTGAAACCCGTCCTCGGAAGCTTGTTTCCGGTCCAGGGAAGACATGGCTTGGTAGTTCGGGCTGGACTGTTCCCATGAGGCACAGGGTCAGACTGATTTGCATATAGCCATGTCTGAAGTGGGGTGGCAGAGTGGGCTAAAGAACGGTGATGGATTAAAACCAGATCTTTTGACTGGGTGTGAGTGTTTGATTGATTCAGATGCTCCGTCCATCACCACCCCCTTTTGTACCCCCCTTCAAATGACAGCAGCTGCGCGGCCGCGCCGAAGGCGTGCCGTCGGCGCACCTAAGGCAAGCCCGTCTGCGCCCGTCTATGCCTAGACCGCGCCCAGGGCCAGAACCCCTGGACCCCGTGAACGCCACAACACCAGACTCCACTACGACGCCATCAGCCTCCACGCACTCAATGCCGGCCGAAACCACATCAGCTTCCAGGCCATCCTGAAACGGACCCACGGACCCTTCTCCTGCCGCACCTGCAGATTCACCTGCGACAGAACCACCAAACCTCCAAGGACTGGACCCAACCACCTCTGCTGCATACTCCTCAACACCCGCTCCGCTTGCAAACATGCCGCCCAGCTCTGGGATCTGCTCGACACCTATGCCCCAGACGTGGCCTTCCTGACCGAGACCTGGTGGAACGACTCCTCAGCGCCCGACATCACCATAGCCTTCCTGGACGGCTACAACATCACCCGCAGGGATCGCACCAACGGAACCTGAGGAGGAATAGCCATCGTCCATAAGTCCACCCTCCAGGTCGCCACCCACGAAGACGACACCCACCATACTGCCAAACACCTGCACTTCCGAATCCACACCGACCCCAACACCACCCTCAGAGGAACTCTTATCTACAGACACCCCGGACCCCGGCTCAGTTCAGCGACTCCATCGTCGACCTCGCCAGCACCCACGCACTCGCCTCCATGGACTACATCCTCCCCGGGGACCTGAACTTCCAACTCGAGAACAACAACGCTAACTCCGCCACCCTGATTGCTAACCTCTGCCTCAAACATCACCAACCCACGCCACTGGCCACACACTGGACCCCGTCTTCTCCACAGGCACTCACGTCACCTTCGACCACACCGCTGAACTCCAGTTGACCGATCACCGCTGCATTCATTTCACCCTCAAGAAACCAACCACGCACCACCGCACCCAACAACTGCCTCGCCACTGCGGGAGCAAAGTCACGAAGACCGGCCTCACTCAAGAAACCCTCCAACAACCACGCCAGCAAGAGTTCTAACTGGTTCACCAACGAGCTCCAGAACTCAAAACGCGCTTGCCGGAAATTGGAGAAAATATGGCTCCACGAATGCACACCGGACAACCACGCATCCCACAAGGACGCCACCCGCAGACATCACCACCTCATCAGATTACCCAAGAGATCCTCCTTCAAAGACCGCTTGGACAACAACGCACACGACAGCAAAGAGCTCTTCAGCATCGTAAAGGAACTCTCCAACCCCAGCGCCAATGACATGCCGCCCTCACAAGAACTATGCAACTCACTAGCCATCTTCTTCCACCGCAAGATCCTTGACATCCACAACAGCTTCAACACCTCAACCGCCCGACTACGCCAGACTACACCCCCCTGCAAACACCACCAACGCCATCCGCCGGACCTCCTGGTCCAACGTCAACGGCGACAAGACACGCAAGGTCATGAACTCCATCCACTCAGGATCTCTGTCAGACCCGTGCCCACACCACGTATTCCTCAAAGCAGCTGCAGCCATCGCTCCCCAACTACGGAAGGTCATCAACATCTTCGAAACAGCAACATTCCCGGAAAGCTGGGTGCACGCCGAAATCAATGCCCTCCTCAAGAAGCCCACTGTGGACCCCAAAGATCTCAATAACTTCAGGCCCATCTCCCTGCTTCCATTTCCGGCAAAGGTCATCGAGAAAATCATCAACAGGCAATTGGCCCGCCACCTGAAAGACAAGATCTTGGGCCTGTCCCAGTCTGGATTCAGACGAAACCACAGCACCGAGACTGCCCTCATCGCCGCCACAGACAACATCAGGCACCAACTAGACAATGGTGAAACATCAGCCCTCATCCTCCTGGACCTGTCCGCCGCCCTCGATGCGGTCTTCCTTTGCACTTTAATGCCGGAATCCAAGAGAAGGCTCTTGACTGGACCACGTCCTTCCTCTCCAGCAGAACCCAGAGCGTCCGCCTCCCACCCTTCCGAGCCGAAGCCACCGACATCATCTGCGGCGTCCCCCAGGGCTCATCCCTCAGCCCGACGCTGTTCAACATCTACATGGCCCCCCTCGCACAAGTGACCCGCCAACACAACCTCAACATCATCTCCTATGCCAACGACACCCAGCTCATCCTCTCCCTCACCAAGGACCCACACACCGCCAAAACCAACCTCCACGAGGGAATGAAGGCCGTCGCCGACTGGATGAGGAGCAACCGTCTGTAGCTGAACTCGGACAAGACAGAGGTACTCATCCTCGGACCCACCCCCTCAGCCTGGGCGACTCCTGGTGGCCGACCACACTGGGAACAGCACCAACACCCACCGACCATGCACGCAACCTAGGATTCATCCTCGACTCCTTCCTCTCCATGGCTAAGCAGGTCAATGCGGTCTCCTCCTCCTGCTACAACACCCTCCGCATACTCCGCAAGATCTACAAGTGGATCCCGACCGAAACAAGAAGAAAGCTGACACAGGTCCTCGTCAGCAGCAGATTGGACTACGGCAACGCACTCTATGCAGGAATCCCAGCCAAACACCTACGACGACTACAACGCAACCAAAACGCCTCCACCCGACTGATCGTCAACGTCCCCCGCCGCAGCCACATCACCCCCCAGCTGAGAGACGTACACTGGCTCCCCATTGACATGAGGATCACCTTCGAGCTCCTCACCCATGCACACAAAGCACTCCACAACGCCGGATCAGACTACCTTAACAGCAAACTCAGCTTCTACACCCCCACCAGCCATCTCCGCTCCGCTCTGCCAGCCTCGCCCTCGCCGCTGTCCCCCGCATCCAACGAATGATCTCCGGCAGCAGATCCTTCTCCTAACTCGCCACCAAGACCTGGAACACCCTCCCTACCTGCATACGGCAGACCCAAGACCTACTCGCCTTCAGAAGACTCCTCAAGATCTGGCTCTTCGAGCAGTAGCAGCACCCCCTCCCGTCAGAGCCTTGAGACCCTCACGGGTAAGTAGCGCGCTCTACAAGTACTCTGATTGATTTATTGATAGTGTAGGGGTAAAAAGTACTATTCCCACTCCAGTGAGTGCAACAGTAGAGAAAGGGCTGAATAGCAGAGGGGTAAATATTACTATTCCGACTCCAATGAGTACAACAGTAGGGAAAGTGTTGGATAGCGGAGGGATACAAATTACTATTCCCACTCCAGTGAGTGCAACAGTCGGGAAAACGCTGGATAGCGGAGGGCTAAAATTACTATTCCCACTCCAGTGAGTACAACAGTAGAGAAAGCCCTAGATCCCAAAACAATAAAAAAACAAAACCACCAACATTTTTATTACATTTAATTTCCAATATTAACATAATTAATATATAAATTCAAATATATTATTATTAACAAAGATAATAAAAAAAATACTATACATTATGTAACACTATAAAATCCACAACACACAACTACAATTAATCACACAATTAAATTTAATAATTACTAATTATTATTGAAAATTAATGTATCATTATTTATTAATTAATCAATAAAAAATTAATTACTTACCACCTTTCACACCATTTACACATATAAACTTCAAAACACACACCCAAAATAATTACACAATTACAATTACTAATTACTAATTAATTAATGGTAATTAATTTAAAAGTATTTAATAATTAATCAAAACAAAATTTAATTACTTACCACCCTTCCAACAATTTACATATATAAACACCACAACGCACACCTAAAATTAATTAAATATTTAGCCTAATTATTTATTAATTGACTCATTGAAATTAATTAACAACTAATATTAAACTAATATTAATTATTTAGCACATTAATTATTTAATGAATGTTATAAAATTAAATTACTTCCTACCCTATTCCCCTATAAACCCACCACCCGCTACTGAATTAAAAAAGCAGAATTAAACTTAAAATAAATTAATAACTAGTAAAACTCTAAAACATAAACAATTCTCATTAAAAACACTAAAGTACATAAAACTATTATTAAATCAATATATTTGAAAACTATATTTTTGTAAACAATATTTATTACAAATATATTTATGTAATCAATATTATTTACCTATCAGTCGATATTTTAGTCAACTATATTTTTGTTGTCGATACTTCTTTCCCCCAATACTATTACGGCGATATTTCTACTCTGCACTGGCACAGCACGCACTCACTTACTAGAAATAAATAGAGTCTCACAAAAGAAACTTCAAGTGTGATTTATGTAAATACCGTTTGTATTGAACACACACAATACTTAACACAACATTCAGTTATTTCTAGGCATAAATCACTCTGGGGAAATATTACTGCAGTACTAGGCCCAACCGTGTTGAATCAACACTATGCACTCATGGAAAAGATCATATTCTAAACCCCCCAGAACCCTTATGCACTGCAACAAGTTGTCAACCCCAGCACCATCCTAGTAATTCTTATAATTCAATACCACACATTTATAGGGTGCACCCCAGGTCACAACGATATTATAAATTTGCACATACATAAAATTATAGCACGTTTAGCAGCACTGCTTTCCGAAGCCACACGGGTAAACCAATGACAAACATAGTGTTCTTTTGGCAAGAAATCAATGTGTAAAGTACACTGCAGGCAAGTGTTATGAATCATAGGCAGTCCACAGATTGCCACTCCCACACACACACAAACTCAGCACCAATATGAGGTGCAACGGATATTGGATAGGTCCGTACATAACAAGCTCGCACACATACACAAGTAGCACTGTAATGCTGGGCAACTGATACCCAGCAGGTCAAATGATAGCACACTGCAGACCTTGTGGCTCCAGCCTCTCCCCACACTCCACTCACCCTGACTACCCTACACCACAGATTGGAGAAAACCAGTCCTCCTCCCGGATGCTAGACCTCACACCAAGAGCCATTTCATAAATGTAATTTTCGCAATTCATTCAGCTGATATTTATATTTGCATTATCTGAATGATACCACTGCTTGAAAGCGTACAGTATAATACTCATTTTCGTGTATCTATACCATTTCAAATGCACTTGATGTATTTTGGGGTGGGATGGAAAACACATGCATATATATATGTTTATATATTGCTTAGTATTTAGTAATAATGGACATTATACATGGAGTGGGTGTAGTGAATGTATCTAGGACCCTAATTAAATATTCCCGATTTATGCCCTTATGTGGTTGTAACAAATGATATCCTTATAAAGGCATAAGTATCAGATCCATATTTAGTAATAGCCAATGCAATCCAAATACGGCAAGGCTACTTCCTTAGACTCTTAGAAAGTACAACGAGTTCTTTAAACAAAACAAACCTCCAGCAACCTGGGAATTTGTTGTATCCAAGGAATGACAGGAGAAGGAAATAAACTTAAGGATTAAGTTTAATTAAGAGTTTCAAGTACAGCATAAGATCCATCAGAGTGCACATCCAACAAGCTCCAGTCTTCAACTGAAGATCAGGAGCAGAACATTCTACCATAACCTAGCAACCAGATGCTAGGATGCAAAACATAGGAAAAGCATTAGCAAAGAAGGAACATAGGATATAACACACCTCCTTTCCCACAATAAAAACAAAACAAATTAAAACAAACAGATAAAACAAAAGATGAAACAACAATTTACAATTGGAAAACATATCAGGTAATGTAATCATTCAAATATTTAGGTGTAAACTTAACTCTAGATGATTTTGAACAGGAAGCAGAGACCTCAGAAGGACCTGAGGCAATTTCATTTATATCTAAAGAAGTCGAGTTATTATCATCAGAACTGGTCAAAGCAGTGGATTGAAGGGATTCTTCCTCATGAATATTAGGATTGTCAGACAATGACAGAGCCCCATCAGACACATTGGAACTACATGAAGGAAGGTTACATGGAGACAAACCGTTAAGGTCAACTACATTGGGAATAGCGTTTGAACCTGAAACATCAACAGAAGCAACGTCCGAGCCCTTCACTTTTGAAACGGCCCTTTTACTCCACCACTTTCCACCAGTAACTTTAACAGCATGTTTGCCGATTTGAACAATAGATGTCTCTGGATAAAACTTTGAGCCTTTGGCCTTACATGGTCTTCGGATTCTAACTTTGTCACCAACGCTTAAAGAAATTTCTTTCACATGTTTATCCAGATCATATCTGACTTTGGACTTGAGCTGAGCAGATACAACCTTATCTTTGACAAGATCAAGATCAACAACATCTTTACCTTGAGATGCTTTGCTAACAACCCAACCAGGGGATAACTCGTTAAAGGATTGTCTCCCTCTTAATAAGAGGAAAGGTGTCACCCCAGTGGTTGAGTGTGGTGTGTTGTTGTACGACCAAACTCTGTCGCAGACAACATCCTGAACAGAAAGGCTAGACGAAATAGCTAATTGGACTGCGTCCTTCAGGACACGATTCGCTCTCTCCACTAAGCCGTTGCCCTGTGGGGAGTACAAAGCAGTGGTAAGGTGTTTAATGGCAAAATTATCCAAAAAACTATTCATTTCATAAGATACAAATTGTACCCCATTGTCCGATACTAAGAACTTGGGAATTCCTTCGGACTGGAAAAGTTTCTTAAGACATTTTATGACGTTATGAGTATTAGGTTCTTTTAAAAACTCACAGGCAACCCATTTGGAGTGATAATCTACAATGGTGAGTATAAATCTGAAACCCTGGTTTAAACCACCAATAGGCCCTAGAAAATCCATACCTAATTTCTCCCATGGACTGTCAGGGAAAGCAACGGGACACAAGGGTTTGTTAACAGTCCGCAATGATTTCTCTGCGTGAGAACACTCACTACAGCCATTCAAGAAGGTATCTACACAGATGTCCATCCCTGGCCACCAATAATGAAGTCTCAATCTTTTTTTTGTACTTGTGATCCCCCCATGACCTTTGTGAGCAATCTCAATGATCTTGTCTCGAATAGAAGGAGGAGGGATGAGGGAAACACCTCTCAAAAGGAAATCACCCTCCAAACTTAATTCATCCCTAACCTTGGAAAAAGGAAGAAGATCCTTATCAATAAGATTTTCTCTAGGCCAACCTTCAGCAATATATTTTTTCAGTGTAAGAAAAGAAAAATCCTGTAAAGACTCTTTAATCCAATCGGATTCAGAAACCACGTCCTTTGCTAAAACTAGTCCATCCAAAAGATTAACTACTACTTCTTTGTCATCAAGGACAGGAGAAAACTTCAAAGTACTTGAAGGACACCTAGACAAAAAATCTGCCGTGAAGTTCTTTCCACCAGGGATATGTCTCATGACAAAATTAAAGTCATAAAGCTTTGAAAGAAGACGACTCAATCTAGGGCTAGCATTCCTTAAACCCTTGTCATTCCAAATAAAAATCAATGGCTTATGATCTGAAACTAATACAAACTCACGACCCCAAACATATGTGGAAAAATGTCTAACTCCCCAAACACAAGCTAAAGCTTCTTTTTCGATGGTACTATAATTTCTTTCAGAAGAGGAAAGTTGACGGGAAGCAAAGGCAACAACATTTTCCATCCCACCATCAGCTTGACTCAGAACAGCACCTAAACCGGTATTACTAGCATCCACTGTAATAAATGAGAGAGAGTTCCCATCAAACGGTTTGAGAGCCGGGGCATGTATGATCAATTCCTTTAAGGAATCAAAAGCCACTCTATGTACTTCATCCCACACAAATTTGACATTATTCCTAGTAAGTGACCTCAAAGGCTCACTAACATGTGCAAAATTCTGTACAAATCTGGAATAAAATTCACTCAAACCCAAAAATGATCTTAATTGATCTTTGTTAATGGGTTGAGCGCAATCACGAATGCCTTGTAAAAGATCATGTTTTGGAGCGATGCCTTTGTGAGAGATGGTATGGCCAAGGTATTCAACCTCACTAAGGAGAAATTTGCATTTCTGTTTTTTAACAGTCATGCCATGGTCACTTAAAATACCAATAACTTGATCAAGTTTGACAAGATGTTCTTCCACAGTGTTAGTAGAGATCAAAATGTCATCTTGGTAGGCTAAGACGTCACGAACTTCCCCAAATAACTGAAACATTAGTTTCTGAAAAACTGAGGCCGCTGAGGCAAGACCAAAAGGTAACCTCAGATATCTAAACAGACCAAAAGGAATGTTGAAAGCAGTTAAGTCTTTAGATTCTTCACACAACTCTATTTGGTGATAGGCTGCTCGTAGGTCTATGGTAGAGAAAACCTTTGTGCCTCTAAGCTGAGCCAACATATCTTGAATACGGGGAAGAGGAAAACAATCTACCTGAATATTTTTGTTTAGAGCTCTTAGGTCTACACATAGCCTGAGTTCATCACAGTTCTTCTTAAGTGCGACTACAATTGGAGAAACCCACAACGAAGAGTTGATGTTTTCAATGACTCCCTCTTTACTCAGTTGTTGAAGATGAGTCTTCAGTCTTTCCATAATGCTTAGAGGAACATGTCTTACCTTATGAATTACTGGAACAGCATCAGGCTTCAAAATAATTTTATGTTCGTAACCTTTAACTGAACCAAGATTGTCAGAAAAAACATTGTTGTATTTATTTATGATACTTTCCAGAGAAAGTTCTTCAGTGACCAGAGCATTAATATTGATGGAACGGTCTAAAGAAATGGGATTTCTGGTACCAGGTCTTAACACTAAAGGGAATTTACCTTGATCTCTCCAACCCAAGACATTATAACCTTTTTTTGAAACGTAGATTTTGGCCTGAATAGAACGGTCTTCAAAAGTTAAACTGTCATTAAAGAAACCCATTAAATCAATGACTTTGCCATTAAATGCAACAGTACGTATATCGGGAGGTAGAAGTAAATTCTCGTCCCAATGTTTAAGAAACAAGAAATCCGCAATGATGGTAATAGGGGATCCTGAATCTACAGTGACCTTAACAAGAATCTCACCAATCTTTAGATCACATACTGGATCATAGATAGAAGGATCTTCATGATCATCTATCATATCAACAGACAACAATATTTTTTTTACAATCTGTTCTTCACATGTATTGGAATTATCAGAATCAGAGATTTCAAGGTACATTGTCTTGGACTTGAACTTGCAAACTGCAGCAAAATGACCAATCTTTTTACAATTAGTACATTGTTTTTTTAAGGCCGGACAGGAAGTTGAATTGGCAAGGTGTAATTTTGATCCACATCTATAACAAATGGGAGGTTTATCAGACTTTTTCCATTCAAGTTTAGGAGGTTGATTACGTTGAGAATTGTTTTTTGAGGAAGTAGACTTCACTAAATCTACATGTGTAGGTTTATTATTGCCTAATTCTTTAGAAGCAAAAGCAGATCTTTCTATACCTCTGGCTAATTCTAATGTTTCTTGTAAAGAGGGATTACGACAACATAAAATTCTTTCCTGAACTTTGTTATTAAAGCAATTCACAACAATTTGATCCCTGAGATATTGATCAATAGGGCCTTCGAATTCACAAGTTGCAGCCAAAATTCTCAACTCAGCTAAAAATATATCAATTTTTTCATACTCCCTTTGTTTGCGTGTGTAAAATCTATGTCTTTCGACAATTACGCTTGGTTCGTCCTTAAAATATTTTTCTAAACGAGTAATAGCCTCAGTGTACTCATTCCAATCATCTGAGGGAGGTCTAACAACAGGGGGTTGATGATCAAAGATTCTTTGACCCTCAGCACCCAAGGCACTGTATAACATTGCGTTTTTCCTTGCAGCAGAAAATTTCACAGCATCTATGGCAATTATATAGCTATTAAAGGCTTTAAACCAATGGGACCATTTTATTTTTGGAGTACCTGGTTCTGGAAGGAAGGAAGAAGGAAGAACTGCAGTCTGTTGTGCCATCCTGGATAAATAAATAACAGTATCAAATAAGAACTAATAAGACATATTATTATTTAAAAATTATTAAATGAGAAAGTTAACTGTAGTAAATATGGAAAGTAACTCCAGAGTTAACTGTGTGTATGAATATAAATGACACAAGTAAAGTCAAACTATGAAGTCAGCTGTGTGTATCAGCGTAGAAGATACACGTTGTAACAGTCTTATATCAGCTGTGTGTATCAGCGTAGAAGAAAATGCACGATACACATTGTAGTAAGTATGCAAAGTCAGCTGTGTGTATCAGCGTGAATAATACACGTTGTGGTAAATATGCGATGTCAGCTGTGTGTATCAGCGTGAATGATACCACGTAGAAGAAGATGCACGTAGTGTTAATTATGTAGTGACAGCTGTGTGTGTCAGCGTAGGAGACACACGAGTATGTTTCTCGATAATCGATATGGAAGACACGCGTTAGAAGACACGCGTTGTATTAAATATGCAGAGCCAGCTGTGTGTGTCAGCGTAGAAAACACACAAGTGAATTCAAATGGTAGTTTTGGTTGAAAAGTAAGATAATTATAAAGTACCTTGTAATCGTACATTCGAGTCGCGGAAGATCGTGATGTTGACGAAGGTTTCTAAGCAACCGCAAAATGGCCGCTACGTTGTGCGTGCGTGATGACGTGTTCCTCACCGTCAAATCGAGATGACGCGCTTTGTTGTTGGAGAGAATGAAGGGCGAAGGAGAAGAAATGCAGCGCGCGTCGTTCTCGTGCTGCACAAACCGCCAAGGAAACGGTAATGGCGATTTTCGAATAGCGAGAATTCTACAAGGTAGAAGGCACTGTATATTAGTATTAACTTTACGAAAATTTGACAAAATGAGTTAAAAGTGAAATGGGGATTATGTCATTTCCAGCAGCACTTAGTAAAATAAAATACGCTGCCGGGTCTGCCGCAGGTGCAATCAAGGGCACAATTCAGAGACAGTTAGGTTATCAGCCGCTGAGAAAAATGAAGAAAGTTAATTTATGAAGAAAGTAAAATAAAATAATCAAATCTGGCGCTGGTGCAATCAAAACACAGTAGAAAGAAATAACCAGGCGCTGGTGCAATCAAATCACCAAAGGAGTTGATTTGAGAGAAGTCATGGTGAATTTTACTGGTAGATTATTTTACTGGTTGTTGTGAGATTTATAAAAAACAAAGTCAAATTAGGATAAAAGCTGAAACACTATATGAATTAGTGGGCAGCCGCTGGTGCAATCAAGACACACTGGGAAGTACAGGCGCTGGTGCAATCAAATCACAAGTTATAAAGTAAAGGCTTACTTTTATATGAAGTTAACGTTGTTTCTTGAAAGTACTCAGTTTGAAGCAAGTTGACAGAAGACTTAAGTTCATGGAGGAAGGTAAAAATATTGAATGAGCGCTGGAGTCTGATGAAATCTGTATAAAATTGAAAATCTTGAGCGTAGGTTCGCAGATAATGCTGACTTGACCACCTCGTCGCCAATTTATGTTGTATCCAAGGAATGACAGGAGAAGGAAATAAACTTAAGGATTAAGTTTAATTAAGAGTTTCAAGTACAGCATAAGATCCATCAGAGTGCACATCCAACAAGCTCCAGTCTTCAACTGAAGATCAGGAGCAGAACATTCTACCATAACCTAGCAACCAGATGCTAGGATGCAAAACATAGGAAAAGCATTAGCAATGAAGGAACATAGGATATAACAGAATTCCCCATGCTTTTGTTTTCATTTGTCCTACAACTCCTGCGAGCACTGAAAGAACGGCCAGTTCTTAGTGACATCTTTTATTGATGTCTTATGTCCAACCTTACGTCAAACACAGCACCTTCCAGGTATAAATATACCAGCGTTTGCCTTAAGCAACACACGGTGGTTTGGAGCAGAGCTGCTATCTACTTATCTGAAGCTCAGCTGATGCAAGTGCCGAAGGAAGCCGTCCCTCCCATGTTGACGCACTGAGAAAGACGCTGTCTTTTTCTCCTGCCGAGAAAAGCCAGCTCCAGTGTTTCCAGTCACCCTTGCGGGATACTGGGAGATCGAGTCCTGATACAAGCCCTCCTTCATTCTAAAACCAAGGTACGGAGCTGATTAGATCCTTAGAGAATTCTTGAGTCAGATTCTTGGCAAAACTAGCTTAACTTAAAAACTCCTTTACTCCTTCCCACGTACTAGGCTTAGGTTATGTACACTGGGGTAGGCGTATTTAGAAACATCAGTTGAGTACGTTTAGTCAACTTTTATCATTGTATGTAATTGTATATATTTTATACATTTTAAGTATCATATGGCTCAGAAACCATATCAATGCTTTTACAGTATTATTTCATAATACTCCCTTTACTGTACGCACTTTACTTTATGACAAGTATTGCAATCATAGCAATTCACTTCTCTTGCATGAGAAAGAAGACTGCTCAATAAATAGCACCTTTTATTGAAAACGCCCGTCTCTCTATTTCTCTGCACTCTGTTGAAACTAAGTATGCACGATTGACTGAGTGAAATAGCTATATATTGTTTTCACACGACCCTGGAGATATACTCCTTATTCTAGGGGAGCAAAGTTGTCATGTGTATGCGGTTGTCAGAAGCTAATCCCTTCTTGTCTAATCAGGGAGATTAACTCCTCCCTGTTTATTCGAGAAAGTCTATAGTGACCTCTGAGCTAGCTGGCAAACCTAATTAAGTCTAACATATTCAATAGAGACCTAGTCGACGTCAGTCCTACGTCTAAACTATTGTTTATGTTATTCCAATGCGCAGAGCCTATTGGGAAAATACGAACTACACTACACTATTACATAGGTTTCAAGTTGTTAATTGTGGCATCACACTAGGGCGGAACACATATCCCTATTCTCTGGCTTTCAAGGCAATCACAATAGGGAGGAGCACATAACCCTAGACCCCGGGTTTCAAGGCAATAGCCTCCGAATCACAATAGGGTGGAACACATAACCCTAGACCATAGCTTTCAAGGCAATCGCCGCTGCATTACAATAGGGCGGAACACATATGCCTAGACCAAGAGTTTCAAGGTGATCGGCCCCGCATCACAATACGGCGGAACATATTACTAGACCCTAGAGATGATCACCGTCACATCACAATAGGGCAGAACATATCCCTAGACCCTGGGTTTCAAGGTGATCGCCGCCGCATCACAATAGGGAGGAACACATAAGCCTAGACCATAGGTTTCAAGGCGATCGCTGCCACATCACAAAAGGGAGGAACACATATAGACCCTGGGTTTCAAGGCGATCGCGTTAGCATCACAATAGGGAGGAACACATAACACCTAGACCCTGGATTTCCAGGTGATCACTGCCACATCACAATAGGGTGGTACACATAACCCTAGACCATGCGTTTCATGCGATAAATGCTGCACCACAATAGGGGGGAACACATAATCAAGCCTGGGCAAAGAACTACGCTACTCTTGCGTAGTTTGCGTTACTTTGCACTACGCGAATTGCACGTAGTACATGGCAAACACGCGTAGCATAGTGCAGTGGTCACTTTTTGCTTGCTCGCGGTCCTCAACGACCAAGAGCAAGCAAAATGACATCCCGACTAGACTTTTTCCTTGTTCGCGATCAGCAACATTAAGTTACTGATCGCGAGCGTGGAAAATAAACCTCCTGGCGATCTTCTCAACAGGGAGGTCGGGTTTCTCATTGCAAGTGGTCGCATATGCTCACAGCCCCTCGCAATGAGAAACTACCAGTCCGCGTTGAGAAAGCTGCAGCCGGAGTAGAAATCTACCCGAGCGGCAGAAAACAACCGCTTGCACTGTGCAAGATGCAGTTTGCACTGATTGCGCAGTGCAGACCAGCATCCAGCACTGTGCAATCAGTGCCAACAGCAACTTGCACAGTGCACTACGCAGTTTATGAAGCTACGCGCAGCTCGCCTAGTGCGAAGTGCACTTCACCTAGCTACGCGTAGCGCTGCTTTACAAACTACGCCCAGGGTTACACATAATCCTAGACCCTTGGTTTCAAGGTGATCGCCGCCCCATCACAATAGGGCAGAACACATAATCCTAGACGCTGGATTTCAAGGCAATCGCCTCCGCATCACAATAGGTAGGAACACACAATCCTAGACCCTGGGTTTCAAAACAATCATTGCTGCATCACAATAGGGTGAAACACATAAATCTAGACCCTGGGTTTCAAGGCGTACGCGCCACATCACAATAGGGAGGAATACAAAACCCTATTACATAGGTTTTAAGGTGTTCACCGTGGCATCACAATAGGGCTGTACACATGTTCTCTGGGTTTCAAGGCGATCACAGCGACATCACAATAGGGAGGAGCACATAACCCTAGACCCTAGGTTTCAAGGCAATCGCCTCCGAATCACAATAGGGTGGAACACATAACCCTACACTATGTGTTTCAAGGTGATTGCCGGCCCATCAGAATAGGGCGGAACACATAACCCTAGACCCTTGGTATCAACGCGATCACCGCCGCTTAACAATAGGGAGGAACAGGTAATGGTAGACCCTGGGTTTCAACTCGATCACCGCTGCATCACAAAAATGAGGAACACATATCCCTAGCCCCTGGGTCTGAAGGTGATCGCTGCGGCATCACAATAGGGAAGAACACATATACCAATTCCATGGGTCTCAAGGCATCGCCGCTGCATCACAAAAGGGAGGAACATGTAACCCTAGACCCTGGGTCTCAAGGCAATCACCGCAGCATCACAATAAGGTGGAACACATAATCCTAGACCCATGGTTTTTAAGGCAATCAACGCCACATCATATTAGGGCGGTACCCATAACGCTAGACCCTGGGTTTCAAGGCGATAGCCGCCGCATCACAATAGGTAGGAACATCGAACCCTAGACCCTGGGTTTCAAGGCGATCACTGATGCATCACAATAAGGTGTAACACATAACTTTAGACTCTGGGTTTCAAGGCGTACGCGCCGCATCACAATAGGGAGGAATACATAACCCTATTACATAGGTTTCAAGTTGTTAATTGTGGCATCACACTAGGGCGGAACACATATCCATATTCTCTGGCTTTCAAGGCGATCACCGCTCCATCACAATAGGGAGGAGCACCTAACCCTAGACCCTGGGTTTCAAGGCAATCGCCTCCGAATCACAATAGGGTGGAACACATAACCCTACACCATGTGTTTCAAGGTGATTGCCGCCGCATCACAATAGGGCGGAACACATAACACTAGACCTTGGGTTTCAAGGCGATCACCGCCACATCACAAAAGGGAGGAACACATATAGACCCTGGGTTTCAAGGTGATCGCATCACAATAGGGAGGAACACATAACACCTAGACCCTGGATTTCCAGGTGATCGCTGCTACATCACAATAGGGCGGTACACATAAGCCTAGACCCTGCGTTTCATGTGATCATGGCTGCACCACAATAGGGGGGAACACATAATTAAGCCTGGGCAAAGCACTACGCTACTCTTGCGTACTTTGCGTTACTTCGCACTACGAGAATTGCACGTAGCACAGTGCAAACACGCGTAGCGTAGTGCAGCGATCACTTTTTGCTTGCTCGCGGTCCTCAACGATCAAGAGCAAGCAAAATGACATCCCGTCAAGATTTTTTCCTCGTTCGTGATCAGCAACATCAAGCTACTGATTGCGAGCGTGGAAAATAAACCTCCCGGCGAGCTTCTCAACAGGGAAGTCAGGTTTCTCATTGCAAGTGGTCGCATATACTCACGACCCCTCGCAATGAGGGCAGTACACATATCCCAATTCCATGGGTCTCAAGGCATCACCGCTGCATCACAAAAGGGAGGAACACGTAACCCTAGACCCTGGGTTTCAAGGCAATCCCCGCCTCATCAAAATAGGGTGGAACACATAATCCTAGACCCTGGGTTTCAAGGCAATCGCCGCCGCATCAGAATAGGGCATAACACATTATCCTAGACCCTGGGTTTCAATACGATCGTCGCTGCATAACAAAAGGGAGGAACACATAATCCTAGACCCTGGGTTTCAAGGCGATCGCCGCTGCATCACAATAGGGAGGTACAAATAACAGTAGACCCTGGGGTTCAAGGCGATCTCCCCTACAGCACAAAAGGGAGGTACACTTAACCATAGACCCTGGGATTCAAGCAATCTCCGCCGCATCACAATAGGGCGGAACACATAATCCTAGACCCTGGGTTTCAAGGCGATCACCGCTGCATCAGAAAAGTTAGGAACACAAAACCCTAGACCCTGGGATCTAGGCAATTGCCGCAGCATCACAAAAGGAGGAACACATAACCCTAGACCCTGGGTTTCAAGGCGATCGTCGTCGCATCACAATAGGGTCGAACACATAACTCTAGACCCTTAGTTTCAAGCGTTCGCTGCTGCATCACAATGGGGAGGAACACACAACCCTGGGTTTCAAGACGGACTCCGCCACATCGTAATAGGGCGGAACACATAACCCTAGACCCTGTATTTCAAGAGTATCGCTGCTGCATCACAATAGGGTGGAACACACTGAAGAAAACAACAAACCTTCTCAGGGGTCCCACTGATACTTGGTCCTTTTAAATCAACAAAGAAGAAATTGGCACAGAAGCTGAGGTAGACTACATCACACAGAAGCCTTAGAAACTGAATGAGGCAGACTAAGGAGTAGAGAAAACTGGGGCCTTATATATGCTTAAGGTTACATAGTCAGCATAAGACTGAGGGGAGGTCCTGGCACATGTAAGCATGCAAAATGACTAATATGGACATACAAGCTCTGCTTGCTCAACAAAGTGGGAGGAGCTAACAGTGGCTATTTTTGGCAAACACATCCTGACATTCACAGACTAGAAACAGCTACAAGCTCAACTGAGCATGTGCGAAGGTGGAAGATTCATGAATGAATGAATGAGTACAGACTTAGCGCATGGCTACCCGGAGGCATCCCAGCGCTTTTAGACCCAGAGCAGGACACCACAACTCAGAGGAACAGGAAGGTCTTCAGCCGTTTCCTAAAAGCAAGATGGTTGAATTCAAGCCGAATGTTCTTGGGGAGGTGATTCCAACATTTAGCTGCATGAAAGGCGAACCCATCGGTCAGGCATACGTGACCGATTAACCCTTGGGACTGGCAGAAGATTGAGATGGTTAGATCTCCGGACTCTGGTAGATTGGTAATGGCAGAACAGAGGGTGCAGGATAACCGGGCCATTGTTAGTTGTTGACTTATGAGCCATACACATGGCTTTAAACCGGACCCTTTCCTGCACCGGTAGCCAGTGAATAGAGCGCACAGCAGCCTTCGCAGAGCAATGTCTCGGTACCTCCAATAGCAGACGAGCTGCGCAGTGTGGTCCGACTGTAGTATTTTAATAGTGCCTAAGGGTGCACCGAGTTAGACCGCATTTGCATAGTCCAGTCGGGGACTAATAAGGGACTGGACAAGGAGCCGTCTGGCCTAAAATGGAAGAAGGGTCAAAACCTTCCTTAGCAGCCTAAGCAGACCATAACATCTCGAGGAAACCTTTAGAGCCTGAACTTAAAAACCCAGAGTGGGATCAAGCCAGACCCCTAAACTCTTGATTTGGTTCTTAGGAGTGGGGGAGGGACCCAGACACCTCGGCCACCAAGTGTCAAGATTAATGGGGGCCTTGTATCCCAAAAGCATAATCTCGGTTTTTGAACCGTTTAGTTTTAAAAAGGAGGAGTCCATCCATTCAAGAACCTTGGTAAGACAAGGGGACAGATTGTTTGTCCCAGAATCCACTGCATCCGCCCTAGCAAGGGAGACAACCAACTGCGTGTCATCGGCGTAGGTGACCAATTGAATTCCCCAGGGAAGAACCACATCAGCCAAAGGCCTCATGCAGATGTTAAACATGGTTGGGCTCAATGAGGATCCCTGGGGAACGCCGTAATGCAGTGGGAGTTGTTTAGATGCTGATTCCTCTTCAAAGACTGAAAAGGTTCTCTCTGAAAGAAAGGATTGAAGCCATATTAGGGCCACCCCTGAGATACCAACCTCCCGCAAGCGGCAAATCAACAGGACCACTGCAGCGCAGCCTCCTGCATCCACAATTTTCCTTGTTTCCTCCACCACCACAACCAAAGCAGTCTCTGTACCTTGCTTAGTTCTAAACCCCGTTTGGGTGGGGTGAAGGGCTCCCTCGTTCTCAATGAAGGATGATAATGCAAGGTTGACATGTTTCTCTGCAATTTTACTAAGCCCCGGCAGCAGAGAAATGGGACGATAGTTGGTCCACTCTTCCGGGTCAAGGCTGTTTTTTTTTTAAAAGGGCCTTAACTCTGGCCTGCTTCCATAAAGGTGGAACCACACCTGCAGCCAGGGAGGAGTTGATGACGTCCCTAATGACTGGAGCGACGGTCGCCGAGACCTGTTTAAGTACAGATGGAGGAGCAGTGTCTGAGGGGGACCCAGATTTAAGATTGCCGAGGAGTCTTTCTACCGTGGGAAGATCCATCAAAAGGAAGGCCTCAAGTGTTGTGGGCGGTACAGGCACGGTAGGAGAGGGGGCGGTGTCAGTACTGTCAGCAAAGCAGAAGGCTGAGTAGATACGAATATGCTGAAGATGCTGAATATAGTTAGTTTCTAGGCAGACTACAAGAGCAGTCAACACTGAGCGAGGACAGAGCACATGGCGAGCATGTGGCAGCACATGGCTAACTAAAATGGCTGCCAGAAATACAAAATGGCTTTCAGCTCATGCTAACAAATCCGTCCAATATTTAACGACACTACCCTCGACCCTGGGTTTCATGGCGATCGCCGCAGCATCATAATAGGGTGGAACACACAACCCTAGACCCTGGGTTTCAAGGCGAATGCCGCCGCATCACAATAATGCGGAACACATATCCCTAGACCCTGGGTCTGAAGGCGATCACCGCCACATCACAATAGGGCGGTAAACATATCACTAGACGCTGGCCTTCAAGGCGATCGCCGCCGCATCACAATATGGCAGAACAAACATCCTTAGACCCTGGGTTTGAAGGCGGACGCCACCGGAACATAATAGTATGTATGTATGTATAAAATATTTTATTACGCGCTCTGCTACTACAGAGTATCCTGGCGCGATAATAGGGCTGAACACATAACCCTAGACCCTGGATTTCAAGCCAATCAACACACTACCCTAGACGCTGGGTTTCAAGGCAATCGCTGACGCATCATTATAGGGCGGAACACATAATTCTAGACCCTGGGTTTCAAGGTGAACGCTGCCGCATCACATTAAGGCAGAACACATATCCCTAGACCCTGGGTATGAAGGCGATTGCCGTCGCATCGTAATAGGGCGGATCACATAACTGTAGACCCTGGA
Source organism: Lissotriton vulgaris (assembly GCF_964263255.1). NCBI lineage: Eukaryota > Metazoa > Chordata > Amphibia > Caudata > Salamandridae > Lissotriton > Lissotriton vulgaris. The sequence goes on along the minus strand of NW_028254880.1, from coordinate 285,889 downwards.
TTTCAAGGATATAGCTGTTGCATCTCAATAGGGTGGAACACACTACCCTCGACCCTGGGTTTCAAGGCGATCGCCGCCGCATTATAATAGGGTAGAACAGACACATAAACCTAGACCCTGGGATTCAAGGCGAACATCGCCGCATCACAATAAGGCGAAACACATATCCCTAGACCCTGGGCCTGAAAGCGATCACACCACATCAGAATAGGGCGGAACACAGATCCCTAGACCCTGGCCTTCAAGGCGATCACCGCCGCTTCACAATAGGGTGGAACACACATCCCTAGACCCTGGGTTTTTAGGCATCACCTCTGCATCACAATTGTATGGAACTCATATCATTAGACCCTCAGTATCGAGGCGATTGCCACCACATCATAATAGGGCAGAACCCATAACCCTAGACCCTAGGTTTCAAGGCGATAGCCGCCGCATCACCATAGGGCGGAACACACAACCCTAGACCCTGGAATTCATTGCGATCACTGTTCCATCACAATAGGGAGGGGCACATAACCCTAGACCGTGGGTTTCAAGGCAATCTCCTCCGAATCACAATAGGGAGGAACACATAACCATACACCAAGTGTTTCAAAGTGATCTCCACCGCATCACAATAGGCCGGAACACATATCCCTAGACCCTGGGTATCAAGGCGATCGCCGCCGCATCACAGTAGGTAAAAACACATAACCCTAGACCATAGGTTTCAAGGCGATCGCTGCCGCATCACAACAGGGAGGAACACATATCCCTAGACCCTGGGTTTCAAGGCGATCGCCACCGCATTACAATTAGGCCTGGCCGGTTAATTACGTTCCGCTCGTGGAATTTGCGGAATTTGGGTAATTTCGCGGTCCGCATAGAACGCGGGATTGTCAAAAATTCAGGGATCCGCGGCTACGCGGAATTCTTTGCTTGTTTGCCCTTTCAAAATGCATGTTCATGAGATCTTTATCCCCGAGCACGCAAACAGTATTCGCAAATAGGAAAAAAGCATTGCGATTAGGTTGAACAAGCTATTCCACATGTTCACGGAACTCTTTGTGTGCTCGTAGAGATTTTTTAACATTTCGCAGAGCTTTGCGTAGCGCGACAACGCAAATTCCGACCATCACTAATCATAATAGGGTGAAACTCCTATCCCTAGACCCTGGGTTTCAAGGTGAACGCCGCTGCATCGTAATAGGGAGGAACACATAAACCTAGACCATAGGTTTCAAGGCGATGGCCGCCGCATCACAATAGGGCGGACCACATCCTAGACCCTGGGTTTCAAGGCAAACGTCACCGCATCAATATAGGGTGGAACACATATCCCTAGGCCCTGTGTTTCAAGGCGATCGCCGCCACATCACAATAGGGCGGAATACATAACCCTAAACTCTGGGTTACAAGACGATCAGTGCTGCATCACAATAGGGCAGAACACATAACACGAGACCTAGGGTTTCAAGGTGATCGCCGCTCCATCACCATAGGGCAGAACACATAATAATAGAGCCTGGGTTTCAAGACGATCGCCGCCGCATCACAAAAGGAAGGAACACATATCACTAGACCCTGGGTTTCAACGCGATCACCTCAGCATCACAATAAGGAGGAAAACAAAACCCTAGAACCTGGATTTCCAGGTGATCGCCGCCACAAGACAGTAGGGCGGGACACATAACCCTAGACCCTGGGTTTCATGCGATCGCTGCTGCATCACAAAAGGGGAGCACACATATTTAAGCCTGGGCTAAGCACTACGCTACGCTCGCTTAGTTTGCTGAGTTTGCGCTACTTCGCACTACGTAAATTGCAAGTAGCACATTGCAAACATGCGTAGCGTAGTGCAGCGATCATTTTTTGCTTGCTCGCGGTCCTCAACGTCAAGTTGGTGACCGAGAGCAAGCAAAATTACATCCTGGTGAGACTTTTCCTCGTTCGCGATCAGCAACATCAAGTTGCCGATCACGAGCGTAGAAAATAAACCTCCCGGCGAGCTTCTCAACGAAGAGGTCAGGTTTCTCATTGCAAGTGGTCACGTATGCTTGCAACCCCCGCGATGAGAAACTACCAGTCAACGTTGAGAAAGCTGCCGCTCGAGTAGAAATCTACCTGATTTAGTAAAACAACCGTTTTCACTATGCAAGATGCAGTTTGCACTTATTGCACAGTGCAGACAAGCATCCGGCACTGTGCAATCATTGTGAACAGCATCTTGCACAGTGCACTAAGCAGTTTGTGAAGCTAAGCGTAACTTGCGTAGTGCGAAGTGCACTTCGCGTAGCAAAGCGTAGCGCTACTTTGCAAACTACACCCAGGGTAACACATAATGCTTGAACCTGGGTTTCGAGGCGATCGCCGCCGCAACACAATAGGGCGGAACACATAATCTTAGACCCTGGGTTTCAAGGCAATCGCCTCCGCATCACAATGTGGCGTAACACATAGCCCTAGTCCCTGGGTTTCAACGCGATCACCCCACAACACAATAGGGCAGAACACATAACCCTAGACCCTGGCTATCAAGGCGATCACTGCCGCATCACAATAGGGTAGAACACATAATAGTAGACCCTGGGTTTCAAGGCGATCGCCGCCCCATCACAATAGGGAAGAACAAATAGCACTAGACCCTGGGTTTCACGGCGTTCATCGCCGCATCACAATAGGGCTGAACACATTACCTATGACCGTGGGTTTCAAGGCGATCGCCGCCGCATCACAATAGGGTGGAACACATGATCCTAGACCCTGGGTTTCTAGACAATCGGCGCCGCATCACAAAAGGGAGGAACACCTATCCATAGACCCTGGGTTTCCAGAGGATCGCCGCCGCATCACAATAGGGCGGAAAACACATCCCTAGACCCTGGGTTTTTAGGCATCGCTGCTGCATCACAATTGGATGGAACTCATATCATTAGACCCTCAGTTTCGAGGCGATTGCCACCACATCATAATAGAGCAGAACCCATAACCCTAGACCCTAGGTTTCAAGGCGATAGCCGCCGCATCACCATAGGGCGGAACACACAACCCTAGACCCTGAGATTTATGGCGATTATTGCTGCATCACAATAGGGTGAAACACATAACTCTAGACCCTGGGTTTCAAGGCAAATGCCACAGCATCACAATAGGGAGGAATATATTACCCTAACCATAGGTTTCAAGGTGATCGCCGCCGCATCACAACAGGGCGGAACATATACCTAGACCCTGGAGGCGATCACAGCAGCATCACAACAGGGCAGTACACAAATCCCTAGATCCTGGGTTTCAAGGCGATGCCGCCGCATCACACACATCCCTAAACCCTGGGTTTTGAGACATCACCGCCGCATCACAATAGGACGGAACACATATCGCTAGACCCCGGGTTTCAAGGCGGTTGCCGCCGTATCACAATAGGGTGGAACACATAACCCTAGACCCTGGGTTACAAGGCGATCTCCGCCGCATCACAATAGGGCAGAACAAATAACACTAGACCCTTGGTTTGAAGGTGATTCCCGCACCATCACAATAGGGAGGAACAAATAACACTAGATCCTGGGTTTCAAGGCGATCACCGCTGCATCACAAAAGGGAGGAACACATAAACCTAGACCCTGGGTTTCAAGCCGATCGCATCCGCATCACAATCGGGAGGAACACATAACCCTAGACCCTAAGTTTCAGGGCATCACTATAGGGCGAAACACATAACTCTAGAACCTGGGTTTCAAGGCGATTGCTGCCGCATCACAGTAGGGTGTAACACATAACCCTGGACTCTGGGTTTCAAGGGATCTCCGCTGCACTACAAAAGGGCGGAACACATAACCCTAGACCCTGGATGCCAAGCGATCACCGCCGTATTATAATAGGGTGGTACACATAACCCTAGAACCTGGGTTTCGAGGAGATTGCCGCCACATATTAAGGCAAAACCCATAACCCTAGACCATGGTTTTCAAGGCGATAGCGGCTGCATCACAATAGGGCAAAACACACAACCCTAGACCCTGGGTTTCAAGGTGATCACTACTGAATCACAATAGGGTAGAATTTGAGACATGCCGTCACGCCGACTTATGCGATTGTATACTAATCCCCTGATGAAGAGCATGGGTCCCGGAATGCATAGGGATACATACATCGCAATTTGAGTAGGAATCACTTGATGGAGCGATTGTTATATGTCATTGAAAAACGATTGTCATGTGATTTGAATATCATAAAGAAAAGATTTAAAAGAAACTTGGTATAAAGAAGCTACTGCTTTGATTAACAACGAGTGGTTGGAAACTACTTTATTTATAGAAACGGACTATATTGCAATTAATTACAGAGACTACGTCTCACAAGGAGTGCCCGTGGGCACAGTGCCATTTGGTTGACGCTGCATCTTTTGCTTGTTCACAATAGGGTGAAACACATAACTCTAGACCCTGGGTCTCAAGGCGAACGTCGCTGCATCACAATAGGGAGGAATACATAACCCTAGACTATAGGTTTCAAGGTGATCGCCGCAGCATCACAATAGGGCGGTACACATATCCCCATTCTTTGGGTTTCAAGGCGATCGCTTCCCAATAAGGAGTAGCACATAACCCTAGACACTGAGTTACAAGGCGATCGCCACTGAATCACAATATGGAGGTACACATAACCCTACACCATGGGTTTCAATGCGATCGCCGCCCCATCACAATAGGGCGTAACACATATGTCTAGGACATGATTTTCAAGGTGATCGCTGCAGCATCACAATAGGGCGGAACATATCCCTAGACCATGGAGGTGATCACCGCCGCATCACAATAGGGAGGAACACATAAGCCTAGACCATAGGTTTCAAAGCGATCACCGCCACATCACAATAAGGCAGAACACATATCCCTAGACCCTGGGTTTCAAGGCGATCGCCGCCGCATCACAATTAGGCCTGGGCAGTAAATTCCATTCCTCTGACGGAATTTGCGGAATTTGGGTAATTTTGCGTTCCACGGAGAATGTAGAAATGCCAAAAAGTCTGCGATCCGCGGCTGCATGGATTTCTTTGCTTTTTCGCGCTTTCAAATGCGTGTACACAAGATATTGCTCCCCGAGCATGCAAACAGCGTTCGCAAACAGGAAAATAGCATTGTGAACAGGTGGTACAACAATTCCACATGTTCGAGGAACTCTGCATGTGGAGGTTTTTTACTGTATCGCAGAGCTTTGCGTAGCGCGGCTATGCAAATTCCGCCCACTCCTAATTTTGATACATATGGTCCCAACCGATTATTAGATTTTCTAATCTAAAAAACCAAGAAAAGTTCCTTGATTTAAAGGATCCATCTCTGGAAAAAACTATAGATGTAGCTAAACAGATGGAAAATACTTTGACTTATGTGAAAGAAATAGCAAGTACCTCCAAAAACAGTTCAAGTACTGAAAAAGTATGTGAAATTGATGCAGTTAACAACAAGGACTTCAAGGGAAAGCACACAGGATTTGTCAATGCTAGACAACAAACATTTAAAGAGTTATGGCTTTTTAGGTGCGGAACTGAGAGACACACCACAGATGCAAGAAACTGTCCAGCATCTGCATGCAAATGTTGCAAATGTAACAAAATAGGAAATTTTGCTAGGACGTGCAGAATGTAGGAGCATGGGAGTGGCAAAAAAATCTGTGAATCCGATATATAATATAGATGGAAAGGTTCATGCAGAGACATTAGATTTTTTAGATGAGGAAGAAATCAAGGTGCTCATTTTTGACGATGGTAAAAATGTTTGTCCATGCAATATGTCCGTTGCATGTGTAGAAAAAAATGTTGTACATGCAAAATGTCCATTGCATGTGTAGTTAATTACTATCTCCCGAAATGTGAGGTTGCTGTGAATGGCATGATAACACGGTTTTGGGCAGATTCATGTTCACCTTTTACCATCATTGACAAAGTTACATGGGAAAAACTTAAAAATTAACAGTCCGGCATTACTCCACATGGATGTAGAACCAGAAGGTTTTTGCGGAGACAAGCAGACCTTGCGTTCCAGGGTAGACTTGTAAGATGCAAAGCGTGTGTTGTTGAGAAAGGTAAATTGTTGTTAGGTTGGAGAGAACAACGTGTGCTAAATATGATTTTGAACACAAACCATTCACAAGTCCTACTGACACAATACAAAGATGATTGGGTTATCCAATTTCCAACATTATTTAGTGGCAAATTGGGGTGTCTAAAAAAATGTGAGCACAGGATTGTACGTGAATCCAATTGTACATGTAGTAGTCAAGTCAAGTCAAGTTGATTTATATAGCGCGCTGAGGGTCTCAAGGCGCTTGAGGAAGGGTGGGGAATTACTTGTCAAATATCCAAGTTTTAAGTTGCTTTCTGAATGCTAGGTGGTTCTGAGTGAGACGAAGGTGAGTGGGGAGTGAGTTCCAGGTTTTAGCTGCCAGGTAGGAGAAGGATCTACCTCCCATAGTGGTTTTATTGATGCGAGGTACGGTAGCAAGGGCTTGGTTGGAGGATCGTAGCTGGCGGGGGGGGGGGTGTAGAAGGAAAGTCGTGTGTTGAGGCAGTCAGGTCCAAGTCCGTAAAGTGCTTTGTGTGCGTGGGTTAGGAGGCGGAAAGTAATCCTCTTATTGACGGGGAGCCAGTGGAGTTTTTTCAGGTGACTGGAGGTGTGGTCTTTACGCGGGATGTCTAGTATGAGTCTGGCTGATGCGTTCTGGATGTGTTGGAGTTTTTTCTGGAGTTTTGCGGTGGTACCGGCGTATAGGGTGTTTCTGTAGTCCAGACGGCTAGTAACCAGTGCATGGGTGACCGTTTTTCTGGTTTCGGTGGGGATCCAGCGAAATGTTTTTTTGAGCATGCGCAGAATGTTGAAGCAAGATGATGAGACGGCGCTGACCTGTCTGGTCATCGAGAGTGAGGAGTCTAGGATGACGCCCAGGTTCCGTGCGTGGTCCGTCGGGATGGGTGCTTTTCCAAGGGCCTCTGGCCACCAAGAGTCATCCCAGGCAGAGGGGGAGGTTCCTAAGATAAGGACTTCTGTTTTGTCTGAGTTCAGTTTCAGACGGCTATGCTTCATCCACTCGGCTACTTCTTTCATTCCTTCATGTAGGTTGGTTTTGGCGGTGTTAGGGTCTTTAGTGAGTGAGAGGATCAGTTGGGTGTCATCAGCGTAGGAGATGATGTTGAGGTTGTGTTGGCGTGCGATGGCTGCGAGGGGGCTCATGTATACGTTGAAGAGGGTGGGGCTGAGTGAGGATCCTTGTGGTACGCCGCAGATGACTTCAGTGGCCTCTGACTTGAATGGTTAGGAACGAGGTGATCCATTCCAGTGCTTTTCCTTGGATTCCGATGTTTCTGAGGCACTGTAGAAGGGTGCTATGGCAGACTGTGTCGAAGGCTGCGGAGAGGTCGAGGAGGATGAGGGCGACTGTGTCTCCATTGTCCAGTAGAGTTCGAATGTCGTCTGTTGCTGCGATGAGGGCGGTCTCCGTGCTGTGTTTGGCTCGGAAGCCGGACTGTGAGGAGTCGAGGGATTTGTTGGTTTCGAGGAAGGTGGCGAGCTGGTTGTTGACAGCTTTCTCAATGACTTTGGCTGGGAATGGAAGGAGCGAGATGGGGCGGTAGTTTTTGAGTTCGGTGGGGTCAGCTGTGAGTTTTTTCAGAAGGGCGCTGAGTTCGGCGTGTTTCCAGCTCTAAGAAAAGAATTACAAAGGCTATGGGAAAATGGGGTATTTGAGCCAATTGAAGCCTCGGAATGGTTTAGTCCCATAGTGATAGTTTCGAGGGGATCGCCGCCACATCATAATAAGCCGAAACCCATGACCCTAGACCCTGGTTTTCAAGGCGATAGCTGCCGCACCACAATAGGGTGGAACACACAACCTTAGACCCTGGGTTTCAAGGCGATCACTGCTGCATCACAATAGGGTAAAACACATAACTCTAGACCCTGTGTTTCAAGGCGTACCCCGCCGCATCACAATAGGGAGGAATACATAACCCTAGACCATAGGTTTCAAGGTGATCGCCACGGCATCACAATAGGGCGGTACACATATTCCTATTCTCTGGGTTTCAAGGTGATCACCGCTGCATCACAATAGGGAGAAGCACATAACCCTAGACACTGGGTTTCAAGGCGATCGCCGCCAAATCACAATAGGGAGGAACACATAATCCTACACCATGGGTTTCAAGGCGATCGCTTCCCCATCACAATAGGGCGGAACACATATGCCTAGGCCATGAGTTACATGGCGATCGCCGCCGCATCACAATAGGGCGGAACATATCCCTAGACCCTGGAGGTGATCACCGCTGCATCACAATAGGGAGGAACACATAACCCTGTACCATAGGTTTCAAAGCGATCGCCGCCACATCACAATAAGGCAGAACACATATCCCTAGACCTCTGGTTTCAAGGCGATGGCTGTCACATCACAATAAGGCCTGGGCGGTAAATTCCGTTCCGCTCACGGTATTTGCGGAATTTGGGTACTTTTGCGTTCCGCAGACACCGTGGAATTGTCAAAAAGTCCGCGATCCGCGGCTGCACGGAATTTTTTACTTGTTTGCACTTTCAAAATGCGTGTTCGCAAGATATTTCTCCCCGAGCATGCAAACAGCGTTCGCAAACAGAAAAAAAGCATTCCGAACAGGAGGTACAAGCAATTCCGCTTGTTCGCGGAACTCTGCACGTGCTCGTGTATGTTTTTTACCGTTTCGCGGAGCATTGCGTAGCGCGACTATGCAAATTCCGCCCACTCCTAATTTTGATATATATGGCCCCAAATGATTAATAGATTGTCTAATCTAAAAATCCAAGAAAAGTTGCGTGATTCAGGATACATCTCTGGAAAAAATAATAGATGTAGCTAAACAGATGGAAAATACTTCGAGTTATGTGATAGAAATAGTAAGTACCTCCAAAAACAGCCCAAGTACTGAAAAAATATGTGAAATTGATGCAGTTAACAAGGATTTCAAGGGAAAGCACACATGATTAGACAATGCTAAACAAGAAACATTTAAAAAGTTATGGTGTTTTAGGTACGGAACTGAGAGACACACCACAGATGCAAGGAACTGTCCAGCATCTGCATGCAAATGTTACAAATGTAACAAAATAGGATATTTTGCTAGCACGTGCAGAATGTAGGAGCATGAGAGTGGTACAAAATCTGTGAATCCGATATATAATATAGATGGAAAGGTTCATGCAGAGACATCAGATGTTTTAGATGAGGAAGAAATCAAGGTGCTAATTTTTGACGATAGTAAAAATGTTTGTCCATGCAATATGTCCGTTGCATGTGTAGAAAAATTGTAGGTACATGCAACATGTCCATTGCATGTGTAGTAAATTACCGTCTCCCGAAATGTGAGGTTGCTGTGAATGGCATGATAACACTGTTTTGGGCAGATTCATGTTCACCTTTTACCATCATTGACAAAGTTACATGGGAAAAACTTAAAAATAAACAGTCTGGCATTACTCCTCATGGATGTAGAACTGGAAGGTTATTGCGGAGACAAGCAGATCTTGCGTTCCAGGGTAGACTTGCAAGATGCAAAGCGTATGTTGTTGAGAAAGGTACATTTTTGTTAGGATGGAGAGAACAACGTGCGCTAAATATGATTTTGAACCCAAACCATACACAAGTCCTACTGACACAATACAAAGATGATTGTGTTATCCAATTTCCAACATTATTTAGTGGCAAATTGGGATGTCTAAAAAATGTGAGCACAGGATTGTATGTGAATCCAATTGTACATGAATTACGGAATGTACTATTGACAATGAGAGATGCTCTAAGAAAAGAATTACAAAGGTTATGGGAAATGGGGTATTTGAGCCAATTGAAGCCTCGGAATGGGTTAGTTCCATAGTGATAGTTTTGAGGCGACAGCCGCCACATCTGCATGTGTGTGGACTTGAGAGACCTACATAAGTGCATATGGGTAGATCGTCATCCTCTTCCAAGAATTACTCAAAATCTGTCAAGCATCTTTAGGGGTAGGTACGTTAGCACTTTGGATTTATCCAATACTTACCACCAGAGAAAGGTACATGAAAAATCAAAGCATTTGACATCATTTATGAACCCAGTAGTAGCTTTCCGGTTTGTACGCATGCCATTTTGTCTAGCGTCTGCATCTGCAGTATTTCAGAGCTTGATGCAGAAAATTGTGGGCAACATGGAGAATGTGTGTGTATTCAAGATGATATTTTAGTATGGGGGAAAGCGATGACCCAACGCACTTCTATTCTCAAAGAAGTGCTAATCAAATTAGAGAAAGCTGGTGTAACAATTGGGTTGGAAAAGTGCAAATTTGCTCAGGAAGAAGTTGAATATTTGGGGCACACTTTGTCAATCAATGGTAGAAGTTATGGAGAATGCCCCCTGCTCCTCAAGACAAAGAGCAGAGTAGCTCATGTTTGGGACTGATGGAATATTATTCCAAATTTGTGCACCATTTTTCAGATAAAATACTTGTGCTACATGTTCTTATGAAAAAACGTGCAACATACTTATGGACACATGAATGCCAAAAAGCTTTTGACACTATAAAGAAAGAAATTGCTATGGCAGTGGCACTAAAACCGTTTGATCCTGCTGACCAAACTACTATTGTAACAGATGCCAGTGGCTAGGGTATTGGAGCTATTCTAATGCAGAAACATCAAGGGAAGGAAATGGTAGTAGCATTCGACTCTAGGACTCTAAAAGGTGCATAGAAATCTTACTCAGTCATCGAAAAAGAGGCACTGGCATGTTGGTGGGGAGTGCAACATTTTCGAATTTACATCTGGGGCACCAGATTTGAATTGTGAACAGATGATAAACCACTGATAGATTTATTTTCCACTACAGATGCAGCAAAAGTTACCCCACGGATTGCTAAATGGTTACATAGGTTACAAGAATATGATTTTGTTGTGTATTATGTCCCAGGCAAGAAGAACATTAATGCAGACTGTATGTCCAGATTGCCATTGGATGTTGATATTACCAATGAGGATGATGATTGGATGGTAGTAGATATTTCAGAGGTGTGCCAAGCTATTGGTGAGGATGAATGGAGGGAAGCGATCAAAGGAGATCCTCTATTAGTTAAAGTAACAAGCAATCTACCTGTGAAGTTTGGCTGGAAACTAGACAAAGATTTAATTATTTATAAGAATGTCTGGGAAGAAGTTTCTGAGATAAATGGAATTGCGAGATGAGGCGACAAGTTGGTGGTACCAGAGGCATTACGTGGCAAACTTATTAGCATAATGCATGAAGGACTTGGAGGTATGTCTACCATGAAAAGGAAAATAAGAATGGACTTCTGGTGGCCGGGCACGGACAGACAAGTCGAAGGGTATGTGAGAGACTGCATTTTATGTATGTGTAGCGATAACGCTGCACAAGAGATCATCATAAAGCCTGTAGAATGGCTCAAGAAGGCATGGGGAAAAATTACTATTGATATATGTCGACTGTTCGGATGTTTAGGATAGTATGATAAATTTGCTGTTGTGATGATGGTCAATCACTCTAAGTGGCCTGAGGTGGCGTTCATGTGTGAGGTAAAGGCCACAAACTTGATATTATTTTGTGAGGATATTTTCCGCAGAGAAGGATGTCCTGCTGAATTGGTAACAGATAATAGTTCACAATTTGTTTCACTTAAATTTCAAAACTTTCTTAAATCTTGGGGCATTAAACACACCAAGACTCCCCTGTATCATCCATGGGGAAACGGTCTCATCGAGCGCTTTAACCATGTGCTTGGTGAAAATATGCGATTAGCCATTTCAGAAAACATATGTTGGAAAAACAGGTTAAAGATATGTTGAAGAATTATAAGACTATCCCTCATTTTGCTACAGGAGAAACTCCATTTATTTTGTTGAAAGGTAGAGTGCCATGTACTGTGGCTGTTTCTGCGTGGATGATGAGGTATGGAAAAAAACATTACATGAGGATGAGCTACTCAACAAAATGAGAGGTTATCAACAGCAATGTATGGGGTGGTAGAGATGTGTGGAAATTGTTTGTTACAGTCTGACGGTAGTGGAATTCTAGAAGGGTGGTGAAATGTTCTGATGTGGAAATGCATGAGTGGGAGAGAAGGAATGAAGTTCGGAGTGGAGACAAAAAAGAAGGAGTGGAGAGGTTGAGTGGGAGGATGAAGCCATAAGGATTACTTATGCTCATGAATTTTGAAAATGATTTTACTTATAAAATATTCATGAAGCTATATACATATGCTAAGTTTGTTTTATGTTTATTGATATTGTTAGATGCTTGCATCATACATATTGTTTTGTATTTTTGTTTAATTTTTATTTCTTAACAGAAGGGAGATATGTTATAGTTTTATATTGGTTTATGTCATTGCCAGTCTGTATTGCCCAAGGATACTGTTGCTATGTTATGATGCAGCTGGACTCTGGGAGTGGGTACTGGAATGTGGGGCAGGGAATATGGTTGAAGAGCACGGTTGGGAGCTGTTCTGTATGTGCTCCTGGGGGCTGTTCCAGAGATCTAAATAAAGGAATTTCCTACCAAAGAAGGTGTCCTTCCTTCTTAAAACATACCTGTACTTGAAAGCTAATAATTGAAAGCTCCCCACTCTTTTTTGTAGCCAGCTTTCACTGACATGGTGGTGGATAAGTCACTGTTGGTCTGTGGATGGTCACCACTATTTTGCGTTGGGTTACTGCTCATCTCAATACTCCCAACCAGGGAGTTCTTACCCTCAAGAAGTGTGCCATGCAAAACTCCCACTACCGAGGAGCCCTTAGCAACGTTATTGGGCCTAGCAACACTGAAAATCAGGGACAAAAGGTGTTTTGTTCACAATCACACAATTTCATGAAGTGGGGAAGGTGGACTTGATATTCTAAAGTTTGTAACTGCTTCTCAGGGAAGACTTGGGGTTACGTGGAAGTAGAATGTGAGACATTGGGTTGTTATGTGATGTGGGTCTGAGCCCTTCTTAAGCAACAGCCACAGTCCTGGTCAGGGTGAACCACGAAAAAGTCTCTAAATTAAACAGTGCTTAACTCACTGGTAGCTTGACACAAAATCAGTCAGACACAACTTACAGTAAAGTATTTGCATAGCTCTCACACAGTAATAAAATGAAATCGTAACACAAGAAAAATCCCACACAAATTTAGAAAAATAGAGTAAAATGTAAAACATTATTTGACAGCAAAACAACAAAAACCAATTAGTAGAACTGGAGATATGTAATTCTAAAGACTAGACTACGAACTACAACTAGTCAGGAACAGGCTACAGGCACCAAATGATTAGGACAAGAAAATGTCAACTTCCTAAAAGTGCTACACAGACAAATGATAGATGGAACATTGATTAAATGATACATTCACCCCCAGTCAAGAGATCTGGGTTAAATCCATCGTTCTTTTGCTCACCATGCCACCCCCAGTTTAGACCCAGCCATATGCAAATCAGTCTTGACCCTGTGCCTCATGGGAACAGTCCAGACCGAACAGCCAAGCCAGGTCCTCTCTAGACCTGAAAAAAGATTCCTGAGACCAGTTTCTGGGTATTACCCTGGCCGGTTGTATGTTTCAACAACGAGTTCCCGAACCACGACTTCCCTATCAACAAGGTCACAACCATGACATTGTCTAATCCACGATTTTTTTTACCACGCATTCCTTTTCCACGATTTTTCGTGTTAATGGAATGCGTTGTAAAAAAAATGCTTTACAACTAGTCCCCCGATCTTCCACCCCTTAAAAACGAATTCCCGTATCTAAAATACGATCTCAACTCCCTTAAATCTAATTCCCCTTTCCATTTTATTAATCACGAAACCCCCACCTCCTAATTATGTACTCAATCCTCTTAATTCTAATTCCCCTCTCCCTTTTTATAATCACGAAACCCCCAGCTCATGAATTCGATCTCAACCCCCATAAATGTAATTCCACTCTCCCTTTAAATAATCACGAACGCCCCCAACTCCTAAATACGTACTCAGCCCCTATAAAACGAACTCCCCTCTTCCTGTAAATAATCACGAAATCCCCCACTACCATAAATGAATTCTGAATACCAATCCCAAACTCCTTTCAACTAACCCCTAACCCCTTCCCCATAAAAATTACCCGCTCTTACCCGTTTCTCCGTGACTGCGACGCTCCTCCTAACTCCGCCCTGTCCGAACACTAGACTGACTCTGTCTTAACCACGCACATGCGTGGTTAAGACAGAGTCGCTGTACGGGCAAGTCGTTGTTCCGCTATCGTGACTCCAGTACTCGTTGTTCCGGAGTCGTTGTTCAGGATGTTTCCCCCCCTGGCCAGCTTGAATCCAGTGGCACAGTAAGCATTCCCAACTCATTAAGGGTAAAAAGTGATGTGCAAACAAATGATGGATGGAATGCTGAATAAAAGTGGCATTTTCCGAATTGTGACTTAAAATCTGACTTTTGCCATTAAAGAGAGCTTTAAATTACAATTCCTCAAATATTAAACATTTTCCTGCCTGGTGACAATCAAAAGTTCTCACTTATTAAATATAATAAGGTAAGCCAAAGTTGTCCTACGGGAGAGTTAGGCCTGCAATTGTGAGAAACAAATTTGAGAGCTAATAACTAAAACGTAAAAGTATATATCCAATATTTTAAATACAGTGCACCCTGCCCAAAGGGCTATTTATGGCCTACCCTAGGGGCGACTTATATCTACTAAAAAGGAAGGTTTAGGCCCAGAAAAAGGGTTATGTTGCCAGGTCGAAATAGCAGCTTAATACTGCACATATAGCCTGTATTGGCAGGCCTATGACATGTTTGAAAGGCTACTTAAGTGGGTGGCACAATCAGTGCTGCAGGCCCACTACTAGCATTTAGTTTACAGGCCCTGGAATCTCGTAGTACCACTGTATGAGAGTAAATTAAATGTGCCAATTTATTGTAAGATAATTTCACCATGCATAAAGGAGAGAGCACTAGCACTTCAGCACTGGTTAGCAGTGGTTAAGTGTGCAAAGTCCTAAGGCCAACAAAAACGAATTCATCAAAAAACAGGAGGAATGAAACCTTTGGAAGAAGACCAACCTTAAAGTGCCTAGTTATTTGAGTGGAGATTAATAAGTAACTCCAATTTCCAGGACAATTGCTAAGATTGTTTATCATTCTAAGAACTAGTTGGTAACCTATTAAATGATCCCCACAAATCTATTCACAATTTGTAAGAGTTCAGTTTTAATAATGAAATACACAAATATATAGGCAATTCCAGAATGTTCAATTGTCAATGCTTCTCTGAAAGGTACCTATATTTAAGCAGCAAACAAGATGTATGGCATAATTACATAACAACAAACATCGTGACACACAAATATCGAGTCAAAAATGTCTAACTATGCTAATATGGTAAGCACAAAAATATTGAAGCGATAATATTGTTGACACTGATATTGTTAAAAATTAGACAAACATAAATAATATTTAATAGTAAGATATTCTATGCATGTTTGTTGAGATGAGAAGAAACGAGAGAGTAGCTCTAACTCTTGCAATTGCGAAACCTATTACATTGCATAGTTTTCCTACGGGAGAGTTAGGCCTGCAATTGTGAGAAACAAATTTGAGAGCTATTCACTAAAACGTAAAAGTATATATCCAATATTGTAAATACAATGCACCCTGCCCTAAGGGCTATTTATGGCCTACCCTAGGGGTGACTTATATCTACTTCTCTAACTAGTAGTCACATTTGCAGATTGGTGGAGAAAGGGGGCTGGGCCTCTGACCAGTACTGAGTAATTCCATTGCGAAGGACTTTAAGGAGGTACCAGGAGAGCTTCTTGGCCCCTAAAGTCCCTCAGGAGTAAAATGGACTTCATACCCCAACCCATAGTGTGCCAGGAGGCACGTTTGCAGAGTGCTGGGTAACAAGATTGTGGCCTCTGAAGACCTTTTAGCAATACCACTGTGTGGGACTTACTGGAGGTAATAGGGGCAAACTTAGGGGCAAACCACCCATCCCATTACCTACAGTTAGTCCCATACAGCAGCAATGGTAAGTTCTCAAAGCAGGCCACGCCCTCTTTGCCCACCAGTCTGCAAATGCGCTCCCTGGCGCGCTCTTAGATGGGGATTGAAATCCCCTTTGCTGCTGGGGGTTGTTAGGGGCTGGCTATCCTACCTGACACCTTCAGTAAGCCCCAGATTGTGGGATTGCTGAGAGTGGAACAAGCCATGACCCTTTTCTCCACCACTCAGCAAATGCGCCTCCTGGCATGCTCTTGGTTGGGGGATGAAGTCCCTTTGCCTTCTGAGGGTCCCTGGGGGCCAACTGGCCCACCAGATACCTCTAACAAGTACAACACAGCTGGATTGCAGAGAGGTGGTCCGAGGCCATGCCCCCTTTTCGCACCACTCTGCAAACGTGCCTCCTGGGGCACTGCTGCTCAGGAGATGAATTCCACTTGTGTCCTGAGGTCTTCCCGCCTTGCCATAGCAAACAGCAATGTCCCGGAGTGGGCACCCCAGGACATTGAAGGAGCCGA
Source organism: Lissotriton vulgaris (assembly GCF_964263255.1). Taxonomy (NCBI): domain Eukaryota; kingdom Metazoa; phylum Chordata; class Amphibia; order Caudata; family Salamandridae; genus Lissotriton; species Lissotriton vulgaris. The sequence continues at coordinate 269,350 of NW_028254880.1, read as the reverse complement.
CCCTGGTGGATGGCAGTTCCCAGGACCGTCGAAGGCTCCAGGAGGCGGGCCACGTGGCACCTATCCTACATTTTCAAAGCCCCAGGGAGGTGGTGGTCCCCGGGCCAGGTGTCAGTAACGGAACCCTGCATGCAAATAATTAGTGTCCAGGGGAGGTGGTTTTCCCTGGGACAGTGTGGGTGATGCAGAAGCCCCCCCTACACTTTAATTTCCTTAATTAAGCTCCGGTGAGGTGGTGGTCCCTGGATATTGGGGGGCCTATGTGGCCCCGCATATAACTAAGCAGTGCCCCAGGGAGGTGGTGGTCCCCGGTGCAGTGTGGGGGGCAGGAGATACCTCCAATAAGCACAACTTAGCTGGATTGCAGAGAGGTGGTTCGAGGCCATGCCCCCTTTTCACACCACTCTACAAATGTGCCTCCTGGGGCACTACTGCTCGGGGGATGAAGTTCACTTGTGTCCTGAGGTCCTACCGCCGTGCCATATCAAACTGCAATGTCCCCCATTTGGCCACCCCAGGACATTTCAGGAGCCTGCACTGGGGCTGGTGATCCCCAGGGCCATCGAGGGCTCCAGGATGGGGGCTGCGCTGACCCACTCCCTATATTTTTAAAGTCCCAGGGAGGTGGTGGTCCCCGGGCTGGGGGTCCGCAATGGACTGCCACATTCGAATAATTAATGCTCCGGGGAATGGGTTGTCCCTGGGACAGTGTGGGGGCAGCAGGAGCCCTCTCACACTTTAATATTTTTAATTAGGCCCCAAGGAGGTGGCAGTCCCCGGGGATTGGGAAGCCTGTGAGGACCCCGCATATAATTAAACAGTGCTCCGGGGAGGTGGTGATTCCTGGTGCAGTGTGGGGGGGCAGGAGCCCCCACACACATTTATAAAACAATACCCTGAGGAGGTTGTGGCCCCCGGGGCGACGTGGGGCTGTGTACCCTCCCATATAATTAAAGAAAGCCCCGGGGGGGTGACGGTCCCTGGTGATTGGGGGGCCCATGAGGCCTCCAACATATAATTAATATTTATATAATTAAATCTAAAAAATCCCCGGGGAGGTGGCAGCCCCCAAGGCTGCGGGGGGCATACGTCCACCTGCATATATTTAACGAATTAAAGTAGTGGCAGTCTCTGGAGTTGCGGGGGCCCATTTGGCCCCCGTTAATTTACTAGGCCTAACCCCGGGACCTGGGCCACCTGGGGGCTTACAGATAAGGAAGCACTACGTTTTTTTAAATTTTCTGTGCAGGATTCGCGCACCCAGGGTGAATTCTGCCGAGTGTTTTTACCGTGCCCCCTTTTCTTGTTTTTTATCTTCTTTCCACTGTTTTCTTGTGACTCGGGTCACAAGATGGCTGCCAACACCTTCTGGTTTGGAGTGCTGACAGCCAATCAGATCTTACGATGAGATGTGTGGTTAGGCTCTGCCAGATATCAATATATATATATATATATTTTATTTCTTAAAAACTACTGAACGGATTCACACCATTTAAAAAAAAACACACTTTCTAGGCAAAGACCTACCTTATTGCCAAATTTGGTGTAATTCTGTTCAGAAGTTTGGGCTGTAACCGGTTTCAAAATTCCTATGGAAATTTACATGGGTAAAAAGCGTTTTAGGACCCTACTTTTTTCTCAACCCCCTGCTTTCACATCACCCCAAAACTTTCAAGACAGGAGCTGTCCCATTAGTTTTGAAAATTTCGCGAAGATTCGTCAAACAGCACCAAAGATATTGGCAAATCAAAAAACGCTTTTCCTATGGAAATTAGGTCCTAACTACTACTGGCGACATATATATATATATAGATGTATATATATATATATATATATATATATATATATATATATATATATATATATATATATATATATATATATATATATATATATATATATATTACCTACTGGCGGTCGCCAGTAGGTAGTTATAGTTAGGATAATTTTCAATGTTAAATCTCAACATTCTATTTTGAATAACTTTGGCGCCGGTTGACGAATCTGCCTGAAATTTTCAGGAAAATGGTCTCATGGCGGTCCGGTCCTTCCCTGAAAGTTTGGGGGGGATTCGTCAAGCGGGGGCCGAGATAAAAGGGGGGTCCCAAAACGCGTTTTCCCCATGTTAATTTCCATAGGGCGGTCGATTTCACTTTTAGCCCGAACGGCTGAATGGATTTCCACCAAACTTGGCAAAATTGTAGGGACTGGTAGCCCGATGTGCCTTTGCTATGTCTCAAGATATGTGCTCCAGTGGATTTTGAGTAATTTAGGTTCAAAAAAATATATATATCTATAGCCGCGCTCCCGTGCGCGCACGGGAGTGCGCTCCAGGCGCGACACGCGACTTGCGCGCAGGAAGCTGATTGGATCTCAGTTGTCTGTAAACATTCTAAACAGTGCGGAGCGGCCGCCATCTTGTGTCTCGGTAAAATCGAGACACAAGGAGTTTGAAAAAAAAAGGGGCAAATGACCATAAGGGGGAAGAGTAGACCCCCTCTGACCCCCTAGGTTTGATGTAGGGACTAAAATAGGGTCCTGCAGGGCATTAAAAATTTTTTTTCGTTTTGCGCGGGGATAGCCGCGCTCCCGTGCGCGCACGGGAGTGCGCTCCAGGCGCGACACGCGACTTGCGCGCAGGAAGCTGATTGGATCATAAGGGGGAAGAGTAGACCCCCTCTGACCCCCTAAATCCAGGACTATATTTATGAAGGCCTTGCGCTGTTAGTTTTGCGCTTCCTGTGCGTCAATTTTTGTGACGCACCAGCGGTGTAAAAAAATGCGCATTGTTATGCAATATTTAAAAAGTGACGCATCTATCTAGATGCGTCACTTTTTAAATATAGTGCAACGAGGTACATTTTATTACACTGCTGGTGTTATGCGTCACTTTTCTGTGCGCACTCCTTATGACGTTCCAGATGTGTCATATTTAATGTATGACGAATCATGTTGCAGATACAATATGGCGCAGAGTTTTAAAAAGTGACCCATGTACCTAGATGCGTCACTTTTTAAAAATAGCGTCAGGTATAATGTATGCAGAGGGGGTGTTCTCCTGCAAAAAGCTTTGTAATAGCGACGCAGTGAAAGGCCGGCGCAAAATTTTGACGCAATAGCATCCTAAAAGTGACGCAGGGAAATCTCATAGATTTCAGTACGTTGTTATTACCAAGCTTTTTGCGAGGGATTGCCCCCTCTGCATACATTATACCTGATGCAGATACAATATGGCGCAGAGTTTTAAAAAGTGACCCATGTACCTACATGCGTCACTTTTTTAAAAATAGTGTCAGGTATAATGCATGCAGAGGGGGTGTTCCTTTCAAAAAGCTTGGTAATAATGACGCAGTGCGTCACTTTTAGGATGCAGTTGCGCCAAAATCTTGCGCCTGCTTCACAGCAAACCTTTCACATGGTGCTTTTTCCATGTGAAAGGACACATTACTGGAGTTGCGTCACTTTTGTGACGCACTCCAGCAATGCGTTACTTGGAATGTCATAAGGAGTGCGCACAGAAAAGTGACGCATTGCACCAGTAGTGTAAAAAAATGTGTTGCGTTGCGTTATATTTAAAAAGTGAGGTATCTAGGTAGATGGGTCACTTTTTAAAATCAAGCGCCACATTATATCTGCGTGAGGTATAATGCATGCAGAGGGGGTGTTCCCCCACAAAAAGCTTTGTAATAGCGACGCAGTGAAATGTTTGAGATTTCACTGCGTCACTTTTAGGATGCTGTTGCATCCTTTAAATATAGTGCAACGAGGCACATTTTATTACACTGCTGGTGTGATGCGCGCAGGAAGCTGATTGGATCATAAGGGGGAAGAGTAGACCCCCTCTGACCCCCTAAATCCAGGACTATATTTATGAAGGCCTTGCGCTGTTAGTTTTGCGCTTCCTGTGCGTCAATTTTTGTGACGCACCAGCGGTGTAAAAAAATGCGCATTGTTATGCAATATTTAAAAAGTGACGCATCTATCTAGATGCGTCACTTTTTAAATATAGTGCAACGAGGTACATTTTATTACACTGCTGGTGTTATGCGTCACTTTTCTGTGCGCACTCCTTATGACGTTCCAGATGTGTCATATTTAATGTATGACGAATCATGTTGCAGATACAATATGGCGCAGAGTTTTAAAAAGTGACCCATGTACCTAGATGCGTCACTTTTTAAAAATAGCGTCAGGTATAATGTATGCAGAGGGGGTGTTCTCCCGCAAAAAGCTTTGTAATAGCGACGCAGTGAAAGGCCGGCGCAAAATTTTGACGCAATAGCATCCTAAAAGTGACGCAGGGAAATCTCATAGATTTCAGTACGTTGTTATTACCAAGCTTTTTGCGAGGGATTGCCCCCTCTGCATACATTATACCTGATGCAGATACAATATGGCGCAGAGTTTTAAAAAGTGACCCATGTACCTACATGCGTCACTTTTTTAAAAATAGTGTCAGGTATAATGCATGCAGAGGGGGTGTTCCTTGCAAAAAGCTTGGTAATAATGACGCAGTGCGTCACTTTTAGGATGCAGTTGCGCCAAAATCTTGCGCCTGCTTCACAGCAAACCTTTCACATGGTGCTTTTTCCATGTGAAAGGACACATTACTGGAGTTGCGTCACTTTTGTGACGCACTCCAGCAATGCGTTACTTGGAATGTCATAAGGAGTGCGCACAGAAAAGTGACGCATTGCACCAGTAGTGTAAAAAAATGTGTTGCGTTGCGTTATATTTAAAAAGTGAGGTATCTAGGTAGATGGGTCACTTTTTAAAATCAAGCGCCACATTATATCTGCGTGAGGTATAATGCATGCAGAGGGGGTGTTCCCCCACAAAAAGCTTTGTAATAGCGACGCAGTGAAATGTTTGAGATTTCACTGCGTCACTTTTAGGATGCTGTTGCATCCTTTAAATATAGTGCAACGAGGCACATTTTATTACACTGCTGGTGTGATGCGTCACTTTTCTGTACACAGTCCTTATGACATTCCAGATGTGTCATATTTAATGTATGACGAATCATATTGCAAGGAGTTACAGATACGTCAGTATTTCTGACATATGTGTAAACATAAAAGTGATGCGAGGCCGGCGCAAAATTTTGACGCAATAGCATCCTAAAAGTGACGCAGGGAAATCTCATAGATTTCAGTACGTTGTTATTACCAAGCTTTTTGCGAGGGATTGCCCCCTCTGCATACATTATACCTGATGCAGATACAATATGGCGCAGAGTTTTAAAAAGTGACCCATGTACCTACATGCGTCACTTTTTAAAAAATAGTGTCAGGTATAATGCATGCAGAGGGGGTGTTCCTTGCAAAAAGCTTGGTAATAATGACGCAGTGCGTCACTTTTAGGATGCAGTTGCGCCAAAATCTTGCGCCTGCTTCACAGCAAACCTTTCACATGGTGCTTTTTCCATGTGAAAGGACACATTACTGGAGTTGCGTCACTTTTGTGACGCACTCCTGCAATGCGTTACTTTTGTGTTTAGAGATATGTCAGAAATACTGACATATCTGTAACTCCTTGCGAATTGATTAGTCATATATTAAATATGACATATGTGGAATGTCATAAGGAGTGCGTCCAGATAAGTGACGCATCGCTATTTTCACGTAGCGATGCGTCACTTTTCAGAAATGAGGCCTCCAGTTTATTCACTGTGTCATAAATTTCTTTTCTAACACTCACCTTCTTTCAGTCCTCCTACTTCACTTCCTTTCACCTCTCATACCTTTCTGTTCTTTCTTACTCATTCTCCTTTCAATTATCAATGCACTATATTTCACTTACTCTTCATTTTTTAAGATTATAGCTCTTTGATGAGAATTGGAGGTAGTTCTGAAAAGAACTTTTGGTTTTCTTCTTTTAACTGAAGAGGAACAAAAACAGGGAATAGAAACTGCTCAACAGGAGCAAAAAGAAAAGAAAAAAATTAGGGGTGGGAAGGGCAGTGATGGTTCTCTAATGCCCGAACCATGAGCAGGACACTTTGCTCCCCATAGGTGAGGAGTTGATTGCAGTATCTGCATCTGACGACCCCATGGTTGAATGCAGGTTGGATGTTTGTTACCTGCCCCTGAGATTGATCTCTTCCGGAAGAAGTTGCTCCTCCTGTAGATGTAGAGGCCCCATCTCTAGGAACCTCCTGTGCCAGAGCCCTGACACTTTCCCGGGCAAAATTCTGGGGGTGCCTGGTCTCCACATGTCTGATCATCGTAAAGTTCCCAAAAGAGTACTTTTTTTGGGGGTTACCCCGTGACAGGACCTTTTTGCAGATCCTGCACTCCACTTTTGGTGCATTCACCTTTTTCTGGTCTGCTGGAAATTTAAAGAATTTCCAGATGAAATGTCCCTTCTTCTTTGGGGTAGGTGGCTCTTCATCAATGAAGTCATCTTCACTGCTGGATGATCTGGCAGCCATGATGAATCCAGGAATATGGAGCAGCAAAAAAGGCAGGTCTTTCAGTCACAAAAGTGAAAGAAGAAGTGAAGGAAATGGGTGGGGATTTCATTCATTGTAACAAAAAACTGTTAGCAACCAATGAAAAGTGTTATTTTAGGGTCACATGACCTGACGCGCTTACGATGCGCGCTCGGGTGCACTTCCGGGTGCGTTTACGCAGCGCGATCGTAGGCGCTTCCGGGGCGCACACGTGGCGCGACCGTAGGCGCTTTTGCGTGCGTTTAGGCGCCGCGCACGTATGCGCTTCCGAGGGCACGTACGTTGCGCGCCGAAGTGACGTCATCAATCTTTAATAGAAATGCATAATCATTTTCCATATTAAAAAAAACAAATTTTATTTGTATGGTACGAAATGTTTTGCATTATTATTAACTTTTCATTCATATTTTTTTTTCACGAACGACAGTTGCGCTCTGGGTGCGCTTTCAGATGAGCGCACGGAGAAGCTTACAGGAGAGCTTAGCTGAAAGCTTCCCCGTGCGCGCACCCAGAGCGCAAAAAAAAAAAATTATAAAAAAAATGAATACTTAAAAAAAACAGCAAATTGTAAAAAAAAAAAAGGTTAGAAACTCGATATACAAAGGAATTAGCATTTAAAAAACCTATGAAATACACTGAAAAAACCATAGGTTTCACACCAGTTATAGTTAGGAATTAGCATTTAAAAAACCTTTGAAATTCACTGAAAAAACCATAGGTTTCACACCAGTTATAGTTAGGAATTAGCATTTAAAAAACCTTTGAAATTCACTGAAAAAACCATAGGTTTCACACCAGTTATAGTTAGGAATTAGCATTTAAAAAACCTATTAAATTCACTGAAAAAACCATAGGTTTCACACCAGTTATAGTTAGCTGGAAATTTTACTGATATAAAACCATTGAAATTCCCACGTTATAGTTAGTTGGACTCACTATAACTTGCGCGTGCAATGCACTGCTGATGACGTCACATATTACATCACTCATGACATGGTCAGTGACATCACTCATGACATCACTGATGACACCATCCTTGTGACATAGTGACAGACCTCCTCTCAGTGTAAAGTAACCCTTGAGACACATATTCAAAAATAGAAACTGAAATTTTTAAAAAATGGACATACCTATATCAGTTACAACAAGCAATTCTGTACTTCCACTATCTATATACTCATCCACTCATTCACCAACAGTTCTATATAGTCACTCATACATATACTCACTCATCATATGAAGAGATACACCTATACATTCTGTTACACACCGACATTCATCCAAAAGTTACTCACACACATATTCACACGTGCAAATAAACTATTGAACAACCATTTATTTGAAAATAGAGTTATACACACACTTCCACCTTACTTCTATTGAAAATTACACATATTTATTCTCTTAAACAATCACTTATAGAAACACATACTTATTTAAACAGGAAATCTTACAATCTCTTACTCTCACATATACTCAGTTATATACATCAATATTCATATATACTAGATTAAAACATATGTAGTTACTGATAAAGACACTAGTGAGACAGTCATTCACTCACTAACAAACACATATAGACACTCATCCACCCATACAGTCCTGTACATATGCTGTCTTCAAAACACATACAAACAAAGAGTCAGTCACTCATGCATCTATGTGCTAAGTAATACCTCCACCAAACCATATAGACACTCATACTAATACTAATAAAAATATCAAATAACCCATATACATACGCATGTAGCTACTTATCAACACATGTAGCCACTTATACACAAAGTGAAACACTAATATATGTATTTAAATATTTAAACATAACTCACTAATATTTATTTTTCAGAAAGACACATATTCACTGGATGGTGTCATCAGTGATGTCATGAGTGATGTCACTGACCATGTCATGAGTGATGTAATATGTGACGTCATCAGCAGTGCATTGCACGCGCAAGTTATAGTGAGTCCAACTAACTATAACGTGGGAATTTCAATGGTTTTATATCAGTAAAATTTCCAGCTAACTATAACTGGTGTGAAACCTATGGTTTTTTCAGTGAATTTAATAGGTTTTTTAAATGCTAATTCCTAACTATAACTGGTGTGAAACCTATGGTTTTTTCAGTGAATATATATATATATATATAGTTCCACATTTTGTCCAAGACGAAACGCACTCGCATCAGGCAAAATCAAACGGCAGCGAACCAGAGTCAGCATGTTCCTTCCTTTATTCGTTAGCCCAACGCGTTTCAAATTTTAACATCCTTGCTCACGGGCAGACGGCATCTGAAACAAAAGATCGTCTTTAGGGACTGTCCTTAAATACACACATTTCTCATTGATAACCCTCCAGTGAGTATATAAAGGAATTGTGGGATTGGTAGTCCATGATACAAAATCACCATATTCAAATGTCGTCAAAATGATTTGATTAATGTTTTTTACTGAACCCTGATAAGTTTTGAAAGTCCATACACAACACTGGCAAGCAAATACAGCCACCTGATGCTCTGCCAGGCTCAACTGTTGTGAAGTCCCAGATCCGCCTTCCAAGTATGGGCGGGGGTGCGATTCCAAGGCTGGACCGCCGTGATATGTAAAGTTCCACAATTTGTCCAAGACGAAACGCATTCGCATCAGCAAAAATCAAACGGCAGCGAACCAGAGTCAGCATGTTCCTTCCTTTATTCGTTAGCCCAACGCGTTTCAAATTTTAACATCCTTGCTCACGGGCAGACGGCATCTGAGACAAAAGATCGTCTTTAGGGACTGTCCTTAAATACCCACATTTCTCATTGATAACCCTCCAGTGAGTGTATAAAGGCATTGTGGGATTGGTAGTCCATGATACAAAATCAACATATTCAAATGTCGTCAAAATTATTTGATTAATGTTTTTTACTGAACCCTGATAAGTTTTGAAAGTCCATACACAACACTGGCAAGCAAATACAGCCACCTGATGCTCTGGGTTCAGTAAAAAACATGAATCAAATAATTTTGACGACATTTGATTATGGTGATTTTGCGTTGGGCTAACGAATAAAGGAAGGAACATGCTGACTCTGGTTTGCTGCCGTTTGATTTTGCCTGATGCGAGTGCGTTTCGTCTTGGACAAATTGTGTAACTTTATATATATATATATATATATATATATATATATATATATATATATATATATATATATATATATATATATATATATGTGCAAAAACTCCAAGTTGCCACCTCCAATCTGAAAGAACTGGCGAAGCAGGAGACAGACCGCAAGTTTTAGGAAACTGGTTTTATTTGCAGGTATTTCTCATACAACCGACCATGACGCGTTTCGGGCTATGCAGCCCTTGTTCACATGTATATATATATATAAAATTGAATGTTCTTTTAAGAAAAATGTGTTAATGATTATATGCTAGCAATCAGTTTGATTATTTTATCTAGTACTTTACTATAATTAATTTTCTGTATTCAACCTGAATAGAATAGTCATTTAATTATTAGTGGCACATATGGATATTCTGTTAATTGAGCATTCTTTATATTTTTTATAAATTGTATAAACTACAAATCGATCTTTCCCTTTTAGAAATGAAATTACGGCCTTGTACTTTTCTGCTATGAAAATTATTACTAGATGTACTTTACAGATAGTAAAATGTGTGAAAAAAATGGCGGACAGATGTCACCATCACTACAATATGAGGGTCAGTAGTCTAGTACTTGCACAATAGTAGAAACTGACAAGGAGATCTAAATGCACTTTTTTACTTTAAATAGGCGATCTAGACAATGGAACTCTATGGTCCAGTTGAAGATGGATGGGCGAAAAGCGTAGACCCTCTATGCTCTACACTGGTGTATTACATAAAAAATGTTGTTTTAAAAAGGCAACTTACTTGTGAAATCCACTCTTTATGGAGCTGTGAAATCCTCGACGGTTGGAGGGACCCCTATCCCCTGGGGCTTTCTCAAAAATGGTTGAGGGGGGATCAAAGCCACCACAGCGCTTTTTAGGTTGTGGGAGGGGGTCCTCGAGGACCCAGGGGACCGCCACCCCCCAGGGCCGGCTCCGGCAGAGTCCCGGGGTGCCCACCTCAGGGACACTGTTGTTTGCTATAGCAGGGCGGGTGCCGAGGCTCTGTTCTGTCAAAGCAAACTTGGTTTGGATTTTGAAAGAGAGCAGGGAAACCTACTCTCTCTTTCAAAATTCAAACCATATTGCTTTTCCACACGGGAAGCTGCATGTTAGCAGCTCTCCATGTGGAAAAGCAATGACGGCTCCCGAAGGACGCGGGGAACCGCTGGGACTGTCGGTGCGTTCGGGCTGCCCCCATGGTGCCCAATGTTGCATATAGGCCCTGAGGGGTGGGGTCCCCGGGGACAATAGAAATTAGTCATAGGTGCAACTTTTTTTTTTTAATGGTAAAATTAGGATAGCGCACCCAGTGCAGCGCTCAGCGCAGCCCCCTGGTGTGCACGAATTGGGTGCACGACTCCTAACGTGTAGGGTGCACGACTCCAGCGCGTTGGGTGTACCACTCAAACGCGTTGGGTGCCCGACTCCAAGTAAAAAAAAGTAATCTTTTTTAGATATACATCAAGCTTATGTGTTTAGATCTTCGGTGGCTCTAAAAAAGAGGCGTTGTATTTATTGAGAGATTTTGGTACCTATGTGATGAGGAAGACTCTGTTACCCTCATCTGTAAAATGTACACCATCTCTCCTATAGATGCCATCCATATTAAAACGCAGATTCTTGTGGTAAATAGACCCCATCCTATAATCTCGGAGAAAATCTGAAACAGATTTATTGACATGTTTCCTAGCTTTCTCGATCTGTGGACAAAATTTATTGGACAAGTTCCATTTCTGCCTTTGGCATTTGTTGGAATAGACAAAGGCAGTTTGGGGGAAAAGTGACATCAATTCTGCAAAGGTGTCCTTCATACGCATTTCCAGACCTACCCCAGTCAGTTCAGTTGAGTTCAGTTCAGTAAATCTTTATTTCGATAATTAAAAACATCATAAAAATACATATATACTGTTAAAAATTAATTAAATAACATGTCTGAACTTTATCTAAAAGCAAAAGTGCACAATTGTAAAACACAGTATAATATACATTAATTCCTTAACATTAACCTCTTGTCATTTTTAATCTTACTGCCACTTTTGAAAAATTCATAATAGAGCATGATGTTCGCATATCGTTTGCTCTTTGTAAGAAGAGTAAAGCAGTTTTGGCATGGCAAATCTTTGCCTCTTTCAAAATAGCCATCAGAAATTTACGTCGAGGCATCTGATAAAAAGGACACAAAAGTACAAAATGAAGGGTATCCTGCGGAGACCTATTGTCGCAGTCGCAGGCACCCTTCCGCTCAATTGTTAAAGTAAAACCAGATGGATAAGACAATATATTTGGTAACATATTGAGCCTAAAATGACACATTAAAAACCTGTCCTACGAGTTATACATCAAAAATAGATAGGGTTCCATACCCTCACTATTACTCACAAGACAATGAGCAGTTATTGATCTCTTCGACAATTAAGAACCAGTTCTGCGAAATGCAAACTTTTCTAGCAACAGTTTTTTAATCTGTAATTTACAAGAGGTAGAAATTATGTTCCGGTCTATATTCTCTAGCGTGACCTTGACATAATGTTGCCACAGGATTTGCAACCCCTTGTCCCTTTATAAGCAGTCTGCTACAATTTCTCTACCGAGTTCTGTGTCCAGGTCTTCCCAAATCCTAAGCCATGCTATAATGGAGCTCAGCTTTACCTGATCTACGATGTAAGGGTTCTCAGTTTGCTGTGCGCAATTGCCGCTGGGGTACACCCTAGTCAGAGTGCCTAGGTCATTGCCACCACAGTGCACAATTATGAGGTCAGGGTGTTGGAGATGTAAAAAGGATTTAACCAATGGCATCGATTGATGCCACTTTAACCCTTTCTGTCTAATCCATTTAATGCTACATTTGGCAAAGCTAGGTCTTTGTCAATGCCTCTATTTTCTGCATACCTTTGGCTCCACAAACTATAGCTGTGTCCCACAATCCACACTCTAAGCATCTTGAAAGGAGGTCTGGATGCACTCAGATGGTCTCTGTAAATGAAATGGCAGTTTGAAAAGTAAGATTTTCCTAAAATGGTGGATAACATGCAGTTTTGAAAAAGAAAAGAAATGATTAGTTGTTTGAGAACATTCTAGACCAGCGTTTCCCAAAGTGGGTCCGCGGACCCCCAGGGGTCCGTGACATATTCCCAGGGGGTCCGCAGGACTTGAGTGCCTGACGTCGGTAAAAAAACAAAAGGCTTATGAAGTTTGAATGTACTTAGCGCCGGGCAGCAAGACTGCAATACAATCTGGCCCCCAGGCACACAGTACAGTAGAGAGGTGTGAATGTTTCTGGCGCCTGGGGCCTGGGCGGCAAGACAGCAGTGAAATCTGGCCAATCACCCTTCAGCTATAGGTGCAGGCTGAAGGGTGATTGCCCTTATATTGTGTTATTTACTTCTGCCCATCACCCGACATCGAGCTCGCACAGGAGTGCCTGCTTTTCCTGTTCTATTTGTGACCAGGCCCAGGGCATTTTGCTATCTGTCCCCATTTGCCCTGAAAGCAGCTGCTTGGCGAAATAGAAGAGCATTGGAGGCTTGAACTGCATGTAAGTGTTTAATTTGTGTGGGCGTGTTTGTGTGTGCGTGTTTGTGTGGGTATATTTGATAGCAGTCTAAACTCTGGGACGCATCCACTCAGGACTACAGCATAACAAATGAGTAATTATATTTGTAAATAAGTGCGCTTGTCACAACTGCCCTGTAGTTAAAATGATACATGCATTTTAATCTTTTCCTTTCCTTTCGCTGACTGCAAAAGCTTCTTAAACCATACCCAGTAGTGACTGTATATTTCCAGGTATAATCTTCTATACTGATGACCCTTCCCCTTTACTTCTTGTCTTTTCATCTGCTGCACACTTGACTATAAATTAATATAAGGAAGGCCTAGGATTTCATGGCTTCAGGATTGATGCGCTGTAGCAGTTTCCACAGACAACCACTTTCTACACATTCCTCAGTTTGATCCAGCTGAGAGTCAGAGTCAGAGGTTTAGAATAGCACTTTCGTAAACTTTGTGGTGGCCCTAATTTAATTTTAATTTTAAAAGTGTTATATATTGCTAGCTTTACCCGTAGGTATCAGAGCGCTTTACATACCTTCTCTCTCTTTAAAAAGTGCAACAGTCAGTAATAGGACGGAGAGCAAGCCTGTGGAACAAGATGCTCACACCACACGTGGGAAAGCGTGACATCCCCCAAGTATCCCCGTTGCAGTACCCGGAAGCGACACTAAACATGCCCACATAAAATGAGTTAATGATCATTATTGCACATTTACATGTGGGTTTATCATGAAGAAAATATACGAGCGCGGTGAGAAGCATCAAGTCTGTAATTAGGAGTGACATTCATCAACTATGAGCACAGTTTTGTCTCTCTATCTGCGGGTTTCCCTACAGGCCAGTCTGACACATGCAGCATAAGAATCATTTAAACAAGCATTTACAAAGCAATAGGTCTCGCATTAGGAAATTGTGAGCTATTGGTATTGTAAATGACACATTTTTTAAAAATGTGTTGGCTTTGAAAATATATAAATTAATAGCATTGTTATTCACAAAGCCAATAGCTTACACTTTCCTAATGCGAGTCCTATTGGCTATGGCAATGCTTGTTGGTAGCAAGAAAGGACAGTACTGTTGTGGTGCTGAGTAATAATGTGGTTGGGCTGAGTGATGTGGTGGTGTCCCCCAGAGTGATGTGGTGGTGTCCCTGAGTGATGTGGTGGTGCCCCTGAGTGATGTGGTGGTGTCCCCGAATGATGTGGTTGTGTCCCCGAGTGATGTGGTGGTGTCCCCGAGTGGTGTGGTGGGGTCCCCGAGTGGTGTGGTGGTGTCCCCGAGTGATGTGGTGGTGTCCCCGAGTGATGTGGTTGTGTCCCTGAGTGATGTGGTGGTGTCCCCGAGTGATGTGGTGGTGTACCCGAGTGCCACCCATTTTTTTAAAACAAATACATTGGCATGAACTTGCGGATTATCTTGCATTAACCTTTGGATTATCTTGCCCAAAGAGCACTGAAGAGAGTGCAAAATCAATGTGGCGACGGTCAAATCTTCGCATTACCAAATTAACATACACTATGAATAATAAAAGCTTTAGTAATGCAAGTATTTGTTTGGTGTGTACTTGTTTGTGTATTTTGTGTGCATTACTGTTGTATTTTTTTTTTTATTGACATTGTACAAATTGCTTGGGGTCCCCGGCTTCCAGTAGTGATTTAGTGGGGGTCCTCAGGAGTCAAAAGTTTGGGAACCACTGTTCTAGACTGAAAACTAAGGTGCATGTTTCTGTTTTTTAAAAGCATGTTTCTTATTGGTTAACAAAACTGTTTGAAAGGAACATTACATAGGATACACTGATATATTGAAAAGTTAAGCACACTTGCTGTTTTGATTAGCAATATTGTGTGCTGAACTTGTGGCCTGTGTACTCAGTTGAGTTTTCTATGAACTGTAACTATGGTAACAGGCAGATGGCAGATTGGAGGTAGGGCTCAAACTTATGTCAATTGGAAAGGGTTGAAATGTGTAACCGATAGAAATGTGTGTTTGCTTTTGAATTAATGTGGGAAGCAATGTGATTTGACATTTACATGTATATGTGTGCAGAATGAGAGGAAAAGTGTGCCATTCTTTGTTTTTCCTGAAAGCAATACAATACAGAGATTTGGTATTAGAAAATCTGGTGTGTGACTGACATACTTCTTAATCTACAAAACAATTTAAAAAGTGAGTTGTTCATTTGTGAGGGGATGTATGGTGCATTTTGTTTTTAGGTCTCGTAGCGAAAACACAGCGCGTCAGCGCTGTGTCTCGCCAGAGATCTTTTGTTGCTGACTCTGCTTCCCAGGAGACAGTGCCGGCCACGCGCATCTCGCAAAAGGCGATCGGCGCAGGCCACGCGCGCGCGAACGCGCTCGCCGTGTCTGTCTCCTGGGAAGCGCATACATACACAGGCACACTTCCCCCTTCACACATGCGCACACACAGACACACACACACACACGAGCGCACATACACGCACGCACACATACAGAGACCCCGTCGCGCACACACACACACACGCTCCCCCGTTGCTCACACACAAGCGCACCGCCCCCCGTCCAACTTACCGCCAGTCCGGTCTTTCCCCTCATCTCGTGCACAAGCTGCGCTGGACACCAGTTTATGCATCCCCTCTCCTCGCATGCCACAGTCCACGTCGTACGTCATAACTTCAGGGCGGGGCTATCGGTTGGGGGCGGAGTCCGGCAAGGCGTGGTGCGTTAGAGCTTTGGGATTGTTGTGACGTCACCAACTGGCGCCGGACCGGAAGTAGAGGAGGCGGCCGAGCTGTGACAGGTGAGATCCCAGGGAGAGCAGCTGGGCACGGGGCCCTTCCTGGACACTTGTACTATAATTGCGTTGTGCAACACTTGCTGTACAATGATTTGCACGCTTATATAATTTCTTGTCTCTGTATGGTGTGTATGATTTAAAGCACCCTGATTCCCTTCACTGATAAGAAGCGCTATAAAATAATTACATACAAAAATACTTAAGTGGTTTTTTAAATCAATGATTGTCTAACTTCTCATACAGACAGACACATCTGACATTCTTAGAGTGCACGCATATCTCTTACATACAAAAACCTGCCTCAAATGTGCACCACACATCCATACGAAGCTGGCTCATCTTCTTCGGTGCCTGCTCCCTCGCCCCGCTTATTATTCTGGTGAATGTTGTTTTAACAACTTCGAGAAGGGCTTGCACACAGCTGCGGCTCGCTCGTCCCCACAGTTTTGCTTGTCACGGACCAACATCTGGAATTACCTGTTTGTTAGAGGTGTAACTCGAGTCACGCGCGGCCCAGGGCTTTGAAAATTTATGAATCAGCCGCATCCGGGGTACTTTGTGAAGCTTGCTCGCATCCTACAAGTAAGGATGTTCTCATTAATGTCTGCTGTCTCTGTGCGGAAGGGCGTGTCTGATCTTCTGTTGCATTGAAAAATGGGGTAGGCACGGATCCAGACACCCACAGAGCCGTAGCATTTCTGCTTTCATCTGTCTAAATTACACTACTGCCATCGTACAAACATACAGCCCAGCTGTTGCCTTTTTATTTCCAAACAATGTTGCAGGTCAATCTGAAAACTTAGATTTTTAGCGTGTAAGGCGCTACAAAATAAACACAATAAGACCTCGTCATTATTTAGGTCCATCTGCTGTAAGCAATATAGATAAAAGCAGCCCCTGAGATTTTACTCTGAATTGGCACAGCAGCGCACGGCTAGGTATTTTATAGTGCTTGTTTATTCCAACAAACAGACATGGAAAGACAGACCCCCTAGAAAGGGGTTGGGGGGCGGGTTTCTCCGTGGTGGCTGTCAGCGCACATCTGCTGGATGGGGAGGGGCCATTACATAAACTAGTTATTTGAGGAATCTGCAGGTTTACTTCTGCCCCCGTTTTTCTCAGATTTAGCACGGAGGTATTATGTGATTGGTTCAGTTCTCATAAACAACGGTCTGTCTAGTTGACTTTCTCAATTTAGAATACACTTCCATCCCAGAACTTCAATTAGGGAGTGACTAACTATCACACTCTCACACTCTCACTCTCTCACTGACACTCTCACTCACACTAACTCTCACTCTCACTCACATTGACTCTCTCACTCACACTGACTCTCACTCACACTGACTCTCACTCACACTGACTCTCACTCGCACTGATTCTCTCACTATCACTGACACTCTCCCACTCTCTCACTCACTGTCACTACCAGACTCTCACTGACTGACTCTCTGACTCACTAACTCACTCACTCACTGTCCAGACTCTCACTGACCGACTCACCCACTCTCTCTTACTCACTAACTGACTCGCTCACTCACTGACTAACTCACCCACTCTCAACACGTATTGCAGTACAAATGCAATAGGTGTCACATTTGCGAAAGTTATAACTATTGGCATTGTCATACACAATGCCAATAACTCAAACTTTAATGCTGCGAGACCTATTGCATTGTAAATGATTGTTAATAAGAGTAATGTGGTTCTCTTGCTAAAGTGCACGGAGTAGTTTTATTTGTCTAGAATCGCATTGTGAGTCTGTGTGCATTTGGGAACCATTGTGAGAGAAGCATTTGGGTACTTCATGTGTTCTGCAGAGACATAACTGCTTAAAAACCTATACTGTTCTCAAGTTTTTGTAGAATTAGAAACAGGTCATTGTTTATGTATTTGCGAAATAAGTCAGGCTTCCACACTAAAGTGTAGTACAAAAATATGTGGATTGTATGCAGTTACCTTACCTTCCAGAGTAGTTAATGTGTTTTTGTAAAATGCAAGGGATAGGGTTGCTTGTCTAGAATCACACTATGAGTTTGTGTGCATTTGGGAATCATTCTGAGAGTAGCATTTAGGTACTACATGTGTTTGCAGACACACAACTGCTTAAAAATGTATTCTGTTCTATAGTTTTGGTAGAATTGCAAACCAGTTATTGTTTATGTATTTGCAAAATGAGTCAGGCTTCTACACTAATTTGCAGTAGTAAAATATGTTGAATGTGTGCAGTCACCATACCTCTTCCAGACTAGTAAATGTGTTTTGGTAAAATGAAAGGGATAGTGTTGCTTGTCTAGAATCACAATGTTAACTCTAACCACCTTCACACTTGTGTTTCACAAGTGTGTCTAGTTGTGGTACTGTTTGTATTAGCTGCCCTCTATTGTACTCCCCGTTTCTTAGCGCCAGGATACAGTCAGGTGATAGAGTGCTTTACAAATGAAATAAATAAATAAATAAATACATTTCAGGCCTACAATTCCCCAGTCAGTATCCATACACTCCAGCAAACACCCTGTCACTGCTCTTGAAATCCCATAGTGACTCTTTCAGCACCATGTACTAATCCATTCACTAAAATAAAATGTAACCAATTATACATACACAGTGTCTCTCCTTGTAGTACTGTAATGTTTGAAACAATACATAAGTACTCATACAGTGATGCAGAGCCTTTGCACTTGGACCGGTACAAACTCCTATGCACAATGCATGTACTCCTCTAACCACCTACACACTTGTGTTTCAGGCTTACAATTCCAGTGTACATACACTGCATCAAAGACCCTGTTACTGCCCTTGCACTCCTCTAGTGACCCTCTCTGCACCATGTATTATACTGTTCACTGTAGTAAAACTAAACCAATTATAAATTCACTCAGTGTCTCTCCTTGTACTACTCTAATTATTCAGTCAGTATCCATCTACTCATGCAGTGAGCCAGGGCTTAGGACATGGAATGCCTTAAAGTCCTATCCACTAGGCATGTAGTGAAAAAACGGTACAGATGCGTGACGCATCTGTGCCGGAAATGTGGTGCATTGCTGGAGTTGCATCGCAAGCGCGACGCAGCTCCAGCAAGGCACGGGGGTACACCATGTGCACAATGCTGCATCAAGACCTACGCCTGCTTCACGCAGGCGCAGGGTTTTGACGCAGAATTGCCCTGAAAGTGACTGAGTGAAATCTCATAGATTTCACTCAGCCACTTTCAGGAGGCGTTCCTGTGCAGGAACGCCCCCCCCTGCGCAGGAACGCCTCCTTATGGCGCAGTGCTTTACAACGTGACGCATCTCCTAGATGCGTCACGTTGTAAATAGGGCGCATTGTTTGCGCCGCAGTTGCGTCAAATAAAGTGACGCAATTGCGGCGCAAAGAGGCGCAACAGCCTCATAAATCTGCCCCTAAGGATGTAGTGCTCTAACCACCTTTACGCTTGTGTATTAGGTGTAAATTTCCCGGTCAGTATCCATACACTCCAGCAAACACCCTGGCACTACTATTACATTCCCATAGTGACCCGTTCAGCACCATGTACTAATCATTCACACTGGTACAATTTCTTGTCCATTACACTTGCAGACGTGTAATCACCTATACAGTTATCTTTGCACCTTGAATTACAATTTTAATTAGTGATTACAAAAGAAAGTGGTTAATTGGTTTTTATATAGAATGTGTTCGTATAGTAATAGAAAAGTATATTTTATACATTTATTAAAATACATTTATTTATGAATTTTTTCTATAGATATTGTTGATCATCATTAACCCCTTCCATGCTCATGACGAGCTCAGCTCGTCATGAGGCACAGTTGAGCTGTGCTGATGACGAGCTGAGCTCGTCATGAATATAGTAGAATAGTGATTTCCAGCACAGGGGAAAAATAACCACAGCAGCGATGTGGTTAAAATAAAGTTATCATGCCTGAAAAATCAAGAAAGAGAAAAGGACAGAAAAAGGACAATTATTTAAAGAAAAGTCAACAACAAGTATTGGATGACCAACAACATGTGGCTAAAAAAAGAAGTCTTCTGGTAAGACAACCAGAGAATTCATTAAAAACGTTCAGAGCCTTCAAACAGTGTGCGGAATGTAGAAACTAATGACAATGATTCAACTAGGCAAAAGAAAATTAATAACAGGAAGGGAAAAAAAGAAAATTTACATGCAAAAATTCGAAGTATGGTAAAAGAAGGCAAAATCAGTACATAGAAATACGTATAAAAGTTTTTTTTATAATAGAGTGGTCCCTAATTTGCTGAAAGATATAAAAATATAGAAAAAGAGCACTATTTTATAAAAAGAAGAAGCATATTGAATCCATTGTTGAGAAGGCTTTTTAAGTAAAAGGGAAACAATTTATTTTATTTTTAAACAGAACTCGATCACTAGATAAACCAATCCATTTATTGAAGGCCAAAAGTAATGGTAAAGGAGTAATTAACAGAACTAAGTTTTGTGATTTTTTTGGGTGAATGGAAACACAGTTCAAGTACTGAGCCTCTCTTTAATGAAGAGAGTTATTTTCAGACCAATGATTTGTTGCATGCAGTTGATACCAGTGGTCGAGCTTATGAGGTTAGAAATGGTTGTCCAATTGAGAAAGAGAAAATGGTTCACAGACATGCAGGAGAAGTGATAGCTGTTGCAGTTCTAGGCAGACGTCCTAAAGCCCTAGTGTACACTTGGGATTGCAGTAGTATTTGTAGTGTACAACAAGAATCTATTGATATTTTACGTGATTTCTTGCGAGCATATAGTAAGGATTCTGTTAAACAAAAGATTAAGATATTTCTAGGACTAGACCCTTGCAGAGTGAGAAAAATACTGGTTTGCAAGGTCATTCTCTGGCTTGCCTTTCTAGGAAATAATGTCAAAGTGTGATTCACCATGGGGGGGCGTGGTTTGGCGCCGACCGGGATGGCCGTGTGAGCGTGCAGCTCCGCGCCGAGTCCCGTAATTTATCCTGGTGTTGCCGCCTGCGGGACCTCTGGAAGCACAAATTCACCATCTGAGCTGAATATTAACCGGTGCAGAGAGTCTGGCTGCTAGCGGGGCCTCGGGGGACGAACGGAGACTGAGACCCGGAACACGGCGGAGCCCGGCCGTGAACAAAGGCAAGATGGCGGCATAAGGCTCCGAAGGGAATCGAAGACGGAGAGCGCTTGCAGCTGGTGTCCTAGTGGCTGCCGAGTGGAGCGAGGGGAGCGGAGCAGCGTTTGAGGGCACCTTCGGTACCGAGCGAGGGGCTGAAGACGTCGTCCCCCGGATAGCGGTGAGTGCGGCTCCCTCGCGCCCTCTCCCCTCCCCCTCCCGCTCCCGCTCCCCGTCCTGGAAGCTGGTGCGGGACGAGCGGACCCGGGGCTGCGGAGCCTGCAACGGCGGCGGGCACGCACACCGAGTGCTGGCCTGGGACGCCTGGAGGGGGTTGCACAAGCCGGCGGTGCAGGCGGACAGCGGACTCTGAGGCCGCAGAGGCAGAGGGGCCGGAGCATGCACAGTTGGGGACCCTGATCTTCGGGAGGCGATGCAACGCCTGTGAGCTCCTGGGAACGGGAGGCGCCCTGCATTCAGATAAGGACCACAGGGGCTGGCTGTATTGGCGGGGACCGCCCGCCTGGATTACTGCGATTGCGGAGGTGGGGCACAAGTGGAGCGAGGACTGAGTCTGTACTACTGGCCTGCTGCAGTGTCCTGGGTCGGGCGGCCGGCGCGATCGGCCCCGGGGGGCGCCCGCCTTCTTGCCTGGGGGAACGCTGCTTACCCGGGCGGCTGGATTTGAGAGGTGGCCCGAG
The DNA here is from genome assembly GCF_964263255.1 of Lissotriton vulgaris. Taxonomy (NCBI): domain Eukaryota; kingdom Metazoa; phylum Chordata; class Amphibia; order Caudata; family Salamandridae; genus Lissotriton; species Lissotriton vulgaris. Next base: position 247,627 of record NW_028254880.1, on the reverse strand, counting down.
GCCCTGATGGTGGCATAAAACTGTGTACTACTGGTAGTGGTCGGAGCCTGAAGGTGTGCTCTGGAGACACGGACGACATAGGGAAGGAGCAGGAACTAACTTTGCCGAGGTGTGGGGAGCCCTGCTACATATGGCCGCTATCTTCCCCGGAAAGGGGCAGCAGGTGGTGTGACTGAAAGGAGAGCTGTGGATAACGTGGCCATAGGTAGTGGCCTAGGGGGAGCATCTGCCGTGCTCAAGATGGCCGCTACGGGCGGGGTTCTGATCACGCCATCAGGACAAGACGACGCATCCACTTTGATTCAAAATGGCGGTGCCCGGGCCCCACAGGAAGACACCACGCCGGAACAGAGGCTGAACTTGCGTCTCGATGCTATCCTGGCTGCGATTACCACGACAAAGGAAACGCTGCACCACGATATCGCGCAGGTTGCCACGGGGCTGGGCCTACTGAGAGCTGACCATGCCAAGCTCTCGGATAGGGTGAAGGAACATGAACAATTACTCCTGGACCTGAAACCTGCTGTGGTGACGGCGGAACACAAACTGACAGAAATTCTTGGTCGTTTGGCGACTCTGGAACGGCGGGGGGAGGACGCGGAAAGTCGTAACAGGAGGACCAACGTGAGGGGGGTGGGCCTTCCGGAAAAGATCGAGAAAGATGACGCAGTGGCATACATGGAGGACTAGTTTAAAACAGTTGTGGCGCCGGAGGGGCTTTCTCCTTTCTTCTCCCTGGAAAGAGCACATAGGGTCCCGGCTAAGCCACCCGTGGAGGGCCGACCACCCTGACCGATGGTGGTGAAACTGCTGCACTACAAGGACCGCGACCTTTTGATACAGAGGGCACGGTCCCAGGGTCTCTTTCAAGTGGACAATAGCAAGGTCATGATCTTTCCGGATTACACGCAGGAAGTGCAGAAAAACAGGGCATCCTTTCTATCAGTCAATAAAGAGCTGAGGGACGAGGGGATTCAGTATTCCTTACTCTTCCCTGCCAAACTAAGGGTTATCCTCGATGGCAGGACACACTTCTTCCAAGCTCCGGATGAGGCCTGGTCGTGGCTGGAACTATACCGTGCTGGAACGGCTGCACGAATAGAAGCGGAAGGGAAAGACCAAAACCGATCCGGATCAGGAAGTCGCAACGCATTCGCTCACAGAACAAACTCCAGCGGGCCATGCGAGATGCCCAGATGGCGGAGGACAGGAAAGGGGCTGTGGCTGCAACGGCAAGCATTACAGGATCACAGCAGGATTAGTGTAAGTGTGTGGTTTTGATGGTTTGGAACGGGGCTGAAGCTGGGTTATTAGGTCCTGTCCTGGGGAGTGGGGTTTGGGGTGTTTTATGGGGGGGTTGGGAAAGGGGACGCAACTGCTGCAATGCGGGGAACAACTGTTTGATGGTGATACTGCACAGAAATGTCTATTATGGGGTCGTTACCTAATGTGAAATGTATTACATGGAATGTCCGCGGACTTCAGACAATGGTGAAACGCCATAAGGTGCATGCATACCTGGTGAGGCGGTGAGTGCAAATAGCAATGCTTCAAGAGACTCATTTAACTAAGAAAGAATGCGTAGCTTTGCAAAGGAGGTGGCGGGGTCAAGTGTTTGGCACAACCTATTCAGCATTTGCCAGAGGGGCTCTGATCTGGGTGAGAGCGGGGACTCCGTTCCAGGTCACGACACAGCGGGTTGATCCAGAGGGTAGATATGTGGCAGTGGAGGGACGACTTTACGGTAGGGAGGTGGTCCTGTGTAGTGTGTATGCCCCCAATTCCGATCAGGCCTGCTTTTTTGACGGCTTAACGAGTTCGCTGGCCCACTTTTTGGCTGGCCCGGTCTTATTAGGGGGCGACTTTAGCTCGATCACTGATGTGGTACTGGATAGGTCGCATCCGCTGTTAGTCGGCTCCCCAGTGCGCAGGCTGGCAGCTCATAGGAAGGATTGGCAGGAGAAGTGGGGACTGCTTGATGTGTGGAGGGAGCAGCGTCCGGAGATAAGGGATTACTCCTACTTTTCTACAATACACGACCTGCATGTTAGATTAGACGCAGTGCTGTGTAGTGGCACTTTGGCGACGGTGGTGACACATACTGAGTACCTAGCTAGGACCATATCGGATCATAACTCCTTATTGGTGTCAGTGCAGTGGCAACGGGCTAGGTCGGCGGTCCCATCGTGGCGGTTGAGGCCTGAGACATTGGAAGATCTGGTGTTCAGTGACATGGTTCAACAGGGCATTGACCGCTACTTTGCGGAGAATAAGGGCTCCGCAACGTCACGAACAGTAGAGTGGGATGCAATGAAAGTGGTGGTGAGAGGCGTGTGCTTGGGTAGATTCTCGAATGCGCGGACGGCTGTCCTGAATGATTTGGCAAAAGCGGAAGTGGAGTTGCGAAGCCTGGAACGACAGAGGCCTGAACGGCCGGATCTGCAGGAGAGATTGGTGGAGGCTAAGGAGGTGGTGGCGACTGAGACTGAACGGCTGCGGGGCTATGACTATAAGTTGTACAACATCAAGGTGCATGAGGAACGTGATAAAGTAGGTGCACTCCTTGCCAAGCTTGCAGATCCGGAGCCTAGGGGGAGCCCGATCATGAGTATAAGGACAGAGGGAGGGGAGGTAGTCTACTCGCAATCAGCTGTGCTGGCGTGCTTTCAGTCCTATTATACGGGACTATATGAATGCCACCTGGAGGCGGAGAGGGATGAAATAGGTGACCACTTGGCCTTGCTCCCACTGCCAGTGCTGGACAGTGAGGATGCTAAGGAACTGGGAGGTCCTATAACGCTAGCAGAGGTGAGAGTAGCTATTAAACAGATGGCCCGAAATAAAACCCCTGGGGTGGACGGCTTGCCAATAGAGTTCTATGCCAAATTTGTTGACACCCTAGCGCCAAAACTATTGATGGTGTATTCGGAGGCCAAGCAACGGGGATGCCTGCCTGAATCAATGAGGGAGGCACTAGTGGTGCCACTGCTGAAGCCAGGTAAAGATGCGTTGAGCGTGACATCTTACAGGCCATTATCGATGCTGACGGTGGACTATAAGATCCTGAGTCGCATCCTGGCCACCAGGTTACTGCCGCACATGACAACACTAGTGCATAGGGACCAAGCAGGGTTTATCCCGACTAGGAATACCTCCATGAATATACGACGGCTGGTCCGAATTTTGGATAGTGCCGGATCTTCGGCTCTGGTGTTGGCAGTCGATGTCGAAAAAGCTTTTGATAGCCTTGAATGGAAGTATTTAGATGAGGTACTGCTGAAGTTCGGAGTTGGGGAGGGATTCCGGTGATGGACGAGGGTACTTTACACGTCGGCTAGGGCAAGGGTGCGCCTGGGCCCGCTGATATCTTCGGCCTACCCTGTTTGTAGAGGGACGAGACAGGGCTGCTCATTGTCCCCCCTGCTGTTCGCATTGGCGATGGAACCGCTAGCGGCGCAGGCGACGACGGGTACCATGTATGGAGGGATCGCGCAAGGCCCGGAGTCGCATTATATATCGTTATACGCTGATGATTTGCTTCTGTACTTAGCGCACGCTGAACGGTCTCTGGAGGGACCGGTGGATATGCTGGTTGGATTCGGTCCGTTGTGAGTCCTTCAGGTGAATTGGACTAAGACCTGTATATTTCCATTGCGGGCAGGTACACCCTGTCCCCCGTTAACGAGAGAGGTGGTATGGGAGCCTTCTGGCTTCACCTACCTAGGGGTGCGCATTTATCACGAGGCGGTTGACCTCCTGGAGGGGAACGTAGGACGATGCATACTTGCACTGAAGAGCAGCATGGCATTTTGGGCCTCTCTCCCTCTGTCGGTACTGGGCCGAGTAGCACTGTTGAAGATGGTGGCGCTTCCACGGCTGCTTTACTATTTTCGAACACTGCCGGTATGGATTCCGCAGCGGGTCTTTAAGGAACTGGGGTGCTCTTGAATGCGGTAACGGATAGGGAGGTGGACTTTGATATGGCGGCGTGTCTCCTGCTCTGGTTTCCGCATACTAAAAAAACGAGAATTACAAGTAAATTTATTGATTTGGGACTTATGTTAGCACAAAGAGAGATAACCTGGCACTGGAAATCTAGAGAAGGCCCTTCAGTGAGGAGGTGGATGAATGAGCTGTTGAAATGGGCGGGCTGTGAAAGCATTATTAGAATGCGGCAGGCTACTAGACTTGGCAAGGAGAGCTGTTTTGACTGGCTTCCTTTGGGGCAAAGGCCGGCGGAGGGTGGCGTTGGAAACTATGATTAGACCAAAGATTGAAGGGGGAATGGCAGTCCCCGATTTTGAACTATACTACTTGGCGGCGCAACTGCAGATCCTCACACAGAATGTGGCTAGAGAATTCAGGGGTCCTGAGAGTGACCGTGGTGCTGGTATCCCAAAGTGCATCCTTTCTTATATAGTTATGCAACAGAAACTGGATTCGAGGGAGCTTACGGTGGAGGAAAGGACGCTTAGAATGTGCTGGCAAAGGAGTCTGAAAAGAGCGGGGAAAGTCCGGCCGTATGCACCGGAGATACCTCTGGGGATGTTGACCGCGCTGCCACATGGGGGTGACTGGTCCAGGCTCCTGGAATGGGAGGAGTTGGGTCTACAGATGGTGGGGGACCTGTACATTGATGGAGCATTGGTTCCCTATCAAGCGCTTCAGGAGCAGTTTGGCTTGCCGGACGGTACCTTTCTTTTACACGTGCCAGTGGTGGCGGCGCTGCAAAAACATTGGGGGGTAGGGCTCGCCGAGCCAGAAGTGACCATGGCATGTCAATATGTGGTGATGGCCGCGGGCACTGTTAAAGCGGTGACGTGTCTCCACATGAGAATGTTGCACGAGGGGCTAGCGCCAATGCTGGCTTTGAAGTCGCGATGGGAGGATAGCATAGGCAAGCCCATTCCGGACACGGTCTGGAGTCAGATCCTGAGGCGGACGTGGAAGGGCACGAGGAACGCACGATTTCAGCAGGTGCATTTCTTTATAATACACAGGGCATACCTGACTCGGAGAGGATAAAGCGGTACTTCCAAGTGCTTGACGCAATGTGCCCACGATGCTTGGCGCCCGAGGTTGACTTGGATCATCTGTTGTGGGGGTGTCCGAAACTAGGGACGTACTGGCCGGAGGTGGGGGTGCTCTTGAATGCGGTAACGGATAGGGAGGTGGACTTTGATATGGCGGCGTGTCTCCTGCTCTGGTTTCCGCATACTAAAAAAACGAGAATTACAAGTAAATTTATTGATTTGGGACTTATGTTAGCACAAAGAGAGATAACCTGGCACTGGAAATCTAGAGAAGGCCCTTCAGTGAGGAGGTGGATGAATGAGCTGTTGAAATGGGCGGGCTGTGAAAGCATTATTAGAATGCGGCAGGGTACTAGACTTGGCAAGGAGAGCTGTTTGGACATGGCGAGAGCTTGGGAGATGGTGGTGCAAGCGTTGCATGATTATATGGTAGGGGATAACGAGGAGTAATAGTCCATGCGGATTCCATGTACTTTTAGCGATTGCGAACGACTCCTGGTATGTGGCGAGCCCCTGAGATGGTACGGATTTGGACAACCCGCATTAGCAGCAGCAGCAGTAGTTGGTGGGGGGGGGGGGAGGGCGTTTTGAGGGAGGTTGCTCGACATAACGGCCCGGATTAGACTTGGAGAATAGTACGTAGGTCTGACCCGGGTAACGGGGGGCTCCCGGGATAGCAGGCAGGCACTCGGGCAGCAATACTGGGGGGACCCGGGAGGGGGACTCTGGAGCGATATGGTCGGAACTATGTTGGACGGGGTACGAGCTGTTGACAGTGTTCCCTGGAGAATTCTGAGTTCGCTTGTTGATGCATGGGGGGGGAGATTTAGGGGGGTAAAAGCAGATACTAAAAAAATGATGCTGGTCGAATGTCTGGGAAAGGAGTGCACGGAAGCATCTTCCTGAGAAGGGTAGTCCTGAAGCGCCGCCCAGCCTTTGGGATGTGGGCTTAATGGCTGTGTACGATATATCGGTCACTTTTAAGGTGGTGATGCTGCAAATGTACTGATTGGCCTATGATGTGGTCTTGTTCCTAATTCTGCAATAAAAACAAATTAAAAAACAAAAAACAAAAGTGTGATTCACCATTTCAGGATGTTAACAGTACATCATACACAAATGCGGAAATTAGTCAGAAGATTGTATTATGCAAAAAGTCCAGCACTAATGTTAAATGAGTTGCACAGTGCTCTTTTGCGTGGATCAGTATCAGATGTGAAGAAGGTTTGTGCTGAAATTGAGTTTTTTTACTTTGGTCCTGAACAAGAGAGTGCAGAAACAGATACATTAATAGAATAAAATGTAGAAGAGAATGTTGAACATGGTAGTACAAAAGAATTTGAAGATCAAATTACAAAGTGTAAAGTAATTTCAGGTGAAAGGGCAAATTATTCTTGTATTTGTTGCCTTTAAACTCAATATAAAAATCAGACTAGGACTCTTGATATGTATTTAAAAAGTGAAAGAGAAAATAATGATAAGTGGAAGGAATTTGCAACTTATTTGTTGGTAGAGAATTGTTTTGAATTGGGTTCTGATCAGCGTATTTGTTAATATTGTTACAATAAATTAAATGAGGATTAAATGTCTGCTAGAGCTGTCCGTAATAATCTAGAGTTGGTAACTATTCCTCCAGACTTGATAGATTTAAATACGTAAGAGTCTATTCTCATTCAATGTATACACCCATTTCAGGCTATTGTTCGTATGGAGCCTAAAACAGGTAAATTGCCTCCTTCAGATTTACTGAGAGGATTAAAAAGAAGAGTTGTATATTTACCTCTAGATTCAGAGAAAAATGTTGAAACTGTTGGTATAGAGTGTGTAGAAAATAGACCACTAGTCATTCTAGTTAATGACGTGCCTACTAAGAGTAAGAAAATCTGGCAGGAGTTAGTGGATGTTAGGAAAGTGCAAAAGGCGACTTTGCATTTGGTAAAAAACAATGAGTACTATAAGTCCTACGATTCCAAAGACATCGATGTGGAAAATACTGTCTTCAAAAGTACAAGTCAAAGGATACGTTTTATACCAAATGTCGTTTTGCATTACCATGTCCTGTAATATCCAAAGGAAGAGTGAACAGTTTTATGTCAGCTATGCAACATACCATCACAAGAAAGTCTCCAAAAAATACCAACAATTTGAGAAGAAGCGAAAAATCAAAATACATAAATGATTACAATACAGTTATTCCGTCCATGTGGAATACTTACATGGATATTCAGTACATTGCGGACAATTCCATTGCTGTTGCACAATATGTAACATCCTACATTACAAAATCTGAAAAGACGGAATTGAAAGAAATGTGGGAAGAAATATCACATGAGAAGAGTCTAAGTAAGAAATTATACAGTTTCAGTTTGAAGATGTTATCCCATCGAGAAATTGGAGCATATGAATGCTCAGATCGGTTATCATCTATCTACAAGTCTATACTGAAAATCTAGAAGAATCATTTGGGTGAGTCTAGGTCTTGCTGCAATGCGAAATCGAGTACTTAAATCTGTACAAGAAATTGAATATTTATCAGAAAAAGATCCAGAAAGCACAGAAATTTTGAAAACAAATATGTTTGACACATATTACCCAAACAAAAGTCATCATCTTGAGAACATGAGTCTCTATGAAGTGCTGTAAAACTACACTTTTAAACGGAATACTACAGAGAACATCAATGATGGAAAATATGGAGTGATTGGTTCTGAAGGATGTTTGGTGAACAAACGAAAGTAAATTTAATTAATCAAGGGAAACTGAGTTGCGACACTGCTGAAATAGGGAATTTTACTATTTAGCCCTTTTACAACTGTTCAAACCGTGGCGTTCATAATTGGAATTACTTTTCAGAGCTATGAAGATTCCTTCAATGCTTGCAATGATACCATAGAATGCACTTTTTTTTCAAATTATGTGAAAATGTTGAACGATGAAATTGATCAAGAAGCTAGTATTGCAGTTGAGATTGCTAGAGATAGTTCTCAAGACAGTCAAAGTTCTGCTCCGCTGAGTCAAGATCCCATAGGACAACCAAATGAAGCAGCAATCGCAAGGAATGAGTTGGGAACAGCAATGCACCAAGCTCAAGAAGATATAATGGACTTAGCAAACTTGGAAGAACAACTAAATGTGGAGCAGAAAGAAATATATCAACAAGTGAGGCAACAAATTGACCATGAATTTCTTCATGAAAAGAAAGAATGCACATGCACATAATTTCAACCTATCCAAATGTATGTGAGTGGACAAGCTGGAACAGGGAAAAGTTACTTCATTAAAATATTCACCAGTTATCTACAGAAAACAACTGAGTCACATTTGTCTTGTGTTGTAACTGCTCCAACTGGGTTGGCAGCACACAACACTAAAGGAATTACATTACATTGTTTACTTATGCTACCTGTGGAGCATAAAAACAAATTGGAATATCACAAGCTATCTGGAGAAGCTTGTTGTGAAGTTTCAAGAGTGCTAAAGAAAATGAAACTTCTGATTATTAATGAGGTAAGCATGGCCTTAAACTTAATGCTTGCTTTTGTACATTTAAGAATGCAGCAAATTCTAAAACAGAGTACGACGTATTATTTTGAGGAAAACATGTCATAGTTTTTGGAGATCTACTGCAACTTACTCCCGTAAAAGGACAACCAGTATTTAAAACACTTGTGAATGAATACACCAGAAAATCTTTGGGTAGCGTTGGAAAGGTTAACATTTGGTCATATTGTAGTGGTCAATGTTGTTTTTTTCTTGAAAGTTTGTAACAGCAAATTATGGAGGATCGGGAAAAATGATTTTTTTCTTTGTTGCATTGCATTTATGAAAAATGAGAACTGATAAAAATAAAATACAAAGCGTTTGTGATATTCGTAATCTTTTGGATGTATGTTCTGGTTTGACACAACTTACGCATAATATCCAACAAGATGTTCAGGAATTTCTAATGTATATGCATACCGTATTGGAAAACGAAGGAATAGAAATTGAAAATCTTTTAGGCCTTCTATATATGTATATATACATGTAGCACTAATATAGACACTGAAAGATTTATATATTTGACATTACCAGACTGTAAATCAGTATCTTTCAATAAACTAGTTAAAGCACCAAATCAAAATATGGAGTGTATCTAATGCAAATCAGAAAGGTTATCAACATTATTTATACAAAGATATTATGGACAATATATAACTTTAATGATTCAACGGTGTACAGCTGATAGAAGAAAATTGAACACTTTAATAAAACATGTTGTAGCAAATCAACTATCAATATCAGGCAGGAGGTAGCAGTAGCAATCATTTTCCATGCTGGTCCTTTCACAACATCTGGACATTACACTGTCTATCTAAAATGTAATAAAAGCTGGACATATTGTAATGATGCTCAGTTGGTTTTTAAACAATGTTTGGCAAGCGAATTACCAAATTCTTACCTAATATTTTTAAAACCAAAGTTTTAGGAACATAATTCGGCCTCTGAGGAATTTATTAAATATGTATTAATATGATTACTATTGGATAATTTCAATATAAAGGATTTCAAGAATACCATTTGGCCAAGAAGAAAGGTGTACGTTTGAATTAAGGACTTTTTCTTGCACATTCTCTCAGCGTATATTTTTAGACAACCACATTCACAGTATATATAAATTTAAGTTAGAAAATTTTCTTAGGCGTAAGCATTTTATATATGTGTGATTTGCATTATATGGTATGTTGTTGAGGCTGTAGTCTTGTTTTTTTTAAACAATCTAATTGACGTGTTTTTTTGCCCGCTGTTATGTGATGAGTACGATTGAAATCACTGTTTCTAGAGAAATTCAATATATTCTGAGAACAGCAAAAAAGGCAAAGAAAATAATTGTTAAACTTATGCTGTGTTGTAAAAAATATAATATTATATATTATAACAGTATTTTTTCTTCTCTTTCACAGATCCTAATTCTAAAATATCAAATTTTTAGAAAATCAGATTATAAAAAACAACTGAAAAACAATGTGTAGCATTTTTTATTTTTATTACTGTGAAGTTAAGTTTAACTAAGTATTAAAATGACAATGGCCTGTATCTGCACACAGGTGAAGAAAGGGGAGATGGACAGAGTAGATATGTGTGGAAAGATGCTCTGTGGGCGTTTTAAGTTACAGGATAAAGTTAACATGAATACTGAGTGTCACTGGGGCCCAACTAACCCACCAGATATGTGCAGAAAGTGCCAGAGAGTTGCATTGCAGAGAGGTATAAAATGGGATATGGCTTCACAGCACCTCTCTGCAACGCAGCTATATGGTGTTCAATAGAGAGACATAGTGGGCTACTACGGTCCAAGGAGTTTGAGGATTAAAAGAGACTAAATTATTTTAGGTAAAACATGTCAGTGTTTGCACATGTTACATGAGGCTGCACCCCTTCCCTTCAGAATTCTATTAACATGTTCTATCACTTTGCTAAAACCCAAGTACTTATAAATTTACCTTGTTCTCTCTTTTCAGTACTGAAATTACTCTACTTATTACTCACATAGTTAAGGATTGGCCTAGCCATTAACCTTAGTACAAGTTAATTTCTCTATATACTATGCCAGCAGATCTGCCAGAAGCTACAAAGTATTACCAAACACCCAGATTATACCTATGTAGTTTTGGAATCTTCCTGTCATAGGATATTGTGTAACCTTAAAAAAAAAGATGTGATTGGTTACATAATATCTCCCACTGTACCTATTGAAAGACCGCAATCATTTCAACCACTCTTCTTTGAGCATCTTTGCAGACATAACTCTGTGCTTACCTCCTATCTAAGGGTGGGCGTAAAATCAGTTTTGCGGGCGAATTTGTGGATTTTCCGCGATTTCGCGATCCGCGAATCTCGCTAAATCGCGGTAAAATCCGCGAATCAGCGGGGACGAATTTTCAGCCAAGCAAGGGTTGCAGCAGCAGGTGCAAAAGTTGAACCTAATTTCATTGTAACCTTTTACAAAAGGGTGACAAACAAATTAACTTCAACTTGGACACCTGCTGCTAATTGCTACGTGGCGCCTCGTTGCCTACTTGCAACTATTCTCTGACCCTGCTCTGACCCTTGAAGTAGGGTCAGAGAATAGTTACAAGTAGGCAACGAGGCACCTGTCCAAGGAATTACACCTCATCAGGAAACACTTACAGATATAAAAAACAGGAAGAAGGGAGAGGATGGCAAATACACCCATTTTGAGTTGTCAGGAGGGGTTAAACTAAAAGAGACCTTTACAGCACAATTTTCATATGCATTTTGCTAAAAATAAAAAGTTGTATGTTCTGTAGGGGCAACTCAGGAATCTGGACCTTCAAAGATCCAGCCTCTCTTTCTTTCTCTCGTTCTCTCTCGTTCTATCTATCTATCTATCTATCTATCTATCTATCTATCTCTCTCTCCCTCTCCCATAAACGACTGCATGGGTAACTTCGCTATGCAAGCGGCTCACGAAGACGCAAAAAACCCCGCGAACACGCAAAAAACGCAGCGAACACGCAAAAAAACAAAAATCCGCAAATTCGCATTAAATTCACGAATTTTGCAGATCTCGAATTCGCAAATCCGCAAATTCACGGATCGCGAATTCTCAAAATTTGCCCATGCTTACTCCTATCACTCTCATGCAATTTTTCAAATAATTAACTAGCAATATGTTGTTATTGTAACAGTCTGCCATTGCCTAAGCACTCTTTTGGCAAATTTAGAAGCATCCAGTGCTAACAATATATCACTTTTTGTTACATAGTGATTGGTAAGACACTCTTTCATATTTGAAAAGACAGGAAAAGGTACCTATTCTTGTCCATGTAAATACGGCTGCGTCATACACACCACTTTGCGTTGAAAGGGCGTTCTATAGGTGTTGCTTTGTGTTTTTGCACAGAACACTCATAGAACAAGACATATCTCCAGATTTATCAGACATCATACATCTGGACATGTGTGTCAATGCTGCACCATCCTCCAATTGGTGTAGCAAGGCACAACAAGGAGAATTGTTTTCATTTCTCCTTATGTTTTCTCTTTCAATATATGCTACAATGCACAGCATACATTGAAAGACAAAAATGCCTACACTGATTGTTTTTATGCAGGACGTGGTGTCTTCCTGCACAAAAACAAACTCCAAATGACACAGATATACTTGCACCATGGTGCAAGGGTGCCTGTGTCACCATATGGCTGCAGTTTAAGCAGCAGTACAGAGAGAAGCATAGACTTACAACATATTTATGTACATATGTTGCATCCCTGTGCTTCGGAAGTACCGCAGCACACTGGAGCTAAAGAGCTTACAGTGTCATGCTGCAGCACTTCCTTATAGTTCTGCACTTATACATTCACCATATACCACACATGCATTATTTCAGTCAATTATGCACTACACATACATTCATGTGAACTTTCACACACTATCATACAAATGTAGCTCTTTTTTTAACTAGAGTAGTTAGTTCTGAAAATAACTTCTTTGTTTTCTTTTTTGTAGTTTTATATTTTTTTGGATTTTTTTAATGATTTTTTTGGTTTTTTTTAAAGGAAAAAAAAGTCAACGGGACGAACAAAACAATGAACTTTAGGGCTAAAAAAACAAACTCTAACAGCGATGGTTATCAAGTGCCCTGCAAACTAAATCGACAAACTGCTCCCCGTAGCCCAGCAATCTATTGCATTTCACGCAGTATATTTTGGCGTTAGCCAATTGGGGATGTATGTTTAGATTTGAGCTGGAAGTGGACGCCCCAGAAGTGCTCGAAACTTGTGGTGGTGGTAGACTCTCCTGCAGTCTTCTGCACTCCTCATTGGCTAGGTTCATTGGAAGCAAACATTGCAAGTGTTCCAGCATGCTTGCTGTGCCACACAAATATTTTTTGTTGGGGTCTCCACATGATAATACTGCTTGGCAAATGCGTACCCACCACACACCCTACACGGAACCTGCACACCAATCCTAATATGGCAGCCAGGTTCCGCGCAGTGATTAAGAAAGGTACGCTTTGGGTGCGCGACTCTCCAAATTATTTTGAAAAAATAACAATAACGAAAATTATCTAAATATATATAAAACAATATAAAATAAAGAAACAAAAAAAATTAAATTCAAATATTGAAAACATTTTTTTTAAAATTTTAATAAAAATATGTAATATAATTACATATTAATGGTGAAGCCTTTTATAGAGCGTTACTTGCAGAGAGTGAACAGCAGGTTTGGAGATGTCTAGATCTAGCAGTGGAGGGGGCAGACCTGATCAAAGCATTTGAGGGTGTCACTCAACAAACCGAGGGCCTGCTCAGGAGTAGAACGCCGAAAAAGGAATTGGACACCCCTAGGTGGTTTGACTGTCAATGTCAAAGAGTTTTACATCAGAACACCTCTGCCCAGGTTAGATACAATGAGGAGGGAAGTACCACTGACCCCTTCCCATGTTCCAGGGGAGTGAGATAGGGTTGTATCCTGGCGCCTTTCCTATTCACTTTATATATAAATGGTTTAGACCAGGCGCTCGGAGCTCTAGGGGTGGATTGCCCAAGGATAGGAAGGATTCCTGTCTTGCTTTACACGTAAGACGCGGTGCTTCTGGCACGCACTGTGTGTGGACTCTAGTGCCTCTTAGATGGTATTGTCCATTTTATGGAGAGTTTAGATCTGTTACGCAACCTCACCAAATTATATAACATGGAAATGGGAAAAACACCAAACAGGAAATGTAATTATATGATTGGCACTCACTGTCTGGAAAAAGTGCAGGCATTTCCATATCTAGGGAAATTATTTGACAGCTGCCTTAGCTTTAAAGCCTTGGCAGATGAGAAATGCAGCACATTAATTAGTTCCGTTGGTGCAATTATGAACTTCGCAAGAAGGTTGGGGTGTTGGTCCCCGGAGCAAATATTACATTTGTATAGTTCTGCATGCTGCACCAATGTTTTGCATGGCAGTGAGGTCTGTGGCTTTATTGATCCACAGTAGCTACAAACTGAAGAAAACAAATATTTGCGGCGGGTATTGAAAGTCCCCCAGAGAACACCTTCCCATATCATCCATGAGGAATTGGGTCTCGCCCACATTAGTGACAGGTTGCAACTTAAACCCCTCATATGTTGGATTGAAATATGGACAAACCCTGAAGCCTCACTAAGTAAGCAGATAATAATGGACTGTATTGCCCGGGATCGGTGTCGAAATATCCCTTGGCTCAAATACGTGAGGGAAACTCTGACGGGCTTGGGCTATGCTGAATATTTTAACCACCCAACAAAACTGCTACCCGGGACAAGAGCTTCATTAAGATGGAATTTGTAAAACAAGTGGCATCAATAAGGGAAGACAGGGAGCTGACCAAACCATCGGTGAGAGCTCACCGGTGGACAAATCTTCTTTGGGCATGGATCCGTATCTGTCCCATATTCAGAATGCACAGGAAAGATTTCTAATGACCTGATTCAGGTTGTACCTGCTCCACCATATCTTGGCAGTTCCTGCAGGAAACAAACCATCTATAGAGTTGAAGGGTCCATGCTGCTGCGACAAACGTTCTCCGCAGGACACGCTTCAGTCTGTTTTATTATGCCCTCATTATGCCCATCTTAGGAAGTTATTTTCAAAAAGCATTTTACAGAATGCCATGTTAAAACAGGCAAAGGGGGCCCTATTGTTCTTGAAACTGTCCACAGAGGTTTTAACACTCTTTTGCACTGTTAATTTTCTAAGATCGGCTGTGAGACTCAGAAACACTAGAGGCGAGGGGTGAATGTTCTTGATTTCAGCACCTCTACACTAGAAAAAAGGGTGGGTATCCCCTCAGCATATATGAATTATTCACTTGTGCCCTGACCCGATAGATTTTAAATGTAACTTCTCATCAAACTTTTGCCGACCCAATCTAACCCAGGACATCTCATATAACAAATTTTTTTTTTAATAATATTTTTAGTGATTTGAAAATCAGGGCAAAATTACATTCATCAGATATACACAATTGGCTGTAATCACATCAAAATAAGAAGGTAACGCTACACATTTTCGCACCCACATATCAAAAAATAAAAATCCACATATATGCCCCCTTCCTCGATCGCCGTCGACAGTCCCGTCCTATTACGGGGAAACATCCTCTATTTCAAATTATGGCGGGTCACAGATGTATCCTCTAAATGTGTTCCATGCCTCCAAACCTTCTCCTATTTGTGTGGGCACCCACGATGGATAAAAAACGCTTTCTCAGCTACCATTGCCTCATCCATGTTCCTTCACCATTTTCGAAGCGTAGGCAGTGCCTCCGACCCCCATAATATGACAATGTTGCGTTTCACCATCATACCTAACAAATCCCAGTCTTGATCTTGGTGATTGAGGTCATTCGGTTCCCACACATTCAGCAGGCAGTGTATTGGGTCTTGCAGGATCAAGATTTCTATTGTCTGGGAGATGGTGCGCATTAACTTGGCCCAATATGCCGCAATTTGTGGACAGTCCCAGAGAGTGTGATAAATGTACCCCCGCCCCGCATTTGTGTAAGCAGTATCGATGTTGGGCTGTTACATAGAGTGTTGTTCAAGTGTGGTATGTGCGGTGTAACACTTTAAGTTGGACCAGTCGGAGCCTAGAGGGTATGGCCGTTTCCTGTGGTGAGGACAGGGCTTCCTGCCATTTTGACTCATCAAAGTCACCCACATACCGGGAGCAGGCTTGTCTCAGTTTGGATGTCTGGTCTGGCAAATTGTTGACTATTTTACGGTAAGTAAAGGACGTCGATCTGCTCATCATGTGTTCCGTCAGGAGTCTATCCTCCAATGGGGTTGCCTCTGGTAGGGAAGCGCCCGGCGCTATGGCTGCCTGAAGTGCGTGCCGGATTTGGAGATATCTAAACTTTTCTGTCTGCCAATGCCATATTGAGCTTGCAAGTACATAAACTCGACCACCGCCCCCTTTTTCCAAAGGTCACCAACTACGGAGATACCAATATTGTCCCAATTTTGAAACCCTATGCTTTTATGAAGGCTGCCCAGCTTTTGTGAGCCCCACAGTGGTGTCATTAGTGTGATAGTTCCTACGCACTTTAATCGGGCCAGCGCTTGGTACCATACCTGAATTGTGGGTGCCGTAGGACCAATCAATCCTGGGGGCTTACGCTTTCTATATAGGGTCGCCATCAGTCCTTACCCTTCTAGGTTCTGCCTGTCTGCTTGGCATGCCGGTTCATCCTGCGGGCATGTATCCAATAATTGATTATTTTGAGATGCGCCACCCAGTAATACAGCTGCACATTTGGTAGCGCTATCCCCCCATCGTACCAGCCGTGCATCAATTTATCCTCGGCAATCCGTGCCGGTTTGTTCCCCCATAGTAAACTGGAAACTTCGGCCGCTATGGCCTTGAAGTAGGCCTGTGGGACTAGAAACGGCGTATTTTTGAGGACATATAGAAAATGCGGGAGCGTCATCAATTTGTAAAGTGCCGCTCTGCCTAGCAATGTGACAGGAGGATTACGCCATATCACCACATCGCGCCTGAAGCGTTCTAATTGTGGCTTGAGAT
The DNA here is from genome assembly GCF_964263255.1 of Lissotriton vulgaris. Lineage (NCBI taxonomy): Eukaryota > Metazoa > Chordata > Amphibia > Caudata > Salamandridae > Lissotriton > Lissotriton vulgaris. The sequence continues at coordinate 231,028 of NW_028254880.1, read as the reverse complement.
TCTTCACATAGAACTCGTTGGGGTCAGGCATCGCGCAAATTCCCACATATTTGAAGGCTTCGTCAGTAAGCTGCAGCGGACAATCCGCAGGCAAAAGCGGCGGCGTACCGGTCAGCACATAAAGGACGGACTTGGACCATTAAATAGTGTACCCTGACACCCTACCAAATTTCTCGCACACGTTCATGAGTTCCATGAAACATTTTCTAGGGGAGGTTAAATACAGCAACACATCATCTGCATACAATGATATGCGATCTTCCCAGGTGGGAGTCCACCGAAGCCCACAAATGGAGGGTTCCCAACAAATCCATGCTGCCAGCAGCTCTAGAACCAGCGCAATCAACAATGGGGACAGTGGGCACCCCTGTCGTGTTCCTCAAGATAGCGGGAAGTCCCTTGAGTTGTGCCCATTAGCTACCACATGTGCCAGCCGGTTATTCTATAGCAGACGAATCCAGGCACAGAACTTTGGGCTGAAGCCCAGGTGTCGTAATGCTGCAAATAGATATGGTCATTCCAACGTATCGAACGCCATACTGGCATCCAGCGAGAGAATGCCCGCAGGTTCCTGAATGCAAGACCTCCGAGCCAGCACCGCATCTTATCACCGTAAGTTGAGTGCTGTGCTTCGCTGGGGCATGAAGCCGGACTGGTCAGGATTTAATAAAGACGAAAGATGGGGGGTGAATCGCATCGCCAGTAGCTTGGCCAATTTTTTAGGTTCAGCGTTGATCAGAGAGATTGGGCGGTAGGAGCTGCAATCCTCCGGGGGTTTACCCGGTTTATGGATCATTATAATTGTGGCCAGTCGCTGATCGCGTGGCAATTCTCCAGCCTAAAGACTGTCTAGAAACATATTCAATAGGAAAGAGGCCGTCAAATGTGCATTTTGCTTGTAAAGTTCGATTGGGAACCCGTTTAGCCCCACTGCTTTACCGGGCGCTAGAGAGCCAAGAGCCGTCTGCAATTCCACGACTGAAAGGTTGGCTACGAAAAGTAACGCCGCCTCCGCTGTGACTCGGCATGCCGATTTCTTTAATGTACCCGTGGGCTTCCTAAATCAAGAATGTTGAGCGTGAGGCATACACCAGCTCAAAATGGTCAGCCAATGTGGCCACTATATGACTAGGAACAGTTACTAGAGAGCCTGCAGATGTGCATAGCTGAGCAATTACTCTATCTGCTTTCTCCTTTTTATCAAGCCAGGCTAATATTTTGCCCACCTTATCCCCCAGCTCATACACCCTATGGCGCGTGGCTTGTAGTCTGGCAGTGATCAATTCTATCTGGTACGCCACAAACTCATTTTGCTTATGGCGCACCCGCTGCGCGGTATGGGGCATCAGGTGCTCTGCATGCTGAACTATTGCATTATCTAGTTTGGATTCTATCCCATCCAGTTCAGCCCATTTTTCCCTTTTGTATTGAGTGATAGATGTGATAGCTTGCCCACGCGCCACCGTTTTGTAAGCCTCCCATGAAATGCTGGGTGACTCTATCGATTCTGCGTTTTCGTGAAAGAAATTTTTTGTGGTGTCTGTAAGTCCCTTCAATATCTCAGGCATGAGCTAATAACTAGGATGAATGGTGAAAATGTGGCGCTTAATCACCTGATGGCGAGAGTATGACAACAGTATCGGTGAGTGATCTGATATGCCCTTAGGATGAATGTCCACCTCCCCCACTCCCCCCAGGCCGTTCGCTGAGACCAGGAAATAGTCAATGCGCGTGAGGCAGTTGTGAACCCCTGAGAGGAAGGTGTACTTTTTGTATTTGGGTACCTATACTACAATGCGTATGAGTACCAAGGCCTCTATTAGCCCACCCATACGGTGACCGCCCGGTGCAGTAGGTTTAGTGGGTGCCTATCTAGTATGCCGTCCACTATATCATTAAAGTCGCCTCCAATCACCACTCCGCCAACCTGCTTTCCAACCTCGCCAACCTCGGCCTCAGGCAACTCGTCACCGCACCCACCCACTCCGCCGGCCACATGCTGGACCCCATCTTCTCCACAGGCACCCACGTCGCCTTCAACCACACCACAGAACTCCACTGGCCCGACCACCCCAGCATCCATATCTAAGCAAGTCAACGCCGTCTCCTCCTCCTGCTACAACACCCTCCGCAGGATCTACAAGTGAATCCCAACCGAAACAAGAAGAACGGTGACACAGGCCCTCACCAGCAGCAGACTGGACTACGGCAACGCACCCTATGCAGGAATCCCAGCCAAACAACTACGATGACTACAACGCATCCAAAACGCCTCCGTCCGACTGATCGTCAATGTCCCCAGCCGCAGCCACATCACCCCCCCACCTGAGAGACCTACACTGGCTCCCCGTCGACATGAGGATCACCTTCAAGCTCCTCACCCACGCACACAAAAAACTCCACAATGCCGGACCAGCCTACCTGAACAGCAGCGCCGCTCCGCCAGCCTCGCCCTCGCCGCTGACCCCAGCATCTGACAAATAACCTCCAGTGGCAGATCCTTCTCCTACCTCGCCGCCAAGACCTGGCACACCCTCCCTACCCACATATGGCAGACCCAAGATCTACTCGCCTTCAGAAGACTCCTCAAGACCTGGCTCTTCGAGCAGTAGCAGCATCCCCCTCCCCTCAGCGCCTTGAGACCCTCACGGGTAAGTAGTGTGCTCTAAAAGTACTCTGATTGATTGATTGATTGATTGATACTGTTGGAGGAACTACTATTGGCAGTTGTGGCGTTCTGCCTCGAAACGTGTCGGCAAATGGACAAAAGAAATGGATCCAAAAACTGCGAGCAGCCTCGAGGTGCATAATGGTTGGAAGGGACTGCAACGTGTGCCCTCTCTGAAGCTCAAGGGCATTTGGTGTGAATATATATATATATATATATATATATATATATATATATGAACACAAAGTTTGTAGCTGTTCCCAAGCCTCTGGTTCGGCGGGCTCACGGCTGGGGTAGCCACCCCCAAAATTTTCACACGTACAATCCGGCGCAATCCTTCTCAGGTTGATCAAAAGGAATCACACAGGAGCCGTGGCCTCTATTTCAGTGCAGATTTATTGCAGACACAAACGTCCTACGCGTTTCGGAGTGGAACACTCCTTCGTCACGGGCAAACCTTGTGCATTTCATCTTTGTTAATAAAGTAAATCAACATGTCACGTGATACAATCAACATAAACAAAATACTATTTCATATTATAAATCATATGAGTATTTCCAGTTTTTTAGGTTTTTTAAGGTTTTTGTAAAGGGAAGGTAAATGACTAGCATGTCTTGAACATAGTTTTACATGTATGCAAATTCATTGTTTACGAATAGCGCGTTCGAGTAACACACATTAACTTGCAACAGTTAAAGGTCACCTCTCAAGTAATTACTCCATTTGTTAAATCCAAAATGAAATGTTCATAATTCTGGACGACACAGGGATGGTAAAATAAATTACCGTATAAATAAATTAATGTCGGCCGTCCTGAGATTTGAACCCGTCATGTTCAAAAGTAAAACAGTGGTGTCTTAACTCACAGTGCTACGGGCGTATCTTATCATTCCACCCAAAATATGGAACATACAGCCTATATAATCAGACTGGGTTCGCGCTGCAATAATCATAAACGCCCCAGTGGGCATACATTTATATAAAACCATTAAATCATAGTTTACAAGTTATTGCTAGTCACCAGTAGATTCGATACGTAAATACTACTGCTAATTCCTGCAATTCAAAAGCAAAACTTTATCAAACATTATCGGTCATTGTTTGATGCGAACCATTCAATTCTGAAGGAAAGCCCATGCATATATTACTTTTGGCACTGAGGCTACGCGCTGTCTACATCAGTATCGTAGAATCTATCAAACACGTAGTATTTATGGAACATGAGGGTCCGAGGAGGACTCGTACACGCTGGTCAGCACAGTTCAATAACGCCCTAGTGGGCTAGATCATGATTAAAAGAATTTGCTAGAGTGCTGCCCATGTGGGCAAAATGTTCAAAGGGTAGCCAATTCATCTCTTCTTCCCCGAGCATCTGTTACCTTAAGGAAAGACAGAATGTCTATTAAAATCTTCATACCGCAACAGAGGTTACTGAAGAAGGCACACAAAATTTCTAAAAAACAGCAAGCAGAAAAACAGCAGTTTTGCATAGACAATTTGAATCAAACATGCATTTTAGTATAAGTGTACTGATAGCTCCTCATCCATATTCAACCCATGGGGCACCATGGTGTTGAATCTAATAATGAATTTGGATTCCAATTTTCTAAGTTCTAACAATCTGTTGCCACCTCTTGTATTAGGAAAAACACAATCAATGGCAGCAAATTTGATGAGATTGGCATTACTGTTGTGATTCTCTTGAAAATGGCGGGCTACTGGATATGTTTTGTCATTTTTATTGATAGCCCTCAAATGCTCTAACACTCTTTTCTTTCCTGGATGGATGGTGCTCCCTATATAGTACTTAGAACATGGACACTTGAGAATGTACACCACATATTCCGTATTACAATTCAGATGTTTTTGTATAACCCATGGTGCCTCATTATTGTTAAATTTCACTGATTTAATACTGCTACTGTATTTACAGGCCTTGCATTGGTTACATGTAAAAAACCCTTTAACTGCATTCTCTTTTCTTGGATTGGGGATCATATTGCTGCATAATTGGTCTCTTAATGATTTGGGTTTTCGAAAGGTAAGTGATGGATAATCTCCTATACAGTCCTTCAAGTCTTTGTCAGTTTTGAGCACTTCCCAAAACTTCTTTAGGCTCCTCCTGACTTCCCATGCATGAATACTGTAGGTGGTGATAAACCTTACAGTTTCCTTGGGTTTGACGGTTGAATCAGTTTCTGTAGGAAACAGAAGTTCCTGACGATTAAGAGCTTCTACTTTGTTAATGGCCTTTTTCACAGTTTTAGCACTGTAGCCACGTGCTAAGAAACGCTCTTGCATGATTGATTTTTCAGTTTCAAATTTACTGATTGTGCTGCAATTTCTGCGAGCCCGTAATAGCTCCCCAAAAGGTATGCTTTGTATAAGGTTATGTGGATGGCAACTATCAGCATGGAGTAGACTGTTGCCAGCCGTAGATTTTCTGAATAAGGAACTCTCTATGGTGTTATTTTTTATCTCAAGTTTAAGATCCAAAAATTCCATGGTATCTTTGCTAATTTGGTGTGTGAATTGGAGATTCATTTGGTTAGTATTTAGGGTCTCTACAAATTCATATATATATAGTAATTTTTGTTTACACTGTGTATATACATGAATTTGCATTTGCACTTTACCGATACAGTATCCACCAGTACAACATGACGTTAGCCAGGGATTATCCCGAAATGTGTTTGTAATTCAAAGTCTGTTGTCAGTATCTATAAGTAGATGCATCATGTGACCATAAACCTACCAATTGGAATGTATTCCCACTTAGCACTAGCACTTTAAATTTTGCCTTTTCCCAGCGTGCGTCATGTGATCAAGGCCTCTGTGTAGGCCGAAACGTCATGCTGTGTGCCGCTTCCTCGAAGGTACAATAAAGAAAAAGATTGCTCACTGCACCTGAGGTCTCCTTCCTTCTTCCTGCGCAGCGGTCTCCTGCATTTGGGCTCCGGGCGAGAGGTAGCTGAGGATTGTTCCATATATATATATATATATATATATATATATATATATATATATATATTACCTACTGGCGGTCGCCAGTAGGTAGTTATAGTTAGGATTATTTTGTATAGGGATTTCGCAACATTCTATTGGGAATAACTTTGGCACCGGTTGAGGTATCTGCCTGAAATTTTCTTCAAAGTTGTCTCTCGGCGCTCCGCTCCTTCCCTGAAAGTTTGGGGGGGAGTCGTGAAGCGGGGGCCGAGATAAAAGGGAGGTCCCAAAACGTGTTTTCCCCATGTTAATTTTCATAGGGCTGTTGGACTCATTTTTAGCCTGAACGGCTGAATGGATTTCCACCAAACTTGGCTAAATTGTAGGGACTGGTAGCCCGATGTGCCTTTGCTATGTCTCAAGATATGTGGTCCAGTGGTTTTTGAGTAATTTAGGTTCAAAAAAATATATATATCTATAAGCGCGCCCCGGTACGCGCACCGGGACGCGCTCCAGCACGCTACGCGAGTTGGCTCTCAGGTGTCTGTCAACATTCCAAACAGTCCAGAGCGGCCGCCATCTTGTGTCTTGGTAGGATCGAGACACAAGAGGTGGCAAAAACAAAGGGGGAAATGACCAAAAGGGGGCAGGGTAGACCCCCCCTGACCCTCTAGGTTTGTTGTGGGGGCTATAAAAGGGCCCCGCAGGGCAAACATTATTTTTTTTTTCGATTTGCGCGGTGGAAGCGCCCGGTACGCGCACCGGGGAGCGTACCAGGGAGCGTACCATGGGAAAAAAAGAATGATAGATTTTTTGAAAAAAGTAGCATTTTTTTATAAATTGGAGGTAGTTTCTAAAAAGAACAGTTTTTTAATTCTTTTTGTTGTTTTATGTTTGTTGGAACATTTTGTACTTTTTTTGGCTTTTATGAACAATTTTATATTTTTTTTGTTATTTTTATGGGGACAAACAAAAAACAGGGAATTGTAAACGGCTCAACTGGAGCAAAAAAAAAACCAGGAAAAAATGTATGGTTTTTGGGGCACACGTGGTTGTCACCAGCACGGTTGATAAGCTTAATGCTTTGCTCACCATACGTAATTGTTTGCCCACAAAATATACATACGATTTTGTAATGTCCAAACTTAGGTTGTATGTTTGGGACCATCTCCCTTGCCTCGGGACCCGATGGAGTGTGTTGCTTACTTTGGGAGGTGCTGGGAGAAGATTGGGGAGGGTTCCTGGCCATTTCTCGGACCTATGCCCTAGCATAGTTGTTAGGGTGCCGACGTTGCATGTGGCGAATCATGGTGTTGTTGCCAAAAGAGTATTTTTTGTTAGGAATCCCCCTTGAAAGTATAGTGCCACAGATTAGGCAAGTAACCTTTGGCGCATTTACTTTCTTGAGGTCCTTTGGGATTGAAAAAAACTCCCAGACTATGTGCTCCTTTGGCTTGTAGGTGGGAGTATCTTTATGCAGGAATGTCCTCCTCTCCTCCTCCTCCTCCTCCTCTTCATCTCCACCACTGTGGTGTTGTGGTGGTCCTTGTGGTGGTGGTGGTGGTGGTGGCTGAGATGCTCCTGCTGCTCCTGCTACTGTAGCCATTTTTTAGACAAATAGGTACAGATAGGCCTTTCAACAGGTCTTCTTCACTCAAAGTACAAAGTGAGAATGAGGAAAATAGGTGGGGGCTTTCATAATTTGGAAAACAAAACTGTCCTAAACCAATGAAAAGTGTTATTTTCAGGTCACATGACTCGGGCTTTCATCATTTAGAAACCAAAATTGTTCTGAACCAATGAAAAGTGTTATTTTCAGGTCACATGACCCGACGCGCTTACGCTACGCAACCCGGGGCGCTTACGTAGCTCGTTCGTATGCGCGTTGGTTCTTCCGGGTGCGCTTACACCGTGCGTATCACACGGATGCGGCTACGCGATACGTCACAATGATGTTTTCGTACGCGGCAATAGTGCTAACGCGACGCTCTCCGGTATGCGCACTGGGGCGCGCCAGAAGACTGCGCTTTCCAGTGCGCGCCAGGGCAAAAAAAACATGAACAATATACATAAATAAAATAGTACTACATAAATATACAATATAGGATTCATTATAAAAAATATTACATTTCATAGCTATAGAAATTTGCTATTAAAAAACCTTTGAAATTCACTGAAAAAAACATACGTTTGTGACCCTATATATAGTTAGGAATTAGCATTTAAAAAACCTATGAAATTCACTGAAAAAAACATAGGTTTCACACCAGTTATAGTTAGCTGGAAATTTTACTGACATAAAACCAATTAAATTCCCAAGTTATAGTTAGTTGGACTCACTATAACTTACGCGCCTGCAATGCACTGCTGATGACGTCACATTTTACATCACTCATGACATGGTCAGTGACATCACTCATGACATCACTAATGACACCATGCTTGTGACAGAGTGACAGACCTCCTTTCAGTGTAATGTAACCCTTGAAACACATTCAAAAATAGAAACTAACATTTTCAAAAGAATGGAGATTCCCATACCAGTTACAACAACCAATTCAGTAATTCCACCATGTATATACACTTCCACTCCTTCACCAACAGTTCTATATAAATACTCATACATATACTCACTCATCATATGTAGTAATACACCTATACATCCTGTTACACACCGACAGTCATCCAAAAGTTACTCACACACATACTCACACATGCAAATAAAGTATTGAACATCAATTTATTTGCATATACAGCTATACACACATTACCACCTTACTTGGAAGGAAACTTAGACATACTTACTCTCTTAAACAATCACTTATAGAAACACATACTTATTTAAACAAGAACTCTTTCAATGCCTCACTCTCACACATACTCACTTATATACATCAATACTCACATATACAAGATTAGAACATATGTCGTTACTGATAAAGACAATAGTGAGACAGTTATTCACTCACTAACACACACATATACACACTCATCCACCCATACTGTCCTGCACATATGCTGTCTTCAAAAGACATACAAACAGTGAGTCAGTCACCAACCCATGCAGTCACTTATACACAAAGTGAAACACTAATACATATATTTAAATATTTAAAAGTTACTCGCTAATATATGTATTCACTAAGATACACTTAATAAGTCAGTTAACCAATCATTAAAAAAAAAACATCAATTTACATACTTATTTAACCATTTTTTCTTCCATCACTTTTACAAATACATATATAAAACATATTTATTTTTCAGAAAGACACACATTCCCTGGATGGTGTCATCAGTGATGTCATGAGTGATGTCACTGACCATGTCATGAGTGTTGTAATATGTGACGTCATCAGCAGTGCATTGCAGGCGCGCACGTTATAGTGAGTCCAACTAACTATAATGTGGGAATTTCATTGGTTTTATGTCAGTAAAATTTCCAGCTAACTATAACTGGTGTGAAACCTATGGTTTTTTCAGTGAATATTGATATATATATATATATCTATACTACTATTACAAAGAGAGAACACAACCCTTTGAGCCAGGTACACTCGGGAACCACAGCACCAATCCACACACCTGATACATCCTTGAAATTGTCAGGGTCTGTAGATGGACAAAGGCTACATAAAATTTAAAAAACCGTACATTTTAAAAATTAACTTTAAAAACAAAGTAGTCCCCTGAAAGAAGCGCCGGCCGCGACGTCTGCGTCATGACATCGGGAGCTGGGGGAGGAGCGACGTTCAGGAGCAGCAGGTAGAGTGGAGGACATGATCGCGGGGTGGAGCTACGGACATGCGGGGAGGAGCGGCGAGCGGCGGACAAGCGGTAATGACCAGCGAGAAGCGGAGGAGCAGTGGAGCGGTAAAATCAGCAGCGCGAGGAGGAGCGGCGAGTAAGGTAAGTGAGGGTGCGCAACGAGGGACGGGCGAATGGGACAGGCGGGAGCCATGGATGCACGCAAGCCTGAAATGCTGCCCCCAGCCCTCTTCAGCCCCGGGCAACGCTGCCGCAAGCATGAAATGCTGCCTCCAGCCCCCTTCTGCCCCGGGCAACGCCGGGGCGGGCTGCGACCAGGAAATAGTCAATGCGGGTGAGGCAGTTGTGAACCCATGAGAGGAAGGTGTACTTTTTGTATTTGGGTACCTATACCACAATGCGTATGAGTTCCAAGGCCTCTATTAGCCCACCCATACAGTGACCACCCGGTGCAGTAGGTTTAGTGGGGTGCCTATCTAGTGTGCAGTCCACTATATCATTAAAGTCGCCTCCGATCACCACTCCACCACCCTGATCGCCAACCTCGTCAACCTCGGCCTCAGACAACTCGTCAGCACACCCACCCACTCCGCCGGCCACACTCTGGACCCCATCTCCTCCACAGGCACCCACAATGCCTTCTACCACACCACAGAACTCCACTGGGCCGACCACCGCTGCATCCATTTCACCTACAAGAAACCAACTATGCACCACCGCACCCAACCCTGAGTGGAAGGTGTACTGTTTTGTATTTGGGTACCTATACTGCCATACTGCCATGCGTCTGTGAGTCCCAAGGCCTCTATCAACCCACCCATACTGTGACCACCCGGTGCAGTAGGTGCCTATCTAGTATGCCGTCCACTATATCATTAAAGTCGCCTCCAATCACCACTCCGCCAACCTGATTTCCAACCTTGCCAACCTCGGCCTCAGGCAACTCGTCACCGCACCCACCCACTCCGCCGGCCACATGCTGGACCCCATCTTCTCCACAGGCACCGACGTCGCCTTCAACCACACCACAGAACTCCACTGGACCGACCACTCCTGCATCCATATCTAAGCCGTCTCCTCCTCCTGCTACAACACCCTCCGCAGGATCTACAAGTGAATCCCAACCGAAACAAGAAAAACGGTGACACAGGCCCTCACGAGCAGCAGACTGGACTACGGCAACGCACTCTATGCAGGAATCCCAGCCAAACAACTACGATGACTACAACGCGTCCAAAACGCCTCCGTCTGACTGATCGTCAACGTCCCCCGCCACAGCCACATCACCCCCCCACCTGAGAGATCTACACTATATATATATATATATATATATGTATATTTACACACACACGCAATTTTTTACAAAATTGAAAAATTATTTACCAATTATTTACATAAATAGAAAAATTAAACAAAAGTGAAGTTATTCTTAAAGATATAAAAATAAGTTATTATTAAACTGCTATCTCATTGCTCAGGCAGCCATGCAGCCTATGGCAAAAAGTGCTGAATTTGTTTGGATGCACAAAATGGCTGCCAACTAGTGCCACGTTGTCATCAACAACACTACACAGGAAGGCATTCATTGGAACAAGGAGAAGACAGGCAGGCCTATAGGGAAAGCACACTGGCTGGAAAGACAATATGGCTGCCAACCACATGGTCACAACAAGAACCTGGAGGCCTATAACAAAGAATGCATGCAACCCTATGGCAAAAGCATAATGGCTGCCTACACAAAATGTCTGCCAGCCACATGGTGACAACAAGAGGTTGGAGACCTATAACAAAGAATGCATGTTGGCCTATGGCAAAAGCACACTGGCTGCCTACCCTAAATGGCTACCAGCTACATGGTCACAACAAGAAGCTGGAGGCCTAGAACAAAGAACGCGTGTAGGACTATTGAAAAAACACACTGGCTGCCTACACAAAATAGCCACCAGCCACATTGTCACAACAAGAAGCTGGCGACCTATATCAAAGAATGCATACATGCCTATGGGACGAGCACGCTGGCTGCCCACTCACAATGGCTGCCAGCCACATGTCACACCTAGTAGTTGGAGGCCGAGAACAAAGAAAGTATGTTGGCCTATGGCAAAAGCACACTGGCTGGATCCACAAAATGACCGCCACCCACATGGTCACAACAAGAAGCGGAAGGCATAGAACAAAGAACGCATGCAGTCTTATGGCAAAAGCACACTGGCTGCATACACAAAATGTCTACCAGCCATATGGTCACTCACAAGCCACAATAACAAGTGGCAGGAGGCCTGTAAAACAAACAGCATATGCAGGCCTAGGCCGGGACAGTCCATTTACTATACAAAATGTCTCCTGGCCAGTGGCCACATGGCATCTCCAATAAGCAAATGTTGGCCTATGGTAAACACACAAACACACACACTGGCAAGACAAAGGAGACATAGTAAAACAGAGAAAACATCATTAATTCAGCAATGCCAAAAACGAAAATTACTGGGATAAAAAAAATGTTTACAACAAGACACATCCTTCAAATGCATTACCCCATCTAGTCCTATATACTGTTTGCATGAAAAAAACATGAAATACCACAAAAAAGCACATTTTGTATTTCAATAAATTCCATCCATGTCCTAAAAGCTGTAAACACCACATAGCCTATTGTTTCATGCACCCATGACTAGCTTCAGCCTGCTGACTGGAAGGCAGATTAGGCCACATAGTGAATTCAATAAAAATTTAAAATGTATTAAAATCATGTAGAAAATGTAGTAAACTGTGAAACAAGTTTTCTTTACAAAAGAAGACCAATGAAATGCAAATTAATCACTAGCCCCTACTGAAACATCAGGCAAACGTACCTCAATAAACTATAAAAAATGCTTTAAAGTACAAATAAATCCAGGTGTCTGGCCCCAATCAAATAAAATCCAGTTTTTCAACTGACCCAGCGCTCTGATTGAAAAACTGTCTCATATACACTACCTATCACCTCATAATCATGAAACACTTGTAAAGGCCCATAATACCAATGAGACAATTTTTGAGCTGCTGAATCAGGTGGTTTGATTAACTAAACTACTCACATATTATTATATACAACTGCAGTTTATCTTTCTTTACCATGGTTTTAAACATTTATTATTTATTAATCAGACCACTAAGGCGATTGGATCAACTGATGGAAACTAGACCATGAATAAACAAGACCAGCTTGTCCTTTCAAATCTAATTTTATTTACTTTATTTTTTCCATAAAGAAAAAGCATTTACGTTTTAGAATCTTTATTTTGTAAGCAATTAAGAAAGTAGCATTTAAATAAGGAAATGAATTAAAACTGACATTTTCAAAGCAAGCTCAGAAAAACGAAAATATTAGCAGAATAACAGTTTCCATTCCCTAAATCGATTTCCCTGACTATTTCTCACTTCACCTAAAAAGGAAAAATCATTTAAAGTCTTCTGTCCTTACATGCGCCAAAGGTCCAACAGCATGTCACGTCATTCAGGAATCGGAAAGCAAGAGTTTTTTCCCTGTTAAAAGTGCCAGATTTTATACCTTTCTCTCTAGCTAAACTTTCTACATTTTACATTCTTTTAAGCAAATCCGTGCTTTTCATTGGCTGTCCTCTGTCAGTCCATGATAAAATGCATTAGGTCATCTCCGATTCTTGACCAAGTAAGCTCTATTGTCTTTCATTTCCACATCTTTCAGCTTCCTCAAGAAAGTTACTTTTTCCTCGAGTTTCGAACATTTACTTCCTAACCTTGGCAGACACTGTAAAATCCTGTCCTTGAGCCTTTTCTCCATGAGCACGTTCAACACGACCAAAGAACTGCTTTTTCAATTAACGATGACAGTGCAGTAAAAATCTTCACAGCTACGCATGTGCAAAGACTTCACTCTGGACAAGCTTTTGCATCTACAGCTCTGTCAGCCATGTTTTCTTACCACCTTTAGGCCTCACTTTGAAAACTATTACTAAACAAACACAAGACATCAATTAATTAAATAATTGAGACCCATTCTGTTACCCGCCCCCTTTACTAAATAATCCTGTTAATTTTGTTACCTAGCAAAAAGCACAGTCAAGCAGCATTATAAATACTGACAAAGACAATAGACAAGGTTAGTTTATTATTTCTTTCTTTGCGTTCTTTCTTTGCGTTTGCAACATAAAGCACATTAGTTTATCCTGCGTGTATTGATGAATGTATTCTTAAACTAAGTTGATTAGTAATTTCACCACAAGCTTAATAATTGAATTACTATTATGGGAGATTAACTACACAAGTTCGAACAAAATCTTGTTCTTCACCTTCCTACATCACAACTTGTGAAATCTCAAATTCTAACTCCTTAAATCCAATGGGATATGCAGCAAACACAAAGAGTGATCCTTCCAGCTCAAAATCCAACTGAAAGTGACTAGAGATGGACAATGCACTGGAAGGAGACTGCTGGGCAGAAACAGGAAGTTAGAGACTCTGGGGCACTACCTAACAGTTGAAAAAAAGACCCGCCAGAAGTCTCTGGTGCACCCGAATGACGTGTTGGCGAGCATAAAATCTTGCGAGAGCATATGGCCGGCTAGAAAATCTCGTGATGCCGGCCAATGACACTGAATTTCTTGTAGGCAATCGCAGGCGCCCAGCAAGTCGCTCCCGCGTGTGAGGAATTGCATTACGAGCATGCGAATCAAAAAGAATCCCTGGTGCCGAACGAGGAGTGTAATGATAACTCTGTGTTCTCCGCTGAATGTGGAGTTGCCGAATTCTGCAAACTCCGCCAAGGGAGCGCAGTTTTACGCCAGGGCTAATATAATATTAGGGAAAGCGTTGGACAGCAGAGGGGTAACATTTACTATTCCAACTCCAATCTGTGCAACATTAGGGAAAGCAATGGAAACCACAGGGGTAAAATTTACTATTCTCACTTCAGTTTCTGCAACAGTAGGGAAAGCGTTAGAAACTAGAGAAGTAAAATCAACTATTCCCACTGCAGTTTTGTGCAACAGCAAGAAAAGCTATGGACAACAGAGAGGAAAACTTTACTATTCCCACTGCAGTCTGTGCAACAGGAGGGAACGTGTTGGACACCAGAGGGATACAATTTACTATTCCCACTCCAGTTTGTGCACCAGTAGGGTAAGCGTTGGAGACCGGAGGTGTACAATTTACTATTCCCAATTCAGCCTGTGCTACAGTAGGGAAAGCGTTAGACCCTGGAGTGGTAACATTTGCTATTCCCACTTCAGTCTGTGGGAAAAGCATTAGACACCAGAGGTGTGAATTTCAGTATTCCCACTCACTCCAGTCTGTGCCACAGTAGGGAAATTGTTGGGTACCGGAGGGCTAAAATGTACTATTCTTACTCCAATCTGTGCAACATTAAAGAAAGCGTTACTGTTACAGTGTCCAACAGTAAGGCAACGTTGGACACTGGAGGGGTAAAACTTTTTATTCCCACTCCACTCTGTGTAGCAGTAGGGAGAGAATTATTTACTTCAAGCAAATAACATATTGTAACACTCTAATAATTAATCGAAAATATAAAATTCCTAATATAGAAGTGATTTGTCTAAATTTTTAAAAATTCAACAAATTACACAGCTATTACAATTTTTAAAAATTATTATTACCTAAAACGAGTACTAATTTAATTAAAATGTCACACAATATTCCCATAAACATAACAATCTACATTTCAAATGTAATTGAAATAAAAAAGTATCGCACAATGGACATATCAAGTAATAAATGAAACAATTATTAATATAAGAATAAATATATAGCATTACAAATTTAATTATTAAATTATTTACAGAATGATCGGTAAATTCAATATTACAATACAATGTAATAGTTAATTAGTAATTATTACTGAATTCGCCTCACTCCCTGTTCACCTACAGACTAAACAGCCCACACCTAAAATGAAAGTGAGAAAATATGATAATTACACAATTTGCATAATTAATTATCAATTAAACAATTAATAAATTACAATAATTATTTCTTAAATAACCCTACAAACTCAACAACCTGCACCAAAAATATAATAATTACACAATTTACATAGTTAATTATCAATTAAACATTCAATAATACATTATCAATTAAGAATACTTAATTATCTTCCCACTTTTTACCCCTACAACACCAACAACCTGCACCAAAGATATATCTTGAAAAATATAATAATTACACAATTTACATAATTAATTATCAATCAAAAAATCAATAATTAAATATTGATTAATTATACTTAGTTAAGTTCCTCCCCTTTACCCTTACATATTCAGCAATCTGCATATAAAATAGAACTTTACAAATACAATGAGTGCACAATTTATGTAGCTATCAATGAAATAATTAGTATTCATTAAAAATGTATTACTGGTAATTAATTAACTTCCCATCCTGTACCCCTACAAACCTCACAACCCACTACAACACTTTAAAATACAATTAATGTAAAGATAAAAAAATGTTAAACATTACAAACTATATTTAAGAACATTAACAACAATTATACAAACAATTTATAACATACAATAAAATATAAACAAAAATACCTAAAGATAGTTAAAAAAACTTTCTTTTTTACAACTGTTTCATTTGTAAATGATATTAACAACACAGGTATTTTTGACAATGATATTACCTTAAAAAATTAATATTTTTGTAAACAATATTCCTGCATCACAATATTTCAGTATTGCAATATTTAATCTATATTTGTGTGACTGAATATTTTTGACTTGATATTTTGTCCAAATGCTTAAATGTCACTGTGGAACTGAAGCCAGAAGAAATGAGAAAGGTAGCCTGTACAGCCATATCAAACATATTATATATGAAAGTAAATTGTAACTGAATGTTGGGGGGAGTTCTGGGAGGTGGTGGTGGAACTGAACATCTGCAATAGTCTAATAATCCTTCATCAATGAACACCTGAGTCAAAATCAAGTGCCACAGCCTGGGAACCGATGGTGCAGAATTCAGCAGTGAAATGTTCCATTGATTGAAATGTTTTAATGTTGCCATATGGATACATGTAGTATAAGGGAATAACATATATGAATAAAAAGTAAGGGGTTAGGTTTATGAACACTGGTTTAACTGAGTACTCTGACATGTAAGCATGATGTGATGAAGACCCCCCTTTGCCGTACCAATCAACTTTTGTATTTTCAGATATTGAAACATTAATGGGTGGAACATGCAGAACGAAAGGTATAATTAAGATTGTTTTAGTTAGTTAGTCAGAACAGAAGATGATGACTTGCTGAATGCTGGGGAGAGAATCTGATGCTGTGTTGCTGATGAAGAATCGATTGCAGAACCTGAAGCAGAACTCTCTGTCCTAAATTAATTTGGGTTCGATTCGAAGATTGCGGAAGAACCTTGAGGAGGCAGAGACTGTCAGAGAGGGGTGTGGGTCAGCCATCTGTATCTTAGAGAGGGTAACTATCCTGTCCTGATTCCATTCCTGTAGTCTTTGTCTCATGAACCTATTTCAGGGGACCCCCACCAGTCCTTTGGCCAGAGGGCTGGTCTTCCACACCATCCTTGGTAATTATAAATTTCAGTTATTCGTAAATGTTTTTTGATCTTTTCTCTCTGTCCTCTCGCTCTCCTGCATTGATTATTGTTTGAGTCAGAGATAAATGCATTATGTTTATTGATTGAATTTTTCTCTCTTATGGATGTTGGTGACTGCACTGTATTGAGACTGTTCACATGCATTTAAATTTTAGATAAAGATTTAAAACTTGCTTGAGTCTGTGGTGATTTACTTCAAGTATAGAAAAGTTAGCTCATGTTAATTATCGCCATCAACTAGATTCAACTAATGGTACTTTTAACCTACAAAATACTTCAGAATTTGAGAGATAGAATGAACATGTTAGAACCAAATCCTAGAATGACACAGAATCGACCAGAGGAAAGAACTTGTTGATCGGCGAAGGGTTAGTTGAAAAATGAACAGAGGTTATTGATGAGACTAATCCTAAACAGTTTGTGTACTTATAAAACTTGACCCACCGGTGGTTTGTCTACTGTGAGTTTTATGGGCGCAGGTGAGTATATGGTAGTGGATTTTCTGTTGTTGGTGAACCAGCGATCAGTTTTCTGGTAGCAGGGCTATGGTTATTATTGACTAGTTTTGTGATTAGTATTGATTATTAATTATAGATTTATGTTTAACAAAAGAGTTAGTGTCTTGTTTTCTGTTGTCTGCAAGCACAGGTACAGAGGTTGCCTGGGCATCCCGGGAATGGAATAGCGGGTGGTGATAAAAGCCATACTTCAGGCAGTTACTTGTCTGTAGCCATAATACTGAGAAGCTACGGAGGGCTTGCAGTGTTGTATTAGGGACTATATCGTGTAAAAGTAGAGTGTGAATAATAGCTAAGGGGTTCGCTGGTGAAACTTTGCTCTCATTTCCCAATTCGGTTGACACTGAAGAAGTAACAGGTTCTCCTGATCTTGAATGAAGGGTAGACAGGGGGTTTACTCGCAGCAGAAGAGTAGTAATTCTGAAACTCAAGAATTAGTTGAAATCCATAATTTGCTTAGTGGAACAGACAGAGTAGCAAATGTTTTTATGTTGTTACTAACAAAGTTTATTTTAAAATAAGTTAAAGAAACTAGTTTTCATATAACCTTGTAAAGAGAGGGTCAGGCGCAGGAGTTGAACTGACGTCACAAAGAGCGGCGCTGGGATTGGTTGGAACAGCGGGCGTAAGAAAGAAGCAGATTGTAAAGGGAGGGTCCATAGAGAGGAGCAATACTGATGTCACAAAAGGCCACGCTGTCATTGGTCAGACCACAAGTGCGAACCTGAGTCTGATTGGTTGATATATGGAAGCTGCGCTAAGATTGGTGGGAAAGAATTGCATGTTGAGTCCTTATTTGACTGTGGGTGTGAGCCGTGCTGACATAGGACGGGACGTAGGTAATAGAGTTCGTAGGTATATGGAAGACCTCCTATATCGTCCGGCAGAAATTTTTGGAGGACGAAAGAAAATTATGTTATTGAAGAAAATTAAGCATTTCTTTGAGAAAGACAAACCTGACTATAGAGGGAATTCCTATTCCCCCACCCAAGACACCTACTACATTTATGATGATGGAGAAAGGATATCACACCTATATATGGTTGGAAAATTTGGTGGAGTATACAAAAGGTGATGGTGTTTTGGCTTTTACGGATCATGGTACTTTTAACCTACAAAATACTACAGAATTTGAGAGATAGAATGAACATGTTAGAACCAAATCCTAGTAGGACACAGAATAAAGCTTTGGAATAATGGGAGATGGAGGCATTTCATCATAAAAAATTCAGAAGTGGTCGGAGGTTTAGAGGATTTTCGCCTAGACATTCGCATGAGTCGAGGGGAGATCAAATGAAGCGTTGGAGAAGAGCTAAAGTGACAGAGGGTTTATATCCAGTATTGATGGCTGAAGAGCAGTCCGGAGGCAAGTGCAAAGAAAAGATGAAACACAAGAATACAACAGGATATGGAGAATCAGATGACAAATTATTGGAGGATATTTTAATTGAAAACCCTCCACCATGGAAAGAGAAGGGAAAATGGCTTCGGAGTGAGAGGACGTACCGGCTGCTTGCTCCGTGAGCCCTGATCTAAAGTCTCTCCTAGCAATCCTAGCAATGCTGGAATAAGCTCTGCCAGTTGCTGCTTTGCTCAATTTACTGCTATTCCCGCAGTTGCCGTCGAGGCCGATGGGCTAAGGGAACAGGAAAGACTCTGTTTCTGGTACTGCAGGTACTGGCACTGAGGGCACTGAGGGCAATATGCGATTTGTAGCAGCATGATATGGAAGTGATGGGGATGACAGCGCACTGAGACTGTTAGGCTGTGGGGGGGAAAAAAAGAAAGAGAACACCCTTTCCTTCGTCTATCAATCGCTATTTTACAGAGGCGCTGCACGGCGAGGAAAGTGCAGCATCAGAAATGACAAGGATTAACCGGAGAATGTCGACCTTCAACCAGTGATTCTGCCTCGAGCTCTCAAGCGTGGACTTGGCTTGGGCTTGGGCTTGGGTCCGGATGTGCCTGAGATATCGGGACTGAAAGGAGCTGAAACATTTCAGGACACTTCAAAAGCCTGTGTGAGTACAGCTGTATGTAGCACTTTGCCGGCAGAACAAGGCTTACTCCCCGCTGTCTCCTGCTCTATATTTTCACTTGCTTTCACCCAGCTTTACACCTGCTTCTCGCGTTTACTTTTTTTTGTCTGTGGTGTGGCTAAAGGGCGGCTGAAGGGTCACGGCAAGTCGGAAGGGCACGGCATGCAGCGTGGGGGCTGTGTGAAGGAATCAGGCGCTTATTGAATCGTTAAATTACTGGCTAAGCATCTCTAGCTCCGTGGCTCCATGGCTCCCTGCATTGCATACGCATTGAGGAGCTGATCATCTACTCTTGTGTTCCAGGCAGATTCTCCACGTCATCTGCAGAGTCTGAGTCACTGTGCTTTAAGGGCTTTAAGGATTAAAGGGCCCCTGACTTTTTTTTTGCTTAATTTATCATTCAATTTCGAAAAACTCAGTGGCTTTGGCAGGCATCCAGGCGCTTTCAGTGGCATTTCAGTGGCATTTTTGTGGCATCTCAACTCTCATCCACGATCTCAGCAGCTGCTTCTTTACTTGTTAATTGTTAATTGATCTGAGTTTCACTGCTAATTAGCCGAGGCCTAAAAAAGCTGAAGAAGCAAAAAGCTGGGAAAAACTGAGGAGGATAAAAAACTGAGATCACACAGGTCACACAGACTGGGCTGATTGACAGATAAAGAGCAAGAACAAAAGAACAAAAGTAAAGCAAAACCAATACAAAGCTGAATAACAAAATAGAGCCAAGGCCTGTTCAGAGAGGGAAAATAGCTAAAGTATAGGTAAAGGCCAGTTGCACTGCATGAGTTTTTTTCAAAATACTATCAATGCTAATCTGCTGCCACGTATTGTGCTGTGTTTGTGCTGTATATGTGCCAATGTGCCTCTACCATTGCGCTGCTCCTGAGCTATTCTGAAGGTCTACAGTGCTGCTCTGCTAATTGACTAATTGACTATCTATTGACTATCTAACTTGGTACGGCTCAGGGCATAGTAGACTTGGCAAAGTGGCTAGAAAGATAACCCTAAAAATAACTTAAAAAACAGTCAAGGCTGGTAGACAAAACAACCAACTAAGTAACCAAACCCCCAACAACGAAGAATAAAGAAGCTAAGCAGCTAACTCCAGACTCCAGACCAGGGATACCGGTGGGGTGGCTCTTTAAAGGCTTGTTGAGCTAGAGTGCAGGCTCACTTTGAAAAACTGGGGGGGACAGTGGGGGCTCAAAGAACAGACACTCGGGTGCCTGTGAAGTTTAAAAGACAGACGGGTCAGCCAAACGCTTATGCCAAACTCCAACCAGGCAGATGGACACCGTATTACCTCCACCGCATGCCAAGTGACAGTAATACCATAAAAGTGTGGTCTGCGCGAGAACCAAAATTATTTCTAAAACATAAGCGAAGGGCATTAGTCGTTTCAGTGGCCTCTGAGGTAGTGGCAGCAAAGGGGTCAAAACTCTCTAAATTCCCCACTATAACCATAATAGCTACTATAACTCTTGCCCTAAGAACACACAAACGGATTCAGGCACAGCTGAGCGGGCAAGCTGCGGGCCAAAGCCTGACTCGGGCACAGAGGATATACAACATGGCAGATCTTGCTCGGGTAGAGGGACAGGCATCGGAGCAAATATCCGAAAAAATATCTGAACAGTTAATCGAATCAAACACTCACCAATGTAATCCAGCAGAGCCAGAAGAGCCAGAAGTGCCAGAAGAACCCAGAAAAGCCGCTTTAGAGACACATAACACCAACAATGTCCAACAACCAAAAGATGGGCAACGATGACCTGAAACTAGAGTGTCTAAGGCTAAAGAAAACCCCCGATGAGAAAAGGAACACTAGTAGTAGCAATGTGGAGAAAATAAAAATAAGGACAAAAACAAAAATAAAGCGACGGAAAAAAACACAGACAAGGCCTCTGATAAAAAACCGGAAAAAAACATTGATAAAGATAACAACAAAGACAAGAACAAAAATTAAGGTAATGATAAAGTAAAGGAAAAGGACAGAGTAATCCTAATAAAAGAACAAAGCGACGACAATGAGAATCTGGAGTTGATATCCAAAAAGGCAAGGAGGTTGCAAAATATAAAAAATCTGAAAGCAGAAGCCAAAAACACAGGTCAGCAGGTAGGCTCCCAGCCCAGGATCTCTAATATTTTTACGCCATTATTCAAGGAAGGGCAGAACAAACTGACAGCAAACTCAAACGCAAATACGAGTAAAAACACTATCTCATCTGCAAATACAAGTGATGCGACTGAATCTTTGCCTATACTTTCAACGGAACCCCTGAAAGTTGAACACTCTTCCGCAAGGCCCCTGGTGCAAACATCTAGCGATGGTGGGGAACTATACCCTGAGCCAAAAGTATCCGCCATAGATGCGGACTCTGACTCGGACATCTATGAGACAGGAGTATCTATTTCTAGTGCGACAACTGATTCAAGCGAGGCAGGAGAGGAAGATAATCCAACTGAAAGAAGCTCAAGCCTCAAACTGGTAGAAGCAATGCTGGAGGTCTCTGATACCATAGGTGAAGGGAAATCAGGGGCAGGGGGTCAAAATCCCACTCCCAAAAAAAAGCTGGAAAAAAAAAGAACTAGATATAGAAGACACAGTAAACTATCATATGATGAAACTACTGACCCTGGGAGTAATACGGAACATGCTAAAGAAAGCCCTAACCATACCCAGAACGACTCACTATTTAAAAAGCCCATAGAAACTGTATCAGACATGTGTTCTAATCGGGCTCCATTGGAAATGGCGTCAGCACAAAATGGAAAGTACAGTGACAGACATGAAAATACAAGTGAACCATCTCTGAGCGAAGTACTTAATTCCATCAAACTTTTCCATAAGGATGTCAAAATGGACAGCAACAGGAATCATGCGGCTATACAAAAACTCCAAGATGCTGTACAAAAAGTAGACCAAACTTGCTCCGAAATATCTTACCGAATGGCCTTTGTCGAAACCCGTACTGAAAATCTCGAGCTCGATGTCACAAAACTCCAAACTCAGGAAAAGGAACATGAAGGTGTTATTAAAGACCTGATGCAAAAGGTTGAAGACCTTGAGAACAGAGGCAGGAGAAACAATCTGCGCTTTCTCGGAATTCCCGAGGGCACAGAGGGAAGTGATCCAAGGGGCTTCATGGCTGACCTTCTGAAAACATCTTTTCCCGAACTCCAAACTTGGAACCTGAATAAAGAGATACAACGCGCACATCGCTTTCCCTTGGTACTCCCCAAACATAACCATCAAACCCCACAGTACCCGAGGGCCATGTTGGTCAACTTCAGAAATTTCATCTTAAGGGAAAAAATGTATGATATTGCCAGACCGTCAAATAAAACAGAATTCAAGGGATTTACTTTCTTTGTGCGCCCCGACTTCGCTCACGCGACAGTAGAACGCAGATGGCGAATGAGACAACTATTCGCCCCATTTGAACAAACTGGAGCAACAGTATACCTACAAAACCCGGCGCCTCTGAAAATCATCTATAAAGGAACAATTAAAACTTTTACAAATGAGATCCAGGCTGAGGCCTATCTAAAAGAATTTACTGAGAATAGCAAGCAGAACACCGGAAAATAACAAAAGGCATTCTGTAACGGTCTTAAACATCACAGCATTACAATTTATTGAACATATACGCCAGCGGATTACACACCGGCAGTTCATTGGAGGGGAAAATAAATAAATAAATAAATAAATAAACGAAAATAAACAAAAAGATAGGACCAAGATAAAGAAGGAGAGCATCTCAATTCTGTAAAAATTTGGGTTAGGATGACAACAAAGTGAAGTAACTTATATGTATTCTATGTACCCAAAATGTATATATTCTTGATCAGGCCACGGTGCATGCATGCTGGGACGTTCAGTCCCTGCCGACGGCCACACCTGGGCGCCCTATGACCCAGGACGTCTCGCAGGGAGAGGGGGGGTTAGGGGGAGGGGAGGGGAGGCGGGGGGAGAAAAGTGGGGGAGGGGGGAAAAAGTTAAAAGAAACTTAAAAAACAGAACCAGAGTCAATTCAAGTCTTACTTTTTTATTTTTAATCAATATTACTCTTACGGTATAGGGCAATCAAAATCAAGTCAGATCAAACACACTCTTAATATGAACTGAGGGCACTGGCTGATTATGGCTCGCTAAACATAGGACCATGGGGAAGTTAACTATACGAACTTGGAATGTTTCAGGACTCTTAGATAGTGATAAACGCCAACGGCTGGGAGAGATAATCTACCGAAACCCAGCAGATATCATCTGCTTCAAGAAACACACCTGCCCTGGCTGAAAAGACACCTTCTTAAAATCAGAGGATACAATTTATTAGCATGTACCACACAAACCTCCAATATTAGGGGGATAGCAGTGCTTGCTAAAACTTTTCTGGTACAGGCCACTCATAAAATAGTAGACACTCATGGCAGATGGGTAATTATCAAACTAGGCATTGGTATCACTATCTGCTCTATCTATGGATCTAATCAGCATGATCCAACTATATTTGAGACACTTGAGCTCGAGCTAGCACCTATACAGGGCCCACTTATATTATGTGGCGATCTAAACATATCACTAGGCCCTCGATTCAGTAGCCATACACATCCTCACTATATTGGCCATAAGCCACGAGTCTTCAAAGCTCTAAGCAGACTTTGTGATAGCTTTGGGTTAAGCGATATATGGGACCTAAAAAACTACCCGGACCCTGGCTACACTTATTATTCCTTCCCCCATAGCAAATATGTCAGGATTGACTATCTATTTGCTACTAGTGATTTGGCTGACAATGCCACAATTTTAAAGGAATCTAAAATTATCTCGGACCATAATGCTCTAATTCTTACTATTGAACTTGGATCCATTAAAAACTGAACGTAGAATCTGGACATTTGATAGGAAGCTGCTAGCCAACAAAGATTATATTACTCACATTACTAGCTGGGCCCAAGAGTTTTTTGATATAAACAGATATAGTGCCTCTAGGGTTGTTGTATGGGATAGCTTTAAAGCGGCTCTAAGAGGCGAAACTACGAGCTATCAAGCTAGAATACGGAAGCAAAACAATATGGGATATCATCAACAATTGGCTGATTTGACCAGAGCAGAGGAAGAGCACATGGCACAAATAGCTCAAGGCGAAAACGGGAAACTAGCTATGCACCGTCTGCTAGTGTTAAAAACCGAGCTTAACTCTGGCCTGACTCAGAAAGCTGCTGAGACATATAAAACACACCGGAAAGAAGTGTACGAGAACGGGGAGAAAGTTGGCAAACATCTCGCACACCATACACGCCAGCAAATGTCCCATAATGCCATCACAAAGATACAATCACAAGGGCAGACGTTCACACAAACACCAGAAATAATCGGGGCATTTCAACAATACTATCAGACCCTCTACCAGGATGATAACAAAACCAGCAGGGCAGATGCAGACTTATTTTTGAAAGATCTTCTTGATCAACCAGGGGTAAACAAGACTTTAGATGATAATACCAGAGAAGAGATTGAGAAAGAAATTACCCTTATAGAAGTCCAGCTTGCTTTGTCTTCACTGGCTTCTGGGAAGGCGGCAGGCCCCGATAAAATACCTCTGGAACTATATAAAATTCTCAGTCAAACCCTGGGCCCACTAATATATGATCTATTTTTAGGGATCCAATGGAGTGGTATCCCACCCACCTCATGGAGAGAAACACATATAATTATCTTTCCAAAAAAGGGCAAACCTCATGATCAATTATCATCATATCGTCCAATTTCCCTAATCAATTCGGATTCCAAATTATACGCTAAAATAATGGCCATCCGGCTCGGACGGGTTGTCGAACATCTGGTTTCCTCATGGCAGCACGGGTTTATTCCCGGCAAAGGTACGACCGACCATACTCGAAGAGCAATCTCCCTGTTTGATGTAATGTCTGCAACAGGAGGCCAGATGTCGATGATCCTTCTGGATGCCGAGAAAGCCTTTGACCTGGTGTCCTGGAACTTTTTATGGGCAGCCCTGACGCAGTATAATTTTGGCCCCAAATTTATCAAGTCTATAATGGCTATGTATTCTAAACCAATAGCAAAATTACAAATAATGGGCTCTGAATCAAGTATAATTCGAGTATCCAGTGGCACACGCCAAGGCTGTCCATGTTCTCCGATATTATTTACCCTGTATATAAACCCTTTGATTTTGAAACTTTTAGAGAACCCACTAATCACACCTATAGTTGTTAACAAATTTGAAACCAAAGTATTGGCCTATGCAGATGATATTGCGGTACTAACGCCTAATCCTTCCGTGGCAATATCAGAATTGGAGGCAGTAACGCAAGTCTATGGACGCTACTCTGGGTATTCTCTGAATAAAGAAAAAACAATCATCCTATGTACCGATAACATTATTTGTAATGATCACAGGAAAACTCACAATGCTACATACCTAGGTGTTAGCATAATCCCCGATGTTACACAAATCTCTCAACTCAATTATGAGCCATTACTAAACACTGTAAAGAAAGATCTAGATCGGGTTAATAGTCTACAGTTGTCAATAATTGGTAGAGGAAACTTTTTAAAAATGAATATCTTGCCAAGGGTGCTTTCTCTTTTCCGGGCTATTCCATTGATACCCGAAGAAAAGGTCCTCAAAATTCTAGACTCTATTATGTCCAAATTTATGTGGCAACAGGGCAAAACCAGAAGATCCTTGAAGCTTTTGTCACTACCACAGAACAAAGGTGGACTAGCTGTTCCAAACATTCTGCTATATCTCTGGGCTTCATTTCTCCAACAGATGGCTCCTCTACTTTATGAGAATCCTAGCTCAGATACTATGGAGGATGCACCTATCCCATCTATATACGAGCTATCCCTAGGGGAAAAAGCTAAAGGTATTTTTCTAAGACAAGTAGAGAGAAGCTACTACAAGAAAAATAAATTCAAAGTTATCACGAATGCCTGGACAATCTGGTTAAGGATTACGAAATATATGCACATCCCAAAGCTTAACAGGTATTCTCCCCTATGGCATTCTAACCTTCTTCCCGTACTAGGGAGCGATGCTATCGCAAAGAAATGGCACTCTGTAGGTATTACCTCAGTTGGTGACCTTTTTGGGGCGAATGAGGCTTATACTTTTACTGATTTACAACATAAATATAATCTTCCAAATGGGCACTATTTTAAATATTTGCAGATTCATAATATGCTCAAACATAAGAACCCTAATATTAACTCGGAGAAAATTGAAATTATCGATACTATCGCTAAAAGAACAGCTAGAATAGGTACAATCTATGGTCAGCTACTGGATAAGATACAAGATGATCTAGAACATACAGAAATTGCGTGGGCAGACAGACTTGATAATCTGAATGTAGATATTGATATGAGTCTCTGCCTATCATCACGACTACTTATGTCAGCCAGTTTAATAGCCCAGACCTATAAGACTATCTATAATCTATACTATACTCCGGCCAAATTATATGCCTGGGGTAAAAGAGAGAACGATCACTGCCCCAGATGTCTGAAAGGCCCTGAAACGCTTATTCACATGTTCTGCGAATGCGACCAACTAACACTTATTAAAAAAATGATCTGTGAATTCTGGGAGGAAGTGTTTGGCCATAAAATAATCAACTCCCCTACTCTATATCTGCTAGGTACTGATAATACACTAAACCTGAGCAGGGAAGAAGAGGACATGCTTTTTATAAGCTCGGCAGTCCTCAGGGTAATACTAGCAGCACGGTGGAAAGACTCAGATCCACCGAGTTTTCAAATGTGGTTAGCACGCCTTCTCGTGGTCTTCAATCAGGAAAGTGCTATCTATGCCACTAGAGGGCCAAGTTCCGCTATGCGTGGTATGGTGATCTGGCAACCCATCACTAATTGGAAAAGGAGGCTTAGCACAGTATGATTGTATGATAATGACTTACCCTAATATCCCGTTTTATATGCCATTTTTATTATTTATTTTGTATTTTATTTAATTTTTTTATTTAATTTTTTATTGTTTTCTTCATTTTTATTTCACTTTCTCTCTCAATATGAGAATGAAAACAAATCAAACATGAAAGCCATTGTTTATTGTATAATATTATTGTATTTTGAATACTTTTTCTTTTGTATGTACCTGTTTTATCTGGTTCTGAAAAATAAAATGTTAAAAAGAAAAAAGAAAACCCTCCACCATACCAAGAAGAACCTAGTAGGGTCACCTCGAGTGTGGACCCATGATAGGAACGCCTTTAATCCCACAAATTTTACATGATACATCAGTTAATAGGGCATTGCAAGATAATGAGAGAGAAACCTTAAATAAGACTATGGAAGAAATAGTACAGAAAATAAGCCAATTAATTTAAATGCAGAAGCCTTGACAGTACCAGTGACTATTGGACCTGTTATTCTGTTTAATGGAGATAAAAAGGTTTGCCTGAAATCTAAAGTTTTGACAATTCCTATGAATAATCCTAGAAAATAAGTAGTGATATTGGATGATCAGGCTAGTGAGAGTGATTCAGTCATTTCATTAATACATCTCCCAGTAAAGGAATCTTTAGCGGAAACCACAAACAGAGTATCACCCGTGATTTTGAAAGAAGAAGGGTCTATGGTCCCTACAAGAACAGGAGATACAACAACGGTTACTCCTAGAGACTTAGAGAAATGGGCACAGAGAATAGAAAAACGTAGCTCACAATCAACGATTCTAGATAGCAACAGATTGAAAGTGGATTTGGGGAGAAATTATGGCTGGTAATGTGAGTACAGAAAGATTGAACAACTACCAAGATGAAGAGCTGTTATTTGTATGCAGGAGCATAATTAGGAGAGCAAAGGTAGTTCATGAGAAATACACAGTGGTTGCCTCAGAGATTACATTAGACATAGGTATATCGAAATTATTACAAAAACCATATCGAGTTGAGTTTACTGAAAAGGATGTAGGGGCATATTTGCAAGGGCTTTATCTCCGCTTTTTTAGCTTACAAAGCCAAAAAATCGGAAATAAAACCAGCGCCCTATTTACAAGAGGGTACTAACTTGCATATTCTCATGTTAGCACACTTTTTCTCAACGCCTCCCTTTGTATCTCCAATGAGATGCAAAGTGGGTGTTACTGGGCATACCCCAGATGGTCTACCTGGCAAATTTCGCTGATGTTTACATGTTAGCCTGCGCTTAGAGACCAATCGGTGATAATGCGCGTTACAAATGTAATTAATAAATAAATAAATACTATAATTATCACTAAGCACTGCCAGTGATAATTATCGCTGGCCGTTGTTAATATGCCCCTTAGAAAGTATGAATGCTTCTGGTAAAAGATTACAGATAAAAGAATGGTTGAATATTTTGCTAAAATGGGAGATATTGACAAATGGAGGATTACGTGAACAAGAAAGAAAGAGGAACTATAAGCAATAGAAGCACCATCTGCATTTCCAGTGAGAGAAACAGATAAGGTTGAGAGGAAATGTCCAATGAGAGAAATTTCTGGTGGTGGATATGTGCACGTTCCTTGGAGTAGACATGTTATTTTGTCATTTAAGAAAGATTTTCCTAGGTTGAGAGAAAAACCAGTTGAAGGTTACAAACAGGTAGAAAGATTTGTGAAAGCTTCAAAGGTTTTATTGAAGGATTTGGATGTTTTATTTGATATTGTGGTACCAGCTGATTTATGGACATGATGTTAGATTACAGTTGGTTGGCCAAATGAGGAATATCCAAGGGATTCCAAAACACGAGCGCCATCAGAGGAGGTGATGAAAAAGCACCACCAAGTAATTACTTTCTTGAAAAGGAAAATCCCTCCCAAAGAGACTGATTGGGTTTGGATAGATAGAACAACTCAGGAGCCAAAGAAATGGGTACACACGTACTGTAAGAGGTTGTTACAAGTGTTTAAGCAGTATAGTGGATTTGAGAACATTAGTGATAAGGATATGGGACATTTTGTGTTTTGGTTTGTGTATGGTTTGAAACCAGAGATTAGTCAGATGATTGAACAGCACATGTTGTGCTGGCAAAGCAAGACAATAGACGAAATATTGAAATATGCAAAGTATTGTAATGATGACATTGAGTTAAAACATAGAAATCTAAACGAGAAAATTATGTGGGCAAAGGTGAAATTGGCAGAGCAGTTGGAACCAAAATTAATTTCCCAGACTGATAATGAAATAAAAGACCAGGGTCAAAGTGAACCAGTGTCGAGTGGTGATAAAGGACGAGGACGAATGAATAGAGAGAAAGCAAAGAAGAAATGTCTCTGTCATGCATGCAGAAAGCTAGGACATTGGAAGAACAAGTGTAAAAATGTCCAGAAATGTAATGGGCCAAATCTAAATTTAAATCCGCAGATGCAGAATGAAGTGGTTGTGAAATAGCAACAGCAGCAGCAGGTAGTTACTTCACAGTATCAGGTGTCAAAGCTCCTATGCCAAACCATGTGAACATTCAAAAATACAGTGCAAACACCTGATTTCAAGTAGAAAATGGTAAGAAAAACCTTGTGGTTTCACAATATTTTTTACAGAATGATGAAGATGACTCAGACTATAAGCAATGACATTGCATGAGGAGGGAGAAAGAGTAGTACGTGCTTGGCACATCCTTGCTGGTAGATCATTCAGGTCAATTTATTATAAATTAAGTTGAAGGTAGTGACACTGGTGCTTCCAGGTCTACTGTGAGAACAACAGACATCCCAAACCTACCCAACTCGGGAGAGACTATCCGAGTTGTAGGAGTATCAAACAAACAGTTAAGATCCCCAGTTACAAGACCAATGGCAGTGCATATTGGAAATTTTAAAGATATTTATTGGTTTGTGGTGTGTGATTCAAGTCCAGTGAATTTGCTAGGAAGAGACCTGTTGTGCAAGATAAACTACACAATCTATTATACTCCTGATGGTGTTGCTTTTCAAACACCTGATGAAGACATTGTTTACAAGATGTTGCTAGCTAAGCAAGGGACAGCAATAGATGAGATGTATTCTTTAATGACTGAAAATGACTTGCTAGAAGAATTGAACACCACCGTAAATCCAGAAGAATGGGACTTTTAAGGAAAAGAGACAGGGTTAATGACAATTGTTGATCCAGTGAAAATAGTGGTGAAAGAAGGGGCAGTTTATCCAAATACAAACCCATAAAAAATGAGTCCAGAAGTGAAAGCATGAGTTGCTCCAGTGATTAAACTAATGATTGAGCAAGGAATTCAAAAAGAAATAGTAGGGAGTCCTTGTAATTCGCAAATTATGGAATTTAAAAAGCCTAGTGGCAAGTACAGAATAGTGTAAGATTTGCGAAAGATAAATAAGATTGTAGTGCCTTGTTGTCCAGTAGTACCAAACCCAGCAGTGATCCTTTATCAGAAACCATGTAATGCAAGTTGGTATACAGTGATTGATTTGTGCCAAGTGTTCTTTTCTATACCTTTGCATTCTGGTTTGGAGATTGCGTGTTGTCATGGTGCCGGGTTCCTCAAGGGTACACAAGGAGTCCCTCGATTTTTAATCATAACTTGAAAAAGTGCTTAGAGTCATTAGTAATGCAGAGAATCTGTTCTGGGTCTGTATATTGAGGACCTATTGGTGGCATCAAAGACATGAGAAGTTTGTGTCACCGACACAATTGCATTACTGAACCATTTGGCCGCAGGAGGATGCAGGATGTCTCCAGAGAAATTGCAGTTTTGTCAACAACACGTTAAGTATTTAGGGCATAAAATAGAAAGCGGAGATAGAAAAGTGACCTCCGAAAGAATAAAAATAATCAAACAGATGCAATTGCCTCAGGCGCAAAAGGAGACATGAATGTTTTGGGGAGTTGTTGGGTATCGCAGGCAGTGGATCAATGGATTCTCCCTGTTGGCAAAACCATTGATACAACTGACTCAAAAAAGAGCAAAGGATCTGATTGATTGAGATGATGTATGTTTGGAAGCATCTGTAAAATTGTGGAATTATCTGTGTGAGGAGCCAGCCTTGGAAATGCCAGATTATACAAAAGAATTTGCATTATTCTGCTGTGAAAGAGAGAGAGAGCTTTTGACTCAGAGACATGGACTGAACCGACGTCCAGTGGCATATTTTGCTGCCACTTTGGATCCCGTGGCTTCAGCTTTTCCTGGCTGCTAAAAAGCACTAGCTGCTACTTGTGTTAGTCTGGAGCAAAGTGAATAGCTTGTGATGGGACATCCAGTTAAAGTTTATGTGCCCCACTCTCTGTTGAGATTCTTTTCACAAGAACACAAACACAACACCTCACTCCTAGTTGGATGACTACGTATGAAAGAGTGATTTTGGGAGCAGAGAATTTAACAGTGATAAGGTGCACAATGATGAATCCTTTTACTTAGTTACCAGACCCATGTTGTGAAGAGGTGAAAGATGAAGCAGATCATGATTGTTTGGATGTGACTGAAATGGGTACAAAACCTCGCCCGGATACAAAAGAAGTTCCTTTGATGGAAGAAGATCATGTATTAATTGTGGATGGGTCATGACTGAGGACTGAAAAAGGAAGTCTAAGTGCTGCCTTTGCTGTATGTAAAATTTCAGGAGTTGTTGAAGCATACTGGTTAAAAGGAGTTAAGTCTGCACAAGTAGCCAAATTGATGGCCTTAACAAAGGCATGCAAAGTCGGAGAGTAACAATATTTACGGACAGCCAGTGTGGGTTTGGGGTTGTGCATGACTTTGGCCAGCTCTGGATGCAGAGGGGATTTCTGACTTCTCCTGGGTCTTCTATCAGAAACAGAAACAATTTGAAAGAATTGCTGGAAGCATTACAATTGCCAAAAGAAATAGCAGTGGTCAAATGTGCTGCACATCAGTCAGGAAATGACTGTGTGACGGCAGGCAATAGATGTGCCGACCAAATTGCTCAATATTGTGCAAGAAATTAATCAGCAACCAATAAGAAAGTGGAAAGTAATGAAACCATCTGCCAACTGATGTTTTTCTCAACATTAGAAATATGGGATGAGGTCAAACAATTGCAGCAATAGGTTGAAGAGAGAGAGAAGAAAATCTGGATACGGTCAGGATGTACAAAAAAACAGAAGATGTAGTGTGGGTGTACTTAGATGGCAAACCAATCATGCCAGACTGCCTGTTCTCCCAAATGGCAAGAGTATACCATGGAGCATGGGTACTCACAAACTTTCTCTCAGGGGCCAAATTTACAGTGTGGTTTGTGGCCGAGGGCCGCACTGGCTGGTGGGGGCGGGGTCAGTGGGGGAGGGGTCGGGTCTAGAGCAAAATAAAAACTGTGACCATGAGGTTGAACACAGGCCCCTGCAGCGGACGCCTTCGTCCACTGAGTCACCAGACCCGGCACATACACATTTCTCTCTCTCTCTCTCTCTCACCCTCTGTCACCTTCACTCTGACTGTCTCTCTCTCTCTCTCTGTCTCACTCCCTCTCTCTCTCTCACCCTCTGCTACCCTCACTCTGTCTCTCTCTCTCTCCCTCCCTGTCTGTCTCCGTCTGTCTCCCTCACTCTGTCTGTCACCCTCTTTCAACCTACCTCTGTCTCTATCCCTGTCTCCCTCTCTCTCCTTCCCTCTCTCTGTCTCCCTCCCTCCCTCTGTCTCCCTACCTCCCTCTGTCTCCTTCCCTCCCTCTGGCTCCTTCCCTCTCTCTGTCTCCTTCCCTCCCTCTGTCTCCTTCCCTCCCTCTGTCTTCCTCCCTCTGTCTCCCTCTTTTACCTCCCTCTGTCACCCTTTTTAACCTCCCTTTGTCTCTCTCCCTCTGTGTCCCACTCTGTCTCCCTCCCTCTGTCTCTGTCTCCCTCCCTCTGTCTCACTCCCTCTGTCTCTCTATCACTGTCTCCCTCCCTCTGTCTCCCACCCTGTCTCCCACCCTCTGTCTCCCTCGTCTCAGTCTCCCCCCTCCCTCCCTCTGTCTGTCTCCCTCCCTCTGTCTGTCTCCCTCACTCCATCTGTCTCCCTCACTCCGTCTGTCTCCCTCACTCCGTCTGTCTCCCTCCCTCTGTCTCCCTCTCTTTGTCTCCCTCTGTCTCCCTCCCTCCCTCTCTGTCTCCCTCCTTCTCTGTCTCCCCCTCCCTCTCTGTCTCCCCCTCCCTCTCTGTCTCCCCCTCCCTCTCTGTCTCCCCCTCCCTCTCTATCTCCCCCTCCCTCTCTGTTTCAATTTACAGACTTCTGGCTAGTAAACCTTTATGTAAAGACAGTACACTTCTAAATGATAGACCTTCAGGAAGTGATCCAGTATTGAAGGTGATAGGAGAGGGACTTCACGACCACCACTGATTTAAATGATTCATATTTTCACATTGCAGTGCATTCATTTGTCAGTTTTATCTTCTTTTTGTGGCAAACGAACATATCCCCAATTTAGTCTTGCGTTGCGGAATAATGTCAACTACATGGGTGTTTACAAATTGTTCGGTAGTGGTTGTGGCACATTTACATTGTGAAAGTGCCCATGTATATCATAAGTCCATAATTAGATGGCTGGTGTAAGAGAGCACAACTCAAAAATGCCATTTACTGGCTCAAAAACTTTGCTACTGAATCTTGGATTTAATACCACGGTCAAAAAGTCACATCTGCATTCCTAGCAAATATCGAATTTTCTGGTTGCAACTCTCAATGTAACGATGGAAAAGGTTTAAACTTAAACCGAGCGACTATAGTTGTTTCTACTTTACTACAAGTCACAATCTCTAACAGTGCGAAAAGTAAGAAACTGAATAGTAATGCTGGTGGCATGCATCGCATTGGCTGTAAATGCTCATTTTCAAATGAATTCCTTGCTGGAATCATTGGCACAGCAGAGTTTAGAAGCAACTGGAATCTAGAAAGACCTAGTGTTGTAGCACTGAGTAAGGTACAATCTAAAATGATTAAATAATAAGAATGTGATGCTGCTGGGCAGAGTTTTGCAGACCCACATTCACTAGTAACTCTGTCTCCCTCCCTCTGCCTCTCTCTCCTCCCCCATCCTCCCTCTCCCCCCCATTGTCACCTCACCTGGCGTGCGTGTGTGTCACCCAGGGCTGAGGCAGCTCGCCGGCCGAACCCGAGTACTTCACAGGTCTTTAATAGACCACTTACTTTTTAATGAGGCTTTGTTGTATTTTTCCTCTTTTTAGGCCCCCTGCATTTCCACTCTGACCTTCCGGCCCCCATAGAGTGCTGCATCAACCGCAGTGTTTGTGGACACTCTTTTTACATTTAAAAAAAAAAACCACGGTGAAATGGTCCGTCAATCCCCGCCCAGCACGAGGGCACAGCTCGGCAAAAAGAGGCCCTGGCACCGGGCGCTTTCAAAGGCTCCACGGAGAGGCCCTCAGCGCCCCATGGGGCTGCTGCCAGCCGAGGCTCCGAGCAGAACAAATACAGCTTTTGGAGGGCGACGCAAATGTGAATCATTTAATGTGCACGCATTTCAACCCCTTGTGCGTCTCGCTCGCTTCTGTAACACTCGAGGCAAGAGCAGCCAAAAAGTTATGAATTACCAGCCGGCTTCAATTAAAGAAATTACTTTGAATTTCAGATGGGGTGGAACTTTATAGCGATAAATGGCACAGATCTAGCAATGCTTGGCGCGCGAACACCACTACAAATAATAATCGTGCACACGGCAGGGGTCCAACACACAGTGGGTATTACAGGTGTCTGCATGGTCCGCGGGCCGCAGCGGAAGGCTTGCCGGGCCGCCGCTGGCCCGCGGGCCGTACTATGAGTACCCCTGCCATGGAGCAACACATATAGGCAGGGATTCAGTTCAGTTCAAAAGTTTTATTCGGTTTGTCGAACACAACCATATAAGCAGAACAATAAAACAATGCTTTCATCAGTATTACAGGTTAAAATCATCAGGGTTACAAAACTAATCACAAATAGTAGGAAAGAGCATCATTAGGTACCGGAACAAAGCCGTCTGTAATACAAAATATACGATACATCCCTCTTTAATACTAAACTTATGTTGCAACGGTGTCTCTACTAAAAACAAATCCTTGTTCCTCATCCGTTCCCTAGGTCCTGGGTAACTAGGATCAACATCCATCCCCAGAGCTATGTGAGAACTCTGTATCCTATTGCCAAGAAGTCCTACTGTACGAACTTCTCCTCTCCCCTAACTGTCATTTGATGATCACCTTTATTTGTTACTTGTCTTTTTGTCCACCTTTTCATGCCTTTACTGTAAAGCGCACTGCTACCTTCGGGTCTTGTTAGCGCTATAGAAAACTTCTAAATAAAATAAATAAATAATAAAATGTAATTTTTAGTTAATATGCTACGTGCAATTTTCGCATAAAGTGTCGGTTATAAAACATTTTGTACACATTTTTCTGAGTGCAAAATGGCATCAATAAAGTGCAGTGTGCTTCCATAGTCACATAATGTGCAAAACAGCAAGGTATTTTAAACAATTCACGTTAGTAAACTTTCCTACCAAAAGTTTATAACTAGGATAAAAATAGTTTGTTATGTGCAATTTACGCAATAAGAAATTAAATGCTGCACAGTTTCTTCATGATATTGCTAAAGTGCTAGGTGCATAAGTCTCTAATGCTTCCATGATTACACGCGTAAAGCCATAATGACATGAAATATATCTATACAGTTTTATGTTTGGCTATACGTAATTTCCCAGAGAATTATGGATTTCCTGGCAGCTATACATTTCAGTATATATGATGCAACATAAAAACAGATTTCTGCACATTCTAAGGATGATATTAACTTCCTTGCCATGTTAGTGGAATGAACATTGTATGTTTAGAAAATGGGTTTCTTACAAAATTTCTTTAAAAAGTGATAAAATTTACAAAACATTAAAATGTGGCAACAACTTTGTCTTGAAGTGTTATCACACGGCATACAGAATTGTAACTAGTTTTCATATGCGGGAATGACACTAAGTGGTGGACAATTCCCAACCTAAGATGTGTTAAAACGAATCGATAGGAGTTTCGTGTCACTATGGTTAAATATGCCTGGAAGCCTTTATTTAGATTTAAATCATGATAAAAAACAGAAGTAGGTAGTTTCCTAAACAACCTTTCTCTAACCTCCCTCTTATATAATAGGAACCTTGCTTTTAGCTCTTTCTTTGGCATTGATGTTGCAAACTCAGGTTCCAGTAGAATGTTACATTCAAATAGGAGATTATACCAATAGTGAATATATCTGAGCCACGATATACGAGTGAAATGGTCAAGCCTCAAACAATCTTTAATGATCGTTTGTATGAATAACGTTTCAGTTTTTGACCAGATTGAGCACCAGAGTAATAAAGGGCGTAATGCAGCTAAATCCGAGATATACTCAATTCCTACTACCTCATGAATTAATTCTGTTGATGCTGAGGGGGGAAAGCACAATAGGTGCTTGAGGAACTTGTTTTCATCATACTGGAGCGATTTTGCAAAGTGATGGCCCCAAACTCCCGCCCCATATAACGCAGATAAAACGCACCTGGCATTGTAAATGGCCATCATTTCTTTTATTCTTCTATCCCCAGTTTAGTTGAAGATCTAAATATACTATTGGTGTTCCTGCTCATCTTAAGGCTCACATTATCGTGTTCGTTTGTCCATTTCCCATCCCCCGCAAATGTTATTCCAAGATAGCAGAACGTTTTAACTGATTGCATCTTGGCATTTTCTATATAAAAGGTACTGGCTGGCTCAACTTTCTTACCGCATGTCGTTACAAAGGTCTTAGTTTTATTAATTACAAGTTTCCTGCTCTCTATGAATGTTGCGAAGTTATCAATAAGGCGCTGCAAACCGATCTGTGTGCGTGATAATAAAACAGCGTTGTCCGCGTTTAATAAAATTGGAACCGCCCTCCCATCTATAAGGGGGGCATCCGCTGGAATCTGACTTAGGGTTGAGTCGGCTTGGTTAATAAATAATGAAAATAAAAAAGGTGCCAAGGCCTGGCGGAAGCCTCTTGCAACCTTAAAAAACGGGATACATTCACCAGACGGTCCATAGCGAACTTTACATGATAACTACAAATAGAGCCTTGCTAAAAAATTTACAATTTCCTTAGGTGCGCCTAGATCAAGTAATATATGCCATAAAATAGAGTGATCTACGAGATCAAAGGCGCTACTCAGGTCTGCGAAGCAGAGGAACAGATTACCCTCCTTAACAGTAGTGTATTTATTATTAAGGAGGTGAAGTTTAACACACTGTTCCAGAGTCTCCAGGCCTTTCCTAAAACCATATTGTGCTTTTGATAAAATTGTATTCTCTGTAGCCCATGTTTCCAACCTTTTAAGCATGATCCTGCTCATTATTTTAATAGAAGAATCTAGTAAGGAGATTGGGCGATAATTGTTTGCCTCTGATTTGGATCCTTTTTTAAAAAGGAGGATAATTAAAGACTGACCCAATGATATTGGGAGCCGTCCTTCTGCAGCCACATTAAAAAACCTTACTAAGATGGGGGCCCAAAGATTCATCTCAGTTTTATATGAGTCCACCGGGACCCCATCAGGGCCGGGGGCTTTGCCTCCCTTACTGTTAAATAATCCCTCATATATCTCATCGAGGCTTATTAGCAGTGGTAGTGGCGACCATATAGAGTCGTTGCACATAGTTAAATCTAAAAGTAACCTTTCCAGGTTAAAAATGTTTAAAAAATGTTCGGTCCATGCATTGCAGTCTA
The DNA here is from genome assembly GCF_964263255.1 of Lissotriton vulgaris. Classification (NCBI taxonomy): domain Eukaryota; kingdom Metazoa; phylum Chordata; class Amphibia; order Caudata; family Salamandridae; genus Lissotriton; species Lissotriton vulgaris. The sequence goes on along the minus strand of NW_028254880.1, from coordinate 192,807 downwards.
CAAATGAAGTTATTTCAGGCACACTGTCATTCTTTAAAAAGGGGCTATTTATAGTATCCCAATAAAGTTTACTGTTATTTGTATCTGCAGCTAAATTAAGATTGTTCCAGGCCTCTTCTTGTAGAGCTCTTTTCCTGTTAGCAAGTGTTGTTTATAGTTATAACGTAAAGTTTTAATAATTGTATTATTTCCGGGTTTGATGCTCCAGGCTTGGTTTAATTTGTGTAAAGCCAAGGTACAACTTTTATCCAACCAGCCTGAATTTCCTGCCTTTTTCCCACTATTTCTTTTGGTAAATAAACCTTCTATTATTTCACTTATCCTAAGAAAGCTAGTGCATAAAATATTATGATTAACTTCCTCTCTAAGGCAATAATCTATCACCGTGCTACATTTCCTTACCACTTCCTTATGCATTTTCTGAGGATCAATCCCGACCCATTTGATCCTCATGCCATTTGGTCTCAATGCTGCAATGTTATTAATACGGTCACTTTCCTCTGAATGTTTATTTCTCCAACATAATAGCGATATAGATATGCTATTGTGGTCGCTTAATGCTTGCTCCGTGACCCATAGGTTGGAATAGTCAGTGTTGCTAGAGATCAAAATAATATCGATATTGGTATTAGCATTCCTCCCTGTAAAGGTTGGACAGTTAATATTGACCTTATTCTTGGTACAGCTAAGCAATTCCAGGTCTAACTTTACTATCAATTTATTTAAAGCTGTGCCATAGCTACAGTGGGGGAAATGTAAGTGGTCGACATCCTCGTTGTTACCCGTCTCCTTTCTGTAGCCACACGTGTTACTCGTGGCCAATGGGCAGGAATTGAAGTTAAAATCACCTACCCAAAGGATGATGGTCTGCTTATGTGATAATGCCAAAATCCTTTCAATTTCGTTTCCAAGTGGGTCTAAAATGTTCTCTCTATTGTTGTTGAAAACATTATTATAATAGTTGACCAATATTAAGTCTTTACCTTTATTAAATTGTAATCTCAACACCTGACTAAGAATGTCCACTGGGGTACAGCTTTTGATTTACAAATGACCAGTTTATTTGACATTAATAATAGTAGGCCACCCTTTGCCCAACCGGCTACGGAGTTAGCAGCGTTTAACCAATTGGAAGTATAGCCCTCTATAAAAATGGGCTCCTTACACCAAGTTTCTTGGAGGCAGATAATATCATAACCTGCGGTGATAAAATCATTCCAAAAAGGTGTGTACAGATTTCTATTGAGGCCTGCTATATTCCAGGTAACTAGACTATATCCCACCTCTAAGCGTAGGTTAACAGCTGCTGGTTCATTTTGGGGCAATACTGGTATTTCTGTATGAAGGGTCATATGCAGCATTTCTGGGTCTATTAGTGATGGTTTAACTGTCTCTCTATTCATTGCAACAGCTGTATCATCCTCAGTAGTGATGTATACAGTTGGTTTAGGTGACTTAATCACTACATTAGATGATGCATAAGGTCGCGGAGGGCCATATGCAAACGGGTCAATACCTACTTTGACTGAAACATTCCGTGGGACCCCTATAGAGACATTAGCCTTTGTAATACCCGCTGACAACTCGAGTCAATCGTTGTCCTCTAATGAGTCAAAAACCTGAAATCTATTGTAGGTTGGGATTGCAAAACAGGGGCGGGCCTCAGGAATGTTGTTAAGTTGCTTGTGGCGTAAATGTGATTGCTGTGTTGTCTAAGTTCCAATAGGTGCCTGTAATAATACCCTAAGGGAAGTAGAGTTGTTAGATTCCCATGCTGATGGGGTGGAGCATTGGTAAGGGTATTCTGAGCCCACAGTGGTGATCTAAAATGTATAATTATGCAGTCCCCCTCAATGTTTTTCCTAAGGGGACCCACCCATCCCACCCATTGTGTTAATATGATCTGATTAGCCCCATCCATTGAAAAATTACAATTATTAGACAGCCACTGGAGGGTTTTGTTTTTAAGTGTATCATAATTTTCCACTTGGTCTTTCCTTAGTTTGGGGATATTTGCGAGCACAGTGACATAGGCACCACATTCTGGAGGTAGTTTAATAAAGGCTGGGGTCTGTCTAGTAGTAACTATCGTTAAATCTTTGTTACCTCTACTAATTTGTTCTGCAGGTACACATTTTTCATTTAACTGGGGGCCCTGGTTTAAGGGAATTAATGTACTTCTTCCGGTAGATAGAGGGATATTATTTGTCTGTTCCCCACAGATATGGTGATTATCATGTTGCTTACCAACGGGAACGTTACTCAGACTTGGAGTCGCAGAAGAGCTATTGTTAATCGTGACTGAGGCTCCGTTAATTTTATCGTTATTACCCTCACTTCCGTTGCTTGCCTCTGTGTTTATTCTTCTTTCCTGATATGGCTGCGTACCTATTTTGTCTAGATTCCCACTTAATTTATGGACCTCCCGAGCAAGGTTATCCACTTTTTCATGTAAGGGCCTAATCAACTCAATTAATTTGTTAAAAACCGCTTCTATGTTATAATTACTGAGTGGTGTTTCTAGATTTTGCTTGGCCCTTGTTCGTGTAGTGACCATATTCCCTGCCGGGTTAGTTCTTTTATCCCGTTTCACCTTCAAATTACCCTGCCCTGATGTTTGCTTTCTTAGTCCTTTTGATTTGACCGGGAGGGATGGTGACGGTGGTCGGGGTTGTCCGTAGCAGACAGTCTAGGTGTATTTGAAATGCAGGAGTAGTTAGTGCCATTACTATTTGTACCCTCTGGTAAGTCCATGCCCGCATCCACTTCGCTAGTGGGGCTAGATGATCTACTTATATTGACTTGATCAGCCAACAATACACTTGTCCCCATGGAAAGACGCTTTTTAGTGCGGTCAATTTCTTGGGTAAGGACACTGATGGCTTTTACCAAATATGTGTCAATAGTATTACACGCATTTTCAGCGAACGGTCTAGCATGGCGCCTTGCCATAACCTGTTAGTTACCTGACCCTTCCCCTGCAACAGTTTACACAGTACACTATTAGTTAAAGCACATATGCAAAACGGTTCAAGGAGTATTAGTTCTTAAATGTCACACATGTATTCTCCAGACCTTGTTAGGGAGGGGGCCCAGCCCAGCCTCCTCCGGCCTCTGATGGCCTAAGACGGTCCCGCCCTTGTCCCGGGCTTCTCCCGGCGCCGCCCTCGCGCGTCCCGCGACACGGTAGGAGCGACTCTGCTTTGAGGGTCTCCGGGTGCGGAAGTTGGAGGAAGTGGGCGTCGTCAGAACTGCAGGGAGACGTGGGAGCTGTAGTCTCCCTCCTCGTCGGCCGCGGTAGTTCTGGCAGCGGCAGCAAGGGAGACCAGCAGCAAGAGTGAAGTGTCAGGTCAGGTAGGTATATGCTTGTTGAGCTGCGTAGCCCCAAAGATTAGCCAGCCAAGCACCCGCTCCACCGAAGGAGCAACTCTGCTTTGAGCGCCTCCGGGTGCGGAAGTGGGCGGAAGTGGGCGTCGTCAGAACTGCAGGGAGACCGGGGAGCTGTAGTCTCCCTCCTCGGGGAACAGCGTTTACAACGCAATTTTTACAACGCAGTACCTTTACGATGCAACCAATACAAAGCAAATCATTACGCTGGGGGGGCACTCTAGGATAGGGAATAGTTTTAATTTACTATCCAACACCTTCCCTACTATCCACGGGGACTGGAGTTGGAATAGTAAATTACACTATTCACTATCCAGAGCCCCCCAACACAATTCGTAGTAACGACTTGCGTTGTAAAAGTTGCGTCGTAAAGGCATGCATTGTAAAAGCGAGCGTTGTAACGACGTACATCTCCCTCCTCAACGGCAGCGTTAGTTCTGGCAGTGGCAGCAAGGGAGACCAGCAGCAAGAGTGGAACATTAGGTGAGGTAGGTATATGCCCGTTGAGTTGCGTAGCCCCAAAGATTAGCCGGCCAAGCCCCCTATCCCCCGAAGGAGCGACTCTGCTTTGAGCACCCCCGGGCGCGGAAGTGGGCGTCATCAAAACTGCAGGGAGACCTGGGAGCGGTGGTCTCCATCCTCGGCGGCCACGGTAGTTCTGGCAGCGGCAGCGAGGGAGACCAGCAGCAAGAGTGGAATGTCAGGTCAGGTAGGTATATGCCCATTGAGTTGCGTAGCCCCAAAGATTAGCCAGCCAAGCCCCCCAAGGCAGGGGGCTTGGACTACACTTTTCAGACAGGATTGGTATAATCAAAAGTTTAGGATAGTCGCACAGAGCCTTTGCCAAAAATGCTTAATCTGTCAGTAGCAAACCCCAGGAAGGAAGACAGTGGTTAGCTGGGATAAAATTGAAAAGGCAAGAGGACCCTTCACTAGGTTATAACTAGATTTTATCGAGTTGCCACCATGCAATGGACTGAAATATGTTTTAGTCACAGTGTATTTGTTTTCAAGATGAGTAGAGGCTTACCCCACTAGAAGAAATTACAGTTTGACTGTTTTAAAATTATTGCTGAGGGAATTGATACAGAGATTCAGTTTCTCTATCTGATTCCAAAGATAATCAGATAGAGGACCTCATTTTAATAATGAGATAATCAGATTAATCTGTGCTGCACTGTGCTTATCGTCCAGAGGCTTCCGGAGTAGTTGAACAGCTTAATGGTACAATTAAATCAAAATTAGAGAAGGTGTGTGCATCCACAATGCTGAAATGGCCAGATGCATTACCACTTTTACAGATGGGTCTCAGAAGCATCCCTGACAGAAAAACATAATTGAGTCCACACACAATCCTGATGGGAGGGGCAATGAGACAAGCATTCATTCCTGGAAATAAATTGATGAATATAACTGATGTTTTGGTATTGGACTATTGCAAAGGATTGGATGATCTGGTATGTTCTGTCTCTCATCAGGTTGAAGAAGACCAAGTTGCAAGGCATCCAAGTCAAGCGCATGACTTGAAACCTGGAGATTGGGTGTTAGTGAAGTAGCACGCCAGAAAATCATGTCTAGCACCCAGGTGGGATAAACCACGACAGGTCATACTAGTCACTACAACAGTTGTGAAGTGTGCAGGTTTACCCAATTGGATTTATGCGAGCAATACCAGAAGAGTACTTGAAGAACTAGAGCAACAACGGTCTAAGCAAGCAGAAACTTCAGAAGATGAAGTTGGTCAAATTGAAGAATCTAGAGAAATAGATTCCGACAGACAAATAGATGAACAGCAACCCAGTACAAGTCAAGGAAATTGGATACCAGTGATTGAAATACCGGAATTAGCTGTTAAAACAAGAAGAAGAAATAATCTAGCGAGACAGGAAAGTAGAAATTAAAAGGCAGGGAAAGAAGAAGATTCTTACGAAGGAATAAACAAAGCTATCGAAAATCCTGAGCAGGGACAGATAGCGGAAGTACAACAAGTTCAGACAGTAGAAGAGCAAATTGAAATAAGACATGAACAGGAACAGATGGGCTAGTAGAACAGGTTCAGGCAGAACAAGAACAAACTACAGAAAGACCTGAACAGGACCAGTTAGATGTAGAAGAACAAGTACAAAAACAAGTGGAAGAAGTACAAAATACAGAAAATCCACTCAAACACCTACATCGACTACAACGCATTCAAAACGCCTCCGCCCGACTGATCATCAATGTCCTCCACCGCAGCCACATCACCACACACCTGAGAGACCTTCACTGGCTCCTCGTCGACAAGAGGATCACCTTCACGCTCCTCACCCACGCACACAAAGCACTCCACAGCGCTGGGCCAGCCTACTTGAACAGCAGACTCAGCTTGTACACCCCACTCGCAAGCTCTGCTTCCCAAGCCTCACCGCTGTCCCCCGCATCCAACGAACGACCTCCGGCAGCAGATCCTTCTCCTACCTCGCCGCCAAGAACTGGAACACCCTCCCTACCCACATATGGCAGACCCAAGACCTACTCACCTTCAGAAGACTCCTCAAGACCTGGCTCTTCGAGTAGTAGCAGCACCCCCCTCCACTCAGCGCCTTGAGACCCTCACGGGTAGGTAGCGCGCTCTACAAGTACTTTGATTAATTGATTGATTGAAGTCAAAAGAATTAGAAAAGGTGACAATTGGGCTGGTGGAGTTAAAAGATGGAAATAATATTTTAGAAAAACACAAAATATTCTAGAGCTAGTATATGAGGTGTCAAGTCAAACGGAATCAGAGAAGTAATTAGCAAAATTGACACGAAGAAGCCGTAGATTGAGAATTTTGAACAGGAAATTTAAGGGTCCTGAGTGGACCTATATCATACTTGAAGAGTTTGAAAATGTAGATTTACGTGAGGAATCAGAGAGAGCCTGTGTCAGTCGGATTGATGAAAGCAAATTAAAGACACCCTAAGATAAAAGACCACATTCTTCCTTTAAACTAATTTAGAAAAGAAAAGGGAAATAGGATATTTCCTTTGTTTGAAAAGTCACTGAACAATCGAAACAAGGATGTAAGCGAAAATGTTTTAGAGCTTGTTTAGGTAGTATTTCATTAGTAATATTTACATGGTTATTTCTAACAGTGGTAGTACCTTTGTTAATGGTACCTAATAATAAAAACAATATGGTCACTAATCAGAGAATACAGAAAGTACTAAAACAGAATTAGAATAAGTAGATGAAGCTATGCATCTTCATGATGGATCTAATAATGATTTTTCCTTATAAATGTTTTCAAAGTTGTTATTTCAGATTATAGATCCAATTGAAATTAGTGACTGTTACGTCTGTATGAAATTACCCACATCAGTATCAGAAGGGGTAACGTATTACCATATTCCTTTAACAATAGGTGTGTCATGTAGAGTATTAGGAAGTTTATTTTATGTACTTGAAAATTTACAGTATTTCCATTCTAATACAGATGTAGTATTTTCAAAATTACCTATTCGAAAGAATATGAATCCAGTATTTAGTAGTAAGGATGCACAGTTCATGGGTGAATTCTTATTAAAAATTAGCCGAATAGATGTAGTACAGGCACACAAGAATAATCTAACATGTATATTACGTGAAGAAGAAAATGAGTTTCTTAATTTAGTTGAAGAAAGGAGACAGGATTTAACAAAGAAAGCTCCTGAACAGAAAACCCATGTACCTCCATGGGTTGGGAAAGTGGAAATTTATGCAAAGAGCAAGACAAATGCTGCGATGTCCCTAGATTTTGTGATGAAGGGGAAATGTTGTCTCCATAGGTTAAGGACAGAGTATAATAACAATTTGATTGGTTCCAGTGAATGTAAACACAGCTTCCTAATTATAGGAGGATGGGGACTAAAAGGGGGAACTGATCCTGTATTTTCAGGCATCTATTATGTATGTGGAAATAATGCTTAATATAGATTACCTGTGAGGTGATATGGTAGCGGTTACTTTGGAATAGTAGTTTCAAAGATTTACCATGTAGACAGAATCAATGGAATAAATGAAATATCTAACGGACTAACATAAATTGAGAAGGCTAGGGATGTATGTTGTTACAACGCATACTTTTACAATGCATACCTTTACAACGCAGTTTTTACACCGCAACATCCATTACAACGCATTCCATTACAACGCATGCCATTACAGCAAAATCTTTGAAACTACCTTTACAACGCATTTCACTACAACGCATACTACATTTACAACGCATACCATTACAACGCATACCATTACATTGCATATATGGTAAGTATTGGATAGTGTAGGGGTAAAAATTACTATTCTAACTCCAGGGGGTGCAACAGTAGGGGAAGTGTTGGATAGTGTAGGGGTTAAAATTACTATTCTAACTCCAGGGGGTGCAACAGTAGGGTAAGTATTGGATAGTGTAGGGGTACAAATTACTATTTTAACTCCAGGGGGTGCAACAGTAGGGTAAGTATTGGATAGTGTAGGGGTACAAATTACTATTCTAACTCCAGGGAGTGCAACAGTAGGGTAAGTGTTGGATAGTGTGGGTATGCGTTTTACTGGTATGCGTTGTAATGACCGCATTGTAAAGGTATGCGATTTAGTGGTATGCGTTGTAGTGACATGCGTTGTAATGATTGCGTTGTAATGGCATGCGTTGTAATGGATGTTGCGGTGGAAAGGTTTGTTGTAAAGGTAGTGCGTTGTACAAGTTGTGTTGTATGTGTTGTTTCCCGAAGGCTAATTTTTCTGAAATAGTGGGTGATATATTTGGTGCACAGTTGGAGTCGTTATGAATTCGCACAAAATTCATAAATTATCAACTTATCAACAGTAGTTGATCGTCTTTCAACTGTTACTGCTGGAGGATTCTTGATGATTAATACAGAAATGGTTGCAATGAGATCGATGGGTTTACAAAATCGTCTTGCTTTTGATCTTTTATTGGCAAAAGAAGGAAGAGTCTGTGGAATGTTTAAAGTTCAACATTGTTGCACTTACATACCTAATAAAAGTAAGGAAATTAAAGGGTATATTAAGAATATTACACAAATTCATGAAGACTTGACCCAACTGGTGGTTGACGGTGTATGGGAAAGACTAACAAAGAGTATTACTGCAATAGGGAATTAGTTTGCTGACTTTGGAAAGAGTTTCCTAGGTAGAATAATAATACCAATAGTTGTAACAGTGACAATAGTATTAATGAGAATGATCACATGCAAGTATTGCGAGGGAAAAGGAAAAATGAGAATACATGATGGGAAAGGTAAGAAGAGAAAGAGAGAATATGAGGAAATTCAGCTAGAAGAAATGAAACGGAAAATATATAAAAGAATGAAAGAATGAAAAGGAAAAGAAGCAAAAGATGAGAATATATCGAACAGGAGAAACATTGAGAATGGTTGATGTTGGCTTCTGGTTGGGATGGGTAATTTTTTGATGGCTCAAAATGCCATCACAGAGGGGATTGATGGAGCAAGGTCTCAGAGAAAATAGACTTGGTTGGATGCAATCCGCTCATTAACTCGAAGCTTACATATGGATGTACTAACACAGATAACATTGAAGAAGGACTAATACTGCTTTAAACGGGAAATCTGTTTGCACTTGTGTCAACCACATCTACGTAGTATGACGAGGTAACACTTGGAGGGAAATTTTTGCACATGAGCAGAAACTACTAACATGGCGTCTTGAAGACTCTCATGCATGGCACCTGCTAAGCTAAAATTAGAGCACGCTATTTGACTAATGCTAACACAGGAATAAGTTTAATAAATAAAATAGGATAGAGTAGAGGTGGGTGGTATACAGTGCAAACATTTATTTTGAGAAATTAACATCTGTCTTTTGACTGTCATCATTAGTGCGTATTTGGGCCTTTCTCGCATAACTGAATGAGCTGACTGACATGAAGTCTGCGTATTCCCACTGAATGAAGCCATGAAGGTCAATGACAGAGCAGTTGAACGGTAGCCAAAATCGAGTGCCATGGCTTGGGAATGAATGGAGCAGAATTCAGCAGTGAAATGTTCTATTGATTGAAATGTTTTAATGTTGCCATATGGATAAAGGTAGTATATGGGAATACAATGTATGAATAGAAAGTAAGGGGTTGGGCTTATGAACAATGGTTTATCAGAGTTTTGTGACATGTATGCATGGGGTGATGAAGACCCCCCTTTGCCTGACCAATCAAATTTCGAATTTTCAGATATTAAAACATTAATGGGTGGAACATGTAGAACGAAGGCATATTAAGATAGTTTTAGTTAGTTAGTCAGAACAGAAGATGATGACTTGCTGAATCCTGGGGAGAGTGGCTGATGCTTTGTTGCTGATGAAGAATCGATTGCAGAACCTGAAGCAGAACTTTCTATCCTAAATTAATTTGGGTTATATTCGAAGATTGTAAAAGAATCTCGAGGTGGAAGAGAGTGTCAGAGAGGGGTGCGGCGCAACTGTCTGTATCTTAGAGAGGGTAACTATCCTGTCCGGATTCCTGTCCTGAAGTCTTTGTCTCCTGAACCTATCTCAGAGAACCCCCACCAGTCCTCTGGCCAGGGGGCTGGTCTTCCACACAATCCTTGGTAATTATAAATGTCAGTTATGCGTAAATGTTTTTTTGATCTTTTCTCTCTGTCCTCCCCTTTCCGGCATTGATTATTGTTTGAGTCTGAGATAAATGCATTATGTTTATTGATTGAATGTTTCTCACCTATGGATGATGGTGACTGCACTGTATTGAGAATGTTCACATGCACCTACATTTTAGATAAAGATTTAATACTTTCTTGAGTCTGTGGTGATTCACTTAAAGTATAGAAAAGTTAGTTCATGTTAATTATCGCAATCAACTAGATTCAACTAATGGTCCATCGACCAGAGGAAAAAACTTGTTGATCTGCAAAGGGTTAGTTGCAAAATGAACAGTGATTATTGATTAGACTAATCCTAAACCGTTTGTGAAATTATAAAACTGAACCCACTAGCGGTTTGTCCACTGTGAGTTTTTTGGGCCCCGGTGAGTATATGGTATTGGAGTATCTGGTCTTGGTGAACCACAGGATGACAGGAGCTCCACAGTCCCAGGGTTGAGTCCAGTGCAGACATCACTACAACCAGGAGAGCACAGGGGATTGCTGTCATGAAGGCAGAGCTTCTTTCACTCCAAGAAATCTCGTTTCAACCTACAGCAACAATTGTTGTAGGAAGGAAGCTTTAGTGTTCTTGTCATAAAGTATCTAGTTCTGACGATTGCTCGTTGGCATCAGGTTTTCAAAGAATCATGTACCAGGTGTTGAAAAAGTGGAAGGGGTTGTTGCTTTCCAGGATGACAAATCAATAGTCATGGAAACTAAGGAAGAGCATGAAGTCATTCTGTATCATGTTTTATCTATTCTGCAGGAAAGAGGGGTGGTACTTAAAATTGAGAAGTGTTAATTGTGTAAAAACAGAGTTGAATACTTGTGTCATGTAGTGTCAGAGCAGGGTACTGAACCAAAAACATGCTGGTTAATGTGATTATCGAAGTTCAAGCTTCTAGTGATAAAACTGCTCTTAAATTGTTCATGGGAATGTGCAAGATTTATTCTCGTTTTATTTCAGATTATGCCTTCACACTAAACCATTCACAGCACTTTTAAAGAAAGATGTTAAATTGAGGTGGGATGTTTCACGTCAGGAATCTTTTGAATGGATCAAAACACTATTGGGCAGTTCTAAAATTCTAAAAGCATTTGATCCTAAACTATCATGTTGTATCTCTATAGATGCTTGTAACTATTCTTTAGGTGCTGTGCTGACTCAGGAAAATGGGTTGGTTGAAAAAACCCATTAAATGTGTCTCTAGGGTGTCGAGAGATACATAGATCCAATATTCGACCATCGATTTGATAAATAATTGCTAGCTTGTTGGTGGGAAATTCAGAAATTCAAACCTTGTAACAAAATGAAAACAATGGGCTTAATACAAACTCACTCCAGCGGAAGAAAAAAGGACTGTTGAGGCCAACCCATCAACGCTCCAAGCCCCATCTCCAGATCAGCATGCCCCAAGATTTCCATCATATTTCTTCCATTATAGATGTAGCTATTCTGCAGAAACTCGCAACGTGTTCGGCTCCATAAGCATGGATCAGACAAACCACTTAGTTTCTACATTTGTGATGTTATTAGCGTCCGTGTCACGCCTCCTGGGGTTTAGAAGGTACCAGGTATTTTCATTTCACGCTTAGTCAGGGATGGACTAGCAGAAAGTACAGGACTTCTGGCAATCAATGATGAAATTCTAGAGGTAAACAGCATTGATCTGGCTGGGGAATCCCTGGACCAGGAAACTGACATGATGGTAGCCAATAGTCATAAGCTCATCATCACTGTAAAGCCAGCTAATCAAAGGAACAATATTTTCCGAAGCAGCAAAGCCTCTGGAAGCTCAGACATGTCCACACACAGTGCTTCAAGCCAACAGACCCCAATCCAAGCTTCACACTACGCGAGTTACTACAATACAGTGGAAGGGGATAGCGACGAAGTAGGAGATATCATCATTGAAAGTAATGGAGTTCTACAGATTATCCCAGCTGTCCTCAACCACAACTGCTGTGTCAATGGGGGTTTGGATACAAACTTTCAGCAGAGCTTCTCACTGCAGCTCGCATGCTTCCCTGCATTTCCAGAACAATCATAACAGGAGTCCCGGACCCCCGCCACGTAGACGAGGAAGCAGCATGAGGGAGGACAGCAATTACATTCGACTACAGACACTGTGGGAATGTACTCTGACTGCGGTATTTTTTGTTTCTGTGTTATTTAAAGTCTTCCTCTCTCTGTATAAAAAGAAAAATCAGGTCTTGGGCTCTAGATGTCTGCTCATTTTAGGATCCGCTTCCAAGTGACTTGGGGGCATGTTTTCACACTGAGACATTGTCATGACTGGAATGTGTACAAGATCATGTCTCAATAGATTCAGATTATATTGGTAGCATTTCTGTTTGACGTCCTTCCCATAACACCACCATAAAATAAGCCCTCCAACTTTCAAGGGGCAAGAGTCTACCGGCGTTTCGACACCTAGCCGTCTGCAAAGGTGACTTGTGACCAATCTTATCAATTTTAACCTGTAACCAATTTTAGCAATTTTCACAGACAATTTAGAATTTTATAACTTCATTTTAATCTGACATCCTAGTATGTAATTAACATACTCGAGAGCACCTATTTTAGTTCAGAGGACCCTCATGCTCCCTGCGCCTGTTGTGCCGTTTGTGCGGAGAGTAGAGAGCACGTCCTCAAATACCCATTTCTGGTGTGGCACTTCCGGCAGGGGACGGTGGTCAGGTAGCACTCTAGCAGTGCTGCTAGGCTGGCTACTTAACCCAGGTGCAGACGCACAGTGGGTGCGCCGCTGGCGCGCCGAAGGCAAGCCTGTCTGCGCCCGTCTGCGTCCGGCTGGGGCCAGGGGCCACAAACCCTGCCTCTCACGATCCAGAACCCCAGGAATCAATGATATAACACAAACATTTTGTAAGAGATGACACCAACTCCCAAACCACTACATAGGCACTCAAAGCACCACATAATGTGATAAGCAATAAGATCATTTGGACCCACTGCAAATGGTCAGTGAGGGAGGAAAAGGACAATTTAAAGGGGGTCCGGACGAAAACTAAGTAAAAAACAAAATGGAAAATGGGACTAATAAACTGTAGTTCCATCCCAGCACATAAAATTGAGATCAGATATTTAGTTGAGGAAGAACAGCTGGATGTTTTATTCATAACTGAGACATGGCTCCAAGAATGGTCTATGCCAGACCTTCTAATGGCCCTTCCGTCAGGAAACAATATAAACAGACAGGACAGAGTGGGAAAAACCAGAGGAGGAATTGCTATCATAATAAAGGACACACACAATTGTACTATCACACCTAAACCCCTCCTGAATTGTGACATTTAGAGGCATATTTACAAGGGCTTTATCTCCGCTTTTTTGGCTTACAAAGTAAAAAAAGCGGAGATAAAAATATTGCGCTATTTACAAGAGGGTGCTAACATGCATAATCGTATGTTAGCACCCTATTGCACTACGCCTACCATAGCATCTCTAATGAGATGCAAAGTGGGCATTCCTGACATACCATACATGTCAGGACATTAATAGCACAGCTTCGCGCTATCAGCAGGGATAGCCTGCGATAATCTAATTATCGCTAAACACGGCCAGCGATATCGCTGACCGCTGCTAATATGCCCCAAAGCTTCTTAAAAAGAGACTGTAAAAAATCGAAAGAACCTGGTGGCAATCATATGATATCACCTAATAAGGACAATATAAGACAGAGATCAGACACTACTATAATGAAATCAAGATAGCCCAAGCCAGATATTTCCAGGAAAATATAAAGTCAGCCACAAACTCATCCAGAGAACTTTTTAAGTTGGTTAAATCCCTCACATCAATAGAACTAGATGCCTCTCCACAATCCTCCGCTAAGGAGAGATGCAATGAACTGCCAGCGTTTTTCAAAAATAAGGTTGCAAACATCTATAACTCCATGATTGACAGTGATTATAGTCCAGACCCTCATAGCAATAAGTTAGTTACGGAACACACAGCAAGACCCACACTAAAGACATTCCCAGCAATAAATACAGATACTACGACTAAAATCCTACAAGGCATCAAATCAGGGTCCCCTTTAGATCCCATTCCACCCAACATTTTGTTACAAGGGGGAGACAACATCCTGACACCGACACAGAATTACTCACCTTATCCCTCAGACACGGGAAAGTGCAAAAATCCTGGAAACACGCCATAGTCCGTCCTCTGCTAAAAAAGCCACACTTAGACCCAAAAGACCTGGGTCATTTTGGACCCATATCACTCCTACCCATCTTAGGAAAGATGGAGAAAAAACATGTCAATCTCAAGACCACGCGTTAAGATGGATAGTGTCTTTTTTTAAAGACAGATCCTTTCAAACGACGGAATGCGGACATTTCTTGGACAGTCTAGAGGTCACATGTGGAGTGCCACAGGGCTCCGCACTTCGCCCCAAGCTGTTTAACCTGTACATGCAACCTCTGGCTGAGATTGTCCAGGAATTTGGGTTGTCAATTGTAACATACGCAGATGACACCCAACTGGTAGTCTCAGTAACAGGGGACACCGACTCAAAACACAACATGTTTCCCCCTGTTTGGAAAAGGTCACAAACTGGATGACAAGCAGCAAGCACAAACTAAACAGGGAAAAAACAGAACTCATATTCCTAGTGAACAAGATGGCACCTCATATTACCATGAGTTGGCCTAAAGAACTAGGACATCCACTGGTGCATAAGAACTCCATAAAAAATCAAGGAGTGTGGCTAGACCACAACCTCAGTATGGAAACCCAAGCCAGGAAATTAGCAGCCACCTGCTTCGGAATCTTGCGGATGCTCGGAAAAGTTCTGGACCTCATTCCAGAGGAGGCCAAGAGAACCATGACACAGGCCTTGGTGGTCTCACGCCTCGACTACAGGAACTCTCTCTTCCTGGGGTCACCTAAATATGTGCTGAATAGATTACAGTTGGCGCAAAATGCTGCAGCCAGGCTACTCACAAACATACCAAGACATGAATCAGCAGAAAAGGCTTTGAAAACACTAGACTGGCAGACAGTGCAAGCCAGGATCATGTTTAAAGCACTGTACGTAGCACACAGGGCCCTAAAAAATGGGCTAACTCTACTAAGGTCCCTGATCTTAACCTATACACCAGAAAGAGCCCTATGGTCTGCCTCAGATCGTCTGGGCAAAACCACTAGGATTAGGCGATCCAGATGGGGAGGAAGATTGTTCACGCACTTAGTACCATCACTTTAGAACCCCATGCCCACCACTCTGTCTGCCCACCTCTCGCGCAATAATATCTTAGACGAGAGTCAAAATGGGTTTCGTGCTCAGCACAGCACTGAAACGGCTCTGCTCTTCATGATCGAGCATCTGCGGACAGTGCTGGATGCGGGGCAGACCGCGGCGCTCCTATTGTTGGACCTGAGCGCCGCGTTCGACACGGTGTCTCATGACATCTTGCTGCGGCGTCTGGAGGAGGTAGGGATCGCCGGGAAGGCCCTTAAGTGGTTCCGCTCATTCCTCTCGGACCGGTTTTTTAAAGTAGCCATTCCACCTGGCCAGTCCTCGTACCATTCTTTGGATCTGGGAGTCCCTCAGGGCTCTGCTCTCAGTCCCACATTATTCAACCTGTATGTGAAACCGCTGGCTGCCGTCGTCAGGCAATATGGCCTTACGATGACATCGTATGCCGACGACACGCAGCTGGCGGTGACACTTAGTGGGAACCCTGAGGTGACTGCGCCCAGATTCCAGGCGGGACTGATAGCTGTGGCTAGCTGGATGCGTAACAACTGCTTACAGCTCAATGCCAAGAAAACCGAGGTCCTGGTTGTGGGGAAGCAGGCGGAACTCTGGGGAGACCAGTGGTGGCCTCTCGAACTGGGGGCGATGCCCATTCCAGTGGACGAAGTTAAAAATCTGGGAGTATGGCTGGACTCTAACCTTTCTTTCACCAGTCATACGAAAAAGACAGCAGCTACCTGCCATGGCATTCTGAGAGGACTCAGACCAGTCCTCAAATTTTTCGATCCTCCCACACGTCAACTGGTGGTTCAGGCCTCTATCCTCTCACGGATAGACTATGGGAGTGCCCTACTCCTTGGAGTCAACCAGGCTGAGGCGACTAGGCTCCAGAGGGTGCAGAACGCTGCTGCACGGGCCATTGTAGGCCTCCCAAGACGATGTTCTGTTTCTCCTGTCTTGGCCTCTCTGCACTGGCTTCCGGTCAGACAGAGAATCAAATTTAAGGCTCTCTGCCTGACATTCAAGATTTTAAAGCTGTCGTCTCCCCCGGCCTTGACAGGCCTTATTTCTTTGTATGTCCCTACGCGATCCCTCAGATCCGAAGTCCAGTATCTGGCGAATAAGCCTAGGTTCAGGCTTAGCAGGATGGGAGGCCGTTCCTTCCGTGTGATGGCGGCGGATTTATGGAATTCTCTTCCTGTCCACATTCGCACCCTTAACAGCCTGACCCTCTTCAGACGGGCCATCAAAACCCACCTGTTTACCTCTGTCAGCTAAATATCCCCCTTGTTCAGCTTTGATCTGTTATGTTGCTACACATGATCTGGCGCCAGGACGCCCCTTCGCTGGGGCAGCTGTTGCGCCTAATAAATGTTATTAACATAACATAACATAACTAAGAACCCTTACAGACAAGATGGCCTTCAGAAAAAAACTGAAGACATGGCTATTCCCAGGCTGAATTTGGATCATGCTCTCTTCTGCTTCGTAGCGCTGGGAAGCCCCTGGGCAGCTAGGCGCTCTATAAAGCAAACATAAACATATTTGGGGTACGAAGTTAACTCTAAAAACAGATCATAAACCTCTGGTTGATATCTTGTAGAGTAGAAAGATTAAAAATCATACTCTCCGAATTTTTAGGGTAAAGTCAAAGCTATGACAGTTTCACTTTGACACAACCCATTTCCAGGGGGGCAAGAATGTACGTTCTGATTTTTGGTCTCGGTTTGTATGTCAGGAGGATGTTTTGGATGATGTTGAAACCACAGATGAGAACTGTTTGATTGCTTCACTCCATCTGGACGAAATTTAAGCAGTTTTAGAACATTGAGTGGAGAGAGGAGATGGCTACTGAAGAGGTTATGTAAAATGGTATCATTTGCATTACTAGGGGTAGCTTAGTGAAAAATCCCTTCCTAGTTCGTGTCTGCCATTCTGGAAAATTTCTGGCGTGTTATAGGTGGATGATGGCTTTCTTCTTAGGGATGGGGTAGGGTTAAGATTTAAGTTCATAGATATTGCTCATGAAGCACACACGGGGTCCATGATCATGAAAAAATGGCTGAGACATACTTTGTGGTGTCCTTCAATGGACAGAGAGGTCGAGTGTTTTATAGGTGGATGTGAGTTGTTTTGAAGCTCAGAGAAGGGATTAGTTGTGAGGAAAACTCATTTGCAGTCCATCGAGTTTCTAGCAAGAGGTTGGCAGAAAATAGGTCTTGATTTGGTAGGCCAGTTAAATAGGTTACCTGATCAGTATCACTTTGCATTGGTAGCAGTGGATTGATACTCCAAGTGGCCAGAAGTTAGGTTTGTTCCTGAACCTGCCACAGCAGTCATTGATTTCCTCAGGGAAGGTTATCCTTGGTTCATGATCTCTGACAATGATGTTCAAGTTGTCAACGAGGAATTTGAAAGGTTTCTCAAGCATATAAAGACGTCTTTGTATCATCCGCAAACTAATGGTCAATTGGAACCCATGAACTGAGTGCTAGTTCATTGTGTTTAGTGGGCTGATTGCAACAGGTGCGTGGTTATCAATGCAGTGGGGTTAAAGTTGTGGTTTTACTGGACCTCTCCGCAATCTTCTACCCATGTTTCTCCATTTGAAATGTTGAGGGGCAGGAAACCTGCCACCAAGGTATATCCTGGGTGGATGAGTAAGTAGGTAAGGTTTGGTATTGATGTGAATGAATTGGGAAACAAAGGCAAGTAGGAAGGTGGAAGAAACTAAGTCAAAACAAATAGAGAATTTCGACAATTGGAACCTGGTGAAAATAGTTAAGGTGTGTGTTGGTGACAGCGTGTTCATTGAAAAGGGAGTTATGTCAGAAAGGACGGGGAAAAGTTTAACGGACCCTTTTATGGCAGACAAGGTATTGGAAGAGCGGTGAGAGTCATGGGTACCAATTGGTGGAATGTGGCAAGTGTGGTCAAATCCATTTAATGTTTGGGACCAGATAGTGTTCTGGGCTCTAGTAATAGGGCTAGTTCTGAAAGGAAAGAAGGGGGCTAGTACAAGGGTCGGTGGAAAGTGTGGCCAAGGCGCCCAAAGTCGCTGAAACAGCCATTGCAATTGGATCCCTCTCAGGAGACAGACTGCGGTTTGTGATCTGTTTACACTAAGCTATATATTGCAGAATGTATTTTCATTTTGTTTTACAATAGTGTTGCTATATTAGGAGAGTAGATGTTCAGATGATTATTTCTATATTCATGAATGTATTATGATTAATATAGTTAGACTCATGGTTTATGTCTAGTCGTCACTCTTATTTGTGTTTTGGGTTGAGAATAACTCTGCAGTAGTTGGGTTTGTGCAGAAATGTAGTTTAGATTTTTATATTTTTTTGGCATGTTTTATTTTGATTTTTGTGTTTGCCAGGTATGCTTGTGTTGTTTTTTTTTCTCTTAGATTTCGGTTTGGGGAGGGACCGTTTGATAAATATATGGTTAATTTTATTTATTTTTATTAAAAGGGAAGAGTAAAATGTAGTGTTCTTGTCATGAAGTATCTGGTTCTGATGAAGGCTAGTATCAGAACCAGAGCTGGAAAGAATTTAGAGTACAGTAGTACTGTTTAAGTGTCCTAACAGGGGCATTTCTTGTCAGTTATAAAGAAGTCAGTTGATGGTGTGTCCAGCAGAAGTGGCAGCTCTTCATTGTAAATAAACACAGTGTTAAGTGACATTCTGATGTGGTCGGTTGTCAAAGAACTCCCCACAGAAGAGCCTGGCATTCCTTACAGAAAACATTGTAGAGCTGAAAATGATCCAGTGGGTGAGGACCGGCCATCACATAGACACCAGGTCCAGGTGCAGCGGGTCATGGGTTCCCGACAGAGACTACTTGCCTGCAGATGGTGAAGAAAAGGGCTAATAGAATGGTCATTTAGGCCCATTATACATGCCATACATCAATTTACCAGCCAAATTGTTGAAGAATAAATAGCCATATTACCTGTCACAGAGGCACATGCTCCTGTTTTATACACAGCCAATGGGGACAGGGCTAATCCACACATATGCATGGCTATGAACATTGGAGGAGTACCACCAACCATTCTCTACCTCCTTTTGCATCATCATCATCACAACTGGTGTCTTTTGTTAACTCTTACAGGGGGTCAGATGGCACAGCCCATCTAGTGGAGGCAGGACACCCTGGTAAAAAAAGCAAGCAGACTGTGATCTCAAAAGGTTTTATGTATGCATGTATGTATCCACTAGATTCATCATCAGCATGTTTTGCGAGTCTGTAATAGCGATTAATAAGGAATCGCTATTACAGACTCGCAAAACGGGATTCATGTAGGAATCGCAATATTTATTGCGATTCCTTCAGCTTCCCTATTTGCGATTAGCTAATTGCTAATCGCAAATAAGGATGCGATTTCCCATTCATTCCTAAGGGCCGGATTCTCAGAATCTGGCCCTTTGCGAGCCGAATTTACTTTGATGAACCTGGCCGTATGTATATTGTATCTCTACAGTGTGAACTTAGCCAAAAAGCAGCAGAGCGCTGTACGTGGTCAAAGGAAAGCATTATGTTGGAGAGTAATAGGAAAGGAAGCTCAGTTGTAGGCGGTTAATGCATTGTGATGTAGGGTTCATTAAAGAGGTGAGTCTTCAATTCTTCCCTTATTTAGAGCAGGGTTGGGTGGTCCTGATGGATGGGAATTGTGAGAAGTTGGCCTGATATGTAGTGTTTCCAATTCTGGAACCACTGGGTATCAGTCCAAACAAACCCCAAAGATGTCAGGTTGTAAGTCAACCTTGTTAGACAAGCTATCCTAGTGGTAGCATGGACTAAGCAGCCTTAAAGGGTTAACTTAAGAGGTCGTGTTAAGCAAGCTGTTTTACCACATACAATCCTGTAATCAAATGAAAGGACACCACACAAGTATATATTATAAAAATATATGTATTTATTTCTAAATTACTCCCCAGTACTCTTTATGAGGAAAGGGGCACAAGCGTTAAATCAAAAGCACAGTATAACATACAAAGTTGCACAATTTTGGATAAGGGCCGGTGGCCACTTAAACCATATAATAAAAAAGTGGTATAAGAGATACCAATCGAACAGTGGTTAGGCCTAGGGCCTAGAGATTCGCTGGGAGCAGTCAGGACTAGCAATGCTGAAGTCGGGAGTAGCCCACAGGATGCGGGTGCAGCACGGAAAGTGCGGCTCGCACCAATGCAATGTCAATGGTGCGTAAAAGTTACACAAAGTGAATTAAAAGAGGCTTCCGCTGAACCTAGAGGAACAAAACTTTAGATACAGACCCTAGAGGTGTGTACCAGTGTAGGAACACCGGCGTTGAAATGTTACCTCACCCACAGGCCGTGGGTGCACAGAGTCGAAGTGGCGTCGGGTTTTGACACGCAGGCTCTTGGTGCTTGAAGCTGTTGCAGCTACAGGCGATGTGAAGCAGAAGTGTCCGGTGCGATCCAAGGGTAGATCGAAGTAGAAAAGTACCTGAAAGCAGAGGGGACAGAGTCTGGGTCACTCAGCAGTGACCAGGGTGGAACCAGGACGGAACCAGGCAATGTCGGGCGCAATCAGGTGGTTGTCGATAGGCTTCTCTCTGCTGTCACGTGGGCTCTGGGGCATCTGCGTCATCCAGGAGCGGGTCACGATCTGTCCCACGTAGGCTCTCGCCGTCAGCACCATTGGCTTCATGATTGCAGCAAACAGCACTTGGCAAAAGCAATCCACGCGGAACCGGGAGATTGCTTATCACTCGAACCAGAAGGGTCAGAGTGGGGGCTCCTTTTCACAGGAGCTGGTGCAGATCTGGAGCAACCAGAAAAGCGAGTCGTATTCTAGTTTTCGTCGGCACAGAAGCCACAAGCCAGCTGGCAAGTGACCGGGCCAACGCGTCGAGCCAACACAAGCAGAAGGGCCCCACGCAGCACTCGTCGAGTGTGGAGGGGGTAGCTTTGGTGCAAGTGGAGCTCGGGGTTGGGGCTTCTCAAACCCCGGTGTACAGCTTCGAGGGTCACTCGTGGGCTGCACGGTCAGCGTCTCGTGGCCTTTTCAAGATGGCGTGCCCCACGCTTCCGGTCGCCTCCACTGATCTCAGCTCTGCAGGGACTGTGGATCGGGCAGGGAGAAGGCAGGCAAGCTTGATCTCGTTGATCTCTGTCGCTCGAGTTCCGGCGGGAACTGCAACAAAGCAAGGGTCGAGGGCTGGATGTTGCCTGTTTGCACAGGGTGGTCACTCCTTGACCACAAGGGAGATTCTTCAGTCTTCTATGTTGAGTAGAAAGTCGAAGGGTCCAGAATTTGTTTCTTATGTTTCTTCAGGATGATCTGAGTTGCATTGGCACTGCTCCCCCTCTTATTCCAATCTGAGGGGTGGATCTCCTGCTACGTCCCTCCCCTATGGGTGAGACCAGGAAGGGGGGTGGTTACACCCCCTTTCCTTTGTCCAGGTCTCACTGGAGCTGGGGCTGGGCTGCCCCAGAACCTGTTTGACCGGATTATGCAAGGGGAAGCCTTGTGCTCCCCAGGCACTGTCTGGTTTCTTTCAAACCTCCCTGCTACAATCCACTATCTCCTGTCTGGGGTGGTGTGACACCTCCCTGTGACAGGAAAGCCTTTGTCCAGGCCTCCTCTGCTGAGTTTCGGTCAGCAGCAGGAGGTCAGACATGTGTCTGTGGCAGAAGCATCCATTTTGTGGATCTGAGGCTCTTTTAAAAATCAACCGCGTTTTAGCAAAAGTAACATGTCGTCCCCTCTAGAGGGGTGGAATGCTACCCCCGTCGCCAGGACTGGCGAGGGGGTAGTATTCCGATTTGTATGACACCTTACACGACATGTTTTGATAAAGCCAAACCAAAGTTAACATATAACCGCGAGGATTATAATGCACTTAATAGTATATGGTTTGGCATTATCCCGGAACAGCTAAGGGAATTGGTCCCGACAGCTGCAGACAGGCTCAGCTCATGCTAGAGCACCATCTCACATTAAACCATGCACTCTGCCTTCAGGATTGTTAAGGCCTGCCATAGGAGTGGCTCACAGGTCTATATGTGTCCAGATAGGTTTAGATATAGGCATACTATATCTAAGCAAGGGGTGATTACACCACTTTTCCCCAGCTGAGTGATCAGCCAGTTGTGTCAATTTTAGATAGCCAGCCAGGGGTGGCAAAAGATATGCTGCAGCCCCTGGTAGGCCTTGGAGGCACCTATGCCCTGGGCACCTATAGTGCTCTGTACAGGGGCTGATAAGGTGACCCAAGCCAATCTAGTTATGCACCTAGGGTACATGGAATCCATTTTACAGAGAGAGCAGATAGCCTGGGGCCCTGATTAGCAGGGAACCAGGCCAACTAAGTCGAAAACCAATAAACACAAGGCAAAAAAATCTGGGGTAACCATAGTCAGGTACTCACCTTCCTACAGGAATGTTGGCCTAGCTCCTAGGTGCACAGATGGAACAGGCCTGTTCTCTTCTTTTTTGTTTTTACACTCCTTTATCTACTTTATTATATGCCCATAGATGCGGTTGCGGCAATGAGTGTAGTTTTAGTCGGAGATAAGGAGTAGATGTAGATAGGGTGGAGTGGGGGGTAAGATGGATAGGATAAGGAAGTTGGGGTGACTATATTGGTACTTTGGGTTTAGGGGGAGTTTGGCAGGGTTTGGGAGTAGAACAGAGCTGCCAAGGACCTGGGAACGGTGGGTTCCGTGGTATGCAGGTAAGTGTATCTAGAGTTTAGTATTGTGTTTGGTATTGGAGCTATGACAAGAGAGCTGATGGTTTAGTAGTTTTAGCTGCTGGACATGTAATAACATCACAAAGGCACGAGGAGCGGTCCTGGGACTTACAAACACATCCTCCAAAGGCCCTGCCCCCGGTGAAACGCCCGGTGAGATGAAAGGCCAGTTCAGCCCTGACCGGCACCGCGGCTGATATTGCCAGTCAGCGCTGACCTACGCCTCGTCACTGGGTTCCTGCATCAGTTTGTGGGATTTAATTTAAAAAAAATATTATTGGTAAAGTGTAGGTTGCTAATGATTGAATTTGCATTCATATATCATTATTATGTAAAAATTACGATGTCGGGAAAGTGTGCCAGCTTCGGAATTGTGGTTCTGGGAGGTTACCACCAGCTTTGAGCAGGAGGAGAACTTCGGCGATGTCCAATAAGGCGATCATACGATAGTTCCTGGGGTCTGTGCTCAGCCATTTTTTGTAAATTGGGTGTAGTAGAGATCCTCTCCAGGAATCTTGGGCATCCTCCAAAAATCTGCACTCAGCATACACAGTCGGCTGGTGACGAGTGCCTGGGTGACCGTCTTCCTGGTTTCGGTAGGGATCCATCGGAAGATCTTTCGAGGAATATGCAGGGTGTTGAACCATGATGACGAGACGGCATTGACTTGTCTGGTCATCGAGAAGGAGGTGTCCAGGATGAAGCCCAGGTTCCGTGCGTGGTCCATTGGCTTGGGAGCGGTGCCCAGGGCAGGGGGCCACCAGGAGTCGTCCCAGGCGGAGGGCGATGATCCCAGGATGAGGACTTCAGTATAGTCTGAGTACAGTTTCAGGCGGCTGTTCTTCATCTATTCGGCTCTTGCCATAAGTTTTAGTTCCTTTTTTGCAGACTCTGATCTAGTTACTCGATAGGCCCTGCATTTAGAATTCAATTAGTCTGGAGCATTTCTTAATTGCTAGTTGATATCCCACTTTGTGAACAGAATCAACATAGGCTCTTTGCATGTCACTCCCTCAGAGCTGATGTGTTTAGTCGTAAGCGAGTGAGCTCCATTTCCCTATTCGGCCCATCTCTTTATGACCGTATGGCCGGGATGCCCGTCGCCCCCTCCCAACACTATCCCCAAGGATGGGAAGTCGGACGCAGGCTTGAACTTTTGGAAGGCGGGAGGGAGTCACCCTCCCGGCCGTATTTATTAAAATATGAAACAAAATTTAAAACATTAAATAAAAGTTTCATAATCATGTACAATTTTACATTTATTACATTTCGATGAAGACATGTTCTTTGGCTAACCTTAACAGATCTCTAATACAAAGGTTTCCTAGCCGAGTCTAACATCCTGCAAATGCATACATTCTAAATTAAAATTGTACATCCTAGCATTAAGGGCCAACGGCAAGGTCTTAACCGGTGTCAGATCCCTACTACCAAAACTGTCGCCCTCACGGTGTGAGTGGCGCATGCGCAGAGGACTCTACCCTCATTGCCAACTGTAATTTCCCTTGTCGTGGTGGGGGCCCCCTTTCCACTCGACGCCATCTTAAAGGTCGTCCGAGTTCCCGTGTGAGGTATCTGTAGGAAGGACAGCGTGGACTCCCCCCCATCCCCACACTCTCTATCCGCCGTCGCGGGTATCCGGCCCCCGGGAAATTTGTAGGAGGGGAATATAGCCGCCTCCTCCCCTGGGAGGGGCCTATGGCCGTCTCCCCTTAGGCGACCCATCCTTAGTGGGTGCCGCCTCCCCGTGGGAGGGGCCAATGGCCGCCTCCCCCCCCGGGCGCTCCCATCCATTCTGGGTGGCGCCCCCCTCTAGGGACCTTGAAATTACTGCTCACCGATCATGACCTTACTGCCACAGGCATGATAGTTGACCGACTATCCGGCCCCCCCAAACTCCTCCTAAAGGTCATGCTTCCTGAAACCCCTTAGCCATGCTATGAAGTCTCCTATGAGTAAATCGTTCCCCTCCCGGGACAGGTGAACCCCATCTTTCAGATACATGTGATCACCCTGAATACACCCATGAGGAATGCTATGCAACTGCACAGAACAAAACAATCTACCAATTTTATTGTTTACCCTCTTCACCGAATGGTTCAGTGCTGACACCGAAAGGCCCCCCCGCCATACCTACCTGGGAATCACGTGGGACCAGGCAATCGTGCACCCCGGGATTCTTTTCGCCAACCAGCTAACAGCAGACAAAATTTGTTCTAACAACACTCGTCTACCCAGTGTAACCAAGTCATTGCCCCCCAGGTGTACTATGACTACAGACGGCGATGACCTTTGCCGCCCTAAGAGACCCTCAACAAATGACTCGAATTGGTCAAAACAGAGCCCGCCCTTCCCATGGAAGGCCACTCTGTACCCGTATTCCCAAGCTGCGCGAGTCGCGTCACCTGCTTTGAATACGTCCCCGGCGCGCCTCACGTATGAGTGGCCCATGACCCATACCACTCTTTACTCCAGACTGTGATCCATGACCGCTGGTCTCCTGGTACTGGGTCGACTGCAAATTCCGCCCCGCGTGACAGGCTCGCGAAACTGTAATTCAAACAAAAGACAAGAAGCGTGAGTGCATGTCAATTGACTTTACAACATGTGCAATCGCACATACCTTTTGAAGCAATTCGAGGACCATCACCCCAACTGTTTCACTTCGTCCGCACTCTGACCCCTGGCTGTAGCCTCAGTAGCAGCCCCTATCCTAAAGGAGTGGGTCCCAAAATCGCACAGGTCCATGCCCGCCGCAGCGATTGTCAGTACTAGCACCCTCTGGAACTGAAACCTCGTCAGTGGGGTGCCATCCTTGTGCCTCAGCAAACTCCCCCCCATGTAACCGCCCTCAGTGCCAAGTATTCCTCTATACACATTATCGGGCACGTGGGGGACCCTCGCGCGCGCTGCACAACAACACTATTGGTCCAAGACCGACCAAGGGGCTATTTCCCATAGCCCCTTGGTCGGTCTTGGACCTGGCTATCGTGACCACCATCGAATCACCCCTAATTTGGACGTGATTCCTGCACAAGCCTCCCTCCACGTCTTTCTTATTCCTTGCGACCAGTTCGCTCACCCGCATAGCCCCGTGGAACGCTAATGCAAAGCTGCCCGGAACAGAACTGCTTCGAATTGGGAGGAGCATGTCTCGACTAGTTTCGCTATGAGTAAGGACAACCTGTGTAAGCCAATCGGGCGCCTTTCATCTTGCTTGCGACCCTCGAGGCGCTGCCAGCCGCGAAGGGCTTTTTTCACCAAAAAGGAACCCGTTGGGTCTTTTATACCATGCACCTGCGCCATGAATGAAATGGCCGCCCTATGCCTATTGGCCGTTGCCGCTGATCGGCCTTCCCTGTGCAGTGCTACCAGGAACCCCAGGAAGGATTCCTACTGACCCCAGCTCTGATTCCCTGCCGGACCCAAAAATGTGCAATAGGAACGAAACACTCCTTCGTATGCCTTCCTTGTCCTGGGGGCTAAGCTTGCTGCCACGAGGTCTTGTAATCTGAGGTTCCGTGACGATTTGAACCCGTGTTTTCAATGTTGTCGGAAATACATAATATTGGTATCAGCGAACCGCAAATGATCCATTTAGCATATCCTGGTGTTTTCGCTACGATACGAACAAGAGTACTCCTGTTATGAACACATTTCTGATCTACCCACGGCATCCATCTTAGATCATGGCAGCCATTTTGTGTTTCTTGCCCTCACATACGCAATAACCTCTGATCACTTCATTTCGATTAAGGACACGTAGCCTTAGCCGGAGATTCACCTCTTTCATGACACGTGCACCTTAAACCAGATCACGCTGTAGCTACATGACTCGACAAAGGCTGCCTCCTCTGCCCGAGGCCAGCCCAACTGAACTGGTTCTCGTGTCCATTGTCCCGATCATGATTAGGCGGCCGAAGCCGGTAGCCTTGCCCATTTACAACCCACAAACATCTCTTATCCCGCTTTTCTATCTTCCACACCTGGCTCCGTTCCTTTCTTTCCAAATCTTTATTAGGGGGAGGTAACGAAATTTACGATGAGGCGGTCCGGCTCTTGAATACAATATTGACAAGGGAGTGTGATGAACTAGTGGGAACCCCTCTTCGTAGATGTTTTGTATCAGATTTTATCAACGGTTCCTGTGTACGCCAAATATTTATTGTTTATGACACAAAGGTTTTGGGAATGTACCAACATGTGAAGAATTCGCCTGAAGGCCAAAATTTAGTATATAAGGAGCAACCCTCTTTGTACAATTTGAACAGGCTCCTAGATACTGCCCATGCGTAGTTTCTGTGACTTCTGTGTCCCTGCAGTAATAAACCTTTGGTCTTTGACGCCACCATCGAGAAGCCTGTGTTTCTGTTTATTTGCACACCAAGGCAGGTGGAACTCCGGGGTCTTTGGGTGTTGTTCCCTGACACCTCTGGACGGAACCAAAAAGTCCAGAACTCCAATTGGCGCCCAACGTGGGGCGACGTCATTCGGTACCGGTCCAAAAGCCTGAAGAGTTCGAGAAGCTTCGTGTGAAGATTCCTAAGGGAGGCGCCCCACTTCATCGAACCCGGCATATCGCAAAAGTGGCCCGAAGTTCTCTTCCATGAGGGTTCCCGTTCAGGACGGCTGCAGTGGGCCGTTGCCTTGACCGTCGCCCTGTCTTGGACCCGAGGTGCAGCCCTTAGTACAGCGAAACGTGACGGGTTTCTCCTTGGTGACGTCTTCAGTGCCTCAGTTAAGTATTTAGTGGTTGCTAGCTAGTGGGTTACTTTGAGAGGGTTGTTAAAATCCTTTTTGGTCCTTGGTTTGGTTTAGTTTCGTAAGATTATCATTGGTTGTTCTGGTTACGATAATCTATTTGGTTCAGTTTGGGTATCGATACATCAGTTCGTTTTGGTAGGCCTAAAAGTTCTTGGTTCAGGTGCACATATCTGTTTTGTGTTTTGTTTGTTTTGTGTTCCGGACTGAAAAATGGTAAGTCGGAGAAACCGTATGCTGTCTTGTTTCGGTTGCAACAGTGACTCACGATTGGAGGACTCATGTCTGGTTCCTCCGATTGGGACTCCCCTATATGATTTGTATTGTAAACATGGTGTGGGTCCTATATCTTATAATGAGGTGTGGGTCCGCTACACTGAGAAAGACGGTGTCCTTAGTTGGCCACTGCATGGTAGTTTTGAACCCGAAATTCTTGATAATTTAGAAGCGAAATTGTTTAGGAAGAAAGCCCGGCCGGCAATGTTTGATTCTTTCCGTTACTGGCGAAAAGAATCCAAACAGAGAGAAATGAAGAGATTAAAGAAAGAACAGAAAGAGAAAGAAGAGTTGACTCTAGAGCAAGCAACTAAACAGTTGCAAGATAACGAGTGTGAGAAGGCCATAGAGGTGGCCATTAGAGAGCATAATTTAGCGATCAACAAGTGCTATCCTGCCTTGCCATCGAAAACAGCTAAGATACTAGAGGACCCCGAAAACGATCCTCTGTTGTCTTATCTGTTACGGTCACCTCCACCGTATGCACAAGGTGCTACGGCTCCACTTGTACCGAATGTTCAATTGCCGGTTGCTGGACAACCTGGTATTCCTGCTCCTGCCCCTCAGAATCAAGCTCCTGTACCTCCTGTGGTTAATGTGAATGTTCCTACGGCTCCTCCTCTTCCTGGGTTGCCGACTTCTATACCTGTATCTGTCTCGCTTACACCCACTATTCCACAAACTATTTTTCTCGATACTCCTACTGTTCCGCTATCTGTTCCTACCTCTACTGTGTTCTCTACGTCTGCGAGTGTGTTGACTCCACTTTCTGTTCGTCGAAGAATCACTGATTCTGTGTCTAATATGCTGTCTCCTTTCTATAAAACTTTAATTAAGACTCCTACTTCCGACTCTGTTCAGAGACGTAGTCAGCATCCAAGCACTGAGGAACGGGGAATTTTAGATTCCACGGCTCTCAGATGGATTTCGAAGAGTAGGAGATATAGTACGAGAGATGTGCTAGATACATTTATGCAGTGGAAGGAACCAACGCAACGGTATGTCTTTGATGAGATGTGTTCGTTGTTACGTGAGGAGATAGAAGAAGATGATGTTGAATCGAATTTAGAAGACTTAATTAAGGTTCAGAAAGAGTTTGCTGTTGGTATGATAGTAGGTGAAAATATAGAAGAAGCGATGGAACTGATCTTAAGTTTTAGAAATGATCCATCTCTTCGTTCACCGAGAGATTTAGACAAAGGTAAGACGAAGCTGAGTCGCCAATATCCAATGAGGGAGGTTCCTCCAATTTGGCGCGAAGCTGTGCAAGCTGACAATGTTAATGGTATTGTAGCTGCTCCAGCCCAATTCCAGAGGGTGTGGATACACATTCCGTGGAAGCGAGCCGAAGTGCTAGCAGTGAAACAGGCCTTACCAGATCCGCGTAAGAATCCTGCTGGATATTACAAGGAATTAACGCAGACAGTTGAGGCTTGTATAATGAACTTAGCAGACATTGATATGTTATTTGGAAATGTAGTTCCTCAACCAGTGTGGGCTAAAATTCGTAGAGGGGATCATCAAGTTGCCTTAGGTGGTGATTGGGCAGCTATCACTGCAGCAGATGGTCAACAAACGGGTGGTGCAAAACCTGAACCCCTAATTGCTAATCTTCCGGGTAGGATAATAGACTTAATGAAGACTCTGATGCCCGCATTACGTGTTAATTGGGACAAGTTATCTGCATGCAGGCAAAAGAAAGACGAAAGTGTCTCCGACTTTTTCACGAGGTTCGAAGAGACTTTTGTAGATCATAGTGGTCAAGATATGAGCACGGAAGGAGGACAGAGACTGTTTGTCGATAAATTTGTGCATAATTTGTTACCTGAATTATGCAATAAATTAAAGGATTCAGAGAGTGCGTGGGCTGTTTCTACAACTGCGCAAATCCTTGCAACTGCACAATATTACGAAAATAGGGATAAAGAGGAAAAAGAGAAATCAGACAAGAAAACAAAAGATTTAAAGACTAAAGTTCTTTTGCAACAGGCGTATCCGCCTCGCACGAATCAGACTAATATGCAACAGAATTCATATCAAAGGACAGATTATAGTTCAACGAGGCCTCAATATCAATGGAACCAGTGTGCGTACTGTAAGAAAGAGGGTTACTACAAGAATGAATGTCCGATCTTAGCGCAAAATAATGCAGCAGCAGCTCAGAGAGGTCGTGGTGGTTTTGTGCAGAATTCTAGAGGTCGAGGGCGAGGTGCTATGCCTCCACAGACGAACGATCGTCCTTCCAATCACTTTGATCAGCGAAATGGACAGTCTACTCAGCAAAATAGATCTCAACAATATCTTGTTGAAGACTATTGTGAAGTGGATGAGGGATTTCAGCAAAATGGGTACTAGGACAGCCATGGACAGAGAGAGGGAGTAGTATCAGTTCCAGTGGATCAGAGTGGGCCTTATGTCGCAGTAGCAACATCAGGTGTAGTCGAACCGTTTCTGTTGGATACTGGTGCCGCAAAAAGTTCTATCATTCATGCGAAACTCCCTGGCGCACCTTTGTCCGGCTCAACAAATGTTTCTGTAGGTTTTTCAGGCGCCCCTGTTTACAACCCCATATCTGGCCCTTTGTCTATTTCTGTTGGACCGTGTCAATTGAAGGCACCCCTAATTTTGACGACAGGTTGTAATGAAAATCTGCTTGGTTTAGACTTGTTAAAACGACTATATGCGACATTGTACTGTTCTCCGGAAGGGGTACAGCTTACATTGGGTAAAAGAATCACCTCTCCGATGTACTTGTCAATGGATGCACTCCCGCCAGAGCTGCGTTCACTCCCTGATTCTCTTTGGGCGACTGGTCCTAATGATGTAGGCCTTTTAGAAATACCACCATATGTAGTAACTTTGAAAGCAAACGTGAAGTTTCCAAGAATTCCTCAATACAAAATATCCAGTGAAGGTGAGCGTGCACTTTTACTGATTGTGCAAGATTTGATTGAGAAAGGTGTAGTTGAAGAAACTAGAGGAAATGTTTGTAATAGTCCTGTATTACCGATTTTGAAACGAACTGATCCTACAAAGCCTCCAATGTATAGGTTTGTCATCGACCTCAGAGAAGTCAATAAGATTGTGGTCCCGCAGTTTCCTGTGGTTCCAGACATTACTGCCTTGTTAACATTGATTCCTGCTACAGCCACTTGGTTTTCAGTCATCAACTTGAAAAATGCCTTTTTCAGCATTCCGATAGCCGAGGAAAGCAGAGATATTTTCGGCTTCTGTCTAGGAGGTCGCAGTTTCAGATTTAAACGCGCTCCACAGGGCTACTGTGAGAGCCCATCTATTTACAGTCAAGCATTAAAGAGTCAGTTAGATTCCTTTGTCCTTCCTCCAGGTTCTGCTCTAGTGCAGTATGTAGATGATCTTCTAGTGGCTGCCGATGACAAGTAAACTTGCAAAGCAGCTACGGTTTCGTTATTGCATCACTTGTCTAATTTGAATCACAAGGTATCACCTTCAAAAATGCAATACTGCTGCCAAGAAGTGACCTACCTAGGTCATCTCTTGTCAAAGGAGGGAAGGAAGTTGACCCCAGAGAGAATAAAAGCAATTACGGATGATGTTGGTCGTGGAAATGCTTTTGCTGATGAGACCGCTAAACAGACAGCTAGAGACATGATGAGCAGAATGTATGTTGCTACGTCTGCAAGATGGATTGCTGAGTCTGGAATGTGTGAGGATACAATGGAAAGTGTGAAAGAGATTCAGAAAGAGGCAACTGAGGAAGAGAAACGTGTATGGAGAGAGAGTACGGGCAAGTTGGATTCGAATGGGTGTTGGATTGATTTGACAGAACAGCAGCGTTGGATGTTGCCTGATGCGTATGTGCTTGCAGTGGTGACGATGGCGCATGGAGTAGCGCATATAAGTTCTAAAGGAATCTGTAAGATGTTGGCTCCAGTCTGGAAGAATGATGGGATCAGTAAGTGTGCAGAGAGAGTGGTGAAAAATTGTATGGTATGCCTGATGCATAACCCTGGCAAGGGAACTCCAACTCCTGCTGGTCACTTCGCTCCTCCTTCCTGCCCCTTTGAAGTGATTCAGTTAGACTTCATTCACATGGATCGCTGTAATAATTTGAAATATGTCCTGGTGGTAGTCTGTGCTTTTTCCAGGTGGATCGAAGCATACCCACTAAAGAACAACACTGCCCTATCAACAGCCAAAATTCTTCTCAAAGAATATTTCTCTAGATTCGGTATGCCACGGATTGTATGGTCAGATAACGGAAGTGAGTTTATAGGGAAAGTTATGCAGAGTGTGTGTGCAGGTCTAGGTCTGAAACAAAAGTTCCACAGTGCGAATCACCCCCAGTCTGCTGGTTTAGTGGAGGGTTACAATGGCACCCTCAAACTGAAATTAGCTAAGATACAAGCATCCACAGGTTTAGCCTGGCCAGACGCACTTCCTTTGGCTTTGTTATCAACGAGAGCAACTGTACATTCTAGAGTGGGGCTTAGCCCGTATGAGATAGTGTTTGGCCGCCCGGCAAATATTTGGGGTGTGCCAAGGCCTAAGGAGTTTTGTTCTCTAGAATATCCTATGTTAATAGACTACCTTTACGACTTGACTGCTAAATTGAGTCTTATTCACCAACAGGTTTTCGATGCTTTACCAAAGCCTCCGGAGAGTCCAGGGCATCAGCTGAAACCAGGAGATCAAGTGGTTATCAGGAATTTCGCGAGGACGAAGAACCTTCAGCCGAGATACATCGGCCCCTTCCAGGTCCTGCTTGCAACGAGGACAGCAGTTCGTGTAGCTGGTCGCAAGCACTGGGTGCACGCATCCCATGTTAAGCGTGTACCTTTGCCACTTCCTTACGACGACTGGGTGAAGAAGGGAATTGGTGCCTCCGAGTCTGAACGCACACCAAAGTTCATCCCTTTCAGCGATGCCGAATTGATTACTGACACTCCAAGCTCTGACTCTCCTCCTGAAAAGACTCCTTTGAACTCTGAACATTTGTCTCCTGCATCAGAAAAAACTCTGTCATCTGCGAACTTGAACACTGCAACAGATACCAGTGATACGCTATTTGTCGATCAAACAGTACCTGCGAAGCAAAGATATAATTTACGAAACCGTAAAATGGACAAATAAAGCAGGCAACTGCATATTGTGATATTTTGAAATATTGAACTTTTGCCTTCAGCCAGGAAGTTTGCTATTGTTTTATTGTTTTTGAAATTGCCTTGCCGTCTGGGTAGCCGTAGGGTCGTGGCTGTGTGCCTAGTTGAATCTGCGGGGGTCTGACACAAGGTCGATCTTTCTGTTAGTTCTGGGAACTCCCAGGGCTGATAGAGGCATTTTCATCTACGTACACATCATCAGTGGTCGCGAGCGGATTGTAGAAGATGGAGCTTCCTGCGCTGCAACGAGAAAATGTGATTTATGTTCGCAGAAACAGACTTTACAGAATTCTTCATAGCAAATGCTTTTTGATGCAATGTGCCATTACATTTCTAATTGTTTTGATAACGTTGGTGGGTGGAATCGTTTTCGGTATAAGTTTGATTTTTGTGCCAGTAACTACAGTACCTCCCCTTAATCCTGTTACTTCTACTGTTTCCTCTATACACTCTTTTCACTCGTTTCCTGAACATGAACAAGCTCGACGCTCAGAATTCATTAATAACACTTTTGTACAGCTCTTGCACCAACACCAACTGGTAGTTAACACTACAGACTGCTGGGTGTGTGGCTTGATACCCCACACTATGGATAAAGGCATTCCCTATCTGGTTTTGCCTTTCAGCTACAATGGATCATTTCAGGCCCTTCAAACCATCTTTGCTTATGCCCTTGAAACCTATCCTCCACGTCCACCACGTTCCACTAAATATAACTCTGCCAACAAAGCCTTAGTCCAGGGAATTATTGACATGATCAAGGACGTCAATAATACTCCATCATACCCTAGAGACGAATTGCGAGTATATTTAAGTTGGAATTCTTCAGAGTATCGCCTTAGTTTGGGAGAAAGCAAGCGTAAAAGCTCAACTCCAGTCTGGGTCGTACCTCACCGAGGTCAGGTCTGTTTGCAAGGTAATGGGAGAAATCCGAGAGCTCAGCTAGGGAAAAGTGAGTGCGTTGAGACTTATGTGTTTCCGGCTAACTCTTCCCCTGCCTTTCTTACTGCTAGGGGTACCTACTTCATCTGTCGAGACCAAGCATATACATGGTTACCTGCCGACTTTTCAGGTTCATGTTATATTGCCCGATTGTTGCCTCCAACATACACTGCTTCATCTGACTACCACAGAACTAGAGTAGCGAGAGGTGTCTTCAGCAAGGAAGATACCGCTGGTCAGGAAGCTGGAGACTTCTTCAAAGGCTTCCTTCCGTTCTGGGGGCCTATGGCCAATAGTAGAAACATACGTCAGCTAACACGGGTAGTTGAATCTACTATTACCGAAACTGCTGGTGCCCTTAGCAATTTGACAGCTGAGCTTCAGGCGGATAGACTCATGACGTTGCAGAACCGTATGGTTCTAGACGTTATACTTGCAGATCGAGGTGGGGTATGCAGAATGATCCAATCGAGCTGCTGTGTCTTTTTTCCCAATAATGCTCCAACAGTCTATGAGGCGATCTCTAAGCTACACAAGATTTCCGACTCTATATACGTAGACAAGGGAAACTGGTCCTTCATGGAGTGGTTTTGGACTCTGATCTCAGCATGGGGATGGAAGGTTCTAATGGTCATTGGTGTCATCTTAGTATTCCTCTTCTCATGCTGCCTGATTATCCAGTGTGGTCCAGCCCTGTGTAGTCTTTGTGCTGCAACCCGTTTTAGGAAACCACCTACGTTTGGAGAAAAGGCACGAGAAAGGATGATGATACAACAGCATGTCACTGACCTGATGAGCATAGAACTAGATTCTGACATAGACTGAGTAATTGCCTATGTAAGGGCAAAAGGTGGGTCTGAGGTTCCGTGACGATTTGAACCCGTGTTTTCAATGTTGTCGGAAATACATAATATTGGTATCAGCGAACCGCAAATGATCCATTTAGCATATCCTGGTGTTTTCGCTACGATACGAACAAGAGTACTCCTGTTATGAACACATTTCTGATCTACCCACGGCATCCATCTTAGATCATGGCAGCCATTTTGTGTTTCTTGCCCTCACATACGCAATAACCTCTGATCACTTCATTTCGATTAAGGACACGTAGCCTTAGCCGGAGATTCACCTCTTTCATGACACGTGCACCTTAAACCAGATCACGCTGTAGCTACATGACTCGACAAAGGCTGCCTCCTCTGCCCGAGGCCAGCCCAACTGAACTGGTTCTCGTGTCCATTGTCCCGATCATGATTAGGCGACCGAAGCCGGTAGCCTTGCCCATTTACAACCCACAAACATCTCTTATCCCGCTTTTCTATCTTCCACACCTGGCTCCGTTCCTTTCTTTCCAAATCTTTATTAGGGGGAGGTAACGAAATTTACGATGAGGCGGTCCGGCTCTTGAATACAATACTGACAAGGGAGTGTGATGAACTAGTGGGAACCCCTCTTCGTAGATGTTTTGTATCAGATTTTATCAACGGTTCCTGTGTACGCCAAATATTTATTGTTTATGACACAAAGGTTTTGGGAATGTACCAACATGTGAAGAATTCGCCTGAAGGCCAAAATTTTGTATATAAGGAGCAACCCTCTTTGTACAATTTGAACAGGCTCCTAGATACTGCCCATGCGTAGTTTCTGTGACTTCTGTGTCCCTACAGTAATAAACCTTTGGTCTTTGACGCCACCATCGAGAAGCCCGTGTTTCTGTTTATTTGCGCACCAAGGCAGGTGGAACTCCGGGGTCTTTGGGTGTTGTTCCCTGACACCTCTGGACGGAACCAAAAAGTCCAGAACTCCAAATCCGGGGCACCGATTAGCCAAAGTGCTTCGGGGAATGGTGCCGCCACTAGGTCCGCTGTAGGTAGATAACCCCTGAATGCCTGCATATGTGAACGAGAGAGTGCATCAGCCGCATGATTCAGTACACCTGGCACATGTTTTGCCCTGAACTGTACACTCAGTCTCATCCAAAGCAGCACAACCTCTTTCAACACTCTCAAGATCCATTTGCAGCGTGCTGCCTGTTGGTTAATGTATTCGACAACAGTCATATTATCAGACCAAAACACCACTGAGCGGTCTCTGAAATCGTCTGGCCATGCCATCAGAGCAACCAAGATGGGGAATAGCTCCAGGAACCCAATGTTACTTGTGAGACCGCTGGAGTGCCACCACGCCGGTAAGCATGGGCGGAAAATCCGTTACGCTCGCGGATTTTGCGGATTTTCGGGAAATCCGCAATCCTCGAGATTTGCGGATTTCCCGCAAAATCCGCAAATTCGCACGCAGCGGATTTTTTTGGCGGCGCGCGGCGTTGGTGATACAATTTTTGCGGCGCGCGGCGTTTATCATCGTTTGCCGAGTTGTTTTTTTCGATAGTTTGCGAGTGCTGCGCCATTTTGGATCTTGCTGTGTGATCCCGCGGGAATTGGCGAGCGCGATTACGTCATCGCGGCTTGCCAGCGATAGTTTGTCAACGCGAGTGCGGCGAGATCACGTCTCGCGGTACTTCGCAATTGCGAGATTTGAGATGCGGCGAGCGAAAATATAAATTTGCAATTCTGCACAAGAAATCCACCAGCAAGCAGCATAAACCTTCTAGAAATGATGGTTTTTATGTGAATAACTCCTTAGTTTGACATTTGCCTGCACTTTTTTAGCGAGGAGTCCATTTTGGGGAGGGGGGCAGGGGGGTGGGAGGAAGGAAGTGCCCCATAGTCTTCAACTTCCTGTTCCTGTTCAGCAGGCTCCTCCCAGTGCTTTGTCCATCTCCTGGTCACTTTTCATTTGGATGTGGACCTGGAAGGATTACTTTTTGTGGATGCTGCTGGATCTTTGGATTTGAGGCCTTTTTGACTTTCTTTGGATCACTGTTGGATTAGAAATTTTACAAGTAAGTTTGTTTGGGGCATTACAGTTGCTGCAACTAAAATTTTGGGATTTTCGATTTTTGGGCTGTTTTGGGGCCTTTTGCCCAGGGGTACTCAGTGGTGGGTGGACTGATTCTTTCTGTGGGTTGTCTTGAACTTAAACATCATGGAGGCCATAGATGAATTGGGATTGTGCTGATTTTTCTGTGTTTTTCGATTTTTTTTTTGTGTAAAATTTTGTGTTTTTCGATTTTTGACCTGTTGTTGGGGCCTTGACCAGGGGTAGTGAGTGGTGCATGGGCCTAGTCTTTCTGTGGGCTGTCTTGAATTTAAACATCATGGAGGGCATGGATGGAATGGGATTGTGCTGATTTTGCAGTGTTTTTCGATTTTTGGGGGTGTTCATGGGGAGGGACATGCCATGTGGCTGGTGGCCATTTTGAGTGCAGCTACAGGCACTGGCCATGTGCTGGCAGGCAAGTGGCCATTTTGAATGCAGGCTTTGTTGTTAGGCCTCCAACCATTTTGCCTACTTTTCAACCTTTATTTATGCCCAGGGGTAGTGAGTCTTGCATGGGCCTAGTATTTCTGTGGGTTGTCTTGAATTTAAACATCATGGAGGCCATGGATGGAATGGGATTGTGCAGATTTTTCAGTGATTTTCGTTTTTTGGGCCTGTACTTGTGGCCTTTTCACCAGGGGTATTTGAGTCTAGCATGGGCCTAGTCTTTCTGTGGGCTGTCTTGAATTTAAACATCATGGAGGCCATGGATGGAATGGGATTGTGCTGATTTTGCAGTGTTTTTCGATTTTTGGGGGTGTTCATGGGGAGGGACATGCCATGTGGCTGGTGGCCATTTTGAGTGCAGCTACAGGCACTGGCCATGTGCTGGCAGGCAAGTGGCCATTTTGAATGCAGGCTTTGTTGTTAGGCCTCCAACCATTTTGCCTACTTTTCAACCTTTATTTATGCCCAGGGGTAGTGAGTCTTGCATGGGCCTAGTCTTTCTGTGGGTTGTCTTGAATTTAAACATCATGGAGGCCATGGATTGAATGGGATTGTGCTGATTTTGCAGTGTTTTTCGATTTTTGGGGGTGTTCATGGGGAGGGACATGCCATGTGGCTGGTGGCCATTTTGAGTGCAGCTACAGGCACTGGCCATGTGCTGGCAGGCAAGTGGCCATTTTGAATGCAGGCTTTGTTGTTAGGCCTCCAACCATTTTGCCTACTTTTCAACCTTTATTTATGCCCAGGGGTAGTGAGTCTTGCATGGGCCTAGTATTTCTGTGGGTTGTCTTGAATTTAAACATCATGGAGGCCATGGATTGAATGGGATTGTGCTGATTTTGCAGTGTTTTTCGATTTTTGGGCCTGTACTTGTGGCCTTTTCACCAGGGGTATTTGAGTCTAGCATGGGCCTAGTCTTTCTGTGGGCTGTCTTGAATTTAAACATCATGGAGGCCATGGATGGAATGGGATTGTGCTGATTTTGCAGTGTTTTTCGATTTTTGGGCCTGTACTTGTGGCCTTTTCACCAGGGGTATTTGAGTCTAGCATGGGCCTAGTCTTTCTGTGGGCTGTCTTGAATTTAAACATCATGGAGGCCATGGATGGAATGGGATTGTGCTGATTTTGCAGTGTTTTTCGATTTTTGGGGGTGTTCATGGGGAGGGACATGCCATGTGGCTGGTGGCCATTTTGAGTGCAGCTACAGGCACTGGCCATGTGCTGGCAGGCAAGTGGCCATTTTGAATGCAGGCTTTGTTGTTAGGCCTCCAACCATTTTGCCTACTTTTCAACCTTTATTTATGCCCAGGGGTAGTGAGTCTTGTATGGGCCTAGTATTTCTGTGGGTTGTCTTGAATTTAAACATCATGGAGGCCATGGATTGAATGGGATTGTGCTGATTTTGCAGTGTTTTTCGATTTTTGGGGGTGTTCATGGGGAGGGACATGCCATGTGGCTGGTGGCCATTTTGAGTGCAGCTACAGGCACTGGCCATGTGCTGGCAGGCAAGTGGCCATTTTGAATGCAGGCTTTGTTGTTAGGCCTCCAACCATTTTGCCTACTTTTCAACCTTTATTTATGCCCAGGGGTAGTGAGTCTTGCATGGGCCTAGTATTTCTGTGGGTTGTCTTGAATTTAAACATCATGGAGGCCATGGATTGAATGGGATTGTGCTGATTTTGCAGTGTTTTTCGATTTTTGGGCCTGTACTTGTGGCCTTTTCACCAGGGGTATTTGAGTCTAGCATGGGCCTAGTCTTTCTGTGGGCTGTCTTGAATTTAAACATCATGGAGGCCATGGATGGAATGGGATTGTGCTGATTTTGCAGTGTTTTTCGATTTTTGGGGGTGTTCATGGGGAGGGACATGCCATGTGGCTGGTGGCCATTTTGAGTGCAGCTACAGGCACTGGCCATGTGCTGGCAGGCAAGTGGCCATTTTAAATGCAGGCTTTGTTGTTAGGCCTCCAACCATTTTTCCTACTTTTCAACCTTTATTTATGCCCAGGGGTAGTGAGTCTTGCATGGGCCTAGTCTTTCTGTGGGTTGTCTTGAATTTAAACATTATGGAGGGCATGGATGGATTGGGATTGTGCTGATTTTGCAGTGTTTTTCGATTTTTTGGTGCTCTATAACTGAACTGATGTTCCTCTGTCTTCCATTTTTTTTAGGTGCACAAGACTCAAGAGAACCACCAGTGCCTGGAAGAAGTCCTGCAGCGGTGTGTGTGTGCAGCATAACGTCACGCGACGTCACGTCTGGCCTCAGACAACTCTACAATTCGTGCAACTGCGGCCTGCTGTCTGACCTGCTCTGAAGAAGATGGCCCCGCCCCCAAAGAAAGTTCTCCGTAGCTCCTAGCAAGAAAGTTGCTAGTAAGGAGCAGAAGAAGCAAGTTACCAAGGAGGCTGGTGTGCCACCCGCCACTTTTTTTGGGAGCAAAAAAAAAAGTACGCCTGCAGCAGCAGGATCTGCTGGGGACCAAGCTGGGAGCAGCACCCCTGCTCCATTGGGTTCAGTGCCTCCACCACCACGCCAACTTAAGTCAAAGCCCTTGAGTGCTTCAGAGGCAGTCAGTGTACTTCTCCAATCACCATCGACCAGTGATGTTGGCTCATCG
Source organism: Lissotriton vulgaris (assembly GCF_964263255.1). Lineage (NCBI taxonomy): Eukaryota > Metazoa > Chordata > Amphibia > Caudata > Salamandridae > Lissotriton > Lissotriton vulgaris. The sequence goes on along the minus strand of NW_028254880.1, from coordinate 152,700 downwards.
CAAGAAAGTAGCAGCAATGTCCCTGAATCAACACAGGTTGTTGTAACTCATCTGACAAGTGTTGAACAACCACAGCCGCAACAACAACACCATGTGCAAGTACACGCCCAAGTACATGTGGAAGGAGAGGCAGCAAAAGGAGATGCGCAAGCAAAGGTGCATGGATGTTCACAAGTGCCCACAATAGTTGTTCCTCCCGAAGTAGGGGCACATTTGGAAATCGACAATGAAGCCGAGGTATCATTGGAAGCCACTCCTCCTGATGATCATTCATTGTCTTCCACATCCCTAGCAAGGAAAAGATCAAGGGGGGTGTCTACATCTTCTTCAAGCCCACCTCCTTCTGATGCAAGTGATCTGTCTTGGGAACCACAACTGCGGTCTGACAGTGAGGCACACCATGATCTGACACCGGTACCTAAGCGTAAAAGGAAGGTCGTCCAAAAACTCAAACCTATGGAGTGTGATGAGGCTCAACAAGAAGTGACAGATACTGCTGGTGATGAAGCCTCTCACGATGACGACGAGCCAGTCATCACAAAGGTCACTGCAGCCCCACCGGGCATGCAGCAAAGAGACATTTTGACCCTATCCCGAGAAGCTGCTGAGCGTGATGATGATGTCGGCGAGGAGGCAATGGAAATGGAATCATTAGATTTGGAGTTAAGTAGTACACCAAAACCTACCGCTTCCATATTTCTTCCTCGCAAGAAGGTACCCACCTCGTCCTCGACCTCAATTCGTGGTGGTGAAAGTGCAAAACGTACTGAAGTTCGGCAATCCACATCCTCCACTTCATCTGGCATTAGCAACAGGACCACCACCACCAGTATCGCCGCCTCCTCTGCCCCCCGAAGACATTTCAAGTCTCCAGTTTGGGACTTCTTTAGTGTTTGCCCAAAAAATGAAAACATAGCCATTTGTAGCATTTGTAAGCTTCGAGTTAGTCGTGGTAAGTTGGGTTCCAACTATGGTACCGGAGGCCAGAGAGGTCATCTTAGGAGAACGCACGATGTCCAATGGTTTGCGCACCTACACACGATCAAGGAAGCCGCAATTGCACGCAATGAAAACGTTGTTTTTTCATCTGGTGATGACGAGGAGGTAGAAGACGATTCAAACACTTCACTTAAACCCAGTTCCCCTGTCAGCAGCACACCCCATGGGAGCCACACTAAGAGTGTGGGAGAGAGTGAGACATCAATGCGGAAAAGTTCATCAGCGAGCGTAACTGGGTCGAAGAGATCATCATCATCCCGTAAATCCTTGGTCCAGGGCAACATTAAAAAGATGTTGTTTACAGAAGCGCAATATGAACGCAACCACCCAATGACCCGTCTGTATAACACTAAGCTGGCTAAAATGCTAGCTCTGGACCTTCTCCCTTTTTCTTTTGTAGAAGGGGTTGGTTTTCTAGAATTAGTGACAGCGCTCTGCCCTAAATGGAAGGTTCCTAGCCGGTTCTATTTTGCACGAGTTGCGGTTCCAGCACTACATGAAGATGTTCTGAAGGTGATTGGGCAGCTTTGCAGAAGAGTGCTGTTCACACTATACATCTGACAACAGACATGTGGACCAGTGGCGCAGGCGCTGATTACATGTGCATCACTGCACACTGGGTCTCTTTTTCAGGGGCTAAAGCAAAGCTAAACTCAGGTGTTGACACTAACATTGTTTTTAAAGGTGCTCGGAAACATGCAACACTATCCATGTTTGGTTTGGAGAAACGTCACACAGCAGAAAACATTTTGGATGTCTTTAACACAAAGGTCCTTAACTGGCTGTCCCCACTAAAACGCAAGGTTGGTTATGTTTCCACGGACAATGGCTCCAATATAGTTAAGGCCATGAGGGACGGTTACTATTTCAGAGTGCCGTGTTTGGCGCACTGTATAAACCTGGTTGTCCAAAAATTCTTGGGTAATAAAGGCAGTGCAGCGTACGGTGTATTGGACACCTGCCGAAAAATGTGCAAGCATTTCAGCCATTCTTTTAAGGCCCGGAAGCAGCTGAGGAGCCTGCTATATCAACATCAAATGCCAGTGAAAGCACTCATCCAGGAGGTGGTAACACGTTGGAACTCAACCTTCTACATGCTTGAGCGTCTGTATGAGCAGTATACGGAACTCGATCAATATTTCTTTAAAGAGGGTGCAGAGGAGCTGAGGATGGGTGGGCCGCAATGGAACATAGTTGAAAGCCTGACACGCATGCTTCGTCCTTTTGAGTTCTTCACGCGTGCAGTCAGCAAGGAGGACTCTAATTTGGGAAAAGCTATCCCATTGTTGTACATGCTGGAGGACCAACTGAAGGAGGTGTGTTCTGTGTTTAGAAAAAATAAAAACCAAGACTCTTTGCTTCTGGCCGAGCAATTATTAGAGCTCCTACAAGGTGATGAACGTCTTAAAAAGATCCACTCAGAACAGCATTACATTTGTGCTACTATTCTGGATCCACGCTACAAAAAGGCGCTGGCAGGCCAAGCATTCTTTCCTTTTGATGATGAACATGTTCTAAAGTACAAACGTTGGCTAGCCTTGTCAGCCAAGAAGTTTGAAACAGAACGGCTGGAAATTGAAGGAAATGGCAGTACATCAGCAGGCCATCCCCAGTCAAAACAATCCACTTCTGCACCTGTGGCTGTGGCACAAGTGACCTCTCAGCCGTTAAAGACACCGGCAACCGGATCATCTGCACGAAAGACAACAGAAACATTGGAGGCTGAAGAGGATTGGCTAGCTCTGCGTGGGTTTGGTTCTCAAAAGGTCAGAGGCACAGCAAGAGCTAAGCAAAGTGGAGGAACCTTGGATGAGGACCTTGAGTCGATGGTGAAGGACTATCTGAATGACTCAACAGAGGTCTATGTTAATTCTGACCCATTGGCGTATTGGCATGGGAAAAAAGAATTGTGGCCACAGCTCACCAACCTGGCTTTAAACTACTTGTCTTGCCCACTCGCAAGCGTGTCTTCTGAACGGGTTTTCAGTGCGGCTGGTGGGATTGTAACTCCCAAACGGAGCCGCCTCTCGCCCAAAAATGTGGAGAGGTTAACAATGATCAAGATGAATCAGCACCTCATACCACCAGATTTCAGAGTACGAGAGAGCGTGCCGGATGAAGAGGAGGTGGCCAGCAACATAGATGAGGGAATTTCTACTCTGTCAGGTGACACTGACCTCACCCTGCCTGAATTCGCAGAGTATGATGACGAAGCCTTATTCTTATTCCTGGACCGTGATACCGACTTCGAGCCCTGAAAATGAGACAACGAATCAATAACTTTCTTTTTCATCCTTATTCACTTTTATTCCTGTGTGTCTGTCTTTCTTTGTTGTGCACAGTTAATATAATTCAAACTTTATTCAGATAATCACAAAAACAAGCCCATCAGCAGAACTGTCTTCACTTGTTTGCTAATTTATTTGAAGGTGCCGCAGTCTGCATTCCTCAGGTTCACAAGTTCAGAAGAACATGCTCCTCTATCCTCCTCCTCCAGACTCCTATTTCCATCAAAGCAGAGGGCTGGTTTACGCCCAATGAAGAAAGACTCAGCACTTGTGGGGGTGTTGTTCTACCTCTTTGCAGGTGAGTTGACGGGTCTGGGGCCATTGCTGGGAAGCACTAAAAGTGGTTTGGACCAAATCCGAGGCGGAAACTTTTTTTGTGTTTTTGTTGACTTGCTTGCCTTTGAGGTGCTCTTAGGGGGGGTTCCGTCTGTTTGCGGGTGAGTTTCGTGGTCTGGGAGCACTGCTGGGACACTCTAATCTTGATTGCATTTGCTTTTCAGGAAATCCGTCGTGCCAACCCCGACTTATGGCCTAGCTACGCAGCGCGTTTGGACCGAAGGCCCAGAAATATTGCAAGTATGAGATTTTGCTTTTGGCCTGTTTGGGGGTGTTATGCTTCTTGGCGGGTGGGTTGACGGGTCTTGGGGCATTCCTGGGAAGGTCTAATACCGGGTAGAAGTGGTTGGAACAAAATCCAGGCCGATTTTTTTTTTGGCTATTTCTGACATTTTGCTCTATGTAGCGTTTTCGGGGGCCTGTTTGGGGGGCTTCCTGGTGTTTGTGGGTGAGTTTCGTGGTCTGGGAGCACTGCTGGGACACTCTAATCTTGATTGCATTTGCTTTTCAGGAAATCCGTCGTGCCAACCCCGACTTATGGCCTAGCTACGCAGCGCGTTTGGACCGAAGGCCCAGAAATATTGCAAGTATGAGATTTTGCTTTTGGCCTGTTTGGAGGTGTTATGCTTCTTGGCGGGTGGGTTGACGGGTCTTGGGGCATTCCTGGGAAGGTCTAATACCGGGTAGAAGTGGTTGGGACAAAATCCAGGCCGAATTTTTTTTGGCTATTTCTGACATTTTGCTCTATGTAGCGTTTTCGGGGGCCTGTTTGGGGGGCTTCCTGGTGTTTGTGGGTGAGTTTCGTGGTCTGGGAGCACTGCTGGGACACTCTAATCTTGATTGCATTTGCTTTTCAGGAAATCCGTCGTGCCAACCCCGACTTATGGCCTAGCTACGCAGCGCGTTTGGACCGAAGGCCCAGAAATATTGCAAGTATGAGATTTTGCTTTTGGCCTGTTTGGGGGTGTTATGCTTCTTGGCGGGTGGGTTGACGGGTCTTGGGGCATTCCTGGGAAGGTCTAATACCGGGTAGAAGTGGTTGGGACAAAATCCAGGCCGATTTTTTTTTTGGCTATTTCTGACATTTTGCTCTATGTAGCGTTTTCGGGGGCCTGTTTGGGGGGCTTCCTGGTGTTTGTGGGTGAGTTTCGTGGTCTGGGAGCACTGCTGGCTATATATACTTAACTTTGCAAGAGGTTTGAAGCAAATCCATGGTGGCAGAGGGGACTTAGGGCCTAGCTGCAGAGCGCGCGCGGAGTGATTTGGGAAATTTGTGAAAAATTGACTAAGTCCCCATTTTTGTACTTTTGCTCTTTGGCTGTTTGGGGGTCTTCTACTCGTTTTCTCCTGGGTTGACGGCTCTGGGGCCATTGCTGGGAAGCTCTAATACCGGATAAAAATGTTTTGGACCAAATCCCAGGCGGAATTTTTTTTGTGTTTTTGATGACTTGCTTGCCTTTGAGGTGCTCTTAGGGGGGGTTCCGTCTGTTTGCGGGTGAGTTTCGTGGTCTGGGAGCACTGCTGGGACACTCTAATCTTGATTGCATTTGCTTTTCAGGAAATCCGTCGTGCCAACCCCGACTTATGGCCTAGCTACGCAGCGCGTTTGGACCGAAGGCCCAGAAATATTGCAAGTATGAGATTTTGCTTTTGGCCTGTTTGGGGGTGTTACGCTTCTTGGCGGGTGGGTTGCCGGGTCTTGGGGCATTCCTGGGAAGGTCTAATACCGGGTAGAAGTGGTTGGGACAAAATCCGCGCGGAAAAGCCTTTAGTTTTGGCACTTTTTGTAACTTAGGGTTCGTTAGGGTTAGCCCTAGCAGCAGGATTGCATGTGTTTCGGGGTGTTCTAGATTTTTCAAACTGAGTTCTGGGGTCTTAGAGCACTCGTGAGAATGTGTAATTTTGGTTGCAAGTCATTTGAAGAAAATCCATGGTGGGAAAGGGGGGATTTGGCATAGTTAAAGAAAGCCTTTGCCACTATTCTTAACTTAGGGTTCGTTAGGGTTAGCAGTATTTCTATTGCATGTGTTTGAGTGGGGGGGATTTCGAGTCTTGGAGCGATGCTGGCTATGGCTACTTTTGCTTGGTTGCTTGCAAGTGGTTTGAATGCAATCCACGGTGGGTAATGGGTAATTAGGGTACTTCGGCCTACTTTTACTTTCAAAGTAAGTTTTGTCACCAGTTTTCTGCTAGGCCTCGTTTTTTGAGATTTGATTGGGGGTCTGAAGAAAAGTAGAAAAATGACTCACTCTCCCCACCAGGGATCTATCCAGTAATTTGCATAATAAAGCAGGTAAGGAATTGACAGCCAATCTGTAAAATCAAAAGACATCTTTATTATTATTATTATGAGGCTTCGTCGTCCAACCGTAGTTTTACAATTGAAAGAGGGAGCCTGCCTGAGCTTTCTCAGACAGGCCTTTTATACAAAAAGTTTGCCCCTAGGCTCACATTCTTGCTGTGAAACACATCATTGTAGGTCGCTCCCATGGTACCATAACAAAGCAGGCTATAATTATGAATTCCATTCTACTTGCCCAAACTGACCAACCCATCTTCCATCATGAACATATGTCAAACTTCACATATTTTCCTGTGTAGGCCCGGTTGAGCACACAATAGAACTGGTTTCCTCCCCATCATATAAACAGTCACCTCCCCATTGTAAAAGCCCAGAAGCAGAGAAACAGAGCCAGGTGTGGAAGATAGAAATGTAGGATAAGGGATGCTTGTGGGTCATAAACAGGCATGGCTACTGTATTCGGCCTTCTAATCTTGCTCAGGCCAATGTACACAACAAGTTGCTCAGATCTTTAATATAGATTGACTAGAGGGCATGGACTGGTTTGGTGAGGCCAACATCACGTAGGCAGATTCAGCCTGTTCAGGTCAAATGGGAGTCAGGAAGAACTCAAGCTAAGGAATACGTGTCCTTTAAGAATCATTGGCTCATGTATATGCCTATGTAAAGGGCAACAACTAAAATGGACGCTTGTTCACAACCTAGAGCCTGTGGGCTCAGAATGAATTTGCCAATAACTCCTGCATGCATCATTGTATCGTGATGAAAATACACAGGCATAATGTCCTGATCATTACCGGTCTATTGATACCAAATTCGTCGTGGTATGATGATATTTTCTGCACAAGTGTTTAGGCCTTGGTACATCATTATGGCAGGGTCCGGAATTTTCAGAACCACAGACGCTCCTTTTGCCCTTTATATAGGCAATAACCTAAACCCATGTCAGTCTGAATCTAGGTCTATACTTATCAGATCATCAAAGGGGTTGCTGTAGTATTATCTTACGACTTAGCAACTCTCTCGGGACAAGTCTTCTTACACACGTAGTGGTACAAAGGCCATATATGGCAGGACCAAATAGTGAACACCTCTATCTGTAGTATGTGGTATAAGATCACCCACCCAACAATTAGTGGTGTTCTAGTGTTGATGTAGAAGCTGTACAGAAGGGTCTATCAGTAAACTCTGGCCTAACCAATGTATGTTCAGGTAAAACATGAGAGTCATGTGAAGAAACAGTGAAGAAAGAAAGAGTATGTTGGGAAGTTGGTGCAGACGTCAATTGTGTAGAAGAAACAAACCAAAATATAGTAGCCAATAAAATACATAAAAGTAATAAAATAGATAGAGCTATACCACACTTAGAGAACAATATTCTATAATTTCGGTTTTTCATCTCTTGCTTTTTATCGTCATTCCTCAATACAATCTCCATTTTCTAATGTCGCTCACGCGATCTTGATAGAGTACTTCAGCTGTGATTATTAGCAGGTCATAGGGACACTGCAAGTCCTGCAGGCCTACTGCCACTACTCAGGTCACAAACTGAACCATTGGTACTCCTACGTGACCCTGCAACTGGCAAATGGTAACCAATCAAAAATTTAACAAAAAACCATAATACAATTTCAGAAAAAGCAAGAGAAAAAGAAAAACAAAAGTCAAATGCAAAATACTTGCACAATCCTAAACAAAAAGCAAATCCTAGAATTTAATAACATTTTATATAGCTTCCTATGCATTTCAGTAATCTATTATATGTTCAAGTGAAACAGTGGCGTTCCTGATCAATGCTCTCAGATGAAAAAGGGATACACTTCCACAGAGAGACTTCATTCTGCTTTTACTAAACAGAATAGTACTTTAAAACAAATGCCAGCAAAGCAGCAAAAATTAGTTTCCAAACTCCAATTCTATGCAAGCTCACAGAAAATACCCAGAGTCCGCCAAAGCCTCTCATTGCAGGCTTCTATTGTCCATCAAATCCGCTTCCAGTGTCTTCTTCGCGTTGGGCCTCTTCAATTCAGGCTTTTTCATGAGAAGACAATACTGTTTAGTACGAGTGCCCTCCGGGCAAACACTCACAGCTCACTCGAAAGTCTCAATGTCTTAAAACAATGCACCAGTGTCTCTTCTTTGTGGCAGACACTACAAATGATGCGCTCTTCATTAATCAAGGGCACAAAGCATCTCGTGCAGATCCAAGAACCACTTAGCAACAAACCTAGCAAGGTCAGCAGCACTTTCAGACTCCAACACTCATCATTTAGTGTCAGAGGACGCTCAAGCTGCTCTCTTATGGGCACCAGAATGTAGTGCCGTTTTCCAAACGTGGATGCTTGGGTGCACCGCCGTTCCGCTGGTGCAAAGCAAAAGAGGTGTGGGTGAGGCCAAAACTCGGGCCAAGGGGTCAGGGGACCGCGCGCTGTCAGAGGTTCAAGCACATGACAGTTTGAACAAATTGCACAAAGTGGATGACAGTCCTGCCATCAAAAGCAGGGATCCTTCGCATCTTTGCACTGAACTTCTGAGGCAAAACAGAAAATCAGCTCCTTTATTCTTTTCTTTTCACAACGCCTTCTGATGAAACAAATGGCTTGCTTAGGAGGTACCACTGGAGGCACGCTGATGATCGCTGTCCATGCTGATGACCGCTGCCCACGCTGCTGATTGCTGTTCACGCTGCTGATTGCTGTTCAGGAATTGCAGGGCCAAGAAGTCTGTAGTCGTCTGCCATGTTTACTGATGGGGAGTGGGTTTATGGTTGATCACAGGTCTGCAGGGAATCACTCTTCCTTTGACTCTGGAAAATCCAGCAGGACCCTAGTGATGTGGCAAGTGTAACACAATTGTTAGTTTCCTTCAAGTCAGATATAAAAACAGTTAAGCAAGTGGCCTGAATACTGCAAAGGAGTGGCAATACACCATGGGAACCTAAATGGATGCCCTCACACAGTGGCATTGTCTAATGGGGTACATTATTTAATGGGGTAAATACATATTCTCCTTAATGATGAAGCCTAGGTATTCCTAAACTCCTTATCTAGAGCATCTCAAATAGAGCAATGACATAATACACATTATCAAGGACATGAAGAAGTCCCTTCTTTAAACAATGTGCATCAAATGCGCTATGTAATACAAAGGCTAATGATCAACTGTGCAGACAAAAGGACAAGAACTAGAGAGTCCTGGTATCTGCATGATTAGAACACATCTTATTAAGAAAATTGAAACAGAAGAAACAGAAGAGAACTGAAAAATTAAAAATAGACATTAAAAATATGTCGTACTAAAAAAAGAATGTAAACTTGAGATATCTCCTATTGAGATGGAAAACTTGTATTGGGTCATTTAACCAGGCTATCACTATCCTGACAGTCAGTCTGAAAAAGACATTTGAAGTGGGTCTAAAGAAAATTCTTGAAAACTAGTCTCATCAATCAAAAGGGAATGTATGTGGCATAAGGGGGTTCCTACTACATCACTGCAGTCTTGAAGTGTGAACATGAACAATACACCCATAATAATAAATGGGCTGACTGGTGAAAGGAAGATGGAGAAGGAAAAAAAAATGTAAGTAGGACACAACTAAAATCTTCAATAACTAAACATGATGCAACATTGGTCAGGGAAGAAGCAAAAAGAAAAATCTATAGGAAGGACAAGAGTTTGCTTGGGTGGCCTAAGGCATGTGACACAGCACCAAGAGCACGGGGATACATGAAAAGACCAATGTTACAGAATTTTAACTCTACCGCTGACAATCTATACCCTACACGATAATTCTAACTAATGTTCAGTTGTCTCTTCAGCGAAAAAAATGAATCCATAGGCTTATTCAGGAATCAAAAAATGCGATAAAAAAAATGCGATATCAAAATTAGGCCACCTTTAGTCACGGATCTATAATTCCATCCTTAGGCCCAATCAAGGATACATAAATGCAGAGCTGCCTGTCCTTAAGGAAAAAGGCAGTTAAGTGACTAACAACGGATGGCAATCTATGATCCAGTATATCATTTTAGTTTTCTTTAAAAAATTATTACAGCCAAATTAGGCATACACTGGAAAAACTGCTGCCTTACTGCTCACAGTATGAGGTCCATATCTGTGAAATTTATCTTAATACAAATTCATCCAATTTATTGTGAAACAATGCATATCGTCATATGCGTCACATATCAGGCCATCTCAAGCCATAAGATATACTTGCTGTATATCAAGCACAAGTAAAAACAGCCCAGACAAACAAACAGCATATATGAATAAACGGTCATGCATAATACCATGGCACATGCCCTTCTTTTGACAGCAGGGCATCAGGTAATTGATACCCTGCAGTCAACTATAATGTCGCTGTGTCAAATAACGCGTTTCAGTGGACCAAATGTACAAATGAAACATAAACACACACATTTTTTCTTAAAGAAATTACGCAAAAAAAACAAAACATTTCTCTTCAACCAGCCAACTCACGTGTCTTGTGAATTAATCCATGAATTATCTGTAGGAAGAAGCAGAAAAGATACACAACACACACATTTCTTATAATACAACATTAATTTTAACCCTTTTTATCAGACTACAAAACATGGCACAACGTGACATATAAAAACTTTTCATTACTTACCTGTAACTTATTTTCTATGTACCTTGCAAAAACGCCCATTCTCACTCAGGCCTAAGGCCTTTAAGTTGCAGAATTTTGGGGAAGTGTTTCTACTTATTGCCTATCTAAAACTCAATGTAACACTTCGTTTTTCTTTTTGTCAAATAAACTTAACTAAAAAAAATTAGTTCCTAGCATGGAGACACACATATACCAGTTCTACAGATCATGTAGCAGAATGTTTGATATTTGTTTTCTCAAAGAAATCACTTTTGCATTTGCCCTTTTTAAATCATGTTCCTTCATTTTACACAGTGCTTAATTTGTAAGACATGAAGTGCAGGTGCTACAATTTTGCATGAGGAATACCTTTCCTATTTGTTTATTATCTCAGATGTGCGCTTTTAACGCAGATGTAATGTGAATGCGGCAAATGAGAACAAGCCAGCCTGCAATGAAATGAAGGTTACAGATTTAAATCATATACAATCAACTACATCTCATATAAAGCGCTTGTGTGCAGCATTTTGAAAGCAACTGGGAGCTATGCAAACCACGTGTGGGCTCTACAATCCTTCAGGGTATTGACAAATGAGGCTGCAGTTTCACAAATTAAATAGTGTTCCTTTTATTATTATTAGCGGGATGCAATGCTGTGTCAGCCCTGCCGTATTTCTAATTTGAGATAAATGTGTTGATGACATAATTTACCGAACAACAAGCCTTGTGTGGGAACATGCTGGAGCTATTATTTATTCTTAGGCTAAAATGCAATTATCATTTGCTGTACATGTCCTTGCATCCTCTGCTCATTTTAGTTCAAAAAAACAAAAACCCCATCCCAGCTAATGTCAAATTTGTAACACTTTAAGAAGACACTTTTAAACAAGTCAGGCTATTCAAGTGACCTCAGGTCAGGACCGTGGCATGGGCAGGGATTTAAATACAAAGAGGCAGCTGATGCATGCTTAACCATGTCATGCTGCATTCCACAGGCGAGGCCCTAATTAAAAGGTCACAAATGTCAACAAGACAGCCTTACAAGATAACATCTCGGCCGGCCGCTACTGCTGGAACACGTTATACAGGTTCTGCCAGTCCCCTGCTCGTGGTAACTGAAGCTGACAAGGCCAGTAGGTTTAACCATTTTCACATAACCTGCAATATTTCACTATATTTAAAACAATTTCTATGACACATTGCCTCGCTGAATCCTAAGAAGGCACAACCTGCAAATATATATATTAAGATCTAAATGTATGTATTTACTAAAGAGACACTTTAAAAAGGGGCCCTGAAACCATTTAAAACAGTCTATTTATCTGAAAATCGACTTTTGCATTCTAGATACTAAGAAATAAAAAATCCTACAATTTATTGCATAATGGGTATTACTAGGATGTCTAATACCTAATTTATGAATCATACTTTTGAAAATACTAAGTTATACCTTATAGAAATGAGCTTGTTTGCGCCTAGGGTAAGGGAAATTGCGCACAGAAGTGTTTGGTCATTTTCGTGGTACAACATAACTTAAATCAAACATTTTAATACTAGGGGGTCATAGTATGAGTGTTAAGCTTCACAAATATTGAAAAACGATTTTTGTAGCACTTTGTTTTTAATAATTATTTTTCATAATTAATAAAAAAATTCTAATGAAGCCTAATTATTGCTATTTGTGACTGTTCTACTTATAAAACGCTCACTACATCCCTTGCCTATTATTTAGATACATATCAACACACAAGCCTAAGCGCAGCTGCCTAACTGGGAATGCGTGAAATGATTGCGCCACATTTATTTAAAAAGGACTGTTTGCAAAATTCCACCACCCGTGTCTAACTAGAGAGGTGCTGGCTGAATGATTAGATATACTGCAGCTGAAAAGACTTGGCTGTGAACATCTAACACTGTGCGTCTAAAGAACACGCGATTTCGTTTTTTTTTCATGGAGCCTTATTTACATCTATTGAACGTGACCCATACACATACATACATTGAGCTCATTCCAGACACAAAACAGAAGTGGGGTCAAACACTCAGGACACACAAAACAGCGCGCTCTAACCATATCTTGTACATAGCGCCGTTCTTGTACATAGCGCCGTCGCAATGTACAACAAAACCCACAAACAACATAGACATTTAAACACACATTTTAACCCATAGGTCAACACTTAGGACAGGAACAAGGAACAGCCTACAGACTGTCTTCAAAAATAACCTGCCAATATTAGTTGTAAACCATATTTACAACAAAAACGTTTTAGTTCCTATTTTTTTTAATTCTTCAACAGATTTCCAGAAGGCTGCAAAAGAGACAGCCTCACAGACCTTTAAAGAGAGCTCATAAATTGGAGTTCCAACCGGAGGTATCAGACGCGAATCCTCCAACCGGGAATCCTTTGTTGCAACCTAGTCAATACTAATACCAAACAAAATACCGCGACCAGGCATCTGCGCTCACTAGTCGGGTTTCAAACTTCATGGGGCTATCTCCAACGATATACACGCAAATGTACGTGACCCACGGTTTTTGAATACTGCAGTGTTCAAATAAAACCAAGGAACCAATACTGAGGAAGATTATCCAACGATAATCTGAACCACAGCAACCAAAAGGCCTACCAACTGAACCAAATGTACCGGTACCCAAACCAAAGCGTCACATTTCTGCGACCAATAAATAACTAAGGACTGCGTCACATTTCCGTGACCAATAAATAACCAAGGACTCAGAACCAAAAAGGACTGGGAGCGACCCATTTTTATTCTTCAACTAAAACAGATGGAGAAAATATCTCTTCAACTGCCTATACAAATTGCAATTTGCATATACACATATATTTGTCCAGATTATAACTGTCAATTCCCCACTGCACTAACAGTCTGTTAAAAAAATACTTACAGCAAAAAAAGAATGGGTTCCTTAGTCAGGAGTGACATCTTTAGGAGAGTTTTAAGTCAGAAAAATCGAAAAACATACTGGGCCACAAAGACAGATAATCCCCCAGAAAACCCTGTGCCCAGAGTACCTCTTTTTGGTTGAATTCTGTCTTGTCTTTCCCAGCAGTCCTTCCATCCCTTGACAAAATACTCCTGTAGATAACCACTCCATGATAAGGCCCCACGTTGGGCGCCAACTGAAGAAAAGTAGAAAAATGACTCACTCTCCCCACCAGGGATCTATCCAGTAATTTGCATAATAAAGCAGGTAAGGAATTGACAGCCAATCTGTAAAATCAAAAGACATCTTTATTATTATTATTATGAGGCTTCGTCGTCCAACCGTAGTTTTACAATTGAAAGAGGGAGCCTGCCTGAGCTTTCTCAGACAGGCCTTTTATACAAAAAGTTTGCCCCTAGGCTCACATTCTTGCTGTGAAACACATCATTGTAGGTCGCTCCCATGGTACCATAACAAAGCAGGCTATAATTATGAATTCCATTCTACTTGCCCAAACTGACCAACCCATCTTCCATCATGAACATATGTCAAACTTCACATATTTTCCTGTGTAGGCCCGGTTGAGCACACAATAGAACTGGTTTCCTCCCCATCATATAAACAGTCACCTCCCCATTGTAAAAGCCCAGAAGCAGAGAAACAGAGCCAGGTGTGGAAGATAGAAATGTAGGATAAGGGATGCTTGTGGGTCATAAACAGGCATGGCTACTGTATTCGGCCTTCTAATCTTGCTCAGGCCAATGTACACAACAAGTTGCTCAGATCTTTAATATAGATTGACTAGAGGGCATGGACTGGTTTGGTGAGGCCAACATCACGTAGGCAGATTCAGCCTGTTCAGGTCAAATGGGAGTCAGGAAGAACTCAAGCTAAGGAATACGTGTCCTTTAAGAATCATTGGCTCATGTATATGCCTATGTAAAGGGCAACAACTAAAATGGACGCTTGTTCACAACCTAGAGCCTGTGGGCTCAGAATGAATTTGCCAATAACTCCTGCATGCATCATTGTATCGTGATGAAAATACACAGGCATAATGTCCTGATCATTACCGGTCTATTGATACCAAATTCGTCGTGGTATGATGATATTTTCTGCACAAGTGTTTAGGCCTTGGTACATCATTATGGCAGGGTCCGGAATTTTCAGAACCACAGGTCTTCTACATTTTTGCGACTGGCTTTAGTAAGGGTCTGGGTGGGAGCACTGCTAGGAAGATCTAATTTTGTTCTAAAACACAGTTTACAGTACACCTAGCTTGAGGGGCAAGATCCGCTACATTAATTTGCCCATACTTATTTATCCTTCAAAAGGTGACTCAGAGTACGCACTTTCAAAAACATTGTACTGTCTACTAGGAAAAACAAATTGTGACTTTTTGCACTCCACAGCCTACATACCTTATATTTATTTATCAGTGGTGTTGTAATATTATATCACTTCCTGTTTTTCGTTGAATAATTACAGGCCGGGTTTCAGTCTCTGCAATGGGGAAAAAAGGATGGAGTCAGGCTTCACAGTAGCGAGCCACAATTCAGCATCAGGCAGGCAGTGGACAGGGTGTCTTCTGGTGACCAACATCGATGGACGAAGCGTCGGCTGCAATGGAGGAGTGCCGCTAATAGGAGGATTTTTTTTCTGCGGGCAACTTACTTACCACTTCCAACAGGACCACTACAACCACATAGATACAGTATCCCTTGCCTTTTTCTCTGACTGTGACTGCATTTCTTGGCTCTCTCTCGGCTTCTACATTGATCCCTTAACACATCACTTAGTCCACTCCACTATCACATCTGCACCACACATAGTCATTTGTAAGTGCTCCTACATAATTCGCAAGTCGCAGCACGCCCCAGGCCGTAGAGGACTGGGATGGCCCCAATGATGAAGCATGTCACCAAGGGGCAACCCTGGTGAGTGAGGGGACACCTAGAAAAAAAGCAATTTCTCCTTTTCTATCTACTATACCTTCTGTCAGGTTACGCAGCCCCTAAGCGCCTACCGTACTATGAAACTACATTTCCCATGAGTAGGCGGGAGACTTGCAGACTATTTAGTGAGACTATATGAGAGTACCCTTGTATGTTAGGACAGCACTTCACTGATGCCTGTCTTGTCTTCTGTTACAGGTATCCTTTCCCTGCTGACCCTACCTTTACCCATCCCACATTTTTTATTTTAGTTTGTTATTTTTCTCCCCCGCCTAATGCCTCGAACACCCTGTGTTTACACTTCTGGGTGTTGGTGACATTTGGAGGTGGAACCATATTTGCATCGACTGGATCACGGGGAGTAAACCTGACACCTTCCAGACCAACCCCATTGAGTGTTGTTGTGAATGGATTTATAGTGACCAGCAAGGCTCTCGGGTATCTGGCTACAGAGACCTTATGTTGAATATCGTTATCAATAATTCCACACAGGCCCTGTACTGTCGCATTCTTTCTTCCACAGTTGTCGAATGGACTACTTACTTTTCACTGACATGCATGCAGTAGTGCATGCACTTTCAAAGACTGATGGATAGGTTTGTACCCAAAGAATTGTTTATGTTCCATTGTTTGTGTATGCTGTGCTTTTTTTTTACAGGGTGTCTTCTGGTGACCAACATCGATGGACGAAGCGTCGGCTGCAATGGAGGAGTGCCGCTAAAAGGAGGATTTTTTTTCTGCAGGCAACTTACTTACCACTTCCAACAGGACCACTACAACCACATAGATACAGTATCCCTTGCCTTTTTCTCTGACTGTGACTGCATTTCTTGGATCTCTCTCTGCTTCTAAATTGATCCCTTAACACATCACTTAGTCCACTCCACTATCACATCTGCACCACACATAGTCATTTGTAAGTGCTCCTACGTAATTCGCAAGTCGCAGCACGCCCCAGCCCGTAGAGGACTGGGATGGCCCCAATGATGAAGCATGTCACCAAGGGGCAACCCTGGTGAGTGAGGGGACACCTAGAAAAAAAGCAATTTCTCCTTTTCTATCTACTATACCTTCCAGACCAACCCCATTGAGTGTTGTTGTGAATGGATTTATAGTGACCAGCAAGGCTCTCAGGTATCTGGCTACAGAGACCTTATGTTGAATATAGTTATCAATATTTCCACCCACGCCCTGTACTGTCGCATTCTTTCTTCCACAGTTGTCGAAAGTACTACTTACTTTTAACTGACATGCATGCAGTAGTGTATGCACTTTCAAAGATTGATGGATAGGTTTGTACCCAAAGATTTGTTTATGTTCACAATTGTTCGTCCATGCTGTGCTACTTTTTCTTGTCTCCCAAAACCTTTCCCAAAAACCCCCGTACCCATCCATTTTTCAAACCCTAACCCTCTTCCCCCGGGCTGTGTGGTTTTGATTGATGTGTGACTAAATTACAGCAATAAATCCACACACTTGCTGGGGAGGATAAGGTGATAGCAACAGGCTAGTGAAGAAATCCGAGGATATATTCTTACTCTGCTTGACAAAGACCCATGGCTAATGTCAAAGAACTTCAACCGAATTAGTTATACTTTAACATTTGTTAGGCTACAACGTGGCACTGTTCTAGTGTACTTCTGTCACCTGCTATATTCTGTATTGTACCTTTGTATTGCTCAGGAGGACAAACCAGATTTCATTTTCTTTTTTTTCATCGGCAAGCAACTGCCACTGTGTCACACCACTAGTACCACCGCTATGAGGAAATTTTATCCGCCCAGGATTGCCAACCTTATTTGCTGTTTCCCGTGGAGCCAGCCCTGGGCCTAGCCCTACTTGCAAACAGAAATTACAGGTAAGATAGGCGTTTGGTTGGAGGTAGTATAATGGAGTATTAGGAGAGACGAGAGATTTGATTGACGGTAGTACTACTAAAGTCCTAGGACTATTCAGGAAAACAAACTTACTGTTATGTTAAACCCCCACCCACCAGACTCAAAAGCAGTAAAAAACAGGTATGGTCAGATAAAGTTTCAAAAAGTATATTTTTATAGCCCTAACAAAAGAATCTCCCGCAAGACCCTCCCTAACCCCAACGATTGTCCTTCAAAAGTCCCCAAAAATCACAACTCCCAATTCCCACCCCCCAAAAGTCTCTAAAAAAGGGGCAAGGGACACTATGGCAGGGTGCTGTTGGAATTAGCAGCCAGGGCATCATGCTCCTTGCGGAGGGTGGCAAGTTCGAAGCGGAGGCCCTCCACCACGTTCTTATAATTATGGACCTCCTGCTCCAGGTAGGACAGTCTGAGGGATAAGCGGCGCCGGTGTGCCTTGCAAATCCTGTGAGGGGCAGCTGCTTTCTTTGCTGCTGGGCGGTGGTGTTTGGCTTTGGTAGCCCGGCTCCGTACCGCTGGAGCACTGCGCTGGCTGGCAGCCCGCACGGAGGAGGATGCAGCTGTCCCAGTGGACGTTGTTGTTGTTCCAGACTGCGTCTCCTCCTCCTCCAGGGCCACCAGCCGCCGATATTCAGCAACAGTGGCATCCAGCCTCCGTTGCCGGGCCATTCGAGCCAGCTCCTTCCTCCTTGATGGTGTCTTGGATTTGGAAGGAGCAACTACATGAAAAAAGAAAGACATAGTCTGTAACCAATGCTCCTTAAGATTAACACAAAATGATTGAGCAGAAAGTTGTCACAGTACAAGTAGCAAATTGAAAGCACAGTGCATAACTATTGAGGACAGTATCTATGTAACCTCCGACTTCTTCATCCTTGCTCTAACATTAGTGGGAGTTTAAGGAACAAATTCTACGAGCACTATGGACTTCTATTACAGTCGACTATGACAGTACACCACTCTTATTCTTCTTCTTCTCTCTTGTTTAGGAAAATTGGTACGTTATCTTATGCAAGCCGGCATAATGCCAGCGCAGTGAACTTGCACCCGAGAAAAACAGACGCACACCATGGTGAGTGAGACAGACTTGCGTTACTGTACCGGTCCAGTACATGCAGGTGGTGAAGCTCTTACTTTTCTATTACGGGTGGCACTGAGAATACTCTGTTAAAAGGGCTACTGCTTAATTAATTTAGCTTTCACCCTACAGTGCAAATGAGTATTAGAAAAGGAAAATGAAGAAGCTAAATTATCTGATTATCTATCACTTCACATGGGATGTATTTGATGACATATGGGATGACTTTAGGTGCTTTGCTTATTATTGAGTGAACAGTGATACCCCCACACATGAATGACGTACTACTACTAAACTAAAGTTATTAAGGGAGGTAGGGAGTGTCCACCGTAATAACTGGATATATGCTGTGCTTGCAGTTGCAATACAAACTACTGCTACTATTCATGGTAGTCTTTGGACAACGTTACAACTTCTTTTCCTTGCCTTTCCTACACTGGAACGGACGTGCGGGTGCGGTGTTACATGCTCTTCAAAGTAACACTTAGTTCATCCAGTGACCGTCTACTCTCTCTAGATTCACATATGCTATCTAAGAGTCAGATAGTACCATGAATGATCCGGCATCCATCCATTCAAAGTATATTGCACACATACAGTTTCTGTCTCACCCACCCAGGCTGTTCTCCTTCCATCCATCCTTGCTTCATCATTCACCCAGCCATGCACCATACCATTTTCTTACCTTCCCAGCCACCTCGGGGACCAAGCAAACACATATCATTCTTCTTTGCCAGTCATCATTACATTTCTCGTGCTTCCACACTTACTTACACCCTTCTTTCGCTTTTCGTTCATCCCATCCATCAAGTTCACCTCAGATCTGATTGGGATTCTTCTCGCCAAAAACTTCACAGCTAAGTCGAAGTACATTTAGAGGAGGCTACTACCTGCTTTTTTTATAATACACCCGTGCAGAAAGCACACTCTGCAGTCTTCAATCTCAATGACTAAGGAATGTATAGCTTACCTCTGCCCGCCACCACCGTTTGAACCCTCACAGGCATGTCCTTTTCCGGCACTTGCACCGCCTCCTCCCCAGAGTTGTCCTCCTCGTCCAATGCCACCACCTCCGCGCTGGCCCCGTCTCCAGATGTTCCACCTACAAAGTACATTTAATAATGTTAGAATACACCACTCACTACTATATAATATTTGGTCTAGGAGGAAGAAAGAAATGTGAAAAAAAGTGTACAATTTAATAATTTTTGACTGTGTACTCTAGAGTAAAAATGTCCCTTTTTCCAGGGAAGGCTGTTGTCTTGCTGCACTTTTTGGCACAACTGATGAATGTTTGCTTTTTACTTTTTAACACGCACCACTTTTTCTCCTAACAGACAGAACCTTGACTTCTAAGAACACGAGCAGGATCAAGTTCAAACCAGGTGAGAGCTCGGCTCGACCACAAGAAATGTGTCCAATTAATCGTCAGCACTAAGCACTTTTCCATTTTCAGTTACACGTTCACTTTTATGACAAACTTGAATTTAATAAATGTGTTTACTTTTAATAAAGCTTTTAAACTTAAATAGACTCTGTGGTTTTTGGTCCTCCAGACTAGAGTGGATGAGCTAAAGGTTTTCGAATTTTTGCAAGCATGAGTCCGTGCCTCTGCCATCGGTGACTTTGGGAGCTAAATGACTCTGCCACACTATCTAGTCAGTAAGGAGATTGGGGGTTCAACTACAAAGTCTGTTATCACTGAGGTATGTGGAAAGTCTAACAGTTACAGCACCTATTATAATTGATAAGCTAAGCGATGCATTATTTAGTGTCCATAGTTCTGTTTGTGCAGATTTGTCCCTGCAACAGTAGTAGAATGGATTGTCCTCCTATCCAAACCAAAAGTAAAGTAGTATCTTATTATTTCTTGGTGGTGGTCATTCACCTTTTTATTGTTGGCAATGGTCAAAGCATAAACATTTAGAATACTTGAAAAGACATTATGGACAATCCCAGAGGACTACACTCAGTGCATAGAGCTATTGCTGACTAGAATGGGAGTCCAATGGAAATGCCAAATGTGCAATCTTAGTTAGCTACACAGACAGACTAATAAGAATAATCTAGTAATACCACACGGAGTCATAGTCGAGGCAGGATAAGAATTTAGATCCTGTCTACAAGAAGATCAAAGACGATTTAGAAAAAATCGAATGAGGAACGCTAGGAAAAAATAAGTACTCTATATTAAAATTAAAACTTACTGGGGCCAGCAAAGGAGCCCTCGACTGCCCGGTCCTGGCCTGCATCGACAACAGCACCCTCCTCCTCCTCCTCCTGTGTCCTCCTCTTGCCCCTGGGGGAAGCTGATGTACAACATGAAAGAAAGAAAAACAGAAAACATGGATGATATTTCTCAACCAAATCAAACATTTAAAAAAGAACTAACAAAGTAACAAAATATTTTTGCGAAATAGCAAATAGGGAACGACTCCACGGGATATATTATTGACCAATCTCATGTGGTCGACTACGTCATTACTTTAGTATTGCTTGATTTGCGGACCGTCGAATTGGAAACTACCCTATGTAACTCACTAAACAAAGTACTAAAAAGGTTTGCCTAGGATTGGCAGGCAGCAGTCCGCAGCACGCAAAGTGACAGCCAAAGTCCATCGTGATTGAAGATCAGCGACAACACTAAAGTTTCCTACTACATTCACCAGTCATTAAAATACTCAAACTATTAATCCACCACCACTATTTCTTCTTATCGCCATGTGTACAAAGGAAGGACTGGACTTGAGTCTGTAGGGGCTGATTTATAAGGCCCTTGCGGCTCTTTTGCTCCATTGTTGCGTGACTTTTGTGACGCAGCGACAGCACAAAAGAGGCGCAATGGTGCGGCGTATATTAACAACGTGACGCATCTGGGAGATGCATCACGTTGTAAAGCCCTGCGCCAATAGGGGTGTTTCGGCGCAAGGGAGGGCGTTCCTGCGCAGGAACGCATCCTAAAAGTGGCTGAGGGAAATCTACAAGATTTCAATCAGTCACTTTGAGGACAATGATGCGTGACTCAAACCCTGCGCCTGCTTGAAGCAGACGTACGGCTTGACGCAGCATTGGGGAGATAGGGCACCCCAGAGAATTGATGGAGCTGCACCATCGTTGCGACGCAACTCCAGCAATGCGCCACCTTTACGGCACAGATGCGTAACGCTTTGGTGACGTTTTGGGCCCATGGCGCGCCGCATTGTAAATACGGCGCACCATGGGTGATGGTGGCGTGACGCACAATTACTGGCGCATCCCTGCAACTTTGCAGGGATGCGCCGGTAATTAAAAATCTGAACCTTAGTGTGTAGCATTGCGCAGTTCTTTCAACTACACTCATACATAATTTCACAGGCCAATGAAATGAACACAAAATCTAAAACAAATAAGCATAGTAGCAACACTACTGAGAAGGAGAGCAGTGTACCTGAAATGCACAGAAGATTTTGAAATAAAATGTACCTACAATGTAATGAGCAGCATTATTGCTCTTGGTAAAAAACAAAAATTTGCAATATAATAACACAGCAGGAGAAAACATAGTAGTAAAGACATAGCTACTACTACTCACCAAGCCCGGGGATCTCAAGGCCAAGGAGGTCGAGCAGATCTCGCTCACGGGTCAGGACATCCGTCCAGCGGTGGGTGGCCTGGTTGTAGGTGCGCCAGACCCGAGAGTGGTGGTAAATGGCCTGGCACACCTTCTCCCACCGCTTCCGGCGCTCCCGGGCCCCGTACCCGGCACTGATCTTGCCGCCTCCCATGATGGTCCTGGGGAGGCGGCGCTGAACATAAAAAATGAGTTGGGCCACCTCCTCCGGGGTAAAGATCTCCCGTGGCATCACTAGCTCCCCCCTCAAACGCCCGCACGGGAGCCGGACACGGGGTGCGGGACCCTTCCCCTTCTCGGGATGCTTCCCGGCTCCCTTCACCATGGTCTGGGCGGAAAGGAATAAAGAAAATAGAATAGGGAAGAGAAGAAAAGAAAAGAGTTTACAAAAGTAGTTTAAAATTAACCAAAAGTAGCAGTAAACACAAAAATATAGGGCTAGAAAAATAGAGGGATAGATAATAAGTAAAATAGATTAAAAAAAACTTCAAACAAGCAAAGGATGGCAGAGATTGACAGAGGATACAAAGACCATGCCCAGAACCATAGCAATGAATGAGAAACAAGATGGCCGCGCCCGTTCACGACCGGGCGGGTAAGTTCGCGCGAGATTTTCCTTGCGAACACGTGCGAGACTGTACTGGCAAGCCGCGGACTTTGCGAGATTACACTTCGCGCCCGGAAACGGAAATACGTCAGGCAAACAAGATGGCTGCGCCCTTGAACGACCGCGAGGGTAACTTCGCGTCTTGCGCTACGAGCGGCTCGCAAAAACGCACAAAACCTTGCCAACTAACACGCCGCAAAAAAAACAAATTGCATATTCGCACGAATTTGCGGCTTCCGAATCCGATCTTGCGCGTGTTCGCACCCCGCGAACCCCGCGAAATTGCAGAAAAACGAGTTTTTCAAAAGTGAAAGCACTCGGCAGGGGCAAGAGTTCAAACTCATCATTAGTAACAATTCCCGGTAGTGCTTCCTGACTGGGTCCCCTCCAGAATTCAGTTGCTAGTTGCAACAATTGTATGACCCTGCTCTGACCCTCACAGCAGGCTCATACAATAGCTACAAGTAGGCCACAAAGAAGGTCCTGGGGAAAAAAAATGCACTGCAACAGAAAGCAAAATTACAGATAAGGAAGCAGGTGCCGGACTGGAATTTTAAAACAGTGACACATTAATAAACTAACCCCAAATTAATTCATCTCAGTTGAAGCAGGGCTGGTGTGCTTGCTTTTCCCCCCCATAATCTACAGTAATGATGAACCAGAGGGTGGCATTGATGTAACAGAGGGTTGCAGTGGTGAAACAGAGGGTGCTGGGAACCTGTGATGATGAACCAGACGTAGAAACAACATAATTCGCGACCGTTGCGCGACGAAATGTAAGTTCGCAATTGCGAACTGGTACGAAACCCTCGCGAACTGGCAGAAATCCTTGCTAACACAAAAAAAAAAAAATCCGCAAATTCGCAAGAATTCGCGGATTTTGCGGATTGCGAGTTCACAAATCCGCAAAATTCGCGAACGCGAGATTCGCAAAATTCGCCCATGCTTACACGCCGGCCATGTTTGCGCCGACCATCGATTACCAAAAATGGCGCCAAATCCCACGCTCCCCGCCGAGTCAGTCCACAGACCTAGCTCATCTGAAGACGCTGGCGGCTTGTTCCACACTACTCGACCGTTGAAGTCCGCCAGAAATGCCAACCAAATGCGCATATCCTGGCGAACCTCTGCAGACAGTCTCGTACGGTGGTGTCCTTCTTTGAGACCAACCATAGCTTGTGCAATAGAGCGTGAGAAGGGGCGGGCCATTGGTATCACTCTCAAGGCAGAATTAAGCTGACCCACTGTTTGCTGCAACTGGTGCAGGGTCACTTTCTCCTTACCGAGGCAAAGCTTCAAGGAAGCCCTAAATTTGGCCACCTTTCCCAACGGCAAACGGAAACATCCCTCCACAGAATCGAGCTCAATTCCTAGAAACTCCAGTGAAGTAGATGGTCCAACCGTCTTACCTGGAACCAATGGGACTCCAAACTCCCTCATGAGGATGCAGAAGTCGTGCAGCGCCTGCGCACATTTCGAATCGCCGGCTGCCCCCAAAAACAGGAAGTCATCGAGATAATGCATAACATGCCTATGCCCTGTGGCCTCGGTGAATGCCCACTCTAAAAAACAACTGAACATTTCGAAATAGGCACAAGAAATGGAGCAACCCATAGGCATACATTTATCCATGTAATAACTCCCTTGGAATGCAAAACCCAGCAAACGCTGATCCTGCGGGTGTATCGGGAGCAACCGGAACGCCGACTCAATATCTGATTTCGCCATCAGCGCCCCGGGGCCCAGGCGATTCAACATGGTCACGCCCTCATGGAACGATGCGTACCGCACCGAACAGACTTCTGGGTCAATGGCCTAGTTCACCAAGGAACCCCTTGGAGCAGATAGGTTATGAATAAGTCTAAACTCCCCCGGGTCTTTCTATGGGACAACCCCTAACGGGGAACAGATGAAATCCGCCACCGGTGGGCGATGAAAAGGCCCTGCCACTCGCCCTAAGCTAACTTCCTTTGCAATTTTTCTCTCTACCACACTTGGATTATGTTGCGCCGATAACTGGTTTTTACAAAAGGAGTTCCCTCGAAAATCCCCCGCCGGGATGTGGAAGCCGTGCAAGAATCCCTTCCTCAACACCCCAGCGGAGACATGATCAGGGTATTCGTTTAACCAAGGAGTCATAGCCATGAGATCAACGGGTGTAGGCAGTTGGTCACAACATTCTAACTTACTCCTGCTTGGACCCTCCCTTTCCTCCCGCCCCGTTATTTTTTGATCTACATGAACTCTCCGGGTGCGAGGAATTCCCACAGCCCGCACACACATGCTTGAACCTACATGTTCCTTGCGGTCTGTTACAGTTGCCTCGATTGAAGCCCCAACAGACCCCCCGCTTGCCGCCATTACCGCCGGTTTTCGGCTGGTGATCGATACCGGCGCCTGCTCGAAAGGGCACCACGGGCTTTTGGCGAGAGGCCCCCGACCCACTCCCGCCCGGCGAGGATGTACCTGCCGCCCCCGGCAGGAGCTGCTTATGCCATGAGACCGAGTCGAGGCAGTCCCATGTCAGAGAGGCATCATATTCTTTCGCTTTTCGGAATTTCATGTCATAACCTTTCCATTCCTCTCCCTCATACATTGCATAAAAATCCATAATACGAGTTTGATAGCAAGACAGTTCAGTTAACACCTCGGGTTTACGTTCCCCCAAAACTGCAGAAAACATTGCAAAGGCCTTCGCCCAATTCGTTATCGTTTCATCCACCCTGAATTCCGCCATCTTGGCGCGCCACACGCTCGGGTGACACAAATCTTTCTGGGTTTTAGCATATTCCATCTCGCGATGGTCAGTTAATAATGAAAACATATTGATATATTTGTCTCCCCATATTAACTCTTTTGTGGCCATAGGGATGTGCTGTGCCACCCTCTCCCGCCTTGAGGGTAATGAGCCCTCCCCCGCCACTGGCAAAGCAAGCTTACCCGGTTCGGTCGTTGTTCCCGCCATTTTCTCGAGACCAACTGCAGGTCCAACCGGTGTCACCTGTGGGGAAACAAGAGGAAGATTCGCCTTTGCGGCATCTCGCGACTGCCGCAATTGCTGGATTAGTAGCTTGGCCTCTTCGGCCGTGTCTCCGGGCGCCTTGACACCCCCTGCCTTTCTATTGAGCCATGCGGCCAACTGGGCGGCCAATTCAGGAGACATATCTTCATCGTTAGCGGGGGTAATCACTACCGGGATCGGTTGACCCGCATCTGGGATTGGTACCGGGTTGTCTGCCGGTGTGACAGGGGTGGCCGGGGGTACCTCTGGGACCGGAACCTCTGGGATCGGAACCTCCCCTGAAACCGCCCTCCTCTTGCCCCGCTTCCCTCTGCCCTCGGGGACAATTCCCGGCAAGGCCGGGAATTTTACCTTCTTAGGGTTACCAGGATTGCTCAGCGCAGCCAGTTGTTGTTTGACCTCCGCCAAACCTCGACCGATCGATGGGACTTGCCCGAGTTTCCACTCCATGCAAGCCATCCGGTTCACCAACAGGCGTAGCACCTTATCCGTCTCGGAACCATTTCCCGCTTTCTTGCCAGCCATGGTTTCGATTATCCGCTCCTAGACGATCAACAAGGTCCTGGATTCTTCGCCTTCGAGTAACTAAAAGAAAAACACAAGAATTAAAAGTTCTCAAAATTGCTGCTTGTTCCGTCGAGGGCTCACGAGCAACGAGTGGGTGCAGCCTTCAGAGCACAGGAACAAGAGGACGCTTCTTCAGATTCCCGCTCTATTTATTCTTCTGCGGGAGGGCGTGTACCCTCCTCCGGTATGCCTACTGGGCGTGGTCTTCGGTGTAGGTGTCTAGGACAACCCCTCTTGGGCGGGAAAAAGGCGCGCCCCGGCCACGCCGCTTCGGGCATACCAGCCGAGACACGCCCCCCGCCCAAAATGGTTTCCCGGGAGGATCGGGGCACCCAACCATACGTTCGGGGGGACCGAGTGGTCGCCCCTTTCCAATCTGCCAGCCTTTCCATGTTAGTTTCCAAGAGGCGAACTTATGGCTTTGAAGAGGCCCCCATTTGATTCTTCTAAGGAGTCTGTATGACTCTTCCCCCTCTGTCGCTCCAATGCAGCGAAGAGTATAACGTGTTTTCGCAGGGATGGACAACTGTAAGGTAATGGTAGCATGGTCACTTTCGTTCCAGGGTTGGAATGCATAATTTAACTTGTGTTTTTGAAGGCTCTCACTTAGTAGGATGTAGTCTATTGTTGGCTGATTATTATAAGTGGATACTATCAGTGCTGTTGGGTTGGCTTTTGTGGTTAAGAAGTGTGTTGTTACCAATTTATATGCATGCATTAGGGCGTTGAATCTTCCCGTGTTCCGATTGCGGTGATTTTTAGGTGTCTTTTGCCCTATGTTGTGCATGTTAAAATCACCGAGAATGAAGGAATCCATACCTGCATACTGTGATAGAAGAGTTTCAATCTCGTTTATCAGCTATTGAGTTTGTCATTTAAGCCCGGCCTGTGGTGGTTAAAATAGGCATTAATTAAGAGTATTGATATTGGGCCGTCTGTCGTGATCAAACCTTTCAAGGTGCCAGCCCAAAACATGTCTGATGAATTCTTTATGACTGAAAAATGTACTCTTAGTGTGTTCTTGACATATATTGAGATGCCCCCGGACGGTCTCCCGAAAAGTTTGAGTTTTATTGCTGGTTTGAAGTATTCAGCATAATCCCCTATTGGTGTTGTGGAAGTAGCCCATGTTTCCTGAGTGTAGATTATATCTGCTCCTGCAAGAAATGTAATTGCCCCTGGACTTTTCAAAACTTTATGTATCCCTGCAATGTTCAAGGTCATTATATTAATTATTCGGTTATTCTCAGTAGGGCTATTGTGCTGAGCGTAGCCAAAGGTGGTCTTTGATGGTATCGGTTGGTTGCTCACCGAGAATCTAATATTAGGAGCTAGAATTTAGAGCCAGTGGGAGCCAGGTCCAATCTTTGGTACTGTTCCCCTTAGTTGAGCAGGAGCGATTGCCTCCATCTATATGTTTGGTGATTTGAATCAAATTTGCTTGTGTGCCACCTATGGAGCTGTATAAAAATGAACATGTAGCATATAAAGTTAGCTATTTGCTGTTCATCCTTTTTCTGTTCGTTCAGGTCTAGTTCTCCCTGTTGAGCAATTAGCCCTTTGTTTTTCAAAATCTCAGGGTATTTAGGAACAGGTGGTATCTTACATTTTATGCCCCAGTTGTCCAGTTGCGTTTTGTGTTCTTTCAAAGCATTTGCCATTGTCTGGTTTGAGAAGGCTATCTCAGTTGTTTCATTTGATTCGCTTGGCCCTGGGCCGGAAAAAGCCACCCTCTCAATATCAGTTGTTTTGATTTTTTCCAGACCAGGGATGTTTTCGCAGAGCTTCAGAAGGTACCCTCTGTTGAGAATGTCCCAATTCCCCTGCAAAATAAATTCCGGATATAACAAAACTTTCGGGCTTTCACGGTCTGTGACAAGGGCCTGGCAGAGGTTAAGTAGGTTGGGTAGAGCCTTGGTGGTTTCCAGAGGCTCTATTAAATTCCGAGTTGGATTTTCACAAAGAGCGGATCCCACCCGGTCCAATTTGTGTTTGAGATACAGAATTGCGGATCAGTCATAGTGGTAAGTGTACGATCAGGGCGGATGGGCAGTCATTAAAACTTGCTTGGACAATAAACCTCTCCCGATGGTCATTGAATGTGTTTACAAGTTGGGGCTCATTATAGGCTGTAGACTTTACGGCGGCAGGTATATTTGTAATTTCTTGTAATGGCTCATTGAGCTGTGGGCCCTGTGTGATGCTCAAGTGGTCTCTGGGCTCAGGAGATCTTGTGGTTGGGATTTTGGTCCAATTCTCGCTTGAGTTATATGAGAGGCTCTGAGGAGGTCTTTCAGTAATAGTTATACCATAGATTTGTGTGTCTCTCTTTTGATCAACAGTGGTTGATTTTTATATGGGATCACAGCCTTTCTGATTCTCCTTGCTGTCCTGATTTTCTGTCACAAACCAATGCTTAATGGTCGATTCAGAATGTATTTTGTCATTTTTTGTTTTATTTAACTTTTTCAGTTTTTTCTTATTTTTCCTAGATAGAGGTTGCAGTTCTAAAGGAGATGGTGTTAAATAATCAGATTTTCCAGGACCATTATCGGCAATGTGGCAAGATTGTGGTTTTGCCTGTGAATTTGGATTCAGAGCAAAGGTGTTAGTGCTCGGTGGGCATTTGGGATAGTTACTGTGATTCCTAAGGGTTTCCTGCATTATTCCTGAATTATCCCGATTGTCCTGCAGCCGTTGATGTGGGCCCGATGTGGCTGCGTATCACTTGTTCTTATATTGGTGGTTTGTTCTCCCATTTGCCCTGACGGAATGTTCGTGGCTTTTGTCATATTTTTTTCTTTACATATAGTCTTTGTGCTTGGACTCTGAGTTGAGTTGTGGTGAGAGGGCCATGATGAATTGCTCGTCCACCTATTCGCTTCACACTTAAGGTCTGTAACTAAAGTACTCATTATTTCTCGGAGTTTGTCCAAGGTCTGCAGTATTGGAGAGCACCCGCAGTCGTTTGGTTTTAACTTTACATCTGTATTTGCCTGTGCTCTGCGTATCAGGTAGTTTAAATTCTCCAGTTTTAGGTCCACTCCAGAGATCAGGCTGGCTACTAATTGCAGTATGTTTATTTGAGTGTCTAATTTATCTGCGTGCATTATGGCTGCATTTGCCATTCAAATCAAAGCTTCATTAATCAATGCGAGGTGATTTTCTATTTTTTGTGGCACCAAACTAGGTTCCATTTCAGTTTTATGCAAGTCGGGCGGAAGTGGTTTATTTGCGCTTAATGGACTTCGGTCTAGGTCTAGGTCAGGACTCTCTTTTGATAATAGGTCCTCGTCCTCGTCCTCGTTTCCGGAGTTGATGGGCAAAAAGGGAAAGGCCAGGGGGTCCAACTGGGGTTTCGTCCCTAGTGTATCGTAACAAAGAAGGGAGTTCCTTACTTATCTCACTTTCCTCTGGAGCAGAGGTGAATGGAGCTTACTTGAGACCATTATCTAAGTCTGTGGGTGTCAGTGTGCGATTTCCTGAGTAGTTGGAGCATAGCGAGCTGTGGTCGATTGGATTTTCTTCAGCTTGTACGGTATTGCCCTTTACTATGAAGATTCTTGGAGAAAGAGGTACAGTCAATAAAGATTTTGAATCAAAATGTTGTGTTTGTCAGCGCATGCTGAATTTTTAGGAATTATTCCGTTGGTTTCCGTGCTAGTTGCATAAGAGGATATATCAATTGTTCTTCCACGATTGCTGGAGCTGCCTTGTTTAGACAGTTGTTTAAAAAAGTATCCGATATCATTGTTGCCTTTAGAACTGTTACTACTACTAATACTTATACTGATGCTATTGCTGTTGTCAATTTCAACATGATCA
The DNA here is from genome assembly GCF_964263255.1 of Lissotriton vulgaris. NCBI lineage: Eukaryota > Metazoa > Chordata > Amphibia > Caudata > Salamandridae > Lissotriton > Lissotriton vulgaris. The sequence goes on along the minus strand of NW_028254880.1, from coordinate 122,648 downwards.
CTCAGGTTTTGGGTTATATTTGTACTTATGTTCCTAGTGTTTGACCTTGTTTGTAATGGGGAGTTTATTTGTTCCTCTACCTCTTGTTGCCCGTCCTGTAAAGTACTGTCCTGAGAGGTCAGATCGTATCTTACACTGTCTTTGCCAAGGGGATAACACATTTTAGCTTTTTGGTGTTTCGCAGATTTGTGGGGGCGGTAGTTGGCTTTGGGCTGAATCAGCCCCGCGTTCCTTGTTCTGCACAGTCGTCCTTCCAATGCTCTTCTCTTCGACAAGTGCCTGATCTTGGTCTCTGAACGTTGGGCTAGAGGTTTCGAAGATTGGAGCCTTCCTTTTTTTCTCTTTCTTTTCTTATCAGTGTCATTTGTCACTTTTGCTGCTTACGATGTCATGGATCTTGATGGACAGTGTAGAACATAGGAGGGTGTGGAACGCAAAGAAGTAGGTAACAGGAGGCAGTAGAAAGGGGGTGACAGATTAGAAGAGGAGCCGGAGTAAGAGAGTGTGAAGTGGGGTGGAAGTGATGGCTGTGGGGAGGGGGTAGAGGGTAGGGGGGAGCAGCCCAGGGCCCCCACACCTCGTGACTTTCACCTCTCAACTTCTTCTGGCCCCTCTGATCGCCGCTGTCCCCCGCTCCTCACTCTGCTCCACTTTGCTGGGGAACCCTTAGGGTATCCTTAGGGTTTCCTAGGCATCTTTTCCCTTTTGGGTCCGTTTTGGGTCTCTGTGGAGGGGGCGTGGGTGTAAACGCTGCCAGGGGGACTGTCCTGGTGCCCTTTTGTTTCTCCTCTTTGGGTGAGCGTGCAGTAAACGCTACCTAGGATGTCTCAGGTGCTGGGGAGGTGCCCACTCCACTCCATTTGACCCCTGCACCCAGTGCACCCAGTCACCACTTGCCGCCCAAGTAACCGTCAAACAATGGGCGGCCAGGTGAAGATGAGGGCTGGAGAATGGGATTGGGATATCGGCGCAAGGGGAGGAGGGGGAGCAAGGTGCGGGGAGTAGCGAAGAGCCCCACGAGCAGGTCCCAGGAACAAGGCGGGCAAGGCGCGTGGGCAGCCACACTACGCTCCGCCACGCCAAAGCAGCTCGGCTCAGATCAACTCAACCTCCCTCTGCACAGAAACCCTAAATGCCAAGCCGCTGCAACTTCCGGCACTGGACCCCCAGCTCTCACGGCTGACCCCCAGTTGGCACTCAGCCGAAAACGCACTCTCTACGACTCCGCGGCAAGAGCCGGACCCGGAGCAGCAGCATCAATCTCGGCAAGTTCGGCAAACTGTCCAATCGTGTCTCACACAGAAACGAGGCTTGCACTGCACAAGCAGGGCCTAGTCAGCTCTGTGAATCCCAATAGGGCATGAATGTACTCACACATTGACAATAAATAAATACAATAGTGTGAATCAATGTACAGGATGAATTACATAATACAGTGTTTGTTTAAACGTGTAGGTGTCAGACGCCTTGATATCACTTGTATACAGCCTTACTTGGTTAGCTCCGCACTACTTTTTAGATCGATCCAAGAGCAGCGCATGCGCTGCTGCTCGACTTTTAGTAAGGGGATTTTGAAAGTGCTAACCACAAGCTTTTCCTGGCCTAAAACTTGAGTGCATGTGCGCGTGCACGCGCACAGCCGCCATCTGCCTTTCTTATCACCTTGTTTTACAGTTACGAGCCGTCATGGCTCATTAAGTGCTTTCATCTTTGTATTTAATACAAATATGCATCCCGATATCTATTCCAGCATTGCTTTGACATGCCACTAGAGGATACTATAACCCCATAAATACTTTTGGGTGCACCATTGGAACAGCATTTAAGTATTGAACTTGCTTGAATTTATTTGAGTTTCATTAACTTCTGAATGCAATCCCTTAAATACGCTAAGGCAGCATCACTGCGGTAAACCAACTGGCCAAATTAAGAAATCAACGCAGGGCCGTGCTCACTTGTGATTCTGTTGCTCCTCAGCCACACAATTCTGATCATTATTGCTGAATAAAAAGAGCAGAATCATGCACACTAAGCTAGGACCACTGGATAATGGATTTGTTGCTAAAAAGTGCTACTGCTACCAAATATCACCCAAGGTGTAATAATATCACATATGAGCGGATTCCGCCTATACACGTGGCCCCGGACACTTGCAGTCAATTAATAGCCAGCTGTTGTAACCCTCTACAATATGTATGCAGGCTATTTCATTTAAAGGGCCAGGTCTAATTGGAATATCTCTTCTATGTCATTGTTACTCAGTACACATCTGTCAGGTTAGAGCAGCAAACTCTGAGGTATTAGGCCTGCACTGACCATGGCCAAATGCAGTCTGATATTGGGCCTTCGCTGTGTGGTCCTGGACCAGCGATATTCTCTTCTTTGTCAGCTCTGCGAATTTAAAGTAACGTTGCATAGTTTTGCACCAATGTTTAGTAACACTGGGTGAGCATCGGGCACAATTGGGCCAAAACTTTGGCACCTTCATTCGGCGCTATGTCTCCTTGGCTCAGCACTGGGTGATCACTGCAGATATCTTTCTATTTTTACATGTGCACACACAGAGACACAAGCAGACATGCGCATGCGCACAAACTACATACTAGACATTTGTTTTAAAACACTATGGGGCAGATTTACAATAACTGGCGCATCCCTGCATATCAGCAGGGATGCACCAGTTATTGTTCGCCAAGCCTCCGCCACCATGGATGCGCCGCATTAACAATGCGGCGCACCAAGAGGCAAAAACGGCACAGATGCGTCACGCACCTGTGCAGTAAAAGCGGCGCATTGCTGGAGTTGCGTTGCAAGCGTGACGCAGCTCCAGGAATGCTCTGGGGGGCCCTATTGTTAGAATGCTGCGTCAATCCTTACGCCTGCTTCAAGCAGGCGCAGGGTTTTGACGCAGCATGGGCTCAAAAGTGACTGAGTGAAATCTTGTAGATTTCACTCAGCGACTTTTAGGAGGCGTTCCTGCGCCGGAACGCCCGCCCTCCCCCTGCGCAGGAACGCCTCCTTCTGGCTCAGGGCTTTACAACGTGACACATCTCACAGATGCGTCACGTTGTAAATACCATGCAGTATGGCGCATCTTTTGCGCCGCCGCTGCGTTACAAAAGTGACGCAACTGCAGCGTAAAAGCGGGCCAAGGGGATTGTAAATCTGCCCCTTAGAGCTCCCACAGCTTGTTCTGCTCTTTCTCTGACTGCCCTGTATAGATTTTGTTCAAGGTGACTGGGCGAACTGTGTCACACTGACTGACCATGCAGCGCCTACTTGTACCCTGCTCTACCAGCCACTGTGTGATGCTGCACTTCTCAACAACTGGTAAGCCTTGACTCGATGCAAATAGTACATGGATGCTCTGACGCTTTGGGTGTCAGAGGGCACAGACATAGGCGGTGGTGACCCTCTGACAGACTTCTCGAGCGACCGGACAGCGGTTGGCAGATACTTGGTTGACTAATCAGCAACCATTAACGGTAGACCAGCGGCACCGTTCTAACTGATTTCATGATAAGGAAGTGTCCCCCACACGAACATGGAGATTAATACCCAGCGTGATTTCTCAACTGCCCAAGTGAGTCCCCCCACCTTTCAACTGCATGATTATTGGAACATGGTAATTCATGACCTATGACTTAATACTCATGACTATATCATCCTGCCAGACGTCCTACTAGCATTGGTATTCCCATTGGAGACGGTCACTCAGAGACAATTCCTTTAGTGCTCCCACATTGTTTTGTCCTGATGAAGACCCCAGAATGAGGCGATATTAGACCTTCCATCCTGCAGGGTCGAAACGTAGACTTCCTCACACCCTCACACCATAGGACTGAATAGCCAGACCACTGTGTGATGAGCTTAGGGAACTACGGACCTATATAGACGGTAAAGGTTCATTTGTATGTAAATGTGATTGTACCAATGTCACACCACCTTTACCCAGTCCCTCACCGACCCAATCACCCCCATCTCACCTAAACACCAATCCTTCTCTTTTTTCACTGTGAGCACTGTATAATACTAAATGACACCGTAAATTTGATGACTTTGAATCACAAGAGCCATCTGTATTTTGGTCAAAGCAAAATGTCTTTTGAGATGTAAACACTATATTAATTATGTTCATTAAATGAATTTTGATGATGAATTATGCCGAATTGATTCTGTGGTGAATGTTTTAGAGTTTGGCTTAATCAGGAACACTGTCCTGACCGTTCATGTATTCTAGGCCGGCGATACACACACTCCCCACATTGTACCCATATGCACCGTGACGCAGCGCGGGCAAACACAGCAGCTACTTCTCACATTAAGCAGGTACTCAGTGTAAACCCCTCACATTAAGCAGGTACTCAGTGTAAGCCCCTCACATTAAGCAGGTACTCAGTGTAAACCCCTCACATTAAGCAGGTACTCAGTGTAAGCCCCTCACATTAAGCAGGTACTCAGTGTAAAACCGTCTGCTGCAATGCCTTCTGGTCTACAGCTGCTGATGGGGTCCTGGTGGAACGAGGCAGCTTTGTAAGAAGGGGAGTTATGTACGGACTCTTTGCGGCCTGGCGTCGCGGTTGCTATGAACAGGATGGAGGCACCGGCGGCGGCCTTTTGCACAGCTCCAGGCGTACAAGTAGACGAATTAAGAAGACTGTGGCCGGCATAGTGCCTGGCTGCCAGTTGATCTCAACGCTGGAATGGCCTGAAAGCAGCCTCCACAGGCCACTGTCCTGGTAGCCCTGTCCTGGTGGTCACTGTCCTGATAGTCACTGTCCTGGTAGGCCACTGTCCTGGTAGGCCCTGATAGGCACTGTCCTGGTAGCCCTGTCCTGGTAGCCCTGTCCTGGTAGTCACTGTCCTGGTAGTCATTGTCCTGATAGACCCTGATAAGCACTGTCCTTTAAGGCCACTGTCCTGATAGCCACTGTCCTGATAGACCCTGATAGGCACTGTCCTGGTAGCCCTGTCCTGGTAGCCCTGTCCTGGTAGTCACTGTCCTGATAGTCACTGTCCTGGTAGGCCACTGTCCTGGTAGGCCCTGTCCTGAGAGGCACTGTCCTGATAAGCACTGCCCTGGTAGTCATTGTCCTGGTAGTCATTGTCCTGATAGTCACTGTCCTGATAAGCACTGTCCTGGTAGGCCACTGTCCTGGTAGTCAGTGTCCTGTTAGTCAGTGTCCTGTTAGTCACTGTCCTGGTAGGCCACTGTCCTGGTAGGCCACTGTCCTGGTAGTCCCTGTCCTGATAAGCACTGTCTAGATAAGCACTGTCCTTTTAGGCCACTGTCCTGGTAGTCACTGTCCTGTTAGTCACTGTCCGGGTAGGCCACTGTCCTGGTAGCCCTGTCCTGATAGACCCTGATAGGCACTGTCCTGATAAGCACTGTCCTGGTAGCCCTGTCCTGGTAGTCACTGTCCTGATAGTCACTGTCCTGGTAGGCCACTGTCCTGGTAGCCCTGTCCTGGTAGTCACTGTCCGGATAGTCACTGTCCGGGTAGGCCACTGTCCTGGTAGGCCCTGTCCCGATAGACACTGTCCTGATAAGCACTGTCCTTTAAGGCCACTGTCCTGATAGCCACTGTCCTGGTAGACCCTGATAGGCACTGTCCTGATAAGCACTGTCCTGGTAGCCCTGTCCTGGTAGTCACTGTCCTGATAGTCACTGTCCTGGTAGGCCACTGTCCTGGTAGCCCTGTCCTGGTAGTCACTGTCCTGATAGTCACTGTCCGGGTAGGCCACTGTCCTGGTAGGCCCTGTCCTGATAGACACTGTCCTGATAAGCACTGTCCTTTAAGGCCACTGTCCTGATAGCCACTGTCCTGGTAGACCCTGATAGGCACTGTCCTGATAAGCACTGTCCTGGTAGCCCTGTCCTGGTAGTCATTGTCCTGATAGGCACTGTCCTGGTAGACCCTGTCATGATAGGCACTGTCCTGGTAGTCACTGTCCTGACAGGTACTGTCCTGGTAGGCTACTGTCCTGACAGGTACTGTCCTGATAGGCTAATGTGCTGGTAGGCCAATACAGCGCTCAAAACAGCACACAAGGAAGTGCTGCCATAACACGCCAGCACAAAAGAGCCATCATTTCAGTAAAAGCCTGGCAACACTCTTTTTTAGATGTATTTTAGTACTGTGTAAAAACACACAATGGAGCACAGCTTTTGGGTCGGTAAAGTCATGCTTTATTTGTACTTGTTTGTTCCCACAGCATCTGCTATTTTTGTTTTCTCGGATGATTTTTAATGTGTTTCCCATCAATTACGCGACCCAGGAGATCGGCATATTACTGAAATGAATGTGTTAATAATGGGAGGCAGATGCTTCCTTCCGAAGTGCCCGGAAATGAGTTTCTGCCTTGAAAGGAAGTTGGACACTGCAGAATTGGAAAGTTCGGCCACGCGCTGAATAGATCTTGGAGAGGTTCATAGCAGGTGCCATGTTGAAATTCACATACAATTGTGAATGGAGTTCATCTGAGCAGCACGTTGCATCATTGATTGTCGATGACGTTAGTGCAAAAAAGTCTACTTGCCACAAGTCAGATGAGTGTCAAGGTTCAGATGGTAAAGTCCACGATGGGAGATTTGTGGGTGTGGATGAGGCATCACCGGCCGGCTGGCTCTCCAGGGCTGAAGAGCAAGGAACAAGCATTGGCATAGCCAATAGGTCTCGCCTTTGGTGCCTTATAAGTGTTTAGCCATGCAACAGTTAATGTTGGTGCGCCAAGGATATTGTGCTGCAAAACTAAACACTTATAAGGTCCCAAAAGCGAGACCTATTGGCTCTGCTAATGCTTGTTTAGGACATGTGTCCTGGCCCACCGGTTTTGATTCAGGACATACGGTCACCCTCCTGGTGCAGGCTACCACAAAGTCTGAGGGCGGGTTAAGGACACTACAGGGTCGCCACAATGTAGTGCTTCCATGGCCGAAACATGTCCTTGCCCCTGAGGGGAAGCAGCAGATGCTGTGGTCTCTCTGGCCTTTGGGCACCGTCCCGATGAGCACCGTCTCCCCTCCCCACAGCACAGTCCACCTCGCACTGACTGGTTCTCCATGAGTTAAAATCTGGTCATTGACAGAGCATCCCGGAATGTTTTATCGCTGTCATTGGAGCGGATGGTTTGTGCCTTATTTTTGGTACTTTTCTATCGCACTGAAATAAAGCGCGCCTTCCCCGGGTTTCCTCTCCAGCCTCCCCGCGGGTCCATCTGGTGTCTTCTAAAAGTGCTTCACGGCGTCAGAGCCCGTGGCAGCCGGATGTGGTTTATTATATGGAGTTTGTTGTCACATGAACAGGTCGGTCCGTGGGAGGGAGCGGGGGATATAAACATGGGGAGCGGAGGGAGAGAAACAGAGGCAGGAGCCGGTCTGAGAGAGACAGGAGCCGGTCTGAGAGAGGCAGGGGTCCGAGACAGGCACTGAAGCGCTCCCTGACAGTCTCTTCTTATCAGCCCCGAAGAGAGAGGGGGACACCGCCGTCCTGCAGGACTTACACCCCGAGGACACCCTCTCACCGCACCCCCCAAAGGCTTGGGTGAGAAGAAGCTGCTCCAGTCCAGAACCATCACCCAGAAGATGTCCCGGAAACAGGCGGAGATGCTGAGCATGTGGTCCAGCTACCAGGAGAGGATGCCTCTGTGCACATATCTCACCGAGGCGCCGGGAAGCCGGCAGAGGAGGCCCCGGCTGGTCCGGCTCCGGACCCTGCCGGTGACCTGCGGGGAGATCCTGGAGGCGGAGGAGGAGGGCGCCTCGGCCATGGACGAGGAGAGGGCGCGGAGGTCCTTCCTGCAGTCGCTGGAGTCCCTGCAGAGGAGCACGCAGTCCCTGCACCTCCAGCAGAGGGCGGAGCTGAGCAGCTGGAACACGTCCAGCCTAGACTCGGGGGACTCGGATTGTGGCCCGTGAGAGGGGCCCTTGGGGCTGAGAACCCTCAGCAGCCTACGGGTCATTGAGATGGACCCCAGGGACTGGTGACCCCCCAACAACCGCTGACTGACTGTGAGAAGCACTTTAGGGGCGTGTGGCCCTCAACTACCGCAGCTTGTGACGAGGACCCGACGCCAGGTGGCTCTCAGAAGTTGTGTCTGGTGATGAATGAACCTGGTGCTCCTTCAAAAGCACACTCGATGAAAGGCACCAGGACAGGTGAGAAGGGGGGCCGCCCTTGCACCCATCAGTCACTGACGTCCTGCGCTGGAGACTGAATGAGGGGTCCGCAGTGACCGACACCACTCACTGGGACTCAACATATTGGAGCGAGGAACCCGTTTCTGGCCGGAGCCGCCGCAGAAGCTCTAAACAGCTTCTCCCCGAGCACGGACCATTTAATAATGTTTGAGCCAAGCCGTGTAATATTTGAGGCCGCACTCCGCCCCCAGTTGGTGCGGCAGGGCCGGCTCTAGGCTCATGGTGGCCCTGTGCAGGAAGCGTAGGTGGGGGCCCCGGAAGAGGCGGTCCGGACGGGGCGGAAGGAAGGTGTTTTTATAATACGTCCAGAAAAGTCGTTAGATGATTGACCAGTACCTGTGGCTGCTCCTACCCTTCCGAATTTGTCTCAGAACGATACATTTTAGGAGGAGGAGAGCATTGTGACACACGACATGAGGGACTGGGCGCACAGACAGCTGCAGTGCCAGGGCCATGACAGGGGCACCGGACCCCCACAACCCCCCACAGAGAAATAATCGGTGGCTCTTTGCCCAGAAACAGTAATATCGATGCCATATCAAATATGGTGTCTTACGCTTGGCGGATGGCCACGTCCGTTGCAGACACTGCATAGCCACCTCGTGAGTAGTCATTAGTTGCTGCAGGATATATGCCTTTAATGGAACAGAGTTAGCTCAAAGCTACCCCACGCTGCAACTGTGTGTGACAGGCGTGACACTTTGTGGCACAGCTATGCGTTCATGGTTGAGCAGTGTGTGTGAGAAATATCAGTCTATTGCCAGTGACAGGCTCCGTTTACTGAGCAGTGTTAACAGTGAAGGCACGTGTGACTCAACATCTCTGGCCAGCCCTCAATATGGGCCCGCCTCAAACATTGGATTTTTTATTCCATATTCGTAGTGCTGAAAAAAAACAGCTTGCTTCCCAATGACCAATGATTTTGCTGAGTACAAATAACAAAAAACGCACCTATAAGAAGCGCAACTTGCAAAACCGTGCCTTCAGAGTACAACTGGAAAGTGTATGGAGTAAGCCTGGGCGTAGTTCGCGTAGCCGCACTCCGCGAGCTACGCGAAGATGCACTTGCACTCCGCGAACTACGCATAGCTCCGCGAGCATGCGTAGTAGCTTGCTTGACCCGTTCGCAAGCCATTTTTCGTCTTCGGGAGCGCCGTGGAACTCTGGAACCTGCTCGACACCACATCTCCAGACGTCGCCTTCCTTACGGAAACATGGATGAACGCCTCCTCAGCGCCCGACATACCCGTCACCATCCCGGACGGATACAAGATCACCCGGAGAGACCGCGTCAACGAGACAGGAGGAGGCATCGCCATCGTCCACAAGAACACCATCCGCATCACGACCAACTCAGACGACACCCTCACAGCCGCTTAACATCTTCACTTCCAGATACACACCGACCCCAAGACCACACTCAGAGGCACCCTCATCTACAGACCCCCAGGACCTCGCACACAATTCAGCGAAGACATCGCAGACTTCATCAGCCCGCACGCCCTCGCCTCCGCTGACTACATCCTCCTAGGGGACCTCAACTTCCACCTGGAGAACAACAACGACAACACCACCACCACCCTGCTGGACAACCTCGCCAACCTCGGACTCATGCAACTGTGAACACCCCCACCCACTACGCCGGACACATGCTTGACCCAGTCTTCTCCTCCAGCAAGTACATATCCTTCAGCCACTCCACCGAACTCCACTGGACAGACCACAGCTGCGTCCACTTCAGCTTCAGAAAGACCACGACTCACCACCACCCGCAACAGGTTCCCCGCAGAAACAGGAACAAGATCACCACCGACCAGCTCACCACTTCACTGAGCCAGAACCCGCCCACCAGCTCAACGGACCCCAACCAAGCAGCCAACAACCTCACACAGTGGATCACCAATTGCGCTCGCCCAACCAGCCTCGACCACTCGCAGTCCGGCTTCCGCGCCAACCACAGTACCGAGACCGCCCTCATCGCAGCCACTGACGACATCCGAGCCTTGCTCGACAACTGGGAAACAGCGGCCCTCATCCTCCTGGACCTCTCCGCAGCATTCGATACGGTCTGCCACCGCACCCTAGTGCAGCGCTTCAGCAACATCGGAATCCCAGAGAAGGCACTGGAGTGGATCATCTCGTTCCTCACCGGAAGAACCCAGAGAGTCCGCCTCCCCCCGTACAGATCCAAGGCCACCGAAGTCATATGCGGCGTACCACAAGGATCATCACTCACCCCCACCCTCTTCAACGTCTACATGAGCCCCCTCGCAGCCATCGTACGCCAACACAACCTCAACATCATCTCCTACGCCGACGACACCCAGCTGATCCTCTCCATCACCAACGACCCAGGAACCGCCAGAACCAACCTACACGAAGGGATGAAAGACGTAGTCGAGTGGATGAGGAACAGCCGCCTGAAACTGAACTCAGACAAGACGGAAGTCCTCATCCTTGGATCATCACCCTCCGCCTGGGACGACTCCTGGTGGCCCCCTGCCCTGGGCAGCGCACCCAAACCAACAGACCATGCACGCAACCTGGGCTTCATCCTGGACTCCTCCCTCTCGATGACCAGACAAGTCAACGTCGTCCAATCATCATGCTTCAACATCCTACGCATGCTCCGAAAGATATTCCCATGGCTCGCCACCGAAACCAGGAAGACGGTTACACAGGCACTCGCCACCAGCCGACTGGACTACGGAAACACCCTCTATACCGGAACCACAGCCAAACTCCAGAAAAGACTCTAACACATCCAGAACGCCTCCGCGCGACTCATCTTGGACATCCCCCGACACAGCCACATCTCCGGACACCTGAGAGACCTTCACTGGCTCCCCATCAGCAAGAGAATCACGTTCCAACTCCTCACCCGGGCACACAAGGCCCTCCACGACCTGGGCCCCAGGTACCTCAACAACCGCCTGACCTTCTACACTCCCACCCGCCAGCTACGATCAACCAGCCACGCCCTCGCCGCCGTGCCACGCATCCGAAGATCCACCATGGGAGGAAGATCCTTCTCCTACCTGGCAGCCAAGACTTGGAACTCCCTCCCCATCCACCTTCGCCTGACCCAAGACCACCTCTGCTTCAGGAAGCAACTCAAGACATGGCTGTTCGAGCAGTAGCGGACCACCCTCCCCCTAGTGCCTTGAGACCCTCTGAGTGAGTAGCGCGCTATACCAATTTCCTGATTGATTGATTGATTGATTGATTGCCTGCATGCTCGGGATGTGTAGCACGCAAAGTTACCCATGAGGTTTGTCCCGCCCGCTCGCGTCCCCTTATTTCCGGTCACTACTAACGTGTTCGCGAGTTATTCTGTGCCAGATTGCAGTTTCTGCGTGTTCGGCAACTCGATCTTACCGACAAGCATCCTCGCGCACGCGAAAATGCTATTGAGCGCGCGAGAACTACGCTACGCAGCAGTTTGCGGAGTATTCTACAACTTCGCGTTCTCCGCGGAGCGCGGAGTTGCCGAAACTCCGCAAACTCCGCGAACGGAGCGTAGTTCTTCGCCCAGGGTTAGTATGGAGTACACAGAAAGGCCCCAAATCCTCCGTAAACCCAGATCCCACAAGTTTTTTTTTCCAGGTTTATACAGCGTGAACGCCAGATGAAGTGATTTGTCTACAATCGCAGGATGTTGGGCAATGCTGAGACCCGAACAAAGTTGGCAGCTCTGGCTCTTACGCCACACCCTTTGATGTGGAGAAAGCACATCATTAACCAGTCCATGAAGGACATCGGTTCTCTACTAAAGCCGCCCTTTGCAATAAGTAGCAGCATAAATCTCATCATACATAAGTTGCATTGCTTGTGAGAGCTGCAGTGGGCAACAACAACAAAAGGATGGATGCCTGCTAGAACAGAAAGGGGGGGGGGGTGGGGATGGGTAACATCAGAATGAAGGAGGGGGAGTGAGTGGGTGCAATCTGAAGTAATAAGTGCGGCACCCATTAGCTGATGTCAGGACGCTATTACCAGGACTCAGTGCGCACAGTCCCAGCCGGAAATTGTTACTCAATGTACGGTTTGTACCTCATCTCAGATGCAAAACCCATTATTGCACAGTCAGTGATGACATGATGCACGCGGCCGGCCTGTGCACCTTCCATTCTCCACTGAATGCGACAGAAGGAACGAATGCCAGAGAATGTTCTGAACCCACAGGAATGCCTAAATCCAGGCGTGTGAAAGTTTGTGCAATTGTTCATATTAATTTTAATCAATCAATCGGATTCGGAATGTCTGAATAAAGGGTCGATTACTGCTCATAGATACAATACACAATGATTAGAAATGGTGTCCTCCTCCTAAATATGTTAACAACTAATAATTGCCTTGAAATTATGGGTTAAAGCCAAAGGCAAGGATGCATGCGACGCGTAATGACGTCAAAAGGGAAATTAACAGTCTATGCTCAACAATGTACTTTGATGCAATTAGCTCCCGGGCCGGCGTTCTAATGAGCTCATTCCTCGCACTCCGTCCCAGAAGGGCTGTTCCCGCCTGTTACACGACGTGCGTGCTCACTGCTCCACACCTTCACTTCACTCACTGTTTAGCTTCGAGGCCTGCACTAGTTACTTGCACCGGCGTCCTCCCACTCCCACATCACATTGATTGCAATGCATTATACTAGTAACTGGATATAAATAAAAGACTTTGCTTCTCTGACCCTGCCAGGATATCCAGGCACGCATGCATATCCACCACTGACGTATATAGCCTTTGTCATTTCAAATATTGAGCGATGCCATCTTTATTCATTGTAAATGTCCTGTCAGATACGGTACAACACAGATTCATACATTTAATACTACAGTGCAAAGGTAGTGTTACCATATTAGTGGGTAGATTGACTTGAGAACACCCTGATAAACGCCGCTCTGATTCCATTCTGAGATCACTTACAGAAGAAACCAACTCAACTGGAGACATACTTATATTGCCTAGATATTATGATTGCATCTCACAGCACAGATGTATTCCCCTGCAAGTAAGTGCTGCCGAAGCCGATTTGAAATTAATTGTAATGTGTCAGTAGACAGTCACAGAGTCTATATACCAGTGCAAGTCCGCTCACAGGGAGTCTCTCACAGTCAGTCACACCGTCCATCCAAATACGGGCCGGCGTTCTAATGAGCTCATTCCTCACACTCGCACTCCGTCAACATGCACATCGTAATTAACACACCACACACAGATCACAAACACACATTCGCGAGCCACCCACCCTAAATACACACACACACTGGCAGGATGCAGGGTCCGATTAACCAGGCTCCCAGTCAGACCCTTTAGATGCTGGAGGTGGGAGGGAAAGGCAGGAAGAAGGTAAATAAATACAGGCGACATAAGAGTATAGCGCACAGCCAGGTAAAAGAGCTAGGCAGTGCTTCAACAGAGAGGGTGCACAATGAAAGAGACCGAGCGGCTGGGGACAGCTGTCTCCACACCCTTGAGGACGTGTTCAGTAAAAACAGATACGATAAATACTGCGTGTGGTAATTACACTCAAGGGAGACAAACAGAGAGGATGAGAAGGAGATAAGGACAGTGGATGAGAAGGAGAGAGGGCACGGGCGAGAGAGGCAGAGATAGATAGAGAGGGAGAGAGCCATTTCAGCGCTATAAAGAGAGAGGCTAGAGTATGCGAGAGAGAAGCAAGCAAGGGAAAGAGAAAGAGTAGGGGGTGCTCAGAGAGAGAGTCCAGAAGAGGAAGGCACGTGGCAAATTTAACCCCAAAGACCGAGCCTGGGTGGACAGACATACAGACAAGGACGCGCACATCTTGGGTAAGAGGGACAGTGACCGGATGCACTGTCCGCCTCGTTTGATTTGAGCTTCCATTATGGATGAGGTAACAGGCAATCACAACATATATTTACGCTTGTGGGTTTCGTAATTATTCCCTGTGTCCCATAATTAGATGCCTTTGTTTATTGGCTTCAGAGCTAAACCACGACGTTAAAGTTTGGAGATCCCGAAAACGAGTTAATTCGAGTTCTCAGATGTTAAAAACCACAGTGATTGAAAAGGGACAAACCCCACCACCGGTCCAGAGCGGCAGATCGCAGTGGAGGGGGGATCACTATAGGCGAGCACCACTGGTGGCCCGGGTCAGGGCTGTCAGTCATAATATCTGCAACAATGCTGTAATTGTTGGACGAGAACTGGGGTCACAGACTCACATGTGGCGTCGTGCAATCACCTGCCTAGCATTGGAGATCAGAGCTATGCTGGGCTGTTCCCGCCTGCTACACGACGTGCGTGCTCCACACCTTCACTTCTTAACTCACTGTTCGACTTGAGGCCTGCACTAGTTGCACCGTCCTCCCACTCCCACATGACATTGCATTAATAACTAGTAAGTGCTGCCGAAGCCGATTTTGAAATTAATTGTAATGTGTTAGTAGTAGACAGTCTATATACCTGTGCAGTGCAAGTCCGCTCACACAGGGAGTCTCTCACAGTCTCACACCGTCCAAATAGGGTGATATCGTCGGTGGCGGCTTGCGCGTTCAGGATCTTTCTTTGTTCTCGATGTCCGATGACGACGCAAGCAGTCGTCTCGTGACCACAACCCCAGACCACACCACACTCGTGACCGGGCGTAACGTAAGCAGCAGGTGTGAGTTGCGCACAGGCAGCGTGCGCCGCGGGGGCTGTCCCAGGGCCGTCACGTCATGGTAGTGCTAAGATTGACGGCCCTGGGACCCAGTGCTGGCTGCCTGACTCTGGGATTTGGGGAAAGTGAAACTAGTAGCAGTACTGCAGGTAAACAACAACGGCGCTGGGCTGGCCGGCCACTGCAATAGCCGGAGTCGGAGCCGGGAGGCCGCCAAATCCTGCCAGGGGGCCGCCAGTGCCACGAACGGATCCTCGTCGTGGCGGCCCCTGGGGTTTGGCGGCCCTGTGCAGGTGCACAGTTTGCACATGCCTTGGGCCGGCCCTGGGTGCGGGACTAGGAAGGTGCGAGAGAGGCCGCAGTGACCCTGCCGAGCGCGTCCGGCCCTCGAATTCACTCCGCCAGGACATGAAATGTGTTTTTAAACCTGTCCTCGCCATCATTTGGGAGTTTACTTTGAATATGTGAAGCTGATTTATTTTCATAAACAACTTTAAGTTGTGCTTTCAACCTGCCTCTATTTTTACATGTGTCATATATGTCTGTATTTAAAAATAAACACATTTGCACTTTTAATATTGGAGACTCTTGGTATCTGTTACTCTGTAGCGGCACAATTCCCCGTTTCATGTCTGCGGTTCATGACTTTCTGTCCTGTTTATTCCTGTTTCTTATGCGAATTATTGCCATGCTCCGGATCTGTGGGTTTGTTATTAATGTGTCAATCTGGTGCATTTTTTGAACAAAATAGGATTTTCCTAGTTGCGCGACCCATCAGGAGAGGCCCCACGCGTGCAGACTTTGCCCCTGGTGTCACGAGGAAGGCTGGCTGTACCATGTGTCTGGCACCGCTTTGGGGGCAATTGTGCCATCTGTTACTTACAGCGCTAGGCTTTACCCTTCAAGGCCTTATACAATTTAAAGTATGAGTGATAACTTTACCTTAACATCAGAGATACTGTGATTCATTACACCCCATTCTCGTTATGAGATAGATATGAAGTCTCAACTATCAAATATGTTTCTGTTCAGCAAGTTATGACGTAATTGAGCTCTCACTGAAGCCAAGGTCACGTGAGATGTCTGCAGTCCAGGCGGAGGAGCGGGGGTGGAGGGGATGTGGTGCAGGGGGGAGGGTGTGTGTGTGTGTGTGGGGGGGGGGGGGGGCTGACTGGTGCTGTTCATATATTCTTTTTCAGAAGATTGCACCAAGACCCAGATTCATAATTTTTTTATCGCAACGCAGAGCGGATCCCAAATTTGCTGTGTTGCGTTGTACAAGGAAAGAGGAGAGCAGCATCATATCTACCAAGAGTTGCCTGTTGCTGATGTTGGGTCCTTGTGCTGGGTCTGGCACGAGGCCGCTGTGCACAGGCTCGCACCGGGAGGCAGAGGTAAGTACCTCTGCCTGTGCTGTCTGGCATAGGAGCTGTTCTGGGAGCATTCCCCGTCCAGGGGCGGCTGGTGACATTTGAAAGTGGTGAGGCGTAAACTAATTTGCATATTGCACCGCAGCGATCGAGCGCAGTGAGCGAGCCCGAACCACCTTGCATCCATCCATACATCATTCATGCATCCACCCATCCATCCACCCACCCTGCATACATCATTCATTCATGCATCCACCCACCCATCCATCATGCATCCGCCCATCATGCATGCATGCATCCACCCATCATTCATGCATCCACCCATCCATCCATCCACCCACCCATCCTGCATCCATACATCATTCATTCATGCACCCACCCATCCATCCATCCATCCACCCATCCATCCATCCATCCATCATGCATCCACCCATCATGCATGCATCCATCCATACATCATTCATGCATCCATCCACCCATCCATCCATCATGCATCCACCCATCCTGCATGCATCCACCCATCCATCCACCCATCCATCCTGCATCCATACATCATTCATTCATGCATCCACCCATCCATCCATCCTACATCCATCATTCATGCATCCATCCATCCACCCATTATGCATGCACCCATCCACCCACCCATCCACCCACCCATCCACCGAACAATCATTAATGCACCCACCCTGCATCCATCCATCATTCATGTATTTACACATTTCTGCAGCAGATGCTTTAACACACTGAACTATCGCAAGTCATTTGTGCAAGCTAAACACCGAAAAACACACTCTTACCTTGCTGCCGGTCCCGCACACGTCACAGGCTCACAGCGCCCCTGGCCAATCCTGGCGCCAGGGGCACAGGTACCCTCTCGCCCGCAGCACGCCCATTAGGGCTCCTGATGGGCATGCGCAACGCCGCCAAAACACGAGTGCGCATGCGTGGGCACGGGTAAAAATTCACCCTCAGTCCCCACGCATGCGTACTTGTGTTGCCGTCTGTACATTATCATGTCAATGAATCAACATGACGCCCGCTCGGCGGTCTGACGTCATGTTGATTCATTGACATGATTGTCATGAGGGAGCTGCGGGCGGCGTTGGGCAGGGGGGGCTACGCCCCCACGCCCCAATGGACGAACCGCGCCTGTCCCCGTCAGCACTAGTCTGTAGACACTTGGGTAGTTCCCTCACACTGGAGGTGCGCTGTGCACTGCAGCGCGCGTGCAATAGCTGGGATGGGTGTGCGCTGCCTAGCATAGGACTTGTTCTGGAAGCATTCCCTGTCAACGCTAGACTGTAGACAAATTCGGTCAGAGGCTTAATTTGTAGAAATAAAATGAGTGTCAGGGTCCTCGCTAGGGGACCACGCAGCTTATAATTTCATTGTTCAAGGGCCCCAAATCAATAAGAATGCCTTGGGTGGCAGGTTATTATTGTTTGTATGTATTTTGAATTAACAAACAACTCTTCTTCTGCTTATCTCCAAATTACACAAACAGCACCACCATGTGGTAGCTGTTATAAGTGACGGTTTTGACAATAAAGGGGCTTATTTACAAGCCCCTTGCGCCACGTTTGCGTCATTTTTCCCATGTTAAAAATGACGCAAAAGTGGTGCGAGGACCTTGTAAATCTGCCCCTAAGTGTCTGGAGCACTGGAAACCACAGGCTCAAATTAAGCACTGGATAAAGATATGATATTGCAGCACTCCACTTATCACAACACATAAAGTCTTTCGATCATTAGTGTAGCACTTCAGCAATATCCAATAGTCCATAGGCTCTTGAAATTTTCTTCTTTTATTTGTTTATATATCCAACTCCAAAAAATTAAACTTTCGGTTAACTCCTTCAAGGAAACGTTTAAGATTGTCAAGCAACTTCTTAAAGTCCTGGCCCCGACAATCGCACAAGAGGATACCGAAGCAAGGTGTGATCAGCTAGCGGAGTTCTATGATGATAAAATACAAAGAATTCTGGATAGTCTACCACAGACTGCCACAACCTTAGGCGTTGATACTCCCCCGCTCCCGACAACTGGTCCCCGGTTGGACGTGTTTAGATGCATTACCAGGGAGGACTTTTGTAAGACACTATCCACCGTGAATAGTGGTTCTCCCTCTGACCCGGCGCCTATGCACATCCTCAAACAAATCGCAAGTACCATTGCCCCCCTTGCTACAGGTTTGTTAATCTCCTCATTCACCAATGGGGTAGTGCCACCTAGCTGGAAGCAGGCCAGAATTAAAACTCTCCTAAAGAAACTGGGGCTAGACACCACCGATCTAGCTATCTTTCGACCAATCTCTTTGTTACCTGGTCTGGGCAAAATTGCTGAAAAGCTAGTGAATCAACAGCTCTCAGGATTCTTGGCAAGTAATGGCCTACTGAGCGACTCCCAAACGGGTTTTCGCCCAGGACAGGGCACTGACACAGCCCTCATAGTGGTGGCTGAGGAGGCAAGATGCATCTTAGTTTCAGGGGGATCAGCGGCACTGATCCTCCTGGATCTGAGCGCTGCATTTGATACGGTGGGCCATGAAATATTGGTCCACCATCTTGCCAAACTGGGCATTGCAGGGTTAGCCCTTAGATGGTTGGAATCCTTTTTGAACAAACGATCCTTTAGGATTTGGGAAAATGGTGTCATGTCTAAGTTTACACCCCTCCAGTGTGGGGTCCCCCAGGGATCGTCCCTGAGCCCTACTTTGTTTAATGTCTATATGGCCCCGCTGGAGGAGGTAGTAGCCCCTTTTGGGATTAAATCCATCACCTACGCAGATGACACACAACTAGTCGTCTCGCTGACACAACAAGTGGGATGTTCAGACAATCTCTCGGGTTGCCTAACCGCAATTTTCTCCTGGATGACCGGATCAAAGCTCAAATTGAGCAAAGCTAAAACCGAGATCATGGTCTTGGGCCATCAATTTACATCCTTGCCCACAGAGTATTGGCCGCCCTGTATGGGTGAATTGCCCCAGCCAAAAGAGAAAATGAAAATCCTGGGGTGTGGTTCGAATCCCAATTAACCTTTAGGACACATGCCCAGAAAGTCGCAGGGGGATGCTTTGGCCTGCTTCGGGCAGTACGGAAAGTTCTCCCCCTCCTGCCTTTTCAGTCCAGGAAGCTATTAATCCAGGGTCTAATTTTATCCAGACTGGATTATAGCAATGCTCTTCTCCTGGCAGCACCAAAAGCCACAACTAATATCCTGCAGCGGGTGCAGAATGCAGCAGCCAGGTTGCTTATGGGGAGGCCAAGAAGAGCCTCGGCTAAACCATTGCTGAGAGCCCTCCACTGGCTTCCAGTCCATGAACGAATCGCTTTTAAATCATTTTGTATCACTCATAAGACACTGCAAGGCAAAGTACCTCCGGCCATGAGAAACCTGATTCGTCCCTATAGACCGGCTCGGGCCCTCCGATCGGATGGGGATAATCTTGCTATTGTCTTGAGAGTGAGGAAGGCCCGTACGGGGGGCCGCCGCTTTTCTATAAATGCGGCAAAAAACTGGAATGCTCTCCCCAGGGATATCCGGAATGAACTTTCTTATCTTAAATTCAGAAAATCACTTAAAACTTTTCTTTTCCCTAAAACCTCATAAAAACCCCAGATCCTCAGAGTTTTCTGTTATTAGTTAGGTAGCGCTGGGACGCTCTAGGGCAGCCATACGCTTTATAAATCAAATTTCATTTCATTTAATTTCTTCAACAAAGACAACAGACTATCTGCTTTGGAACTGAGGGTCGCGTAAAGGTATCGCAGCCGCCATCTTGGAACAAATATGTTTGTTTTCTGTGTATATTTACTACTCAAAAAAGTAATTGATATAACACTATATAAAGGTCATTAATTGGGCCAAATATCCCCGAATATACTTATCAATGTTACCCCATCTCACAGCCGAGCCTATCTCAATCGACCATTACATATTAGACACTGATTGATTAGTGAACATTTATTACTACTTCCCATGGTAGCACACCGGTGCTCCTTATATCTAGTCCTTATTGAAACTACAGTATTCATACCATAATGAATCCCTCATTGTTGTTCATGATTACACAAGGGTGCTCCTTTACCTGTTCCTCATTAAAACTGAACCATATACAGGCCACAGTTAATCTCCCAGAAAGAACTGAAGCTCCTGGTCAAAATTTAGGCCATCCTCTACCGCCCTTAAGCGCATGATCCATCGTGCCTCCTGCCTCCTCAGTCTCAGTTCCCTGTTCCGACCTCTTGGGTCAACAGGTATGTGGTCAATGCCATTAAACTTACAGCTTCTGCTATGGTCCTGCTTGTTACATTTGTGTATATGTTCCGCTATCGCATACCTCATATCATTGTTTTTAACAGCTCTTAGATGTTCACTCATCCTTTCCTTAAGCATGCGGAT
Source organism: Lissotriton vulgaris (assembly GCF_964263255.1). NCBI lineage: Eukaryota > Metazoa > Chordata > Amphibia > Caudata > Salamandridae > Lissotriton > Lissotriton vulgaris. The sequence goes on along the minus strand of NW_028254880.1, from coordinate 102,025 downwards.
TGTGCTGCCCACATACACTCTTAAACATTTACATTCAATGATATAGATGACATGCTTTGTGCTACATGCAATGTTCATCCTAATATCATACTATTTACCATCTTTGATTTGAAAGCTCTTGGTTTTGAAGTTTGCACATCTGCACATTCCACAATGGCCATATTTGTAAAATCCTTTTGAATGTTGATCAAGCCGAGTAACATGTCGTTCTGATAATGGATAGATGGGGATTAAAAGAGAACCCAAGGTCTGACCTCTCCTATAGGTTACTTGTGGTCTTCCCCCTATGTGTTATCCAATCTCAGAATATCCCAATGCTTATTCATACTTTGCAACAATAGATTACTTACTGGAGTATAGGTTGTGATTAATCTAATGGGCTGTTCCTCCCTTTTGTGTATACCTGAGGGTTTGAGCGTCTCACTACGCCCCACTTTCAAAGCCCTCTGTTTGGCCATCTTTACATTTTGTTTATTGTATCCCCTATTTAAGAACCTTCTTTCCATATCACATATACAATCATTAAAATTGTCAGTTTTGCTACAGTTTCGCCTTGCTCTCAGCATTTCACCAAAAGGAATTGCTCTCACTTGGTGATGTGGGTGAGCACTCCTCGCATGCAATATTGTGTTGCATGAAGTTGGTTTTCGGTACATTTTACTTTCAATACGGTCATTCTTCACATACAGTTCAAAATCTAAGAAAGTGATATTAGTGATGCTGTGGCTAGTGGTGAACCTGATATTCATTTCATTATTATTGAGATACTCATAAAACCCCTCCAGAGATTGTATGGATCCCGTCCAAATCATGATGCAGTCATCAATGAATCTACCCCAATACAGGATAGATCCATTCCATTCATTAGCTCCTGGGCCCCAAATAAACTTCTCCTCTAGCCACCCCATAAAAATGTTCGCATAAGCTGGGGAAAATTTGGAGCCCATAGCCACACCCTGTTTTTGCTTAAACCAATCCCCTTTAAACAAAAAATAGTTATTGTCCAAAATCAATTCAGTCATAGCTAGGGTCATTTGTGTATGTTGCCAATGGCTGGCAGGTATTTTGGAAAGAAAGTGGTCTAAGGCTTTCAGCCCCAATTCATTCTTAATACTCGAATACAACGAGATCACATCTAGAGTTACTAATACCATTCCAGTTTCCCATTTGATGTCACCCAAAATATTCAGAATATGGCGTGTATCTTTTATATAAGAAGGCAAAGTAGACATAATAGGTTGGAGGAAGACATCAACAAATTGAGACAGATGTTCTGTCGGTACCCCTATACCCAATACAATCGGCCTACCTGGTGGAAATGGTAGGCCCTTGTGAATCTTTGGCAGTGTATAAAGACACGGGTATCAGGGGCGATTAACTTTAAGAAAAAAATATTCATCCTCATCCAATAAACCCTCGTCACACCATTGTTTAAGATGAGTGTTAATTAGGACAGTCAGAGAGAACATTGGGTTATGGCTCACTTTTTCATAACAGGTTTTGTTATCAAGTTGGGAGTAAATCTCTTTCTCATAATCTTCTCTATTCATTACGACTATGTTCCCCCCCCTTGTCCGCTTTTCTGATGATGACCTCCGTGTTATTTACTAATTCATTGAGAGAAACCCTTTCATCCCGTGTCAGGTTATCTTTTAAAAAACCTCCTGGACTAGCTTTTCTTTCATTTGCCTCTAAATCAGCAATGACCATTATATGGAAAATTTCTATATTATTTCCACCAGCTAAGTTAGGTGACCATTTGGACTTATTCATTAGACCACTAGATATTGATAACTCCGGACGGATTTCTAAGTCATCTAAGACTTTAGCCATTGTCATAGGGTCTTCCTCCATTTCTGTAATAGAAAGAAGGAATACCGTATCCTGTACATTGTTTATCGTATATGAATCAGACACTAAGCTCTTTGTTTGCAAAGTTTTGTCTTTATTCTTCATTGGATTTAAAGCAAAATGCTTTTTCAATTTCAGTCTTCTAATGTTCCTGAACAAATCAATCTTTGTATCACAGATATTGCCTCTTACAGCCGGGCAAAAGCTTAAACCCTTCTTAAGTAACTCAATCATGTGCTCCGTAAGTACAATTTTGGATAAGTTCACCACCTCAACTTCATTACTTATTTCTCTTATCAGACTTTCTTGTCCCATGATCTCAGTTTCATTCAAATTAAGCACTGCTCGCACTGGATGTGCAATGTGCATTACAGCACACATACAATGGAACGTTTTTTGGGAAATGAATCATGGGGCATATTACCAACAACTAGCGATAATTATCGCTATGTTGGTTTAGCAGCGATATTTTCATCCCCGAGCTGCGGCAATTTTTATCGCTTAGGAAACATACTATTATCAAGGTTTATCTCCTAAGCGATCACATCGGCCAAAATGCATGAATATCGCTGAAAAGTCAGCGATATTCATGCATTACCGAGCTAATGCTCTTAGCCATGTTATCCACCTCCCATTGGATAACATGGATAAGAACTGCTCAGCTGCAGGTGTTAGCTTTGGAGATATTCGCGCTTAGGGCGAATATCTCCAAAAGTTGGCAATAGGAGATAGCGATGTTAGCGACTGTTTCCAGTCGCTAACATCTTGGCATGCTCACTTTGCATGTCATTAGTGATAAATATCACTGACATGCAAAGCGGGGCCCAAGATGGCCGTTATCTCCTACTAGCTGTCACTAACTGGTGTTAGCGGCAGCTAGGTAATAGGGAGATAATTTTTTCTACGCTTTCTTGGCTTTTAAAGCTAAAAAAGCTGAGATAAACCCCCTTGATAATATGCCCCCATTTTCCTTCGTTTGCAACTGCTACACTTATGCATTATTTTTTGATGCAAAGCCAGGTGTGGCTATCGTAGTAGATTGGGAGTTTGCGCTGCTTTACTACAGTAACACTCCTTTGTCACCAGGGGCAGCAAGCATTGTTTTGCACTATGAAAGGTTCACCTTTTCAGGGCACAACACCTTTTGCACTGGATAGTAAATATCATGCACCAAATTATGCCTGTGTGAACTCACAGTAAGAGTCGATAGCCGTAACCAGGCTAGCATTACCACTTCTTTATGGCACTAGCCTACTCCTTCTACTATACAGAATAAAGCACCCCCATGTAGCATATCATAAGGATATTAAAGGTCACCTTGAAAATCTATGAGTTTTGCACGCCTTGGGATCTACAATATCATATGCACAGTACTTCATATCCATATACAATATCCTATGACTTACTGCTGATGGCTCGCACGTCTGTAGGCAATAACAATATGAACAATAAGAATTGTTATATTTCTCCAATTGCTACTAGTGTGCTACTACTAACACTGTTATTAATAATAATGATATGAGGAGTGGCGCAGCGTTAAATACGACTGATACTACTATTACTGCTACTACGTATAATGGTGGTAGAATTAAGATAAGGAGCTGCGTAGCGTGAACCACGACTGGTACTACTATTACTACTACTACTTATAATGGAGGTAGAATTACTATAAGGAGTGGCGCAGCATGAAACACGACTGTTACTACTATTACTGCTACTATGTATAATGGTGTTAGAATTACTATAGGGAGCTGCATAGCGTGAACCATGACTGGTACTACTATTACTGCTACTACGTATAATGGAGGTAGAATTACTATAAGAAGGCCGCACAGCATGAAACACGACTGGTACTACTATTACTGCTACTACTAATAATGGTGGTAGAATTACTATAAGGAGTGGCGCAGCATGAAACACGACTGTTACTACTATTACTGCTACTACTAATAATGGTGGTAGAATTACTATAAGGAGTGGCGCAGCATGAAACACGACTGTTACTACTATTACTGCTACTACTAATAATGGTGGTAGAATTACTATAAGGAGTGGCGCAGCATGAAACACGACTGTTACTACTATTACTGCTACTATGTATAATGGTGTTAGAATTACTATAGGGAGCTGCATAGCGTGAACCATGACTGGTACTACTATTACTGCTACTACGTATAATGGAGGTAGAATTACTATAAGAAGGCCGCACAGCATGAAACACAACTGTTACTACTACTACTGCTACTAATTATAATGGTGTTAGAATTAAGATAAGGAGCTGCGTAGCGTGAACCACGACTGGTACTACTATTACTACTACTACTTAAAATGGAGGTAGAATTACTATAAGAAGGCCGCACAGCATGAAACACGACTGGTACTACTATTACTGCTACTACTAATAATGGTGGTAGAATTACTATAAGGAGTGGCGCAGCATGAAACACGACTGTTACTACTATTACTGCTACTACGTATAATGGTGTTAGAATTAAGATAAGGAGCTGCATAGCGTGAACCATGACTGGTACTACTATTACTCCTACTACTTATAATGGAGGTAGAATTACTATAAGGAGTGGCGCAGCATGAAACACGACTGTTACTACTATTACTGCTACTACGTATAATGGTGTTAGAATTACTATAGGGAGCTGCATAGCGTGAACCATGACTGGTACTACTATTACTGCTACTACTTATAATGGAGGTAGAATTACTATAAGAAGGCCGCACAGCATGAAACACGACTGGTACTACTATTACTGCTACTACTAATAATGGTGGTAGAATTACTATAAGGAGTGGCGCAGCATGAAACACGACTGTTACTACTATTACTGCTACTACTAATAATGGTGGTAGAATTACTATAAGGAGTGGCGCAGCATGAAACACGACTGTTACTACTATTACTACTACTACTAATAATGGTGGTAGAATTACTATAAGGAGTGGCGCAGCATGAAACACGACTGTTACTACTATTACTGCTACTATGTATAATGGTGTTAGAATTACTATAGGGAGCTGCATAGCGTGAACCCTGACTGGTACTACTATTACTGCTACTACGTATAATGGAGGTAGAATTACTATAAGAAGGCCGCACAGCATGAAACACAACTGTTACTACTACTACTGCTACTACTTATAATGGTGTTAGAATTAAGATAAGGAGCTGCGTAGCGTGAACCACGACTGGTACTACTATTACTACTACTACTTAAATGGAGGTAGAATTACTATAAGAAGGCCGCACAGCATGAAACACGACTGGTACTACTATTACTGCTACTACTAATAATGGTGGTAGAATTACTATAAGGAGTGGCACAGCATGAAACACGACTGTTACTACTATTACTGCTACTACGTATAATGGTGTTAGAATTAAGATAAGGAGCTGCATAGCGTGAACCATGACTGGTACTACTATTACTCCTACTACTTATAATGGAGGTAGAATTACTATAAGGAGTGGCGCAGCATGAAACACGACTGTTACTACTATTACTGCTACTACGTATAATGGTGTTAGAATTAAGATAAGGAGCTGCATAGCGTGAACCATGACTGGTACTACTATTACTCCTACTACTTATAATGGAGGTAGAATTACTATAAGGAGTGGCGCAGCATGAAACACGACTGGTACTACTATTACTGCTACTACGTATAATGGTGTTAGAATTAAGATAAGGAGCTGCATAGCGTGAACCATGACTGGTACTACTATTACTCCTACTACTTATAATGGTGGTAGAATTACTATAAGGAGTGGTACAGTGTGAAATACGACTGATACTACTATTACTGCTACTTCTTATAATGGTGTTAGAATTGGGCCATTGCAGGTCCCCAGTATTTGTCCCAGAGGACCCCATGATATCGGTAGAAGAGAACTATTCAATCTATACAAATCATCATCATCAAAGCTTTATTTCGATATACAAAATATCATAAAAGCACATAGAAGTATAAAACCACAGTTCATTGACATTACATTTTCTTAAAAAGATTGTGATAAAGACTAGGGAGCTGCGCAGAGTGAACACAACACTGATACTACTATTACTGCTACTACTAATAATGGTGTTAGAACTGATATAAGGAGCGGCGTAGCATGAACTACGACTGATACTACTATTACTGCTACTACTAATAATGGTGTTAGAACTGATATAAGGAGCGGCGTAGCATGAACCACGACTGATACTACTATTACTGCTACTACTAATAATGGTGTTAGAACTGATATAAGGAGCGGCGTAGCATGAACCACGACTGATACTACTATTACTGCTACTACTAATAATGGTGTTAGAACTGATATAAGGAGCGGCGTAGCATGAACCACGACTGATACTACTATTACTGCTACTACTAATAATGGTGTTAGAACTATATAAGGAGCGGCGTAGCATGAACTACGACTGATACTACTATTACCGGTACTACTTATAATGGTGGTAAAATTACTGTAAGAAGCGGCGCAGCGTGATACACCACTGGTCTTACTATTACTGCTACTACTTATAACGGCGGTAGAAATAATATAAGGAGCTACACATCGTGAAACTCGACTGATACTACTATTACTGCTACTACGTATAATGGTGTTAGAATTAAGATAAGGAGCAGCGTAGCGTGAAACACAACTGGCACTGCTAGTACTGAGACTTCTGAGGTGGTAGAATTACTATAAGCAACAGCGCAGCTTGAAACACGACTAATACTACTATTACTACTACTACTTATAATGGTGTTAGAATTACTATAAGGAGCTGCTCAGCATACAACACAACTGGTACTACTAGTTCTGCTACTACTTATAATGGTGTTAGAATTACTATATTTCTTTATCTCTTTTATTCTGCCTATAATTCCAACTGTGAAAACCTGCCCTCATAATCCCCCACTAGTTCGCAAATTGTGGTTGGGCGGATCTTCCCTCGCTCTGCCTTTCGTTAACCACAGCGACCCCCTCACCTTTTGCGGTGGATGGCCTTCCCTTGCCTGTCCATGCTCAGGCGGACAGTATTCATACCTGGCTGGCAGAAGCTCGCGATTCCTTTGCCCCACTAAAGAGAATCAGGATTAAGCGCCCCCATGATGCCCAGCGCTGGTTTTCCAAGGACCTATTGGATATGAAGCTGGCCCTACGGCAAGCTGAGCACAAGTGGAAGGTTGACTACTGCTCTATTAAGAAGACAGTCTTTTTGACTGTCCTGAGAGAATATAAATCAGCAATCCTTGCAGCCAAAACTACGTATTTTTCGCAAACAATTCTCAACTCCTCCAACAAATCTAGGGATATTTTCACCATAGTGGATGAACTCGTAAAACCTGATAGGATTAGGATGACTTCCCCCTCCTCTCAGCCTCTTTGTGATTCTCTCAACAAATATTTTGTTGAGAAGACAGCTCTAATTAAAGCAACCATTCCCAAACCCGATTTGGGAGTCGACATTGGTCGCTCTCCTATTAACTCCCTTTCACTTCTGAAGTTTCCTCTGATCACAAAAAAGACGTTTCCCACACTCCTCTGTAGAGTTCGCTCAGGCTCTCCCTCAGACAGTTGCCCTGCCCACATTGCTCGCGAGATCTTCCTTAGTCTTCCCGATGTGCCCCTTTCCCTGCTTAACAACTCCCTTGGACTGGGTGAGGTCCCTAGCTCATTTAAATAGGCCATTGTAGCACCCATCCTTACGAAACCTGGGGCAGACCCGACGACCCTGAGCAATTTTCGACCAATTTCCTTGCTCCCCTTCCTAGGTAAATTACTAGAGGCCCATGTCTCCAGCTGCCTTGGCTCCTTCATAGAAAGCTCTCGGTTCCGGGACCAGCAACAGGCGGGATTCAGACCCCAGCATTCCACCGAGTCCGTCATGGTGGCAGTCCATGACGAACTAAGAAAGGGGACGACAAAAACATCTCCCAGCCCCTAGTGCTCCTTGACTTGTCGGCGGCGATCAACACCGTTGATCACTCCAACCTTATTCAGCGAGTCGAGAACGCCGGCATCAGGGGAACCCCGCTCAGGTGGCTTGCATCATTTCTGCAAGACCGAAAGCAAGCGGTTCGGCTTGGTCCTTTTCTGTCTGAAGATAAGGACCACACTTGTGGGGTCCTACAAGGTTCTGCCCTCTCCTCCTTATTATTTAATCTCTATATCCTTCCTTTGATTTCTAAGCTAAGAGAGAAACCAGTGGTCATCTTCAATTATGTGGATGACCTCCAGCGTATCTTTAATATTGATTCCTCCCCCGCCTCCATTGAAACTTTCAGTCGACAATGATGACCATCAGCTGCTGGATGAATTCCAACCAGCTTAAGCTGAATCCAGATAAGACCGAGCTGGTGCTCACTGGACCCACGGCCATGGAACTCTAGCTTTTGGCCGCACACTCTAGGCTGTGTCCCCTGTCCAGTGAGCTCGGTCAAGAGCCTGGGAGTTACCATTAGCAAGGACCTGTCCATGAAACATCAAATTAAATCTGTGATGTCGGTCTGTTTTTACCATCTACGCTGCATCAGAAAGATCAGCAGATTTCTCACCCATGATACTTTGGTCCATGCTACGCTGGGACTAGTGGTTTCCCACATTGATTATGCTAATTCACGATACGCAGGCATTCCTCTTTATCAGTCCCATCAATTGCAACTTGTTCAAAATCAAGCAGCCAGACTGTTCTTTCGGCAGCCATACACCAGTTCCGTCAAACCCCTTTTAAGGAGCTTGCACTGGCTCGCTGTAGTCCAGCGCAGTCTTTTTAAGGTGGGCTGCATTACTTACCTGGCCTTGCCAACCAAGGCCCATCCTTCATTGCTTCCCTTCTCCCTCGATACATTCCCTCCCAAGTTCTCCGCTCGGCCGGCCATAACTTGCTATCCTCATGTCCTTTCAGGCGGAAAAGGCTTGGGAGATTGAGATTTGCTGTCCAGGCCCCGCATCTCTGGAACTCCCTCCCACCTGATCTCCATCTTATGTCCACCTACCCTTCATTTAGAAGATCCCTGAAGACGTGGTTGTTTTCGCAAGCTTTTGAATAAAGTGTCCCTTCAGTAGTCTGCTTTCTGTCTGTCCTAAAGCGCCAAGAAGCTGCTGGTGAACGTGCGCTGTACAAATGTTTTTCTCATATCATATCACATCAAGGAGCTGTCCAGCATGAAACACGACTGGTACTGCTAGTACTGATACTTCTGAGGTGTTAGAATTTCTATACGGAGCGGCGCAGCGTGAAACACGACTGATACTACTATTACTGCTACTACTTATAATGGTGTTAGAATTACTATCAGGAGCTGCGCAGCATGAATCATGACTGGTACTTCAAGTACTGATACTTCAGAGGTGTTAGAATTTCTATACGGAGCGGTGCAGCCTGAAACACGACTGGTACTACTATTACTGCTATTACTTATAATGGTGTTAGAATTACTATAAGGAGCTGCGCAGAGTGAACACATTACTGATACTACTATTACTGCTACTACTAATAATGGTGTTAGAACTGATATAAGGGGCGGCGTAGCGTGAACCACGACTGATACTGCTATTACTGCTACTACTAATAATGGTGTTAAAATTACTATAAGGAGCAGAGCAGCTTGAAACGCGACTGGTACTACTATTTCTGCTACTACTGATTATGGTATTAGAATTACTATAAGGAGCGGCGTAGCGTGAAACACAACTGATACTATTTTTACGGGTACTACTAAGGGGGTTAGAAGGAGCGGCGCAGCGTGAAACACGACTAGTTCGGTTATTACTGTTAATATTTATAATAGTGTCAGAATTACTGTAAGGAGCGGCGCAGCTTGAAACACAACTGGTACTACTAATACTGCTACTACTTATAATGGTGTTAGAATTACTAGAAGGAGCTGCGCAGCATGAACCACGACTGATACTACTATTACTTCTACTACTAGTGGTGTTAGAATTACTATAAGTAGCAGTGCAGCCTGAAACACGACTAGTACTGCTATTACTAATGATGTAAGAATTACAAAAAGGAGCGGTGCAGAGTGAAACACCACTGGCACTGCTATTACTGCTATTACTAATGATGTAAGAATTACTATAAGGAGCGGTGCAGCGTAAAACACGACTGATACTACTATTACTGCTACAACTAATAATAGTGTTAGAACTGATATAAGGAGCGGCGTAGCATGAACCACGACTGATACTACTATTACTGCTACTACTAATAATGGTGTTAGAACTGATATAAGGAGCGGCGTAGCATGAACCACGACTGATACTACTATTACTGCTACTACTAATAATGGTGTTAGAACTATATAAGGAGCGGCGTAGCATGAACTACGACTGATACTACTATTACCGGTACTACTTATAATGGTGGTAAAATTACTGTAAGAAGCGGCGCAGCGTGATACACCACTGGTCTTACTATTACTGCTACTACTTATAACGGCGGTAGAAATAATATAAGGAGCTACACATCGTGAAACTCGACTGATACTACTATTACTGCTACTACGTATAATGGTGTTAGAATTAAGATAAGGAGCAGCGTAGCGTGAAGCACGACTGGTACTACTATTACTGCTACTACTGATAATGGTGTTAGAATTACTATAAGGAGCTGTGCAGCATGAAACACAACTGGTACTGCTAGTACTGAGACTTCTGAGGTGGTAGAATTACTATAAGCAACAGCGCAGCTTGAAACACGACTAATACTACTATTACTACTACTACTTATAATGGTGTTAGAATTACTATAAGGAGCTGCTCAGCATAAAACACAACTGGTACTACTAGTTCTGCTACTACTTATAATGGTGTTAGAATTACTATATTTCTTTATCTCTTTTATTCTGCCTATAATTCCAACTGTGAAAACCTGCCCTCATAATCCCCCACTAGTTCGCAAATTGTGGTTGGGCGGATCTTCCCTCGCTCTGCCTTTCGTTAACCACGGCGACCCCCTCACCTTTTGCGGTGGATGACCCCCCTTGCCTGTCCATGCTCAGGCGGACAGTATTCATACCTGGCTGGCAGAAGCTCGCGATTCCTTTGCCCCACTAAAGAGAATCAGGATTAAGCGCCCCCATGATGCCCAGCGCTGGTTTTCCAAGGACTTATTGGATATGAATCTGGCCCTACGGCAAGCTGAGCACAAGTGGAAGGTTGACTACTGCTCTATTAAGAAGACAGTCTTTTTGACTGTCCTGAGAGAATATAAATCAGCAATCCTTGCAGCCAAAACTACGTATTTTTCGCAAACAATTCTCAACTCCTCCAACAAATCTAGGGATATTTTCACCATAGTGGATGAACTCGTAAAACCTGATAGGATTAGGATGACTTCCCCCTCCTCTCAGCCTCTTTGTGATTCTCTCAACAAATATTTTGTTGAGAAGACAGCTCTAATTAAAGCAACCATTCCCAAACCCGATTTGGGAGTCGACATTAGTCTCTCTCCTATTAACTCCCTTTCACTTCTGAAGTTCCCTCTGATCACAAAAAAGACGTTTCCCACACTCCTCTGTAGAGTTCGCTCAGGCTCTCCCTCAGACAGTTGCCCTGCCCACATTGCTCGCGAGATCTTCCTTAGTCTTCCCGATGTGCCCCTTTCCCTGCTTAACAACTCCCTTGGACTGGGTGAGGTCCCTAGCTCATTTAAATAGGCCATTGTAGCACCCATCCTTAAGAAACCTGGGGCAGACCCGACGACCCTGAGCAATTTTCGACCAATTTCCTTGCTCCCCTTCCTAGGTAAATTACTAGAGGCCCATGTCTCCAGCTGCCTTGGCTCCTTCATAGAAAGCTCACGGTTCCTGGACCAGCATCAGGCGGGATTCAGACCCCAGCATTCCACCGAGTCCGTCATAGTGGCAGTCCATGACGAACTAAGAAAGGGGACGACAAAAACATCTCCCAGCCCCTAGTGCTCCTTGACTTGTCGGCGGCGATCAACACCGTTGATCACTCCAACCTTATTCAGCGAGTCGAGAACGCCGGCATCAGGGGAACCCCGCTCAGGTGGCTTGCATCATTTCTGCAAGACCGAAAGCAAGCGGTTCGGCTTGGTCCTTTTCTGTCTGAAGATAAGGACCACACTTGTGGGGTCCTACAAGGTTCTGCCCTCTCCTCCTTATTATTTAATCTCTATATCCTTCCTTTGATTTCTAAGCTAAGAGAGAAACCAGTGGTCATCTTCAATTATGTGGATGACCTCCAGCGTATCTTTAATATTGATTCCTCCCCCGCCTCCATTGAAACTTTCAGTCGACAATGATGACCATCAGCTGCTGGATGAGTTCCAACCAGCTTAAGCTGAATCCAGATAAGACCGAGCTGGTGCTCACTGGACCCACGGCCATGGAACTCTAGCTTTTGGCCGCACACTCTAGGCTGTGTCCCCTGTCCAGTGAGCTCGGTCAAGAGCCTGGGAGTTACCATTAGCAAGGACCTGTCCATGAAACATCAAATTAAATCTGTGTTGTCGGTCTGTTTTTACCATCTACGCTGCATCAGAAAGATCAGCAGATTTCTCACCCATGATACTTTGGTCCATGCTACGCTGGGACTAGTGGTTTCCCACATTGATTATGCTAATTCACTATACGCAGGCATTCCTCTTTATCAGTCCCATCAATTGCAACTTGTTCAAAATCAAGCAGCCAGACTGGTCTTTCGGCAGCCATACACCAGTTCCGTCATACCCCTTTTAAGGAGCTTGCACTGGCTCGCTGTAGTCCAGCGCAGTCTTTTTAAGGTGGGCTGCATTACTTACCTGGCCTTGCCAACCAAGGCCCATCCTTCATTGCTTCCTTTCTCCCTCGATACATTCCCTCCCAAGTTCTCCGCTCGGCCGGCCATAACTTGCTATTCTCATGTCCTTTCAGGCGGAAAAGGCTTGAGAGATTGAGATTTGCTGTCCAGGCCCCGCATCTCTGGAACTCCCTCCCACCTGATCTCCATCTTATGTCCACCTACCCTTCATTTAGAAGATCCCTGAAGACGTGGTTGTTTTCGCAAGCTTTTGAATAAAGTGTCCCTTCAGCAGTCTGCTTTCTGTCTGTCCTAAAGCGCCAAGAAGCTGCTGGTGAACGTGCGCTGTACAAATGTTTTTCTCATATCATATCACATCAAGGAGCTGTCAAGCATGAAACACGACTGGTACTGCTAGTACTGATACTTCTGAGGTGTTAGAATTTCTATACGGAGCGGCGCAGCGTGAAACACGACTGATACTACTATTACTGCTGCTACTTATAATGGTGTTAGAATTACTATCAGGAGCTGCGCAGCATGAATCATGACTGGTACTTCAAGTACTGATACTTCAGAGGTGTTAGAATTTCTATACGGAGCGGTGCAGCCTGAAACATGACTGGTACTACTATTACTGCTATTACTTATAATGGTGTTAGAATTACTATAGGGAGCTGCGCAGAGTGAACACATTACTGATACTACTATTACTGCTACTACTAATAATGGTGTTAGAACTGATATAAGGGGCGGCGTAGCGTGAACCACGACTGATACTGCTATTACTGCTACTACTAATAATGGTGTTCAAATTACTATAAGGAGCAGAGCAGCTTGAAACGCGACTGGTACTACTATTTCTGCTACCACTGATTATGGTATTAGAATTACTATAAGGAGCTGCGTAGCGTGAAACACAACTGATACTATTTTTACGGGTGCTACTAAGGGGGTTAGAAGGAGCGGCGCAGCGTGAAACACGACTAGTTCTGTTATCACTGTTAATATTTATAATAGTGTCAGAATTACTGTAAGGAGTGGCGCAGCTTGAAACACAACTGGTACTACTAATACTGCTACTACTTATAATGGTGTTAGAATTACTAGAAGGAGCTGCGCAGCATGAACCACGACTGATACTACTATTACTGCTACTACTAGTGGTGTTAGAATTACTATAAGTAGCAGTGCAGCGTGAAACACGACTAGTACTGCTATTACTAATGATGTAAGAATTACAAAAAGGAGCGGTGCAGAGTGAAACACCACTGGCACTGCTATTACTGCTATTACTAATGATGTAAGAATTACTATAAGGAGCGGTGCAGCGTAAAACACGACTGATACTACTATTACTGCTACAACTAATAATAGTGTTAGAACTGATATAAGGAGCGGAGTAGCATGAACGACGACTGATACTACTATTACTGCTACTACTAATAATGGTGTTAGAACTATATAAGGAGCGGCGTAGCATGAACTACGACTGATACTACTATTACTGCTACTACTAATAATGGTGTTAGAACTATATAAGGAGCGGCGTAGCATGAACTACGACTGATACTACTATTACTGCTACTACTAATAATGGTGTTAGAATTACTGTAAGAAGCGGCGCAGTGTGAAACACGACTGATACTACTAATACTGCTACTACTAATAATGGTGTTAGAACTGATATAAGGAGCGATGTAGTGTGAACCACGACTGATACTACTATTACTGCTACGATGTATAATGGTGTTAGAATTACTGTAAGAAGCTGCGCAGTGTGAAACACGACTGATACCACTATTACTGCTACTTCTAATAATGGTATAAGTAGTAAGATAAGGAGCTGCGTAGCGTGAAACATGACTGGTACTACTGCTGCTGCTCCTACTAATAATGGTGTTAGAATTTCTATAAGGAGCAGTGCAGCGTGACACACAACTGGTACTACTAATTTTGCTACTACTAATAATGGTATAGTGTGAACCACGACTGATACTACTATTACTGCTACTACTAATGGTGTTAGAATTACTATAAGGAGCAGTGCAGCGTGACACACAACTGGTACTACTAATTTTGCTACTACTAATAATGGTATAGTGTGAACCACGACTGATACTACTATTACTGCTACGACGTATAATGGTGTTAGAATTACTGCAAGAAGCGGCGCAGTGTGAAACACAACTGATACCACTATTACTGCTACTTCTAATAATGTTAGAATTACTGCAAGGAGTGGGGCAGAGTGAAACACGACTGATATTACTATTACTGCTACTACTTATAATGGTGTTAGAATTATTATAAGGAGCTACGCAGAATGAAACATGACTGCTACTACTATTACTGCTACTACTAATGGAGACAGAATATCTGCAAGGCGCGGGGCAGGGTGAAACACGACTGGTACTACTATTACTGCTACTACTTATAATGGTGTTACAATTACTATAGGGAGCTGCGCAGAGTGAACACATTACTGATACTACTATTACTGCTACTACTAATAATGGTGTTAAAATTACTATAAGGAGCAGAGCAACTTGAAACGACGACTGATACTACTATTACTGCTACTCCTAATAATGGTGTTAGAACTGATATAAGGAGCGGTGTTGCGTGAACCACGACTGATACTACTATTACTACTACTATCAAGGGGGTTAGAAGTAGTGGCGCAGCGTGAAACACGACTAGTTCTGCTATTACTATTAATATTTATAATAGTGTCAGAATTATTAAAAGGAGCGGCGCAGCTTGAAACAAAACTGGTACTACTGCTATTACTGCTACTACTGACAATGGTGTTAGAATTACTATAAGGAGCGGTGCAGCATGAAACACGACTGGTACTGCTAGTACTGATACTTCTGAGGTGGTAGAATTACTATAAGGAACGGCGCAGCATGAAACAAGACTCATATTACTATTACTGCTACTACTAATGGTGTTAAAATTCCAATAAGGAGTGAAGCATGAACACGACTGTTACTACTATTACTGCAACTACGTATAATGGTGTTAGAATGAAGATAAGAACGTCGTAGCGTGCAACAGGACTAGTACAGCTATTACTGCTACTACTGAGGTGGAAGAATTAGTATAAGGAGCAGCGCAGCGTAAAACACAACTGGTACTGCAATTACTCCTACTAATAATTTTGTTAGAATTACTATAAGGAGCGGCACAGCGTGAAACACGACTAGTACTACTATTCCTACTACTACTATAATGGTGGTAGAATAACTATAAGGAGCGGCGCAGCGTGAATCATGACTGATGCTACTATTACTGCTAATACTTATAATAGTAGTAGAATTAGTACAAGGAGTGGCGCAGCGTGAACCACGACCGATACTACTATTACTGCTACTACGTATAATGGTGTTAGAATTAAGATTAGGAGCTACGTAGTGTGAACCACGACTGGTACTACTATTACTGCTACTACTTATAATAGTGGTAGAATTACTATACAGGGCGGCGCAGCGTGAACCACGACTGATACTACTATTACTGCTACTACGTATAATGGTGTTGGAATTACTAAAAGGAGCGGCGCAGCATAAAACACGACTGATACTACTATTACTGCTACTACGTAGAACGGTGTTAGTATTTCTATAAGCAGCGGTGCAGCGCAAAACACGACTTATACTGCTGTTACTGCTTCTACTAATGGTGTTAGAATTACTATAAGGAGCGGCCAAGCGTGAAATGGTGTTACAATTACTATAGGGAGCTGACTGGTACTGCTAGTAAGGATACTTCTGAGATGGTAGAATTACTGTAAGGAGCTGCACAGCATGAAACACGACTGTTACTAATATTACTGCTACTACGTAGAACGGTGTTACAATTTCTATAGGGAGCAGTGCAGCGTGAATAACGACTGATACTACTATTACTGCTACTACTAATGGTGTTAGAATTACGATAGTGAGCTGAGCATAATGAAACATGACTGCTACTACTATTACTGCTACTACTAATAATGGTTTTGGAACTGATATAAGGAGCGGAGTAGCTTGAACCACGACTGATACTACTATTACTGCTACTACTAATAATGGTGTTAGAACTGATATAAGGAGCGGTGTAGTGGGAACCATGACTGATACTACTATTACTGCTACGACATATAATGGTTATAGAATTACTGTAAGAAGGCGCAGTGTGAAACACGACTGATACCACTGTTACTGCTACTACTTAAAATGGTATTAGCATTAAGATAAGGAGCTGCGTAGCGTGAAGGATGACTGGTACTACTGCTGCTGCTCCTACTAATAATGATGTTAGAATTACTATAAGGAGCAGTGCAGCGTGACATACAACTGGTACTACTATTATTGCTACTACTAATAATGGTATTAGAATTAAGATAAGGAGCTGCGATGCGTGAAACATACCTGATACTACTATTACTGCTACTTTTAATAATGTTAGAGCTACGGCAAAGAGTGGGGCAGAGTGAAACACGACTGATACTACTACTACTGCTACTACTTATAATGGTGTTAGAATTACTATAGGGAGCTGCGCAGCATGAAACACGACTGCTACTACTATTACTGCTACTACTAATAGGGATAGGATAACTGCAAGGTGCGGGCAGAGTAAAACACGACTGGTACTACTATTACTGCTGTTACTTATAATGGTGTTAGAATTACTATAAGGTGCTGCGCAACATGAAACACGACTGCTACTACTATTACTGCTACTACTAATAGGGATGGGATAACTGCAAGGTGCGGGCAGAGTAAAACACGACTGGTTCTACTATTACTGCTACTACTAATAATGGTGTTAGACTTACTATAAGGAGCTGCGCAGAGTGAACACATTACTGATACTACTATTACTGCTACTACTAATAATGGTGTTAGAATTACTATAAGGAGCAGTGTAGTGTAAAACAGGACTGGTAATACTATTACTGCTACTACTAATAATGGTGTTAGACTTACTATAAGGAGCTGCGCAGAGTGAACACATTACTGATACTACTATTACTGCTACTACTAATAATGGTGTTAGAATTACTATAAGGAGCAGTGCAGTGTAAAACAGGACTGGTAATACTATTACTGCTACTACTTATAATGGTGTTAGAATTACTATAAGGAGCTGCGCAGCATGAAACACGACTGCTACTACTATTACTGCTACTACTAATAGGGATAGGATAACTGCAAGGTGCGGGCAGAGTAAAACACGACTGGTACTACTATTACTGCTGTTACTTATAATGGTGTTAGAATTACTATAAGGAGCTGCGCAGCATGAAACACGACTGCTACTACTATTACTGCTACTACTAATAGGGATGGGATAACTGCAAGGTGCGGGCAGAGTAAAACACGACTGGTTCTACTATTACTGCTACTACTAATAATGGTGTTAGAATTACTATAAGGAGCTGTGCAGAGTGAACACATTACTGATACTACTATTACTGCTACTACTAATAATGGTGTTAGAATTACTATAAGGAGCAGTGTAGTGTAAAACAGGACTGGTAATACTATTACTGCTACTACTAATAATGGTGATAGAATTACTATAAGGAGTAATCCGTATGAAACACAACTGATAATACTATTACTGCTACTACTAATAATGGTGTAAGAACTGATGTAAGAAGTGGCGCAGCATGAACCACGACTGATACTACTATTACTGCTACTACTAGTGGTGTTAGAATTACTGTAGGAAGCTGAGCATAATGAAACATGACTAATACCACTATTACTGCTACTACTAATATTGGTTTTGGAACTTATATAAGGAGCGGTGTAACTTCTACCACGACTGATACTTCTATTACTGCTACAACTAATAATGGTGTTAGAACTGATATAGTAGTGTAGTGTGAACCACGACTGATACTACTATTACTGCTACGATGTATAATAGTGTAGGAATTACTGTAAGAAGCGGCGCAGTGTGAAACACTACTGATACCACTGTTACTGCTACTACTTATAATGGTATTAGCATTAAGATAAGGAGCTGCGTAGCGTGAAGGATGACTGGTACTACTGCTGCTGCTCCTACTAATAATGGTGTTAGAATTACTATAAGGAGCAGTGCAGCGTGACACACAACTGGTACTACTATTATTACTACTACTAATATTTGTATTATAATTAAGATAAGGAGCTGCGTAGGTTGAAACATGACTGATACTACTATTACTGCTACTTCTAATGATGTTAGAATTACTGCAAGGAGCGGGGCAGAGTGAAACACGATTGATACTACTATTACTGCTAATACTAATAATGGCGTAAGAATTACTATAAGGAGCAGTGTAGTGTGAAACAGGACTGGTACTACTATTACTGCTACTACTTATAATGGTGTTAGAATTACTATAAGGAGCTGCGCAGCATGAAACACGACTGGTACTACTATTACTACTACTACATATTATGGTTTTAGAATTACTATAAGGAGCAGTGCAGAGTGAAACATGACTGGTACTACTATTACTGCTAATACTAATAATGGTGTAAGAATTACTATAAGGAGCAGTGTAGTGTGAAATAGGACTGGTACTACTATTACTGCTACTACTAATAATGGTGATAGAATTACTATAAGGAATAGTTTTGTATGAAACACAACTGATACTACTATTACTGCTACTACTAATGGTGGTCTTAGAACTGATATAACAAGTGGTGCAGGGTGAACCTTGACTTATACTACTATTACTGCTACTATTATTGGGGTTAGAATAACTGTAAGGAGCGGCATAGCGTGAAACACGACTGGGACTACTACTATTATTGCTACTATGGACAATGGTGATAGAATTACTATAAGTAGCGGTGCAGCGTGAAACACGACTGATACCACTATTACTGCTACTACTAATGGTGTTAGAATTACTGGAAAGAGCGGCGCAGAGTGAAACACGACTGGTACTATTATTACTGCTACTACTTATAATGGTGTTAGAATCACTATAAGGAGCTGCGCAGTATGAAACACGACTGCTACTACTATTACTGCTACTACTAATGGGGATAAAATAACTGCAAGGCGTGGGGCAGAGTGAAACACGACTGTTACTACTATTACTGCTACTACTTATAATGGTGTTAGAATTACTATAAGGAGCAGCGCAGCATGAAACACGACTGGTACTACTATTACTGATACTACTTATAATGGTGTTAGAATCACTATAAGGAGCTATGTAGCGTGAAACACGACTGGTACTGCTATTACTGATACTCAGGAGCAGCAACATTGCCGTGGTGTCACCAGGGCTGTAAGTGGAAGCTTTTTCAGTATTATATACAAACCATAGTTGCTGCTTATTTATCTTATGCAACTAACAATCACCGACAAAGCCAATAGTCCTGCCTTTCTGTAGGTATGATGTAACTTGTTGTATCATATATCTGGATGCAAAGACAGAAACAGCAAAATACAAGTCGGGCGGCACAGTATGCTAAGGACAGATTTTTAATTATGTGTTGTAAGCCACGCCCTTAATTACAAGCCCCTTTGAGAGACCCCCCAGTTTTTTCCTCCTACTTAAAGCCCTGAGTGTTACTGACTGTTTACAGATATAGGTTGAAACAGCAACCTCTCCTTTGTATCGTGAATTAAACGTATTCCTCACAGTAGACAAATAATCGTAATGTGATCATAATTACGATTGCTTTGTACTCACCAATATTATTTACATTTTTTTAAATTCCGACCATACTTTTGGTTACCTTCCTAAATTACCTGTATTGCTTCTAAGCACTGGCTCACTCATCTGACCCGTTTGTGAGGTTAATGCAACACGGGTCTACATACATTTCCAATAAAAAATACATCAGTCGTACAATGAAATGAAAATGAAAAGTGATATTTATAAAGCGGGCGGCTACTCCAACAGAGTGTCCCGGCGCTACAGGACCAATTAAAGGCCAAAGAAATCAGAGTTCGCACCAATCGCACTACAGCAGACATGGGCGTTATGTCCGGAAAAGCGACGTTTTTAACTCTCTCCTGTTCGAAAGCAGGTCTTGAACTAACCTAAGATGAAGGGGTAACCTATTCCATATGTGGGCGGCCAGCACTTGAAAGAGCATCCGCCTGCCCATGAATGGGAACATTTAGGGGTAAGTATCAAGGCTTGTCCAAAGGACCGCAGGGTACAATGTGGCACACAATGGTGTACCTGTCTCCTGAGGTAAGCGGTACCTGTGTCATGACAGGCCACAAACGACAAGACCAGTGCCTTAAACTGGATCCTTCTGCGTATTGGGAGCCAGTGCAGAGTTTCAAGTGAGTAGACATGTGTACTCTGGGTCCCACCATAAGAATAGCTCTGGCCGCTGCATTCTGAGCCACCTGCAAGCTGTTCAGTAACTATTCTGGAAGACCCAAATACAGCACAGTGACATAGTCAAGCCTGGAGGTGACCAAGGCTTGCAGTACTGTCTTCCGGTGCTCAACAGGCAGCAAAGGGAGGACGTTTGTTAGCATTTTCAATATGCCGAAGCACATACCAACAACAGTCTGAATTGGGCTTTCATGGTTAAGGTGACATCTAACTTTACCCCTAGGTTTTTCACAACACCAACAGGGGCCGCAGGAGGAGACATGTCTCCAGGCCACCAATTGAGCCATGAATCAGAAGGAGGACAGCCAAGTCCCCTGTTAGTGCTCTACGGATTTTAATGGCAGCAACCAATGGATGGTGAACCTTGATATCGAGGCATTATATACGAACATTCCACAGAAAGCTACAGTAAATACAATAAAGGATATTTTAAAATGGTGATCTATCTGAACACTCATACTTCATAGTGGAATTGGTTGAATTAATCCTCATGAATAACATCTTTATTTTTGAAGATGACCTATACTGTCAGATCAAGGGCACCAG
Source organism: Lissotriton vulgaris (assembly GCF_964263255.1). Classification (NCBI taxonomy): domain Eukaryota; kingdom Metazoa; phylum Chordata; class Amphibia; order Caudata; family Salamandridae; genus Lissotriton; species Lissotriton vulgaris. The sequence goes on along the minus strand of NW_028254880.1, from coordinate 80,504 downwards.
CATGGGGGCCACCTGTGCGCCGAGCCTGGGGTGTCTCTATGTTGGTGCCTTTGAGGATAAACACATTTATAAAGAGACAGCACCTTTTTTGAAAATGTTACCCATTGGTCACGCTTAATTGATGAAATTTTTTTTATTTGGACAGGGGATGAAGTGACCCTGAAGGAATTCATTGATTGGTTGAACTCTGGAGACCCCAACCTCAGATTCACATGCAACATAAGTCAAGACCACTGTGATTTTTTAGATATTAAAATTCAGAACAAAGATAACACACTTAGGGCCCGATGTAGGTAAAATTGATTTACCGATTTTTAATTACCGAATTTTACCGGTTCGGTAATTGAAAATCGGTAAATCAATGTGGTGGACATGTAGGTATTTCCAGATGTGGAAATACAGATTCTGTAACATTCGGTATTTACCGATTCTGTAAATACAGAATCGGTATTTCCCCTTGATTCCCCTGGGCTTCAATGCCATAGGAATCAATGGGAAATACCGATTCTGTATTTACAAAATCGGTAAATACCGAATTTTGCAAGGGTGCAGGGGATGTCACTTTGACACCCTCTGGCACCCCACAAATAGGCATGTGCGCCATGTGGCACACAGACATGCCCTAAGGGCTAGGTGTGCATGCACACATGTGCATGCACACCTGAAATCGGTATTTTACCACACAATAGGATTGTGTGGTAAAATACCGATTTTGTAGGGCCTTTGGGACTCAGAAGAGTACCACCTACATCTGAGCTTTACCGAATCGGTAAAAATACTGATTCGGTATTTTACAGATTCGGTAACTTTACCGAATCGGTAAAGTTACCGATTCTGTAAAATTGTGCCCCTACATGCCAAATCATGTATACCGGACGGTAACGGCCGAAAATACCGATTTTCGTCCGTTACCAACCGACCGACATCTGGCCCTTAGTGTTGATTTATTTGTAAAACCCACTGACAGGAATACAATGTTGCACTATGATAGTGAACATCCTAGATGCCAAAAAGATAACACCCCATTAGGGCAGTTTCTGCGTCTACCCAGAAACTGCTCAGATAAAAAGGACTTTGAGAAACATGCAGGAAATTTAAAAAGGAAATTATCTAGCAGAGGTTATCCAAAAGGAATAATTAAGCAGGCTTATAAAAGAGCTAAATCGAGATTCATTATTTGATACCAATAGGAACAACAAAACAGAGCTAAACAGAATAACCTTTGTAACCAACTACTCTCTAGTGAGTAATAAAATCAAAAATATAATTAACAGAAATTGGAGACTGCTACAGGATAAAAATATGGCAACCCTGGAAAAACCACTGTTTTCCTTTAGAAGAAATCGAAGTATTAGAAACAGACTAGTAAAGACCAATAAAGAAAGAAATACCAGCTATCAAAAAAGTATAGACACCAACAGTAAAGTAATAGGTACTTACCCATGCAGCAGCTGCATGAATTGTAAATCAATAATCACAAGACACAAAATAATAATAAATAATGTAGACCATACAGCTAGGGAGATGTTTAACTGTAGATCAAAAAATGTCATTTACCTTATACAGTGCCCGTGCGGGCTAGGATATATAGGTGAGACCGGAAGAGAGATCCATACACGACTCAATGAACACAGATCAGCGATAAAAAACAAAAAAAGCAATGTCCCCCTCACCGAACACTGGGACAACTGTAAACATAGAGTAGCAGACCTCAGATGGTGCGTTATAGAAAAGATAGAACTGTCCAAGCGAGGTGGTAATACTGTGAGAAGTTGGCCTGATATGTAGTGTTTCCAATTCTGGAACCACTTGGTATCAGTCCAAACAAACCCCAAAGATGTCTGGTTGTGAGTCAACCTTGTTAGACAAGCTATCCTAGAGGTAGCATGGACTAAGCAGCCTTAAAGGCTTAACTTAAGAGGTCGTGTTAAGCGAGCTGTTTTACCACATACAATCCTGTAATCAAATGAAAGGGCACCACACAAGTATATATTATAAAAATATATGTGTTTATTTCTAAATTAATCCCCAGTACTCTTTATGAGGAAAGGGGCACAAGCGTTAAATCAAAAGCACAGTATAACATACAAAGTTGCACAATTTTGGATGAGGGCCGGTGGCCACTCAAACCATATACTAAAAAAGTGGTATAAGAGATACCAATCGAACAGTGGTTAGGCCTAGGGCCTAGAGAATCGCTGGGAGCAGTCTGGACTAGCAATTCTGAAGTCGGGAGTAGCCCACGGAATTCGGGTGCAGCACGGAAAGTGCGGCTTGCACCAATGCAATGTCAATGGTGCGTAAAAGTTACACAAAGTGAGTTTAAAGATACTTCCGCTGAACCTAGTGGAACAAAACTTAAGACACAGACCCTAGAGGTGTGTACCAGTGTAGGAACACCGGCGTTGCAATGTTACCTCACCCACAGGAAGTGGGTGCACAGGGTCGAAGTGGCGTCGGGTTTTGACACGCAGGCTCTTGGTGCTTGGAGCTGAAGAAGCTGCAGGCGATGGAAAGCAGAAGTGTCGGGTGTGATCCAAGGGTGGATCGAAGTCGAGATGTACCTGAAAGCAGAGGGGACAGAGTCTGGGTCACTCAGCAGTGACCAGGGTGGAACCAGGACGGAACCAGGCAATGTCGGGCGCAATCAGATGGTTGTCGAGAGGCTTCTCTCCACTGTCACGTGGGCTCTGGGGCATCTGCGATGTCCAGGAGCAGGTCACGATCTGTCCCATGCAGGCTCTCGCCGTCAGCACCGTCGGCTTCAAGATTGCAGCAAACAGCACTTGGCAAAAGCAATCCGTGCGGAACCGGGAGATTGCTTCTCACTCGAACCAGGAGGGTCAGAGTGGGGGCTCCTTTTCACAGGAGCTGGTGCAGATCTGGAGCAACCAGGAAAGCAAGTCGTATTCACGTTTTCGTCGACACAAGGGCCACAAGACGGCTGGCAAGTGACCGGGCCAACGCGTCGAGCCAACACGAGCAGAAGGGCCCCACGCAGCACTCGTCGAGTGTGGAGGGGGTAGCTTTGGTGCAAGTGTAGCTCAGTGTAGGGGCTTCTCAAACCCTGGTGTACAGTTTCGAGGGTCACTCGTGGGCTGCACGGTCAGCGTCTCGTGGCCTTTTCAAGATGGCGTGCCCCACGCTTCCGGTCGCCTCCACTGGTCTCAGCTCTGCAGGGACTGTGGATCGGGCTGGGAGAAGGCAGGCAAGCTTGATCTCGTCGATCTCTGTCGCTCGAGTTCCGGCGGGAACTGCAACAAAGCAAGGGTCGAGGGCTGGATGGTGCCTGTTTGCACAGGGTGGTCACTCCTTGACCACAAGGAAGATTCTTCAGTCTTCTATGTTGAGTAGAATGTCGAAGGGTCCCAAAGTTTCTTATGTTTCTTCAGGATGATCTGAGTTGCATTGGCACTGCTCCCACTCTTATTCGAATCTGGTGGGCTGGACATCCTGCTAGATCCCCTCCTATGGGTGAGACCCAGGAAGGGGTGGTTACACCCCTTTCCTTTGATCCAGGCCACGCTGGGACTGAGGCTGGTGTGCCCCAGAACCGGTTTGGCCGGATTATGTAAGGGGCAGCCTTGTGCTCCCCAGGCAGTGTCTGGTTTCTTTGAAACCTCCCTGCTACAATCCACTATCTCCTGTCTGGGGTGGTTTGACACCGCCCTGCGTCAGGAAACCCTTTGTCCAGGCCACCATTTGCTGAGTTTCGGTCAGCAGCAGGAGGCCAGACCCGTGTCTGTGGCAGAGGCATCCATTTTGTGGATCTGAGGCTCTTTTAAATCAACCGCGTTTCAGTAAAGTAACATGTCTTCTCCCTCTAGAGGGGTGGAATGCTACCCCTGTCGCCAGAACTGGCGAGAGGGTAGTATTCCAATTCGTATGAAGCCTTACACGACATGTTTTGATAAAGCCAAACCAAAGTTGACATATAACCGCGAGGATTATAATGCACTTAATAGTATATGGTTTGGCATTATCCCGGAACAGCTAAGGGAATTGGTCCCGACAGCTGCAGACAGGCTCAGCTCATGCTAGAGCACCATCTCACATTAAACCACGCACTCTGCCTCCAGGATTGTTAAGGCCTGCCATAGGAGTGGCTTATAGGTTTATATGTGTCCAGTTAGGTTTAGATATAGGTATACTATATCTAAGCAAGGGGTGATTACACCACCTCGCCCCAGCTGACTGATCAGCCAGTTGTGTCAATTTTAGATAGCCAGCCAGGGGTGGCAAAAGATATGCTGCAGCCCCTGGTAGGCCTTGGAGGCACCTATGCCCTGGGCACCTATAGTGCTCTGTACAGGGGCTGATAAGGTGACCCAAGCAAATCTAGTTATGCACCTAGGGTACATGGAATCCATTTTACAGAGAGAGCAGATAGCCTGGGGCCCTGATTAGCAGGGAACCAGGCCAACTAAGTCGAAAACCAGCTAAACACAAGGCAAAAAATCTGGGGTAACCATAGTCAGGTAGCCACCTTCCTACACCCCCCCCCCCCCCAAACGAAAGGAGATAAGGCTATCCTTGGCCAGGTAAGCCTTTATTGCCTGAGTGGCCATATAAGGAAGTACCTGCACTAGCATGGGTACCCCCTGTCTCATGGTCCACTAAGCAGTCCCTCACCCTAGGGGTATTAGAGGGTCTCCACCATAGAAAATCACTACCTTGGGTGTGTTTATGCAAAGTTAAAGGCTGGTTTGGATATGGAGTATTGAAGTGAGGCTCCACTAATTTTGGACTCAACTTCCTCCAATTATCTTCCACCATGTGTGCCTTTCTTTCTTCAACTGAGTTGCACTGAGCTCTCAGGGTCAGTCTCTTGCTACCTAAAGCTGGAGGCTGGGTCTCTCTGTTTGGCTTGCTGGAGGGACAGTTCAGGTTTGGGCCCTTTGGGTCCCAGGTTTGGCTGTGCCCAACAGAATCCATCTGTGGGAGGTCCCTAACTGTTTTTAAGGGGGCTCCCTCAGGAGTTTTTAAAGTTTTCACCTTACTAGGGTTACTAGTTTTGGTGCCTCTAATCTGTTGATGGGGGTGCTTTATTTAACAGGGGGCCCTCTGGGTCTCACTGTCCGTCTTGTCCTCTGCAGCCCTGGGCTAACTGAGGCAAGGTAGAGAGGGGCAGGTTACCTGCTCCAGACTGGGTCCCACCTGGGAAGGGTCCACTGCCATCAGAGGCTCTGTCAGGCCAGGCCTAACAACCTCTGGGGCAGTTCCTTCATCAGGGGTAAGATCAGTTCCCTGAGGAGGCTGATCCTGTCCTAATGTCTGGTGAGGGAAAGATTTCTCTTCCTCCTCCATGCTCTCAGTTTGGGTGTAGTGATCCATCATTTCAGGCTTCACAACACACATATCTGTTTGAGTTTGGGCTGTGGCCATCACAGCCCCACCAACCTTTTCAGAAGGAGACTCAGTTTGGGTTTCTGCTGTTATCATAACAGCTTTGCTATTCTGTTTTGGAAGAGCTTCCGTTAAAGATGGGGCAGAGAGTTGCTCAGCCCTACCAACCTTTTCAGGAAGGACATCTTGGGTTGGGGCTGTAGCTATTACAGCCCCACTAACCTTTCCATTGGAGTTTACCATTCTAGAATGGATTTCCTGTTCAACCGAAGCCCAGGCTGAGATTTCTAAATCATTACCCAGTAGACAGTCTACAGGAAAGTTTGGTGACACTGCCACTCTCTTTGGGCCAATGACACCTCCCCAGCTGAGACTTACTACTGCCATGGGATGATTTGTTTGGACGCCATCAATGTTTGTTACCTGGTATGTGGCACCAGGTAAAAGTTGCTTTCACGGGGACTATACAGTCAGCCACCATGGTGATGCTAGCCCCTGTGTCTCTAAAGGCTTCAACTTTCAAACCATTGATGATGGGTTCTTGTCTATATTTGCTCAAGGTATTTGGGCAATCAGAGAAGTTGGGAAACCCCATGCCAGTCTCATAAACAAGATCATTTGGGGATGGGGACCTGGATAGGCCAGGGTCCTCCTGGGCTCCAAAAGTAAACCCACCCAGATTCCTGGGTGTGCTCCCACTTCCTGGGGGATTACTGCTGACAGTAACAGGAGGTGTTGGAGCTGGCTTTGGAGGTATGTTTTCTTTATTGCCATTCTTGGGACAACAGCTGTCTGTTTTGTAATGCCCAACCTGTTTACAGGCATGACAATAAGGCTTTTTCTCTGTTGAAGAAGTGTCACGGGGCCCACCCTTTTCATTGGAATTTTGGGGCCCTGGGGAAGTCTTTTCTTTACTTTTATCCCCATCCTTATCTTCAGGCTTGGTAGACTCCTACTTCTGGTTATTGTCCTGATTCTTAGGCCTAATCCTGGTTCTGACCCATTTATCTGCCCTCTTTCCCAATTCTTGGGGAGAGGTCAAATCTGAGTCCACCAGGTGCTGGTGTAAGAGCTGGTTCTGACAATTACTTAGGATCTGCTCCCTCATAATCAAATTATACAATCCTGTGAAGTCATGTACTTTGCTGCCATTTAGCCAACCCTCCAGAGCCTTAGTTGCACAATCAACAAAATCAGTCCAGTCCTGAGTCTGTGTCTTCTGGGTGTCTCTGAACTTTAACCTGTACTGTTCAGGGGTTATGCCAAACCCATCTATTAGAACACTCTTCAGGACTTTGTAATTGTTGGCATCCTCATGTCTGACAGTGATGAGCCTATCCCTCCCTTTCTCTGAAAAGGAGTACCATAAGATTGCTGCCCACTGTTCCTCAGGAACCTGCTGTACCAGGCAGGCTCTCTCCAGAGCAGTCATCCATTTGTGGATGTCATCCCCTTCCTTGTAGGGGGGCACAATCTTTGTCAGGTTTCTACTATCATAGGACCTGGGTTTCTCTTTAGGAATATTGCTGCCACCAGTGGAATCTAATCCACACATTTTTCTTTCTCTTGCTAAAGCAAGTTTAGCTTGAGCCAAGGCTATCTCTTCCCTCTCTATCTGGAGTTGGACAGCCCTCATCCTGGCCCTATGCTCTTTCCTCTGGGGGGAAGTCATTCCCCTTTGAGATTCTCTTGAGACACTAGAAACATGAGAGTCCCCTGATGGAGATCTCACCCTCCTGTTGCCTGGGAGAATTAGGTTATGGAATCTGGGAAGGTGCTGGCTCTCTCCACCCCCATGTAGGTCTAGATTGGCCTGGTTAAGCCTGCCAACCTGTACCTGGGTCACCCTCTGATCCTGATCTTCAGGCTCCTCTATTACTGAGCCATCCTCTTCCTCTTCCTCCTCTTCATCTGGAAGATCCTCATTCTCAGGGGAGTTTATCCCCTCACCTGAATCTAAGGGAGCCTGACTCACCTTATCTAAGTCATCCTTTTCCAGGATAGCTATCAGGGAAGGAATGGTAGGGCCTCTGCCCCTTTTTAGCCCCCTTGCTGTGCACAAGGCACTCAAGTCTTTGTGGCTAAGATTGTCATATCTGGTAGTTGCCTTGGTAGGGTCAACTGCTACAGGAGCAGAGCCTGAGGCTCCACCTGTATCAGACATGACTGCTAGTGAGGTGTAAGTGATGCACTTACCTACACTAGGTGTTTTCCTACTGTACCTTGCTAGTGAGTTGTAGTCAGGGTGTGCTACTCCCTTTAATCTACAACTACTAAGTTCAGTAGAACTTAATATGCTACGCTTTTGATTTTATATGTACCTAAGGTACTTGATGTGATCTTTCACTTTGATATAAAGATTGCAATGGTAAAACAAACAGCAAGCTCAAATCCGCACCGCTGCACACCAATGTGAGAAGTTGGCCTGATATGTAGTGTTTCCAATTCTGGAACCACTTGGTATCAGTCCAAACAAACCCCAAAGATGTCTGGTTGTAAGTTAACCTTGTTAGACAAGCTATCCTAGAGGTAGCATGGACTAAGCAGCCTTAAAGGCTTAACTTAAGAGGTCGTGTTAAGCGAGCTGTTTTACCACATACAATCCTGTAATCAAATGAAAGGGCACCACACAAGTATATATTATAAATATATATGTGTTTATTTCTAAATTAATCCCCAGTACTCTTTATGAGGAAAGGGGCACAAGCGTTAAATCAAAAGCACAGTATAACATACAAAGTTGCACAATTTTGGATGAGGGCCGGTGGCCACTCAAACCATATACTAAAAAAGTGGTATAAGAGATACCAATCGAACAGTGGTTAGGCCTAGGGCCTAGAGAATCGCTGGGAGCAGTCAGGACTAGCAATGCTGAAGTGGGGAGTAGCCCACGGAATTCGGGTGCAGCACGGAAAGTGCGGCTTGCACCAATGCAATGTAAATGGTGCGTAAAAGTTACACAAAGTGAGTTTAAAGATACTTCCCCTGAACCTAGTGGAACAAAACTTAAGACACAGACCCTAGAGGTGTGTACCAGTATAGGAACACCGGCGTTGCAATGTTACCTCACCCACAGGAAGTGTGTGCACAGGGTCGAAGTGGCGTCGGGTTTTGACACGCAGGCTCTTGGTGTTTGGAGCTGAAGAAGCTGCAGGCGATGGAAAGCAGAAGTGTCCGGTGTGATCCAAGGGTGGATCGAAGTCGAGATGTACCTGAAAGCAGAGGGGACAGAGTCTGGGTCACTCAGCAGTGACCAGGGTGGAACCAGGACGGAACCAGGCAATGTCGGGCGCAATCAGATGGTTATCGAGAGGCTTCTCTCCGCTGTCACGTGGGCTCTGGGGCATCTGCAACGTCCAGGAGCAGGTCACGATCTGTCCCACGCAGGCTCTCGCCGTCAGCACCGTTGGCTTCAAGATTGCAGCAAACAGCACTTGGCAAAAGCAATCCACGCGGACCCGGGAGATTGCTTCTCACTCGAACCAGGAGGGTCAGAGTGGGGGCTCCTTTTCACAGGAGCTGGTGCAGATCTGGAGCAACCAGAAAAGCAAGTCGTATTCAAGTTTTCGGCGACACAAGGGCCACAAGCCGGCTGGCAAGTGACCAGGCCAACGCGTCGAGCCAACACGAGCAGAAGGGCCCCACGCAGCACTCGTCGAATGTGGAGGGGGTAGCTTTGGTGCAAGTGTAGATCAGAGTTGGGGCTTCTCAAACCCTGGTGTACAGCTTCGAGGGTCACTCGTGGGCTGCACGGTCAGCATCTCGTGGCTTTTTCAAGATGGCGTGCCCCATGCTTCCGGTCGCCTCCACTGGTCTCAGCTCTGCAGGGACTGTGGATCGGGCTGGGACAAGGCAGGCAAGCTTGATCTCGTCGATCTCTGTCGCTCGAGTTCCGGCGGGAACTGCAACAAAGCAAGGGTCAAGGGCTGGATGGTGCCTGTTTGCACAGGGTGGCCACTCCTTGACCACAAGGGAGATTCTTCAGTCTTCTATGTTGAGTAGAATGTTGAAGGGTCCAGAATTCGTTTCTTATGTTTCTTCAGGATGATCTGAGTTGCATTGGCACTGCTCCCACTCTTATTCGAATCTGGTGGGCTGGACATCCTGCTAGGTCCCCTCCTATGGGTGGGACCCAGGAAGGGGGTGGTTGCACCCCTTTCCTTTGATCCAGGCCGCGCTGGGACTGGGGCTGGTGAGCCCCAGAACCGGTTTGGCCGGATTATGCAAGGTGCAGCCTTGTGCTCCTCAGGCAGTGTCTGGTTTCTTTGAAACCTCCCTGCTACAATCCACTATCTCCTGTCTGGGGTGGTTTGACACCGCCCTGCGACAGGAAACCCTTTGTCCAGGCCACCATTTGCTGAGTTTCGGTCAGCAGCAGGAGGCCAGACCCGTGTCTGTGGCAGAGGCATCCATTTTGTGGATCTGAGGCTCATTTTAAATCAACCGCGTTTCAGTAAAGTAACACGTCTTCTCCCTCTAGAAGGGTGGAATTCTACCCCCGTCACCAGGACTGGCGAGGGGGTAGTATTCCAATTCGTATGACACCTTACACGACATGTTTTGATAAAGCCAAACCAAAGTTGACATATAACCGCGAGGATTATAATGCACTTAATAGTATATGGTTTGGCATTATCCCGGAACAGCTACGGGAATTGGTCCCAACAGCTGCAGACAAGCTCAGCTCATGCTAGAGCACCATCTCACATTAAACCACGCTTTCTGCCTTCAGGATTGTTAAGGCCTGCCATAGGAGTGGCTCACAGGTCTATATGTGTCCAGATAGGTTTAGATATAGGCATACTATATCTAAGCAAGGGGTGATTACACCACCTTGCCCCAGCTGAGTGATCAGCCAGTTGTGTCAATTTTAGATAGCCAGCCAGGGGTGGCAAAAGATATGCTGCAGCCCCTGGTAGGCCTTGGAGGCACCTATGCCCTGGGCACCTATAGTGCTCTGTACAGGGGCTGATAAGGTGACCCAAGCCAATCTAGTTATGCACCTAGGGTACATGGAATCCATTTTACAGAGAGAGCAGATAGCCTGGGGCCCTAATTAGCAGGGAACCAGGCCAACTAAGTCGAAAACCAGCTAAACACAAGGCAAAAAATCTGGGGTAACCATAGTCAGGTAGCCACCTTCCTACAAATACTGAGAATAAATGGAAAACAAGAGCACAATTCTACATGTGTAAATTTAAAACTTTCACACATGGTCTGAATAATCGAGAGGAGTTGGAAAGAATATACAGATGAACTGAATTACAGTCAGATAACTCTCCTAATAATATAAAAAATCAGAATCCAATGACTGTGGAAAGTATAATACTGAACTATCCCTGATAAACAGTTAGGGTCCATATAGTAAATAAAAGAATAAAACTTAACGTATGAAAACCACCATGTAACAATATTGCGTATAATGATATAAAAACTAGGCTAAGATGGCGACCAAAAAAGATGACTGGGGCCATAAAGATCAAATACGGATATATATATCAGAAAAGGGTAGGTCTGCAATATTCTACCGAATAAGAATGAATAACAGGAGCAAAAGAAGGCACGAAAAGCAAGATCCTTACAGAAAGAAATAAAAAAAAAAACGGCATCATCAATACACCATAGAGAGTGCCACGCGTTTAACGCGTCCCGAAATGTATATATAAGTAGTAGAGTAAGATACTTATAAGATCCCAATAAGTGGATTATGTTTGTAGAATAATCTTTATGTAAATTGCGTTTCTCTGCGTGAAGAGCGATGCATGACATCATATTTACATCACTCTAAGATGGCCGAAAGGTTTGTGCACCACGTGGGTACTTAAAAAAACCATGTAACCCACTAGATCGGGTTAAAAACACAGAAGTGAGGCAACCGGGTTATCGAATACGAACCGCGAGAGACACGAACGAAGAGGCACCAGCTAAGAGTAGATCGCGCCTAGGATTTTTGCTAAATGTTAGGAAACTTTGGTATTAGAATTTATGGGTAAATTATACCGCTAAGTGGCGAGGAGGGACCACGCATTTCAGTTAGTTTAGACGCAAATTGTGTATGGCAGGACCAACTATGTCTTATACTGATATGAACAACAAAGAAGCCTGAATTCCATTCCCCTTTTTCTTAAATGTGAGCCTCAATACAAAAATAGCGAAAAGGGAGGACTACTGTCACACTCCAAATAACCACTCTCTGGGAAAAGGAACGAAATAATACCGTATATGATAATACCGATTAAGAAGAGGCGTAGTCATAACACAGCCTTTAGGAATATGTATCAAAGCTTAAAGTAATAGTTCTTAAATAAGAATAGTGAATAACGCCAGGGTGAAATTAAGAGAACACACTGATAGCCAAAAAAGCATGTCCCTAAACTGAACATTTTATTTGATGTAGTTACACGCTGAGAGCAGATGGACGAAGGCGGCACCACAGCAATTATGTTGCTTGATCTTAGTGCCGCCTTCGACACTGTCAACACCAGCATCCTCCTTCACCGCCTGCATCAAATAAGATTTCAGGGAAGGCTATTCAGTGGTTCCAGTCCTTTCTGGAGAACCGTTCATTCGAGGTAATTGAGGGCACCACCCACTCAAAAATCTGGCCCCTTGACCAAGGTGTACCCCAGGGCTCTGCCTTAAGCCCTACCCTTTTTAATATTTATATGTAACCTCTTGCTGACATCGTGCCTTCGTTCGGTTTAGACATAGTGACCTACGCCGATGACACGCAACTGGTTGTATCTATGAATCAGCCCAATACCTCCCCTCACAATCTTAGTAATTGCTTAGCCGTTACCCAGTGGATGACCACTTCGCATCTGAAGCTCAACGGAGAGAAAACTGAGCTAATGATTCTGGGCAATCCTACTATCTCTAGCCCTCTGCTGGATTGGCCCACATGCTTAGGCACCCCACCTCAAGCAAAAACCCATATAAAAAGCTTGGGCATTTGGCTGGACGCTAATTTAAATTTCACTCAACAAGCAACTATTTTTTCCGCCACCTGCTTTGGCCTTATGTGCATGCTCAGGAAGGTGTTACCTCTTCTTCCCCCCCAAGCCCGTAGAATAATGGTGCAAGCCATTATCTTGTCCCGTCTGGACTACGGGAATTCCTTATACCTGGGGGCCCCGGTATCTACAACAAGGAAGCTCCAGGTCACTCAAAATGCGGCAGCCCGCCTTTTGATGGGCCTTAACTGTCGTGAATCAGGCACAGCGGCTCTCAAAAAACTTCACTGGCTCCCTATTAAGGCCAGAGTACTGTTCAAATCTATGTGCATTATGCACAAGGCCATGTGGAAGACCGCACCAGCAATGATTCGTTCTTTAGCAACCCCTTACCTCCCCCATCGAACATTGCGATCTAGCACTGCTTTTCTGGCCACAACCAATAAGATCAAACAAACCAGATGGGGTGGACGTTCCTTCTCCTGGAATGCCGCTAAGGCCTGGAATACCCTGCCCACTACCCTTCGCAGCGAATCTAACCTTCTGGAATTTAGGAAGAAACTGAAAACTCTTCTCTTCATCTAATTCGGTCTCCGCTTTCCTTGTCCAGTATGGCAATACTTAGCGCTACGAGGCCCCCGGGTTGTTTGCGCTTAATAAAACTCAATTAATAATAATAATAATAATAATAAGAGTGGGACAATTGAAGAACTCCTCAGCGAAAACATATGAGAAAGGAAATGAAATAACCCTTAAATCATGACGAGAAACTAAACCGGAAATCATTTTAACCCTGGTAAGGCATGATAACGCTACAACCAGTCTACAGTATAGCATGAATATATAAATAGTGCCTTAAAAAAACTCATGTTTTTTACAAATAGGTGCCTATATGCATATTTAAGAATAAATACGCCGACAACGCGGAACGATACAACTAGTTGATAAAGAAAATATGATTTAACTGAGATTCATCACAGTATAACTAGTAAGTATTGAATACAAAGAGAAACAAAATAAGAGTTAACATTGAAAATTAATCTGTCTTTAATTAATACAGGAGCAAAAAAGTCAAATAACGGAAATCAGTGTCTTGATAGACAACGCGGCTGACTGTTGAATTGATTAAAGGCAGTCGATAAGGTGGGTTTATACCCCATGGATGTATGATGATTACTTTAGGAATAGGTGTGACACCCTAAGAGTTGTTATAATGGGTAACAATGTATACGAATGCGGTGATGGATGCATGAGAATGGGAACATAAAATGAGCACAGGGAAAGGCCTAAATATGACCTAAACAAGCCCTATATAAGAAAGTAAAATCGGAAATGTAACATATCAGGTTGCTATATCTGTATATACAAGTAATATCTCTATGCAAGAGTATACCATCTACATTATGAACTTTTCTTGTGTGTTAATGAGATTCAGATACATGGAGGTCATAAATTGGTCTTATTATTTTGTGAACGTATGCCGAAGATAAAGTATGACTTTGTTTTTTAAATAATTGTTTTTACAGAATGGTTTTTAAATTGTCCAGAGGAAGGTCACAGCAAAGATCCACCGAAACACGTCGACTTGGATTTTATTTGATTGTACTGCAAACATTTTTTTTTTTTAATTTGTATGTTTCTTGTAAGTCTTTTAACAATAAGATTGCACAGATACTAATAACAATATACTGACGAACACATGGTACAATTGTCAAAAGGAATACACATGTATGTTTTTGATTGAAAACCTTTTATTTTATATTGAATTGTTTTAATTTTAAATAATAAAGAATCTTGTCATAACACAAAACACACCGGCTACGTGGTATATATAATTTCTGATTGTAAGTGCCTTTTTGTGTTTCCATTTTGGTTTGAAAGAGTGGATTGTATCTAGGTCATTTAAATTACAGTTAGCTTTACAAGGGAGATATTTCGAGATCTCTAACTCCACAGTAATTAAGATATAGGAACTCAAGGGAGCTCTCTTCATTGGTTTGTTACTATTTACCCTGTTCCCTTGACACAGAAGGGTTACTCTCTTTTGATTGATACAGTGCTCTACGGAGTCCAAGTCCCAGCAGAAAGAAAAAGTTTGCAACGGGTCAGCACTTTCTCGTCACAACACACTAATAAAGGTGTTTAGAAATGTTTAGTAGCTTCCGCCGAAATGTGGCTCTTGTTGCGGCTTTGGTCCCAGCTCTATGATTGAGGAATTGCTCCAGTCCAGGTTTCTTACCTTTGAATTCTAGAACGTGCAGTCCTGGTTTTATAATGAAACAAATAAGACTACATCTCCCAGAATTCAAACAAAACCAAGACTGGAGCAGCTGATCACAGATGGACCCGGGAAGCTTGGCAGTGTTGTACTTTGATGATGGTTGACAGCAGAGCAGCACTCTTGGCGGTTCTGGAGGTGCAGCCACAGTGTACCGATCTCTATAGTGAAGGGAGCCCCTCCGGCCACTCACAGCAGACTGCGTCCACTGGCTGGTGACTGCTGAGTCACAGTCTTGGGGTGCAGTATTGCTGTCTTTCTTGCAATCGTTGCTGTGTGAAGGCCAGGTCCTGTGGAGGGCACAACACAGTGATTGTTGCATCACATTGGGAGACTGCTTGCATGAATCTCTGTCCATGGTGGTTGCTCTGCTGTCTGGTGGATGATCCTGGTGGCAGACAGTGACCGCTGCATCCAAGCCCATACGTGACCTTCAGGAGACTTCTCAAGACCTGGCTGTTCGAGCAGTAGCAGCACCTCCGCCCACCCCATTAGTGCCTCGAGACCCTCATGGGTGAGTAGTGCGCTCTACAAATGTTTGATTGATTGTCTGACCTGGTCTTCATCTGGAGATAGGTGCCCTTGGAGTGTTTGCCTGACAGGTGCCACAGGAGTAGTCGTGCGGACATGCACTCAGCTCAGATTAAGGCAGAGCTTGACCTCGGTAGGCCCGCCCTCTCATCCCTGCCTCTTATTTACCATGAACACGTGTCCTTGCAGCATTCGCACTTCATCTGGACTTCAAGGGAAGCTCTGCTGCACCTGAGCAGCTTTGTCATCATAGAGCACTGTATGATCATCAGCTGTTCTCGCTGCTAAAACTCTATAGGCCAGGTAGTTTATGTCATAGAGGACATGGTCAAAGGTGTGAAACAGTGACAGGTGCTCTGGGGAGATCTGGGGGGATGGGTGAGATCTTCTATGTGAGAATACACCACACTCCCGAATGACTCCAATGTGTCCTGGCGGAGTCCTGTCCTGGGATCTGGTCATGATTGGTTGGTGCCCAGTAGGCAGTGATATTGTCCTCACAGGGGAGATGCTAGTGATAGAAATAAACATTGCCTGGCACCTTGTAAACAAAATATATACTAAATTGAGTCTCCATGGCCTCTGAGACCTCCAGAGCTCCACAACACTCTCCCATGGAATGATATTGGCGGAAGGAACGCATTATCTGGGATGTAGCTCCTTACCTCATGTAAGGGCTAGAGACAACTCTAGGCGCTAGGTGTTTTTATTTTTATATGTCTTGTTTAATTACAACTGCACTGACTTCTTTGCACACATGAAAGTATTGCATATTTAATTTCTACCCAATTAATTTGGAAATTAACCAGACAATATGGCCCTGTTTTCTAAATGATATTGGAGAAGGAGTACCCATAAACCCGCCCTGAGGAAGTGAGGTTTTCTTGCAGGGGTCGCCTTAGGCCAGGTCTTTCCCTCTCACAAATATCAAAGTTCACCTGCTGCCACTTGGGGACAGTATGAAAACCATACACTAGGTGTCACTGATGAGCAATGTAAGAAGACTTACTCCTGCACAATATGAAGGTCCTTTTCCAACTCTTTTGGGTCTAGTGGCGTAGTAGACTAATGTATTCACTGTAAAGGGGCCTGTGTTGGATCTCATGGTCACAGGTACAAATCCTAGTGAGTCCATTCAGTGTTTCATCCTTCTGAGGTCGATAAAATAAGCACTATTGAGTTTGGTAATAATAGACATCTGTTAATCAGCGCCAAGACACCCTTGGGTGTGCGTGCACTTTACAAATGCATGTTATGTTTGAAGCAGACCCTTGCTGCCATTACAGCAGGCGAGACTCTGGCAGTGAAGGACAGAGCAAGGTCCTCATATCTGTGAACAGGGTGAGGAATCAGCCCTGCAGAGCAATGCAAGGAGCTTCTACTGTGATTTGAGCCCTCATTCACACGGGCGCTGGAGCTAAATCCACTGCTCAAGGCGGAATTATACAGCTTCAACAAGTACTACATGGGATGGAGAGTCAGGTCAGGGAGGAGGTTGGAATCAATGTTTTCCTAGCTGGCTAAGGAACTAATAAGCTGTCTTACACCTTCAACCAACCCTGGCATAGAATAGATGCATCAAGGTAAAATCCGCTCGCAAAGGGGCAGATTCTCAGAATCTGCCCCTTTGTGACCGGTATTTTTGCATTTGGGATGCATCATCCCAAATGCAAAAATCGCAAATTAAGAAATCGCAAAATTGCGATTACTTGCATTTAAGGAATCTCAAATTGAGATTCCTTAAATGCAATGCATTAAAGTTAAAAAAAAATTGCGATTTCGCTAATAGGGCTCGCAAATTAACATGAAGTTGAACTTCATGGTAATTTGCAAAAACGTTGAAAAATGCACCAAAGTGCATTTTTCAAAGTTTCATGTTGAGCATGTGTGTGCGCAACATATGTGCACTGATCAATTTCAGGGGTGCAACAGGGTGTCCTTTGGACCCCCCTGCACCCTTGAAATCGCATTCTCAATTTGCGATTCGCTAATTGTGATTCGCAAAATGAGATTGTCTTCCCATTCATTCCTATGGGCCGCTAGGCCCAAAGGAATGAAAGGGGAGGTATTCCTTAATTGCGACTCGCAATTTGTGAGTCGCAATTAAGGAATTTTAAGAAATCGCTATTTTTTTGTGATTTCTTCATGAATTGCATTTTGCTTTTCCTTAATAGCAAATCGTTATTTTTCGCTATTAAGGAATAGCAAAATGGGTTCTTGATGCATCTGGGGGCCTGTCTTTTCATCCAACAGCACTTTAACTCTTGCAAAATGTCAGACGTGACATGGAGCCACTTGGCACGTAAGCTCTTAGGTGTGAGCAGCGTGCACGCTTCTGCAATGTGAGGAACTGGCACTAAAATACTACTAATATTAATAATAAAAATAAAGGAGACACTTTAACGCATTCTCTTTAGGGCACCTCCAGTGAATACCACACCGACGATTGCAGGTCGCTCAGGTCCCAGTGCGTGTCACAAACTAACAGAACCAGAGCTGCCAGGCTTTTAGTTGTCTTGTGTGCGTAGGGTCTTTATGTGTGACACTTCAAGCCTTATGTGTGTCACTGTGAAGGACACTTTATTGTGACAGAGCTTGTGTCATAGGTGGTGGTCTCATAGAGGACTTTAAAGAGCCTGAAACCATCACCCATTACCCACAGGGGATGAGGATAACAGCATATCAGACCTGACACTGTGAGCCTAGACGATTCAGAAGTAGACACTGGGGGCATATTTACAAGCCCCTTGCGGTGCTTTTGCGCCGCCATTGCTTCACTTTTGTGACGCAGCGGCGGCGCAAAAGATGCGCCATGGTGCGGGGTATTTACAACGTGACGCATCTGGGAGATGCGTCACGTTGTAAATCTCTGCACCAAAAGGAGGTGTTCCTGCACAGTGGGGGGGGCGTTCCAGCGCAGGAACGCCTCCTAAAAGTGGCTGAGTGAAATCTACAAGATTTCACTCAGTCATTTTGGGGCCCATGCAGCGTCAAAACCCTGCGCCTGCTTGAAGCAGGCGTAAGGATTGACGTAGTATTGGAAGAATAGGGCCCCGAGCATTGCTGGAGCAGCGTCGTGCTGGCAACGCAACTCCAGCAATGCGACACATTTACGGCACAAATGCGTGACGCATCTGGCCGTTTTTGTCCCATGGTGCGCCACATTGTAAATGCAGTGCAACCATGTTGGCGTAGGCATGGCGCACAATAAGTGGTGCATCCCTGCTGATATGCAGAGATGCGCCACTTATTGTAAATATGCCCCTGGGAGCCTTTCCTGTTGCTTACCAGTCTCTTTCTCTCTCTCGTTTTCTCCCCCTCCTTGCCACTCACTTCTCTTTCGCTCTCTTATTGTCTCCCCCTCCTTGCCCCTCACTTCTCTTTCGCTCTCTTATTGTCTCCCCCACCTTGCACTCACTTCTCTTTCGCTCTCTTATTGTCTCCCCCTCCTTGCCCCTCACTTCTCTTTCGCTCTCTTATTGTCTCCCCCACCTTGCACTCACTTCTCTTTCGCTCTCTTATTGTCTCCCCCTCCTTGCCCCTCACTTCTCTTTCGCTCTCTTGTTGTCTCCCCCTCCCTGACCCTCACTTCTCTTTCGCTCTCTCGTTGTCTCCCCCTCCTTGCCACTCACTTCTCTTTCGCTCTCTTATTGTCTCCCCCTCCTTGCCCTCACTTCTCTTTCGCTCTCTTATTGTCTCCCCCACCTTGCACTCACTTCTCTTTCGCTCTCTTATTGTCTCCCCCTCCTTGCCCCTCACTTCTCTTTCGCTCTCTTATTGTCTCCCCCACCTTGCCACTCACTTCTCTTTCGCTCTCTTATTGTCTCCCCCTCCTTGCCCCTCACTTCTCTTTCGCTCTCTTGTTGTCTTCCCCTCCCTGACCCTCACTTCTCTTTCGCTCTCTCGTTGTCTCCCCCTCCTTGCCACTCACTTCTCTTTCGCTCTCTTATTGTCTCCCCCTCCTTGTCCTCACTTCTCTTTCGCTCTCTTATTGTCTCCCCCTCCTTGCACTCACTTCTCTTTCGCTCTCTTATTGTCTCCCCCTCCTTGCCACTCACTTCTCTTTTGCTCTCTTATTGTCTCCCCCCCACTTGCCCCTCACTTCTCTTTCGCTCTCTTATTGTCTCCCCCTCCTTGCCCTCACTTCTCTTTCGCTCTCTTATTGTCTCCCCCATTCCTTGCCACTCACTTCTCTTTCGCTCTCTTATTGTCTCCCCCTCCTTGCCACTCACTTCTCTTTCGCTCTCTTATTGTTTCCCCCACCTTGCCACTCACTTCTCTTTCGCTCTCTTATTGTCTCCCCCCCACTTGCCCCTCACTACTCTGTCTCTCTCTCGTTGTCTCCCTTTCCTTGTCCCTCACTTCTCTTTCACTCTCTTATTGTCTCCCTTTCCTTGCCCCTCACTTCTCTTTCGCTCTCTTATTGTCTCCCCCTCCTTGCCCCTCACTTCTCTTTTGCTCTCTTATTGTCTCCCCCTCCTTGCCACTCACTTCTCTTTCGCTCTCTTATTGTCTCCCCCTCCTTGCCACTCACTTCTCTTTCGCTCTCTTATTGTCTCCCCCCCACTTGCCCCTCACTTCTCTTTCGCTCTCTTATTGTCTCCCCCTCCTTGCCACTCACTTCTCTTTCGCTCTCTTATTGTCTCCCCCTCCTTGCCCTCACTTCTCTTTCGCTCTCTTATTGTCTCCCCCTCCTTGCCACTCACTTCTCTTTCGCTCTCTTATTGTCTCCCCCTCCTTGCCACTCACTTCTCTTTCGCTCTCTTATTGTCTCCCCCTCCTTGCCACTCACTTCTCTTTCGCTCTCTTATTGTCTCCCCCACCTTGCCACTCACTTCTCTTTCGCTCTCCTATTGTCTCCCCCCCACTTGCCCCTCACTACTCTGTCTCTCTCTCGTTGTCTCCCCCTCCTTGCCCCTCACTTCTCTTTCGCTCTCTTATTGTCTCCCCCTCCTTGCCACTCACTTCTCTTTTACTCTCTTATTGTCTCCCCCTACTTGCCCCTCACTACTTTGTCTCTCTCTCGTTGTCTCCCTTTCCTTGCCCCTCACTTCTCTTTCGCTCTCTTATTGTCTCCCTTTCCTTGCCCCTCACTTCTCTTTCGCTCTCTTATTGTCTCCCCCCCACTTGCCCCTCACTACTCTGTCTCTCTCTCGTTGTCTCCCCCTCCTTGCCCCTCACTTCTCTTTCGCTCTCTTATTGTCTCCCTCACCTTGCCACTCACTTCTCTTTCGCTCTATTATTGTCTCCCCCCACTTGCCCCTCACTACTCTGTCTCTCTCTCGTTGTCTCCCCCTCCTTGCCACTCACTTCTCTTTCGCTCTCTTATTGTCTCCCCCTCCTAGCCCCTCACTTCTCTTTCGCTCTCTTATTGTCTCCCCCCCACTTGCCCCTCACTACTCTGTCTCTCTCTCGTTGTGTCCCCCTCCTTGCCACTCACTTCTCTTTCGCTCTCTGATTGCCTCCCCCTCCTTTCCCCTCACTTCTCTTTCGCTCTCTTATTGTCTCCCCCTCCTTGCCACTCACTTCTCTTTCGCTCTCTTATTGTCTCCCCCCCACTTGCCCCTCACTACTTTGTCTCTCTCTAGCTGTCTCCCTTTCCTTGCCCCTCACTTCTCTTTCGCTCTCTTACTGTCTCCCCCCCACTTGCCGCTCACTACTCTGTCTCTCTCTCGTTGTCTCCCCCTCCTTGCCCCTCACTTCTCTTTCGCTCTCTTATTGTCTCCCCCTCCTTGCCCCTCACTTCTCTTTCGCTCTCTTATTGTCTCCCCCACCTTGCACTCACTTCTCTTTCGCTCTCTTATTGTCTCCCCCTCCTTGCCCCTCACTTCTCTTTCGCTCTCTTATTGTCTCCCCCACCTTGCACTCACTTCTCTTTCGCTCTCTTATTGTCTCCCCCTCCTTGCCCCTCACTTCTCTTTCGCTCTCTTGTTGTCTCCCCCTCCCTGACCCTCACTTCTCTTTCGCTCTCTCGTTGTCTCCCCCTCCTTGCCACTCACTTCTCTTTCGCTCTCTTATTGTCTCCCCCTCCTTGCCCTCACTTCTCTTTCGCTCTCTTATTGTCTCCCCCACCTTGCACTCACTTCCCTTTCGCTCTCTTATTGTCTCCCCCTCCTTGCCCCTCACTTCTCTTTCGCTCTCTTATTGTATCCCCCACCTTGCCACTCACTTCTCTTTCGCTCTCTTATTGTCTCCCCCTCCTTGCCCCTCACTTCTCTTTCGCTCTCTTATTGTCTCCCTCACCTTGCACTCACTTCTCTTTCGCTCTCTTATTGTCTCCCCCTCCTTGCCCCTCACTTCTCTTTCGCTCTCTTGTTGTCTCCCCCTCCCTGACCCTCACTTCTCTTTTGCTCTCTCGTTGTCTCCCCCTCCTTGCCACTCACTTCTCTTTCGCTCTCTTATTGTCTCCCCCTCCTTGCCCTCACTTCTCTTTGCTCTCTTATTGTCTCCCCCTCCTTGCACTCACTTCTCTTTCGCTCTCTTATTGTCTCCCCCTCCTTGCCACTCACTTCTCTTTCGCTCTCTTATTGTCTCCCCCCCACTTGCCCTTCACTTCTCTCTCGCTCTCTTATTGTCTCCCCCTCCTTGCCACTCACTTCTCTTTCGCTCTCTTATTGTCTCCCCCTCCTTGCCACTCACTTCTCTTTCGCTCTCTTATTGTCTCCCCCTCCTTGTCCCTCACTTCTCTTTCGCTCTCTCGTTGTCTCCCCCTTCTTGCCACTCACTTCTCTTTCGCTCTCTTATTGTCTCCCCCTCCTTGCCCTCACTTCTCTTTCGCTCTCTTGTTGTCTCCCCCACCTTGCACTCACTTCTCTTTCGCTCTCTTATTGTCTCCCCCTCCTTGCCCCTCACTTCTCTTTCGCTCTCTTATTGTCTCCCCCACCTTGCCACTCACTTCTCTTTCGCTCTCTTATTGTCTCCCCCTCCTTGCCCCTCACTTCTCTTTCGCTCTCTTGTTGTCTCCCCCTCCCTGACCCTCACTTCTCTTTCGCTCTCTCGTTGTCTCCCCCTCCTTGCCACTCACTTCTCTTTCGCTCTCTTATTGTCTCCCCCCCCATCCTTGTCCTCACTTCTCTTTCGCTCTCTTATTGTCTCCCCCTCCTTGCACTCACTTCTCTTTCGCTCTCTTATTGTCTCCCCCTCCTTGCCACTCACTTCTCTTTCGCTCTCTTATTGTCTCCCCCTCCTTGCCCCTCACTTCTCTTTCGCTCTCTTATTGTCTCCCCCACCTTGCCACTCACTTCTCTTTCGCTCTCTTATTGTCTCCCCCTCCTTGCCCCTCACTTCTCTTTCGCTCTCTTGTTGTCTCCCCCTCCCTGACCCTCACTTCTCTTTCGCTCTCTCGTTGTCTCCCCCTCCTTGCCACTCACTTCTCTTTCGCTCTCTTATTGTCTCCCCCTCCTTGTCCTCACTTCTCTTTCGCTCTCTTATTGTCTCCCCCTCCTTGCACTCACTTCTCTTTCGCTCTCTTATTGTCTCCCCCTCCTTGCCACTCACTTCTCTTTTGCTCTCTTATTGTCTCCCCCCCACTTGCCCCTCACTTCTCTTTCGCTCTCTTATTGTCTCCCCCTCCTTGCCCTCACTTCTCTTTCGCTCTCTTATTGTCTCCCCCATTCCTTGCCACTCACTTCTCTTTCGCTCTCTTATTGTCTCCCCCTCCTTGCCACTAACTTCTCTTTCGCTCTCTTATTGTTTCCCCCACCTTGCCACTCACTTCTCTTTCGCTCTCTTATTGTCTCCCCCCCACTTGCCCCTCACTACTCTGTCTCTCTCTCGTTGTCTCCCTTTCCTTGCCCCTCACTTCTCTTTCACTCTCTTATTGTCTCCCTTTCCTTGCCCCTCACTTCTCTTTCGCTCTCTTATTGTCTCCCCCTCCTTGCCCCTCACTTCTCTTTTGCTCTCTTATTGTCTCCCCCTCCTTGCCACTCACTTCTCTTTCGCTCTCTTATTGTCTCCCCCTCCTTGCCACTCACTTCTCTTTCGCTCTCTTATTGTCTCCCCCCCACTTGCCCCTCACTTCTCTTTCGCTCTCTTATTGTCTCCCCCTCCTTGCCACTCACTTCTCTTTCGCTCTCTTATTGTCTCCCCCTCCTTGCCCTCACTTCTCTTTCGCTCTCTTATTGTCTCCCCCTCCTTGCCACTCACTTCTCTTTCGCTCTCTTATTGTCTCCCCCTCCTTGCCACTCACTTCTCTTTCGCTCTCTTATTGTCTCCCCCTCCTTGCCACTCACTTCTCTTTCGCTCTCTTATTGTCTCCCCCACCTTGCCACTCACTTCTCTTTCGCTCTCCTATTGTCTCCCCCCCACTTGCCCTTCACTACTCTGTCTCTCTCTCGTTGTCTCCCCCTCCTTGCCCCTCACTTCTCTTTCGCTCTCTTATTGTCTCCCCCTCCTTGCCACTCACTTCTCTTTTACTCTCTTATTGTCTCCCCCTACTTGCCCCTCACTACTTTGTCTCTCTCTCGTTGTCTCCCTTTCCTTGCCCCTCACTTCTCTTTCGCTCTCTTATTGTCTCCCTTTCCTTGCCCCTCACTTCTCTTTCGCTCTCTTATTGTCTCCCCCCCACTTGCCCCTCACTACTCTGTCTCTCTCTCGTTGTCTCCCCCTCCTTGCCCCTCACTTCTCTTTCGCTCTCTTATTGTCTCCCTCACCTTGCCACTCACTTCTCTTTCGCTCTATTATTGTCTCCCCCCACTTGCCCCTCACTACTCTGTCTCTCTCTCGTTGTCTCCCCCTCCTTGCCACTCACTTCTCTTTCGCTCTCTTATTGTCTCCCCCTCCTAGCCCCTCACTTCTCTTTCGCTCTCTTATTGTCTCCCCCCCACTTGCCCCTCACTACTCTGTCTCTCTCTCGTTGTGTCCCCCTCCTTGCCACTCACTTCTCTTTCGCTCTCTTATTGCCTCCCCCTCCTTTCCCCTCACTTCTCTTTCGCTCTCTTATTGTCTCCCCCTCCTTGCCACTCACTTCTCTTTCGCTCTCTTATTGTCTCCCCCCCACTTGCCCCTCACTACTTTGTCTCTCTCTAGCTGTCTCCCTTTCCTTGCCCCTCACTTCTCTTTCGCTCTCTTATTGTCTCCCCCCCACTTGCCGCTCACTACTCTGTCTCTCTCTCGTTGTCTCCCCCTCCTTGCCCCTCACTTCTCTTTCGCTCTCTTATTGTCTCCCCATCCTTGCCCCTCACTTCTCTTTCGCTCTCTTATTGTCTCCCCCACCTTGCACTCACTTCTCTTTCGCTCTCTTATTGTCTCCCCCTCCTTGCCCCTCACTTCTCTTTCGCTCTCTTATTGTCTCCCCCACCTTGCACTCACTTCTCTTTCGCTCTCTTATTGTCTCCCCCTCCTTGCCCCTCACTTCTCTTTCGCTCTCTTGTTGTCTCCCCCTCCCTGACCCTCACTTCTCTTTCGCTCTCTCGTTGTCTCCCCCTCCTTGCCACTCACTTCTCTTTCGCTCTCTTATTGTCTCCCCCTCCTTGCCCTCACTTCTCTTTCGCTCTCTTATTGTCTCCCCCACCTTGCACTCACTTCCCTTTCGCTCTCTTATTGTCTCCCCCTCCTTGCCCCTCACTTCTCTTTCGCTCTCTTATTGTCTCCCCCACCTTGCCACTCACTTCTCTTTCGCTCTCTTATTGTCTCCCCCTCCTTGCCCCTCACTTCTCTTTCGCTCTCTTATTGTCTCCCCCACCTTGCACTCACTTCTCTTTCGCTCTCTTATTGTCTCCCCCTCCTTGCCCCTCACTTCTCTTTCGCTCTCTTGTTGTCTCCCCCTCCCTGACCCTCACTTCTCTTTCGCTCTCTCGTTGTCTCCCCCTCCTTGCCACTCACTTCTCTTTCGCTCTCTTATTGTCTCCCCCTCCTTGCCCTCACTTCTCTTTCGCTCTCTTATTGTCTCCCCCTCCTTGCACTCACTTCTCTTTCGCTCTCTTATTGTCTCCCCCTCCTTGCCGCTCACTTCTCTTTCGCTCTCTTATTGTCTCCCCCACCTTGCCACTCACTTCTCTTTCGCTCTCCTATTGTCTCCCCCCCACTTGCCCCTCACTACTCTGTCTCTCTCTCGTTGTCTCCCCCTCCTTGCCCCTCACTTCTCTTTCGCTCTCTTATTGTCTCCCCCTCCTTGCCACTCACTTCTCTTTTACTCTCTTATTGTCTCCCCCTACTTGCCCCTCACTACTCTGTCTCTCTCTCGTTGTCTCCCCCTCCTTGCCCCTCACTTCTCTTTCGCTCTCTTATTGTCTCCCTCACCTTGCCACTCACTTCTCTTTCGCTCTATTATTGTCTCCCCCCACTTGCCCCTCACTACTTTGTCTCTCTCTAGCTGTCTCCCTTTCCTTGCCCCTCACTTCTCTTTCGCTCTCTTATTGTCTCCCCCCCACTTGCCGCTCACTACTCTGTCTCTCTCTCGTTGTCTCCCCCTCCTTGCCCCTCACTTCTCTTTCGCTCTCTTATTGTCTCCCCATCCTTGCCCCTCACTTCTCTTTCGCTCTCTTATTGTCTCCCCCACCTTGCACTCACTTCTCTTTCGCTCTCTTATTGTCTCCCCCTCCTTGCCCCTCACTTCTCTTTCGCTCTCTTATTGTCTCCCCCACCTTGCACTCACTTCTCTTTCGCTCTCTTATTGTCTCCCCCTCCTTGCCCCTCACTTCTCTTTCGCTCTCTTGTTGTCTCCCCCTCCCTGACCCTCACTTCTCTTTCGCTCTCTCGTTGTCTCCCCCTCCTTGCCACTCACTTCTCTTTCGCTCTCTTATTGTCTCCCCCTCCTTGCCCTCACTTCTCTTTCGCTCTCTTATTGTCTCCCCCACCTTGCACTCACTTCCCTTTCGCTCTCTTATTGTCTCCCCCTCCTTGCCCCTCACTTCTCTTTCGCTCTCTTATTGTCTCCCCCACCTTGCCACTCACTTCTCTTTCGCTCTCTTATTGTCTCCCCCTCCTTGCCCCTCACTTCTCTTTCGCTCTCTTATTGTCTCCCCCACCTTGCACTCACTTCTCTTTCGCTCTCTTATTGTCTCCCCCTCCTTGCCCCTCACTTCTCTTTCGCTCTCTTGTTGTCTCCCCCTCCCTGACCCTCACTTCTCTTTCGCTCTCTCGTTGTCTCCCCCTCCTTGCCACTCACTTCTCTTTCGCTCTCTTATTGTCTCCCCCTCCTTGCCCTCACTTCTCTTTCGCTCTCTTATTGTCTCCCCCTCCTTGCACTCACTTCTCTTTCGCTCTCTTATTGTCTCCCCCTCCTTGCCACTCACTTCTCTTTCGCTCTCTTATTGTCTCCCCCCCACTTGCCCTTCACTTCTCTCTCGCTCTCTTATTGTCTCCCCCTCCTTGCCACTCACTTCTCTTTCGCTCTCTTATTGTCTCCCCCTCCTTGCCACTCACTTCTCTTTCGCTCTCTTATTGTCTCCCCCTCCTTGCCCCTCACTTCTCTTTCGCTCTCTCGTTGTCTCCCCCTTCTTGCCACTCACTTCTCTTTCGCTCTCTTATTGTCTCCCCCTCCTTGCCCTCACTTCTCTTTCGCTCTCTTGTTGTCTCCCCCACCTTGCACTCACTTCTCTTTCGCTCTCTTATTGTCTCCCCCTCCTTGCCCCTCACTTCTCTTTCGCTCTCTTATTGTCTCCCCCACCTTGCCACTCACTTCTCTTTCGCTCTCTTATTGTCTCCCCCTCCTTGCCCCTCACTTCTCTTTCGCTCTCTTGTTGTCTCCCCCTCCCTGACCCTCACTTCTCTTTCGCTCTCTCGTTGTCTCCCCCTCCTTGCCACTCACTTCTCTTTCGCTCTCTTATTGTCTCCCCCCCCATCCTTGGCCTCACTTCTCTTTCGCTCTCTTATTGTCTCCCCCTCCTTGCACTCACTTCTCTTTCGCTCTCTTATTGTCTCCCCCTCCTTGCCACTCACTTCTCTTTCGCTCTCTTATTGTCTCCTCCCCACTTGCCCCTCACTTCTCTTTCGCTCTCTTATTGTCTCCCCCTCCTTGCCCTCACTTCTCTTTCGCTCTCTTATTGTCTCCCCCTCCTCGCCACTCACTTCTCTTTCGCTCTCTTATTGTCTCCCCCTCCTTGCCACTCACTTCTCTTTCGCTCTCTTATTGTTTCCCCCACCTTGCCACTCACTTCTCTTTCGCTCTCTTATTGTCTCCCCCCCACTTGCCCCTCACTACTCTGTCTCTCTCTCGTTGTCTCCCTTTCCTTGCCCCTCACTTCTCTTTCGCTCTCTTATTGTCTCCCTTTTCTTGCCCCTCACTTCTCTTTCGCTCTCTTATTGTCTCCCCCTCCTTGCCCCTCACTTCTCTTTCGCTCTCTTATTGTCTCCCCCTCCTTGCCACTCACTTCTCTTTCGCTCTCTTATTGTCTCCCCCTCCTTGCCACTCACTTCTCTTTCGCTCTCTTTTTTTGTCTCCCCCTCCTTGCCACTCACTTCTCTTTCGCTCTCTTATTGTCTCCCCCCCACTTGCCCCTCACTTCTCTTTCGCTCTCTTATTGTCTCCCCCTCCTTGCCACTCACTTCTCTTTCGCTCTCTTATTGTCTCCCCCTCCTTGCCCTCACTTCTCTTTCGCTCTCTTATTGTCTCCCCCTCCTTGCCACTCACTTCTCTTTCGCTCTCTTATTGTCTCCCCCTCCTTGCCACTCACTTCTCTTTCGCTCTCTTATTGTCTCCCCCTCCTTGCCACTCACTTCTCTTTCGCTCTCTTATTGTCTCCCCCACCTTGCCACTCACTTCTCTTTCGCTCTCCTATTGTCTCCCCCCCACTTGCCCCTCACTACTCTGTCTCTCTCTCATTGTCTCCCCCTCCTTGCCCCTCACTTCTCTTTCGCTCTCTTATTGTCTCCCCCACCTTGCACTCACTTCTCTTTCGCTCTCTTATTGTCTCCCCCTCCTTGCCCCTCACTTCTCTTTCGCTCTCTTATTGTCTCCCCCACCTTGCCACTCACTTCTCTTTCGCTCTCTTATTGTCTCCCCCTCCTTGCCCCTCACTTCTCTTTCGCTCTCTTGTTGTCTCCCCCTCCCTGACCCTCACTTCTCTTTCGCTCTCTCGTTGTCTCCCCCTCCTTGCCACTCACTTCTCTTTCGCTCTCTTATTGTCTCCCCCTCCTTGTCCTCACTTCTCTTTCGCTCTCTTATTGTCTCCCCCTCCTTGCACTCACTTCTCTTTCGCTCTCTTATTGTCTCCCCCTCCTTGCCACTCACTTCTCTTTCGCTCTCTTATTGTCTCCCCCCCACTTGCCCCTCACTTCTCTTTCGCTCTCTTATTGTCTCCCCCTCCTTGCCCTCACTTCTCTTTCGCTCTCTTATTGTCTCCCCCATTCCTTTCCACTCACTTCTCTTTCGCTCTCTTATTGTCTCCCCCTCCTTGCCACTCACTTCTCTTTCGCTCTCTTATTGTTTCCCCCACCTTGCCACTCACTTCTCTTTCGCTCTCTTATTGTCTCCCCCCCACTTGCCCCTCACTACTCTGTCTCTCTCTCGTTGTCTCCCTTTCCTTGCCCCTCACTTCTCTTTCACTCTCTTATTGTCTCCCTTTCCTTGCCCCTCACTTCTCTTTCGC
Organism: Lissotriton vulgaris; assembly: GCF_964263255.1. Lineage (NCBI taxonomy): Eukaryota > Metazoa > Chordata > Amphibia > Caudata > Salamandridae > Lissotriton > Lissotriton vulgaris. Next base: position 51,867 of record NW_028254880.1, on the reverse strand, counting down.
TCTCTTATTGTCTCCCCCTCCTTGCCCCTCACTTCTCTTTCGCTCTCTTATTGTCTCCCCCTCCTTGCCACTCACTTCTCTTTCGCTCTCTTATTGTCTCCCCCTCCTTGCCACTCACTTCCCTTTCGCTCTCTTTTTTTGTCTCCCCCTCCTTGCCACTCACTTCTCTTTTGCTCTCTTATTGTCTCCCCCCACTTGCCCCTCACTTCTCTTTCGCTCTCTTATTGTCTCCCCCTCCTTGCCACTCACTTCTCTTTCGCTCTCTTATTGTCTCCCCCTCCTTGCCCTCACTTCTCTTTCGCTCTCTTATTGTCTCCCCCTCCTTGCCACTCACTTCTCTTTCGCTCTCTTATTGTCTCCCCCTCCTTGCCACTCACTTCTCTTTCGCTCTCTTATTGTCTCCCCCTCCTTGCCGCTCACTTCTCTTTCGCTCTCTTATTGTCTCCCCCACCTTGCCACTCACTTCTCTTTCGCTCTCCTATTGTCTCCCCCCCACTTGCCCCTCACTACTCTGTCTCTCTTGAGGTTCCGTGACGGCTTGAACCCGTGTTTTCAAGTTTGTCGGAAATACATAATATTGGTATCAGTGAACCGCAAATGATCCATTTAGTATATCCTAGTGTTTTCGCTACGCTACGAGCAAGAGCACTCCTTCCATTGACATATTTCTGATATACCCACGGCATCCATCTTAGATCATGGCCGCCATTTTGTGTTTCCTTGCCCTCACATATGCAATAGCCTCTGATCACTTCATTCACTCCACTTTGATTAAGGACACGTAGCCGTAGCCGGAGATTCACCTCTTACATGACACGTGCACCTTAAACCAGATCACGCTGTAGCTGCATGATTCGACAAAGGCTGCCTCCTCTGCCCGAGGCCAGTCCTGCCAAACTGGTCTTCGTGTCCATTGTACCTGATCATGATTAGGCGGCCGAAGCCGGTAGCCTTGCCCATTTACAATCCACAAACATCCCTTATCCCGCTTTTCTATCTTCCACACCTGGCTCTGTTTCTTTCTTTCTGAATCTTTATTAGGGGGAGGTAACGAACTTTACGATGAGGCGGTCCGGGTCCTGAATGCAATATTGACAGGGAATTGTGACAAACTAGTGGGAACCCCTCTTTTCGCAATGTTTGGCCTCAGATATTATCGACGGTTCCTGTGTAACACCAAATATTTATTGTTTTAGACACAAGGGTTTTGGGAATGTATTACATGTAAAGAATTTGCCCCTAGCATAAAAAACCGTATATAAGGAGCAGCCCTCTTTGTACAAATCGAACAGGCTCCTAGTCTCTGCCCGTGTGTAGATTCTGTGACTTCTGTGTCCCTGCAGTAATAAACCTTTGGTCTTTGACGCCACCATCGAGAAGCCCGTGTTTCTGTTCATTTGTGCACCAAGGCAGGTGGAACTCCGGGGTCTTCGGGTGTTGTACCCTGACACCTCTGGACGGAACCAAAAAGTCCAGAACTCCAATTGGCGCCCAACGTGGGGCGACGTCATTCGGTACCGGTCCAAAAGCCTGAAGAGTTCGAGAAGCTTCGTGTGAAGATTCCTGAGGGAGGCGCCCCACTTCATCGATCCCGGCATATCGCAAAAGTGGCCCGAAGTTCTCTTCCACGAGGGTTTCCCGTTCAGGACGGCTGCAGTGGGCCGTTGCCTTGACCGTCGCCCTGTCTTGGACCCGAAGTGGTGCAGTCCTTAGTACGGCGAAACGTGACGGGTTTCTCCTTGGTGACGTCTTCAGTGACTCAGTTAAGTATTTAGTGATAGCTAGCTGGTTACTTTTGTGAGGATTGTTAAAAATCCTTGATCGGTTCTTGGTTTGGTTTGGTTTTGTCAGATTATCACTGGTTGTTCTAGTTACGATAATCTATTTGGTTTAGTTTTGGGTATCGATACATCAGTTCGTTTTGGTAGGCCTAAGTTCTTGGTTCGAGTGCACATATTTGTTCCGTGTTTTGTTTGTTTTGTGTTCCGGACTGAAAATGGTAAGTCGGAAAATGTTGTCTTGTTTTGGTTGCAACCGTGACTCACGATTGGAGGACTCTTGTCTGGTTCCTCCGATTGGGACTCCCCTATATGATTTATATTGTAAATATGGCGTGGGTCCTATAACTTATAATGAGATATGGGTTCGTTATTGTAAGAAAGATGGTGTCCTTAGTTGGCCACTACATGGTAGTTTCGAACCCGAGATCCTTGACAATTTAGAAGCGAAATTGTTTAGGAAGAAAGCCCGGCCGGCAATGTTTGATTCCTTCCGTTATTGGCGGAAAGAATCCAAACAGAGAGAAATGAGAAGGTTGAAGAAAGAGCAGAAAGAACAAGAAGAGTTAACTCTAGAACAAGCGACTAAACAGTTGCAGGCTAACGAGTGTGAGAAGGTCATAGATGTAGCCATTAGAGAGCATAACTTAGCGATTGACAAGTGCTATCCTGCCTTGCCATCGAAAATGGCTAAGATACTGGAGGACTCCGAAAACGATCCTCTGCTATCTTATCTGTTACGGTCACCTCCACCGTATGCACAAGGTGCTACGACTCCACTCGTCCCGAATGTTCAATTGCCGGTTGCTGGACAACCTGGTGCTCCTGCTCCTATCCCTCAGAATCAAGTTCCTGTACTTCCAGTGGTGAATGTAAATGTTCCTACAGCTCCTCCTCTTCCTACACTGCCAACCCCTATACCTACCCCTGTACCTATTGGTCCAGAAACTATTTTCCTCGATACTCCTACTGCTTCCTCATCTATTCCTACCTCCACTGCATTCTCTATGTCTGCGAGTGTACTAACTCCACTTTCTGTTCGTCGAAGAATCACTGATTCGGTTACTAATATGCTGTCTCCTATATATAAAACTTTGATTAAGACTCCTACTCCTGACTCTGTTCAGAGACGGAGTCAGCTTCCAAGTACTGAGGAACGGGGAGTTTTAGATTCCACGGCTCTCAGATGGATTTCGAAGGGTAGAAGATATAGTACAAGAGATGTGCTAGACACATTTATGCAGTGGGAAGAACCAACGCAACGATACGTCTTTGATGAGATGTGCTCGTTGTTACGTGAAGAGATAGAAGAAGACGATGTCGAATCAGATTTGGAAGATTTAATTAGGGTTCAAAAGGAGTTTGCTGCTGGAATGATAGTGGGTGAGAATATAAAGCAAGCGATGGAACTCATTTTAAGTTTTAGGAATGATCCATCTCTTCGTTCACCGAGAGATTTAGAGAAAGGTAAAATGAAGCTAAGTCGCCAATATCCTATGAGGGAGGTTCCTCCAATTTGGCGCGAAGCTGTGCAAGCTGACGCACCGAATGGTGTTGTAGCTGCTCCAGCACAGTTCCAACGAGTGTGGATACACATTCCATGGAAGCGAGCAGAAGTGTTAGCAGTGAAACAGGCCTTGCCAGATCCGCGTAAGAATCCAGCCGGATATTACAAGGAATTAACACAGACAGTTGAGGCTTGTATAATGAACTTAGCCGACATTGATATGTTGTTTGGTAATGTAGTTCCGCAACCAGTGTGGGCTAAAATTCGTAGAGAGGATCATCAGGCTGCTTTAGGTGGTGATTGGGCAGCTATCACTGCAGCAGATAATCAACAAATAGGTGGTGCGAAACCTGAACCTTTGATCGCTAATCTGCCAGGTAGAATAATTGATCTAATGAAGACTCTGATGCCAGCATTGCGTGTTAATTGGGACAAGTTGTCAGCATGTAGGCAAAAGAAAGACGAAAGTGTCTCGGACTTCTTCACGAGGTTCGAAGAGACTTTTGTGGATCATAGTGGTCAGGACATGAGTACAGAAGGAGGGCAAAGACTGTTTGTAGATAAATTTGTGCATAATTTGTTACCTGAATTATGCAATAAATTGAAAGACTCAGAAAGTGCGTGGGCTGTATCTACGACAGCGCAAATACTTGCGACTGCACAGTACTACGAAAATAGAGATAAAGAGGAAAAGGAAAAATCAGAAAAGAAAACGAAAGATTTAAAAACTAAAGTTCTTTTGCAGCAGGCGTATCCGCCTCGCGCGAATCAGACTAATACGCAGCAAAACTCATACCAAAGGACAGATTATAGTACATCAAGACCTCAATATCAATGGAATCAGTGTGCGTACTGTAAGAAAGAGGGTCACTATAAAAATGATTGTCAGATTTTAGCGCAAAATAATGCGGCAGCAGCTCAGAGAGGTCGTGGTGGTTTTGCACAGAATTCTAGAGGACGAGGACGAGGTGCTATGCCTCCACAAACGAATGATCGTCCCTCCAATCACTTTGATCAGAGAAATGGACAATCTGTTCAGCAAAATAGATCTCAGCAATATCTTGTTGAAGATTATTGTGAAGTAGAAGAGGGTTTTCAACAAAATGGGTACTAGGACAGCCATGGACAGAGAGAGGGAGTAGTATCAGTTCCAGTGGATCAGAGTGGGCCTTATGTCGCAGTAGCAACATCAGGTGTAGTCGAACCGTTTCTGTTGGATACTGGTGCCGCAAAAAGTTCTATCATGCATGCGAAACTCCCTGGCGCACCTTTGTCTGGCTCAACAAATGTTTCCGTAGGTTTTTCAGGCGCCCCTGTGTACAACCCGATATCTGGTCCTTTGTCTATTTCTGTTGGACCGTGCCAATTGAAAGCACCCCTGATTTTGACGACAGGTTGTAATGAAAATCTGCTTGGTTTAGATTTGTTAAAACGACTATATGCGACATTGTACTGTTCTCCGGAAGGAGTACAGCTTACTTTGGGTAAAAGACTCACCTCTCCGATGTACTTGTCAATGGACGCACTCCCGCCGGAGCTACGTTCACTCCCTGATTCTCTTTGGGCGACTGGTCCTAATGATGTAGGTCTCCTAGAAATTCCACCGTATGTAGTAACTTTGAAAGCGAATGTGAAATTTCCAAGAATTCCTCAATATAAAATATCGAATGAAGGTGAGCGTGCACTTTTATTGATTGTGCAAGACTTGATTAAGAAGGGTGTAGTTGAGGAAACTAGAGGAAATGTCTGTAACAGTCCTGTATTACCGATTCTGAAGCGAACTGACCCTACAAAACCTCCAGTTTATAGGTTTGTCATAGACCTTAGAGAAGTTAATAAGATTGTAATTCCGCAGTTTCCTGTAGTACCAGACATTACTGCCTTGTTAACATTGATTCCTGCTACAGCTACATGGTTCTCAGTTATTGACCTAAAGAATGCCTTCTTTAGCATTCCGATAGCCGAAGAAAGTAGGGATATTTTCGGCTTCTGTCTAGGAGGTCGAAGCTTCAGATTTAAACGCGCTCCACAAGGCTATTGTGAAAGTCCATCCATTTACAGTCAAGCTTTAAAAAGTCAGTTAGATTCTTTTGTCCTTCCTCCAGGCTCTGCCCTAGTACAGTACGTAGACGATCTTTTAGTGGCTGCCGATGACAAGGAAACTTGCAAAGCAGCTACAATTTCACTATTGCATCATTTGTCTAATTTGAATCATAAGGTGTCACCTTCCAAAATGCAATACTGCTGCCAAGAAGTAACCTACCTAGGTCACCTCTTATCAAAGGAGGGAAGGAAGTTGACCCCAGAAAGAATAAAAGCAATTACGCAGATGAGTGTTCCACGCACACAGAGGGAAGTACGTGCCTTTCTAGGTATTACCTCTTACTGTAGGCAGTGGATCCCAAATTTTTCTCTTTTAGCAAAACCATTGGTAGCTTTGACTGGGAAAAATGTTTCGAGTCCGGTGCCATGGTCTGATGAATGTCAAGAGAGTTTTACTGAATTACGAAAAGCATTGTGTTCAGCTCCTGTATTAGGTACACCTGATTACAGCAAGCCATTCACGCTCTACGTTCACGAAAGAGAAGGTTGCGCGTTGAGTGTTCTGACACAGAAATTTGGTGATAAACAACGCCCTTGTGCGTATTTCTCATCAACATTAGATCCGGTAGCCAGAGCGTTACCTAGTTGTTTGAGGGCTACAGCGGCAGCTGCAGCTTCCATTCGACAATCTGCTGGTTTGGTGATGAACAATATGCTAGTGGTCATGGTTCCTCATGCAGTGGATACACTCATGAACCGAACGAAGACACAACACCTTACTAGTGCGAGATTATCTGGTTACGAGCTGACATTATTAGTGAGTCATATTCAGATCAAAAGATGCAATGTATTGAATCCAGCAACATTGTTGCCGACTGATCAAGAGTCGAGTGATTCTGAGCCACATGACTGTTATTTCAAAACGGAGGAAGAGACAAAAGGACGTATCGATTTGAAAGATACTCCCCTGTCCGACCCAGATGGTACGCTATATGTGGACGGGTCATGTTTTAAATTGGAGAATGGTGATGTGACTGCTGCCTACGCGGTAACGACTTTGAAGACGATTGTGGAGACTGCAAGAGTGAGTCAGAATTCTGCCCAAGCTGCAGAATTAATAGCTCTAACGAGAGCGTGTGTTTTAGCTAAGGGAAAGAGAGTGAATGTGTTTACAGATAGTCAGTACGCATTTGGCGTGGCCCATAGTTTTGGCCGGTTGTGGAGAGAAAGAGGTTTCATTACGTCCCATGGGACTAAGATCCAACATGGTCAGCTAGTTAACGACTTGTTGGAATCTCTAACCTTGCCGACTGAAGTTGCGATTGTGAAGTGCAGTGCTCATAAAGCAATCACGGATGATGTTGGTCGTGGGAATGCCTTTGCTGATGAAACTGCTAAACAGACAGCTAGAGACACAATGAGTAGAATGTACGTTGCTACGTCTGCAAGATGGATTGCTGAGTCTGGAATGTGTGAGGACACTATGGAAAGTGTGAAAGAGATTCAGAAAGAAGCGACTGAGGAAGAGAAACGTGTATGGAGAGAAAGTACGGGCAAGTTGGACTCGAATGGATGTTGGATTGATTTGACAGAACAGCAGCGTTGGATGTTGCCTGATGCATATGTGCTTGCAGTAGTGACGATGGCGCATGGAGTAGCGCATATAAGTTCTAAAGGGATATGTAAGATGTTGGCTCCGGTTTGGAAGAATGAGGGAATCAGTAAGTGTGCAGAGAAAGTGGTGAAAAATTGTATGGTGTGCTTGATGCATAATCCTGGCAAGGGAATTCCAACTCCAGCTGGTCATTTCGCTCCTCCTTCCTGCCCCTTTGAAGTGATTCAGTTAGACTTCATTCACATGGAACGCTGCAACAATTTAAAATACGTCCTGGTGGTAGTTTGTGCTTTTTCCAGGTGGATAGAAGCATACCCACTAAAAGACAACACTGCCCTATCAACTGCCAAAATTCTTCTCAAGGAATTTTTCCCTAGGTATGGAATGCCACGGATTGTATGGTCAGATAACGGAAGTGAGTTTATAGGGAAAGTTATGCAGAGTGTGTGTGCCGGCCTAGGATTGAAACAAAAATTCCATAGTGCAAACCATCCCCAATCTGCTGGTTTAGTTGAGGGTTACAATGGCACTCTGAAGCTTAAGATAGCCAAAATACAAGCATCCACAGGTTTAGCCTGGCCAGACGCACTTCCTTTGGCCTTGTTATCAACGAGAGCAACAGTGCATTCTAGAATAGGGCTTTCTCCATACGAGATTGTGTTTGGCCGCCCGGCAAATATCTGGGGTGTGCCAAGGCCTAAACAATTTTGCTCCATTGAATATCCTATGTTGATAGACTACCTTTACGACTTGACTGCTAAATTAAGTCTTATTCATCAACAGGTCTTTGATGCTTTGCCAAAACCTCCGGAGAGTCCAGGGCATCAGCTGAAACCCGGCGACCACGTGGTGGTCAGAAACTTCGCGAGGACAAAGAATCTTCAGCCTCGCTACATCGGCCCCTTCCAGGTCCTGCTGGCAACGAGGACAGCCGTACGTGTCGCTGGCCGAAAACACTGGATTCACGCTTCTCACGTAAAGCGTGCTCCGTTGCCGCTGCCTTACGACGACTGGGTGAAGAAGGGAATTGGTGCCTCCGAATCTGAAATCACTCCGAAATTTATCCCTTTCAGCGATGCCGATTTGATTACTGACACTTTGAAACTTGACTCTCCTCCTGAAAAGACTCCTTTGAACACTGAACATTTGTCTCCAGCATCAGAAGAAACTTTGCTATCTGCGAACTTAAACTCTGCAACAGCTGCTAGTGATACACTATTTTCCGATCAGACAGTACCAGCGAAGCAGAAATACAACCTTAGAAGCCATAAAAAGGACAAATAAAGCAGGCAACTGCATATTGTGATTTTGATATATTGAACCTTTTGCCTTCAGCCAGGAAGTTTGCTATTGTTTATTGTTTTTAAAATTGCCTTGCCGTCTGGGTAGCCGTAGGGTCGTGGCTGTGTGCCTAGTTTGAATTTGCAGGGGTCTGACACAAGGTCGATCTTTCTGTTGGTTCTGGGAACTCCCAGGGCTGATAGAGGCATTTTCATCTACGTACACATCATCAGTGGTCGCGAGCGGATTGTAGAAGATGGAGCTTCCTGCGCTGCAACGAAAGAATGTGATTTACGTTCGCAGAAACAGACTTAATAGAATTCTTCACAGCAAATGTTTCTTGATGCAATGTGCCGTTACATTTTTGATTGTTTTAGCAACATTGGTGGGTGGAATCGTCTTTAGCATAAGTTTGATTTTTGTGCCAGTTTCTACAGTACCTCCCCTTGATCCTGCTATTTCTACTGTTTCTTCTATACACTCTTTTCACTCGTTTCCGGAACATGAGCAAGCCAGACGCTCAGAATTCACCAACAACACTTTTGTACAGCTCTTGCACCAACACCAACTGGTAGTTAACACTACAGACTGCTGGGTGTGTGGCTTGATACCTCACACTATGGATAAAGGTATTCCCTATTTGGTTTTGCCTTACAGCTATAATGGATCATTTCAGGCCTTCCAAACCATCTTTGCTTATGCCCTTGAAACTTATCCTCCACGTCCGCCACGTTCCACTAAATATAACTCTGCTAACAAAGCTTTAGTCCAGGGAATTATTGACATGGTCAAGGACGTCAATAATACTCCATCATACCCTAGAGACGAATTGCGAGTATATTTAAGTTGGAATACTTCAGAGTATCGCCTTAGTTTAGGAGAAAGCAAGCGTAAAAGCTCAACTCCAATCTGGGTCGTACCTCACCGAGGTCAGGTCTGTTTGCAAGGTAATGGGAGAAATCCGAGAGCTCAGCTAGGGAGGAGTGAGTGCGTAGAGACTTATGTGTTTCCGGCTAACTCTTCCCCTGCCTTTCTTACTGCTAGGGGTACCTATTTCATTTGTCGAGACAGAGCTTATACATGGTTGCCTGCCGACTTCTCAGGATCATGTTATATTGCTCGATTATTGCCTCCGACATACACTGCTTCACCTGATTACCACAGAACAAGAGTAGCGAGAGGTGTCTTCAGCAAGGAAGATACCGCTGGTCAGGAAGCCGGAGACTTCTTCAAAGGCTTCCTTCCATTCTGGGGACCTATGGCCAATAGTAGAAACATACGTCAGCTAACACGGGTAGTTGAATCTACTATTACTGAAACTGCTGGTGCCCTTAGCAATCTGACAGCTGAGCTTCAGGCGGATAGGCTTATGACGTTGCAGAACCGTATGGTTCTAGACGTTATACTTGCAGATCGAGGTGGGGTATGCAGAATGATCCAATCGAGCTGCTGTGTCTTTATTCCTAATAATGCTCCAACAGTCTATGAGGCGATCTCTAAGTTGCACAAGATTTCAGACTCCATACATGTAGACAAGGGAAACTGGTCCTTCATGGAGTGGTTTTGGACTCTGATCTCAGCGTGGGGATGGAAGGTTCTAATGGTCATTGGTGTCATCCTAGTATTCCTATTCTCATGTTGTCTGATTATCCAGTGTGGTCCTGCTCTGTGTAGTCTTTGTGCTGCGACTTGTCTCAGAAAACCACCTGCGTTTGGAGAAAAGACACGAGAAAGGATGATGATACAACAACATGTCACTGACCTGATGAGCATAGAACTAGATTCTGACATAGACTGAGTAATTGCCTATGTAAGGGCAAAAGGAGGGTCTGAGGTTCCGTGACGGCTTGAACCCGTGTTTTCAAGTTTGTCGGAAATACATAATATTGGTATCAGTGAACCGCAAATGATCCATTTAGTATATCCTAGTGTTTTCGCTACGCTACGAGCAAGAGCACTCCTTCCATTGACATATTTCTGATATACCCACGGCATCCATCTTAGATCATGGCCGCCATTTTGTGTTTCCTTGCCCTCACATATGCAATAGCCTCTGATCACTTCATTCACTCCACTTTGATTAAGGACACGTAGCCGTAGCCGGAGATTCACCTCTTACATGACACGTGCACCTTAAACCAGATCACGCTGTAGCTGCATGATTCGACAAAGGCTGCCTCCTCTGCCCGAGGCCAGTCCTGCCAAACTGGTCTTCGTGTCCATTGTACCTGATCATGATTAGGCGGCCGAAGCCGGTAGCCTTGCCCATTTACAATCCACAAACATCCCTTATCCCGCTTTTCTATCTTCCACACCTGGCTCTGTTTCTTTCTTTCTGAATCTTTATTAGGGGGAGGTAACGAACTTTACGATGAGGCGGTCCGGGTCCTGAATGCAATATTGACAGGGAATTGTGACAAACTAGTGGGAACCCCTCTTTTCGCAATGTTTGGCCTCAGATATTATCGACGGTTCCTGTGTAACACCAAATATTTATTGTTTTAGACACAAGGGTTTTGGGAATGTATTACATGTAAAGAATTTGCCCCTAGCATAAAAAACCGTATATAAGGAGCAGCCCTCTTTGTACAAATCGAACAGGCTCCTAGTCTCTGCCCGTGTGTAGATTCTGTGACTTCTGTGTCCCTGCAGTAATAAACCTTTGGTCTTTGACGCCACCATCGAGAAGCCCGTGTTTCTGTTCATTTGTGCACCAAGGCAGGTGGAACTCCGGGGTCTTCGGGTGTTGTACCCTGACACCTCTGGACGGAACCAAAAAGTCCAGAACTCCAATCTCTCGTTGTCTCCCCCTCCTTGCCCCTCACTTCTCTTTCGCTCTCTTATTGTCTCCCCCTCCTTGCCACTCACTTCTCTTTTACTCTCTTATTGTCTCCCCCTACTTGCCCCTCACTACTCTGTCTCTCTCTCGTTGTCTCCCCCTCCTTGCCCCTCACTTCTCTTTCGCTCTCTTATTGTCTCCCTCACCTTGCCACTCACTTCTCTTTCGCTCTATTATTGTCTCCCCCCACTTGCCCCTCACTACTCTGTCTCTCTCTCGTTGTCTCCCCCTCCTTGCCACTCACTTCTCTTTCGCTCTCTTATTGTCTCCCCCTCCTAGCCCCTCACTTCTCTTTCGCTCTCTTATTGTCTCCCCCCCACTTGCCCCTCACTACTCTGTCTCTCTCTCGTTGTGTCCCCCTCCTTGCCACTCACTTCTCTTTCGCTCTCTTATTGTCTCCCCCTCCTTTCCCCTCACTTCTCTTTCGCTCTCTTATTGTCTCCCCCTCCTTGCCACTCACTTCTCTTTCGCTCTCTTATTGTCTCCCCCCCACTTGCCCCTCACTACTTTGTCTCTCTCTAGCTGTCTCCCTTTCCTTGCCCCTCACTTCTCTTTCGCTCTCTTATTGTCTCCCCCCCACTTGCCGCTCACTACTCTGTCTCTCTCTCGTTGTCTCCCCCTCCTTGCCCCTCACTTCTCTTTCGCTCTCTTATTTTCTCCCCCTCCTTGCCCCTCACTTCTCTTTCGCTCTCTTATTGTCTCCCCCACCTTGCACTCACTTCTCTTTCGCTCTCTTATTGTCACTCCCTCCTTGCCCCTCACTTCTCTTTCGCTCTCTTATTGTCTCCCCCACCTTGCACTCACTTCTCTTTCACTCTCTTATTGTCTCCCCCTCCTTGCCCCTCACTTCTCTTTCGCTCTCTTGTTGTCTCCCCCTCCCTGACCCTCACTTCTCTTTCGCTCTCTCGTTGTCTCCCCCTCCTTGCCACTCACTTCTCTTTCGCTCTCTTATTGTCTCCCCCTCCTTGCCCTCACTTCTCTTTCGCTCTCTTATTGTCTCCCCCTCCTTGCACTCACTTCTCTTTCGCTCTCTTATTGTCTCCCCCTCCTTGCCCCTCACTTCTCTTTCGCTCTCTTATTTTCTCCCCCTCCTTGCCCCTCACTTCTCTTTCGCTCTCTTATTGTCTCCCCCTCCTTGCCACTCACTTCTCTTTCGCTCTCTTATTGTCTCCCCCTCCTTGCCCCTCACTTCTCTTTCGCTCTCTTATTGTCTCCCCCACCTTGCACTCACTTCTCTTTCGCTCTCTTATTGTCTCCCCCTCCTTGCCCCTCACTTCTCTTTCGCTCTCTTGTTGTCTCCCCCTCCCTGACCCTCACTTCTCTTTCGCTCTCTCGTTGTCTCCCCCTCCTTGCCACTCACTTCTCTTTCGCTCTCTTATTGTCTCCCCCTCCTTGCTCTCACTTCTCTTTCGCTCTCTTATTGTCTCCCCCTCCTTGCACTCACTTCTCTTTCGCTCTCTTATTGTCTCCCCCTCCTTGCCACTCACTTCTCTTTCGCTCTCTTATTGTCTCCCCCCCACTTGCCCTTCACTTCTCTCTCGCTCTCTTATTGTCTCCCCCTCCTTGCCACTCACTTCTCTTTCGCTCTCTTATTGTCTCCCCCTCCTTGCCACTCACTTCTCTTTCGCTCTCTTATTGTCTCCCCCTAGTTGCCCCTCACTTCTCTTTCGCTCTCTCGTTGTCTCCCCCTCCTTGCCACTCACTTCTCTTTCGCTCTCTTATTGTCTCCCCCTCCTTGCCCTCACTTCTCTTTCGCTCTCTTATTGTCTCCCCCACCTTGCACTCACTTCTCTTTCGCTCTCTTATTGTCTCCCCCTCCTTGCCCCTCACTTCTCTTTTGCTCTCTTATTGTCTCCCCCACCTTGCCACTCACTTCTCTTTCGCTCTCTTATTGTCTCCCCCTCCTTGCCCCTCACTTCTCTTTCGCTCTCTTGTTGTCTCCCCCTCCCTGACCCTCACTTCTCTTTCGCTCTCTCGTTGTCTCCCCCTCCTTGCCACTCACTTCTCTTTCGCTCTCTTATTGTCTCCCCCACCTTGCACTCACTTCTCTTTCGCTCTCTTATTATCTCCCCCTCCTTGCCCCTCTCTTCTCTTTCGCTCTCTTATTGTCTCCCCCACCTTGCCACTCACTTCTCTTTCGCTCTCTTATTGTCTCCCCCTCCTTGCCCCTCACTTCTCTTTCGCTCTCTTGTTGTTTCCCCCTCCCTGACCCTCACTTCTCTTTCGCTCTCTCGTTGTCTCCCCCTCCTTGCCACTCACTTCTCTTTCGCTCTCTTATTGTCTCCCCCTCCTTGCACTCACTTCTCTTTCGCTCTCTTATTGTCTCCCCCTCCTTGCCACTCACTTCTCTTTCGCTCTCTTATTGTCTCCCCCCCACTTGCCCCTCACTTCTCTTTCGCTCTCTTATTGTCTCCCCCTCCTTGCCCTCACTTCTCTTTCGCTCTCTTATTGTCTCCCCCTCCTTGCCACTCACTTCTCTTTCGCTCTCTTATTGTCTCCCCCTCCTTGCCACTCACTTCTCTTTCGCTCTCTTATTGTTTCCCCCACCTTGCCACTCACTTATCTTTCGCTCTCTTATTGTCTCCACCCCACTTGCCCCTCACTACTCTGTCTCTCTCTCGTTGTCTCCCTTTCCTTGCCCCTCACTTCTCTTTCGCTCTCTTATTGTCTCCCCCTCCTTGCCCCTCACTTCTCTTTCGCTCTCTTATTGTCTCCCCCACCTTGCCACTCACTTCTCTTTCGCTCTCTTATTGTCTCCCCCTCCTTGCCCCTCACTTCTCTTTCGCTCTCTTATTGTCTCCCCCACCTTGCACTCACTTCTCTTTCGCTCTCTTATTGTCTCCCCCTCCTTGCCCCTCACTTCTCTTTTGCTCACTTGTCGTCTCCCCCTCCCTGACCCTCACTTCTCTTTCGCTCTCTCGTTGTCTCCCCCTCCTTGCCACTCACTTCTCTTTCGCTCTCTTATTGTCTCCCCCTCCTTGCCCTCACTTCTCTTTCGCTCTCTTATTGTCTCCCCCTCCTTGCACTCACTTCTCTTTCGCTCTCTTATTGTCTCCCCCTCCTTGCCACTCACTTCTCTTTCGCTCTCTTATTGTCTCCCCCCCACTTGCCCTTCACTTCTCTCTCGCTCTCTTATTGTCTCCCCCTCCTTGCCACTCACTTCTCTTTCGCTCTCTTATTGTCTCCCCCTCCTTGCCACTCACTTCTCTTTCGCTCTCTTACTGTCTCCCCCTCCTTGCCCCTCACTTCTCTTTCGCTCTCTCATTGTCTCCCCCTCCTTGCCACTCACTTCTCTTTCGCTCTCTTATTGTCTCCCCCTCCTTGCCCTCACTTCTCTTTCGCTCTCTTATTGTCTCCCCCACCTTGCACTCACTTCTCTTTCGCTCTCTTATTGTCTCCCCCTCCTTGCCCCTCACTTCTCTTTCGCTCTCTTATTGTCTCCCCCACCTTGCCACTCACTTCTCTTTCGCTCTCTTATTGTCTCCCCCTCCTTGCCCCTCACTTCTCTTTCGCTCTCTTGTTGTCTCCCCCTCCCTGACCCTCACTTCTCTTTCGCTCTCTCGTTGTCTCCCCCTCCTTGCCACTCACTTCTCTTTCGCTCTCTTATTGTCTCCCCCACCTTGCACTCACTTCTCTTTCGCTCTCTTATTGTCTCCCCCTCCTTGCCCCTCACTTCTCTTTCGCTCTCTTATTGTCTCCCCCACCTTGCCACTCACTTCTCTTTCGCTCTCTTATTGTCTCCCCCTCCTTGCCCCTCACTTCTCTTTTGCTCTCTTGTTGTCTCCCCCTCCCTGACCCTCACTTCTCTTTCGCTCTCTCGTTGTCTCCCCCTCCTTGCCACTCACTTCTCTTTCGCTCTCTTATTGTCTCCCCCTCCTTGCACTCACTTCTCTTTCGCTCTCTTATTGTCTCCCCCTCCTTGCCACTCACTTCTCTTTCGCTCTCTTATTGTCTCCCCCCCACTTGCCCCTCACTTCTCTTTCGCTCTCTTATTGTCTCCCCCTCCTTGCCCTCACTTCTCTTTCGCTCTCTTATTGTCTCCCCCTCCTTGCCACTCACTTCTCTTTCGCTCTCTTATTGTCTCCCCCTCCTTGCCACTCACTTCTCTTTCGCTCTCTTATTGTTTCCCCCACCTTGCCACTCACTTCTCTTTCGCTCTCTTATTGTCTCCCCCCCACTTGCCCCTCACTACTCTGTCTCTCTCTCGTTGTCTCCCTTTCCTTGCCCCTCACTTCTCTTTCGCTCTCTTATTGTCTCCCTTTCCTTGCCCCTCACTTCTCTTTCGCTCTCTTATTGTCTCCCCCTCCTTGCCCCTCACTTCTCTTTCGCTCTCTTATTGTCTCCCCCTCCTTGCCACTCACTTCTCTTTCGCTCTCTTATTGTCTCCCCCTCCTTGCCACTCACTTCTCTTTCGCTCTCTTTTTTTGTCTCCCCCTCCTTGCCACTCACTTCTCTTTCGCTCTCTTATTGTCTCCCCCCCACTTGCCCCTCACTTCTCTTTCGCTCTCTTATTGTCTCCCCCTCCTTGCCACTCACTTCTCTTTCGCTCTCTTATTGTCTCCCCCTCCTTGCCCACACTTCTCTTTCGCTCTCTTATTGTCTCCCCCTCCTTGCCACTCACTTCTCTTTCGCTCTCTTATTGTCTCCCCCTCCTTGCCACTCACTTCTCTTTCGCTCTCTTATTGTCTCCCCCTCCTTGCCACTCACTTCTCTTTCGCTCTCTTATTGTCTCCCCCACCTTGCCACTCACTTCTCTTTCGCTCTCCTATTGTCTCCCCCCCACTTGCCCCTCACTACTCTGTCTCTCTCTCATTGTCTCCCCCTCCTTGCCCCTCACTTCTCTTTCGCTCTCTTATTGTCTCCCCCTCCTTGCCACTCACTTCTCTTTTACTCTCTTATTTTCTCCCCCTACTTGCCCCTCACTACTTTGTCTCTCTCTCGTTGTCTCCCTTTCCTTGCCCCTCACTTCTCTTTCGCTCTCTTATTGTCTCCCTTTCCTTGCCCCTCACTTCTCTTTCGCTCTCTTATTGTCTCCCCCCCACTTGCCCCTCACTACTCTGTCTCTCTCTCGTTGTCTCCCCCTCCTTGCCCCTCACTTCTCTTTCGCTCTCTTATTGTCTCCCTCACCTTGCCACTCACTTCTCTTTCGCTCTATTATTGTCTCCCCCCACTTGCCCCTCACCACTCTGTCTCTCTCTCGTTGTCTCCCCCTCCTTGCCACTCACTTCTCTTTCGCTCTCTTATTGTCTCCCCCTCCTAGCCCCTCACTTCTCTTTCGCTCTCTTATTGTCTCCCCCCCACTTGCCCCTCACTACTCTGTCTCTCTCTCGTTGTGTCCCCCTCCTTGCCACTCACTTCTCTTTCGCTCTCTTATTGTCTCCCCCTCCTTTCCCCTCACTTCTCTTTCGCTCTCTTATTGTCTCCCCCTCCTTGCCACTCACTTCTCTTTCGCTCTCTTATTGTCTCCCCCCCACTTGCCCCTCACTACTTTGTCTCTCTCTAGCTGTCACCCTTTCCTTGCCCCTCACTTCTCTTTCTCTCTCTTATTGTCTCCCCCCCACTTGCCGCTCACTACTCTGTCTCTCTCTCGTTGTCTCCCCCTCCTTGCCCCTCACTTCTCTTTCGCTCTCTTATTGTCTCCCCCTCCTTGCCCCTCACTTCTCTTTCGCTCTCTTATTGTCTCCCCCACCTTGCACTCACTTCTCTTTCGCTCTCTTATTGTCTCCCCCTCCTTGCCCCTCACTTCTATTTCGCTCTCTTATTGTCTCCCCCACCTTGCACTCACTTCTCTTTCGCTCTCTTATTGTCTCCCCCTCCTTGCCCCTCACTTCTCTTTCGCTCTCTTGTTGTCTCCCCCTCCCTGACCCTCACTTCTCTTTCGCTCTCTCGTTGTCTCCCCCTCCTTGCCACTCACTTCTCTTTCGCTCTCTTATTGTCTCCCCCTCCTTGCCCTCACTTCTCTTTCGCTCTCTTATTGTCTCCCCCACCTTGCACTCACTTCTCTTTCGCTCTCTTATTGTCTCCCCCTCCTTGCCCCTCACTTCTCTTTCGCTCTCTTATTGTCTCCCCCACCTTGCCACTCACTTCTCTTTCGCTCTCTTATTGTCTCCCCCTCCTTGCCCCTCACTTCTCTTTCGCTCTCTTATTGTCTCCCCCACCTTGCACTCACTTCTCTTTCGCTCTCTTATTGTCTCCCCCTCCTTGCCCCTCACTTCTCTTTCGCTCTCTTGTTGTCTCCCCCTCCCTGACCCTCACTTCTCTTTCGCTCTCTCGTTGTCTCCCCCTCCTTGCCACTCACTTCTCTTTCGCTCTCTTATTGTCTCCCCCTCCTTGCCCTCACGTCTCTTTCGCTCTCTTATTGTCTCCCCCTCCTTGCACTCACTTCTCTTTCGCTCTCTTATTGTCTCCCCCTCCTTGCCACTCACTTCTCTTTCGCTCTCTTATTGTCTCCCCCCCACTTGCCCCTCACTTCTCTCTCGCTCTCTTATTGTCTCCCCCTCCTTGCCACTCACTTCTCTTTCGCTCTCTTATTGTCTCCCCCTCCTTGCCACTCACTTCTCTTTCGCTCTCTTATTGTCTCCCCCTCCTTGCCCCTCACTTCTCTTTCGCTCTCTTATTGTCTCCCCCTCCTTGCCACTCACTTCTCTTTCGCTCTCTTATTGTCTCCCTCTCCTTGCCACTCACTTCTCTTTTGCTCTCTTATTGTCTCCCCCTCCTTGCCCCTCACTTCTGTTTCGCTCTCTTATTGTCTCCCCCCCACTTGCCCCTCACTACTCTGTCTCTCTCTCGTTGTCTCCCCCTCCTTGCCCCTCACTTCTCTTTCGCTCTCTTATTGTCTCCCCCTCCTTGCCACTCACTTCTCTTTCGCTCTCTTATTGTCTCCCCCTCCTTGCCACTCACTTCTCTTTCGCTCTCTTATTGTCTCCCCCACCTTGCCACTCACTTCTCTGTCTCTCTCTCGTTGTCTGCCCCTCCTTGCCCCTCACTACTCTTTCGCTCTCTTATTGTCTCCCCCAGCTTGCCACTCACTTCTCTCTCTCGTTGTCTCCCCCACCTTGCCCCTCACTCTTTCATGCCTCTTTCTGTTTCTCTTTCCCCCCGCCCTCATGCCCTCATGCCCACTCTCCTTGTCCCATCATTACCCCCACATATACCCCTCCTCCCTTTCTCTCTCCTTTACTTCTTAATTGATCTTCCTTTTCCCTCCTTCAGCCTTGTGTCTGTTCTCTGCTCTCACTCACCTCCAGCCTTCCTTTGTCTCTCCTCACTCCTCCAGTTGTCTCTCTAGCTCTTCTTCGATGTGTACCACCGCCTCAATCTCTCTTACTCTTCTACCTCTTCCCTTTCACTCCTTTGCTCAGCTCTCTCATGACCCTTTATCTCTCCTTCGTCCCTCCTTGTCTCACCCTCACTCACCTTCCTATGTGTGTCCCTCCTTCTTCCTCTCACACCACTTTTCTCCTTCTCCTTTCTCCTCCTCTCTTCCAAATCCAGACGCCTCCTTTAGTTTAAAAGTGACTATTATTTCATGGATTATGAGTGACACATTATTCTAGTTCTGACTATTTTTAATCTACATCATGCTGCATTTCAGGACTCATAGTTTAACTTTTTGAGTTTCAGTAGGATGGTTAAAAAGATTTTCTGAGAACTGGCTAAATGAAACAAACATGACACAGTGACTTGGTACCTATGACCAGTGAAATGCCCTTCCTGGTTCCATGAGAGAGGTTAGCTGAGCTGCTAACCTACTGTGCCACCTCCCAGGGTATCTTTTGCAAATGCTGAGAGTGACAGAGCAGCTCTGACGATGCGCTGCCTGATTGGATAGGATTGTGGGACCAGCTGCTGGTGTCCTAGCAGCACAGACTGGGAAGTGAGGACAGGGGGTGGGGGGAGGGGAGGTGGCATGCTGAGTGGGAGAGAGGCAGTCAACATACCCAGCAGAGGGAAATGAGTGTACCATATCTGTATTTGTAAAGCACACTTTCACTCAGAAGGGGATCTAGGTGCCAAATAATGGATGTTTATTGTTACCCAACTCAATGGTATTCATTGTATCGACCTCAGAAGAATGAAAGCCTGAGTGGACCTGCCTGGATTTGAACCTGTGACCATGAGGCTAAACACAGGCCCTTTCGGTGGATGCATTAGTCGACTGAGCCACTAGATCTGTCCTGAGCAGAGTGAATAATGTACACGACCAGGAGCACCTGCTTCTAAGCACTGTGATCAAAAATAAAAGGAAGGAACAGAGTCCAGGAGGGGGAGAACAAAGGTATAAATCATGGCAGTCCTGAGAGCCCTGAGAGCCGGTAGAAAACCGAGTGCATTGCAGCCCATTCAAAGTGTGGAGAGGGAAACAAACTGTGTGGGAGGAGAGGCTTGGATTCCTGTGGTCAGTGAGAGCAAGGAAAAACAAATATTGGCACAGTGGTATTATGTGGAGTGTATTTGTTGCATTGAATAGCATGTAATTATGTGATGTGTACTTATGTGGCACCAAGTGTTATTATATTCGGGAGCGGTGTGGCGCCGCGGCCAGGCGACTGACGCTGGATTCTAGGTATCACAGTTTGATCCCCAGCTCTGGCGGCAGGTTAGCCCAGCACCATGTGACTCTGGGCAATAGCTTGCTAAATCTTTCCGACGGCCCCTAGCGCCTAGAGACCCTTACGGGTGACTGTTCGTGCTTTACAAATGTGGATTATTATTATATTGAGTGTATTTATGTTACATTGAGTAGAGTGTAATCCAGTGCTTTAAATGGAAAAAAATAAGTGCAGGTACTCATCAATTTAAGCAGTGAATGGAGGTGGGGCAATTGTGGGCGGGGCTAGAGGCGGAGCTTGGAGGCAGGCATTTAATGGGAGCCACATTTTCTTAGTGCCAATTGTGCTTGATAATACAAAAATAGTTCTGCTATCTGTAGAGTATTTGGTTTTTCCTCCCATGTGCAAAAGGATACATTTATTATTGTGGGAATGTCATACCAATGCAGATTGTCTCTGAGCCTAGGCACATATGAAACATAAAAGTGATTTGCCCAGAATCACAGGATGTTGAGCTGAAGCTGGGACTCAAACCTATTTCCATAGTTCCTTATTAGGCAGCTCTGACCCTAACATTACATCCACACAATTTTCCTATCTGGGAAAGATGCCTCACAGTCATTGCAAACATAACCCCCCTCCCCCACCCCCCCATCTCCTCCCCCGCACCAAGGCCTGAAAGACACTGTAAACTTTGATTGCTTTAGGTTAATTAAAACCGTTACAAAGACACTGGAGCGAAGGTGCTAACAACAGGCACACAGTACAGCCAATTCACTAATTCTCCCCCTTTCCCAGCAAACTATAGCTTCAGGGCCCTAGCCTGGACAAGCAGGGAAGAAAAGCAAAGAGACCCTTAGGCCCCATCTCATCGCCCAATGCCTGCCTTCCCAAACTGATACTGGGTAGTGTGTGAAATCTCCCCCACCCTCACCCCTCCTCGCAGACTTGTGCTGAGAGGTGCATTCATCTTGGGTGTCACGCTGTAATTAGATTTGTGGGGTAGGGGATAGGCTCCGAGTCCCACACCTACAGTGTGATTGACTCGGCAGCGTCTGATTGGAGCCTTAACTCTTATTCAGGGAGGGGCGCAGGGCATCCACAACCCTAAACGAGACCTTAATTGATGCAAATGAGCCGCTGCGGGATGCTCAGCAGCGGCTCCATTCAGAGGTGTGTACACTGCCCCTCCCTCCATTCTGCCTTCTCTTTTTTCAGCAGCAGCTGAGCAGAGCACTTTCTGCGCAGCAGCCCAGCTCCAATGCCATCGAGTCTCTTGAGTACCGGTACTGTCCTTGAACGAAGGAAAAGTGCCGGTACTCAAAGGGAGAAAAATAAAAAGTGCCGGTACTCCGTACCGGTGAGTACCCGCCCATTTAAAGCACTGGTGTAATCATGTGG
Organism: Lissotriton vulgaris; assembly: GCF_964263255.1. Lineage (NCBI taxonomy): Eukaryota > Metazoa > Chordata > Amphibia > Caudata > Salamandridae > Lissotriton > Lissotriton vulgaris. Next base: position 30,851 of record NW_028254880.1, on the reverse strand, counting down.
CATGTAATTATGTGGCTCCGAGTGGTATGTGGATTGTATTTATTTTGCATTAAGTGTAGTGTAATTATGCAATAGGTCTCGCATTTGCAATTCCTAAAGTGGCTCAGCACTTTACAGCTCTTGTTAGACACAAACCACCAAAAAATGATTGATCGGATAATATAACTGCAGTACAAAAAAGCAGCAGCTTGCAAAACTGCAGTAACTACAACGTGGGCCGGCCACAGAAAAACATGTGCTCAAAAGTGAGCCAATACTTGCTAGTTGTTGGCTAAAGCTGCAGTGGTGGCCAGCACGGATCTGGGGTGGAGGGGGCAAGAGGGTATAATTATAATAAAAAAGAAAAGTTCACTTAGCTCCCCGCTGCTCTGTCCCCTAAGCACTTCAGAAATGTTGCAGCTATTTTGAGACCCATTTTCAAGACTAGAAGATGCATGCAAGAGAACATGACATCTTGTTTCCTGACTTTGGCGCGCTGTTATTTGTTTTGTTAAGTTTGGGTCAGTTCAACTACTTCAACATGCACATTTAAAAACAAAGATTTGTAAAAGGTATGTCTAGAACTATAAATGTTTCTCTGGGGGACATGGCGTCATTTGATAAACTTACCATTCCTAGCCTATTTCTTTAGAACAAAAATACGGATATTTTCAAAATTAATCTGATTACATGGGCAGTGGCATAAATGGAGCTGAAGACGTGCTGAACACCACCAGCCACCTGAGAACCATAAGCTAAGCACCTCGCTCACACACTTTTTCATTCATCACACTGCTGAGTGCTGCATACCATAACACAATTGCCACATCTCGATGGTCATTGTGCATGACAAGAGAAAATAACACATCCCATACAGGATAAACAAAAAATAAATTTCTTGCATACACACAGTGTGCTACCCTCGGCAGGCCAGCGCTTCAGCTTCCCATATCCGGGTAGTAAGCAACATTTAAACAATACAGTACCTTTGTAATAATGGTGCTTTGCTAGCACAATATAAGCCTGCAAACATGCATAGTTTATTTATTCTGATTTGGTAGCTTATAACTAATCACGAAGCAGCAAACATACAAGCACTGAAGTATCCCTCAAATACAAAAAAATCCTAAATGTGAAGAAAAGTAAAACATATGTTAAGTTTTTAATACGAAAACTTCCCTAACTATTGTGTACTTCTCCCTAACTTTCCCTGTTCATTTTGTAGTCTTTCGTGCCAACACAAATTAATTTCTCCCATTGATGTGGCAAGTAAAGAGCGTACTTGAACATGTAATTCACCTGACCTGTTGGGTTGGTTATCAATCTTGTGAGTTTCTTACGTACCTTTCCATCCGTTTTCTCAAACTAAATCGTCTCTTCCCCTCAAATGTGTTTGTATCTGAAGAAGCGTTTTCATAATTTATTTAGATCATAAAATCACGTGTATTCTGCAACTTGAGTGCACGGAAGTGTGTGAAAGGGCTTTCAGGCAAAAGGGCCAGACAACGTGGCCGCCGCTGACATCCTCTGTTGTCATTTGGCTGGGAATCTAACACGCGCCAACATGAACATAAACAGCACATGTTGTTCCTCACTGGAGTCACTCCCTAACAGAAAATACAAACAAGGAATGGGCTTTTTTTTTTATACTTGTATAGCGCACAGCCACCCGCAGTGGGTTTCCCAGCCCTTGTACGAATACCACAAGGGAACCCTTCCTGGCTTTCCCTGTGAAGTGCCTACTCCTGGGACCCCCATGGTGCAAGCCTGGCATCCCTTGCGCTGTGGTGGCCGTTGTGGAGACTAAGCAAGCTATTGCCCAGGGTTGCAGCGTGGGACCCATGATCAGAATAGGCACTGAGGCGAGAATATCCAGTCAGGGGAATTAATGAGCCCGAGACCCACCGGGGCAGGAATCAAACCCTGGTCCCTGGCCAGAGCTCTGCATCGAGGTCTGCCTGCTCTAACCATTGAGCCACACTTCTCCACTTCTTAAATACATGAAACGTTTTCCTGCAAAGAAATGTTTCTAGTTTTGCATGTATTCTACTTATTGTAACTGCTGCTAACAGCTGTAGTTTTTTTTTTAAAGTTACGAGGGAGGCAGGGGGGACAAAAATCTGAAACCAGAGACGCCACATCAAGTTAAGGAACGATTTTGGTGATGCCTAAAACATGGTATACGTGGGAAGTGGGAAATGGGAGCATTTTATTTTTACCACAACAACATTGTTTTCAATGCAGGGCTCTAACGTGCCATCGCCTCCCACTGCTGGTCGCTGGTGGAAGCAGAAAAAAGTGCGCGCGCCTCGCGGTGAAAGTAACAAAAAGGACGAGGAGAAGAGGTGGCAGCAGGGGGAGGGGAGAGAGGAGGGGGCCTGCACCTGTTTCCCTTTTGGGAGCGAGCAGGAACCATCTGGTATTTACAAACAGATGGTTTTAAGGCTTGCTTCTGCAAGGGAATCGCCACACGTGCACGTGTTGCCATGCAAAGCATAGCAAAGCGTGCACGTTTTTGACTGAAAAACTGAATTGATTACTAAAGGTCCTCCTATGCAGCGCATGCGCGCTGCGTTGGTGAGAGTAATGAGATAGACACAGTCGGATTGCCTACTAGGGAGCTTGGTGGCTGATGGAATGTGTGCTACCAGAAGCTTGAAAGACATAATATCTGCTCTGACACGTGAGAAGATCCCATTGTGATTGCAGGTGTGCATGAACCATAGGCGTCCCTATTCATTCGAAGTATAAAATGACCCTGGGTTAATAGTTTAATTGTACACAATAATTTCCACATAACAGCAGTTGAGTAACTCTGAATTCATGGAGTGAAAGAAGATAGTTGTAATATTTTCATGTAAATGTTAAATGCTAAACATGGTAAATGGTTCCTCCCTTTTTCCTTTACTACCTCCTCAGTTGTATGAATTGCGTTCCTCATAGAATGTCAGATAATCCTAGGGGAACCATTGTGAGGCATTCTGCGGATGTCGAGGCGGTTGTAGGTCACGAATGAAGTTGCTCGTTCTCGCCTTGCAGTGTAGGTCGTTTTTGGCACTAGATGACAACATTGGAGACGAGAAACGGGATCAGCACCTACTTTATCCAAGCAGAGAACGCATCTCGGATTTTACGGGTGGATGCTGAGTGATTAAGCGCTTTTCACTGGGACACTACCGCACCGCCAAAGGCTTCGCCTACTCCAGTCATCAAGACCCCAAGGAGCGCTCGCGCTCATGAGGTACACGTGGATTGTATCTGGAGAGGCTGTTCTTTCCTAACGCAGCCCATTCTGGCGGCATTGCGAAATCTTAATTCTCCAAAGAACGCTGGAGTAACTGCACTCCAAGGCTTGTACTCATACTGGTGCCACCATTTTGAAAGACATTCATCGCAAGACTGCTGGGTGTTCCATCCCCATGGGCGGCCATATTAAGAAGCGTATCCACAGTACAACAATTAGTGAATCGCTCAGAAGGGGTGCGATCTGTGGAAAAGTATATATGTGTATATATATCACCTCTTAATTGACAAGTCACCATAAGCATACAGTACTGCAAGATCTATTCCACAGGGCAAATACAGTCCCAGGGCACCTAACACAACCGTACCAGGCATAATGCAATTTGGTCCTCCAAATAAATGTTTACAGTCGAAAGGAGATGTGTCTATTCAATGGAAATGATGGATGGAAAATTCATGACTTCCCTGATGGCCATTGATGCTCATAAGTAACCGCTTGAGAGAAATAAATAAATGTATACTATTGCATTTGTTATTTTCAGAAGGTCAAGAGATATGTCAGTCTCTATCTCCAGTTCAAAAGAGGATGATGAGTTAGATGAAATTGAAGAGGCCATATTTAGATCGGAACTCTGGTTAAATTCAACCATTAGAAAACCTAGAAAGGTGAAGTTTTACACTAGGACACAATGCGAAAATTAAAGATTTGACAAATTCCTTACTGCTATGAGAAGCGTATCTAATACCAGCAGTTATGGCAGAAATTCTGATTAGACGATTAGAGATCAACTTATGGTGAATACCAAAATAAAAAGGATACACAAACACTTGTGAGTAATGGGAGACCTCACTTTGGAAGAGATAGTAAAGTCTATAACAGCATAAAACAGTCCATATATTGGATAGAGGACGTCAATGTGGCCAAGACCAAAGACCACAAAAATTAAGGGTTTGAGGTGCGCTACATAGAAAGAAAGAAAAACAAGAATTCTGTCAACAAAGAAAGGAAGAGTGAGGCAAGAACATATTTATACAGATGCAGCAGTGCATCAGACATGGTCTATTAAAAAAGATGTCCTGCACTGACCAAAGGTAGCAGTACATGCCATCACAGAGGACATTTCGTAACAATAGGCATAACAGTAACGCGAAAGAACCGGAAATAACAGACATTACTGCAGAAAATCACAAATCTAATTCAGAGCATGGAGATGATAAGTCTAATTTAATATTGATGGTCCGCAGGAAGATAAAGCTGTCAATGAACCAATATTGAAGACTCTGAGCTGATTTAGATTAAATTGTAGAGGCCATATTTAGATCGGAACTCTGGTTAAATCCAACCATTAGAAAACCTAGAAAGGTCCAGTTTTACACCAGGAGGCAAGGCAAAAATTGAACGATGCCACCCGCTCTTAGGGGCGTGGCGCCCTAGTGGCATCCGGGGCGGGAGCCAGCAGAGACGTCCTCGAGACAGAAACAGGACAGGGAAGAGCCAGCACGATAGAAGGGAGGCATGACCACATGAGCCTACCACGTGAGCCTAACGCCATCAGGAAGGCAGGGTCGACCTTCCCTCCCCGAGGGTACAAAAGCCTCGGGGGAGGCTGCATTAACCCTCTTTGTCCTCTCTCAACAGCTCCGGCGGCAGCAGACCAGCAAAGATTTGCAGTGGTAGCTGGGGTACTGCACGTGGAGGAAAGGAGAGGGCCTCACAGCGTAGTCATTAGGTGAGTGTTAGGAGATGTCTGTGTCGCTGATTAGGCCGAATGCTCACCGAGCTCGAGCGGCGCTACATGCGCAGTAGTGCGAGATTCTTAGCCTAAACGATTCTTCTACTTTTTCTTTACTTCGAGGAAAAGCGCTGTAGAAGAGAATGCAGTCGTGGAGAATTTCCAGGCCCGGAGCAGGAGCCTAGTCCGGTAATATAACCAGCGAACGTTGGAAGAATCCCACAGCGTGGCACGAATGGCGGAAGCCTCATGGGTGGTGCACAATGGGTATGAAATGGTAAGCGGGCATTTCCGGCCATGACCTAAACGCACGGACCGTTGCAAGTAACTTACGAGGGTGTGCGTACAAGCAGGCTAGGAGAAGGCAGATCGCAACCGTGAGGTTGCTTTTATGCTATATGAGGAACACTGCAGGTTGCATAGGCTATTCTGTCCCATATTTCTTAGCCTTTACTGTACAAAGGAATTGACTTCTTTTTCAGGAACGTCCTGATGATGGTTCAGGTGATATAATGTTGTTATGTGTCTGTGCGGATCTTTAGGGCTGTATTCACCTATACTGTGCCTTGGGCACGCTTCTCACAAATATTGTTCTTTTATCGTGCCACATCACTTCTTTTAAATTTTTTAACTAGGATTAATGCTGGGTTCTATTAATTGAACATGGGGGAAATTTCGAAAGGCCTGCCTATTTATTTACAGTCATGGCCGGGGGGTCTTCGTCACCTATACAGTACCCGGGGCATGCTCCTTGTAAAAAAAAAAAAAAAAAATGCTTTTATCACGTTGCATCACATCTTTAAAATGTTTTAACTTTGTTCTATTAACTGAATGTGGGGAAATTTTGAAATATCACCTTGGGACAGAATCTTTGTTTAGCTTGAATACTGTTTGGTCGGGGAAACAGTGCACTTCCGGCGGCCTTCGTATTGTACCACCAGATTAAAGCGGTTATCGCTCCAGTTATTTTCTTTGCCTCTCTCTCACGCCCAGGATGCCTATTTATTTGCGACCATGGTGCAGGAGGATCTGTCACTTATACAATACAAGGGGCACGCTCTTTGCAAAAAAATTATTTTTTACAGTGCCGCATCACTTCTTTTAAAAAATGTAACTGCGATTAATACTGTCTTTTATGAATCGAACATGGGGGACATTTGGGAATATCACTGTGGGACAGTATCTTTGTTTAGCCTGATTACTGTTTGCGGGGGGAAACAGTGCACCTCCAGCAGCCTCTTATTGTGCCATCAGATTAGAGCGGTTAGTGCTCAAGTTAATTTCTTTTCCTCTCTCTCGCCCAGCCTGCCTATTTATTAGCGGCCGGGGCACAGACGCGCAGCGGACACACCGAAGATGCGCCTAAGGCAAGTCTGTGTGCACCCGTTCATGCCTGAACTAGACTCACTAGCTAATGTTCCTTGATTCACACCTGTGTGAATCACACAACCTAAATTTAAATTGTAATATTCCATAGACACCTATAGCAAAGGCTTAATATTGCAGTAAGAAATAATCCAAACATAAAGATACATATAGGTTGATGTTTAGACAAAGGGAGCTTCTTCACGAAGACTAAAATCCCTCTTTGGGGAATCAAAAATGTAAAGTGGCACAGGGTGGATAAAAACAAATAAATGACACTTAGCGGTTGAGCGACATGAAGGTATAGGAATATAAAAGGAAATTAAAGTGGACAGGAGAGATAACCCATTCTAAGCAAAAGTAGGAAGGGTGTTAACTGAGATGCGAAACCTTTAAAAAACAAGTTCATGGCAGAATTAAAGACTGATTACAGTGTAGTAGGAGTGCAGGATTCATGACCAGAAGATAAATGTAATAATCAAGTCTGAGAAAAAAGGACAACATTGAGAGTTTTAGTGGCAGAAAAAGTATGAAAAAGATACTGTATTGGATGTTATGAAGCTGCAGCAACCATGGGCAGGAGAGGAAGCTGTTCTGTCAGGGTGACCCCTGTGTTCTTTCTTCTGGTTGTTCCCAATATGAGCATGTCATTGGTTCTATTTTTACTCTATGTGCTTCACAGGACTATACTTCTGACTAGACACAATTTGATTTAACTTGCTCCTTACTTTCCTAGGAAATGTCTCTCTTGATGGAGCGTTATAATTCCTTCAGATAACTTTCTAATAGAGGTCTGGGATTCACAGATATTTTATAGACATTGCACACCACCAACCATCGAGATATCAAATGGTGGGACACCACATCGACTGCCCCAAAAGCTCTAGTCTTTGAAACAAATATATGCATTTGTGTTGAAACTCATTTCAGCAACAACGTATGTATTTCAGGTTGATTTACATTTTTCTCCCTATCCAAATTTTATATTTCAAATTTTTCATATTGCAGTTTCCTCAACAAATCAGATTATGTTTTAAAATTGTGCCCTGATGCTTTTGCACGGGTAGCCCTTCCTGGGGGACTTAATTCCAAAGTGATTCCATGTACAAAAACATTCAGTGTAAAAAATTACCCTAGGTCTTTTCTCAATATTTCAAATAATGTTTATAACTGCCATTATTATATTGTTTTGTTAAAAGCTGACAATGTACCTATACACATGATGTACCCATAGGCCCATGACTATCCCATTCATTATAAATTGGTAAATAATCACTTAACAGGTGAAGAGAATCGATTGTTCCCCAGTTTTATGTTGGGTATTGCAATTCATTATATTATTCTGTTAGATCGGATTTCCTTAGCGAGGTATTCCTCTAGATCTTTTGACTTCACTTCCCTATTTTGCTGAAATCATATTTGTTGGCATGAGGACAACTAATACGTGGTAAAGTGTTGGTGCACTCCCCCTTTAAAAATGTAAAATTGGCATACACGCAACTGTCTCATTTTTAGGGCTCGGGCTACGTCACCACTTCGTCAGAAGTGGGGCGGAGCTCCGAGCCGTATTGTTAAGGGGCTCAGAATAGTGAAGTAAAAATTCCTCAGTGCGCGAGAATTTTCGTGGTGTTCTGTGCCATCTGCATGGCAATTGGTCCTCTCACGGCTGTGTTTTTGTAAGGCTTCACGCAATAGGCCCTAGGAATTTTGCTCTCTGTGCTTCCTGCATATTCCGTGCTAGAACGCGCATCAGAATGCCATAAATTCCCAATTACCAGATGTCAGGGTCCCGCATTCTCGACTCTGTAGTTTTTTTGAGCTGTGTGTGCGTGCATGCTGTCTCCCTGTCCAGGAGAATGCCATAAATTCTCAATTACCAGCTGTCAGAGGTGCCGGTAATTGAAGGCAGATGCTTGTAGCGTGTTCACTGCTGTGCTTTTATTTTTCTTCAGCTCTGTGTGCGTGCATGGTGGCTCCCGTCTTTCCTAAAATGAATCCTAGGTATGAAATTGAAAAATAATTTTAATCTAGTTGACCAAAAAGTGTAAGGGACTAATGAGGGCACCCTTATCTCCCTCATGTATCCTGCACCTTCTCCCCTACTACTCGTTCCGTAACTGGTTGATGTAACAGAGTAAACACCATTCCTCGCACGAGCAGCACTGCTTCCAGGGAGGGAGGAAGGAGGAATTATTGAAAAGGATGTTAATGCGCACATCGGAGGGGAACCATACCTGCTCAATACTGTCACCATTTGAATGTTCGCTAAAGCACCTTGCAAACTATTACTGAATTTAGCAGGAGCCGTGGTAGTTATTTTAATCCTCTGTTTAAAGGGACCAGCGCTGAGAAATGGGTGTCTCTTTGGGCGAGAGAGCGCTTCCAAAGCTTCCCGGACTTTGTTGCAACTCATGAGTAGGAAAATTATCCTTCAGCACACGTTTAAATATAAAGATGAGCCTGGAAATGAACAATGCAAGTGATGGTGCCAAATGTTGCAAAACCTAGTCTAACAGCACAACAAGCAAAACCTTTTCTAACAGCACAACAAACAAACGAGAACAGGAAGCCTGAATCATTGCCAAATAGTAAGGTAAGAAAGCTGGCACTAAATTAGGAGACATGCTATCACTTGACACTGCACTCAAGACTTAAGAGCACATTTTGGTCATTTAAATGAAATGGGTTCTTTTTAATCACGTATTATTTAACCATGCATTAGTGAGTGCAGAGTAGTGAGTGCAGAGTAGTGAGTGCTGAGTGCAGAGTAGTGAGTAGTGAGGGCAGAGTAGTGAGTAGTGAGTGCAGAGTTGTGAGTGCAGAGTAGTGAGTGCAGAGTAGTGAGTGCAGAGTAGTGAGTAGTGAGTGCACAGTAGTGAGTGCAGAGTAGTGAGTAGTGAGTCCACAGTAGTGACTGAAGAGTAGTGAGTAGTGAGTGCACAGTAGTGAGTAGTGAGTGCAGAGTAGTGAGTAGTGAGTGCAGAGTAGTGAGTGCAGAGTAGTGAGTGCAGAGTAGTGAGTAGTGAGTAGTGAGTGCAGAGTAGTAAGTGCAGAGTAGTGAGTAGTGAGTGCAGAGTAGTGAGTGCAGAGTAGTGAGTGCAGAGTAGTGAGTAGTGAGTAGTGAGTGCAGAGTAGTGAGTGCAGAGTAGTGAGTGCAGAGTAGTGAGTAGTGAGTGCAGAGTAGTGAGTGCAGAGTAGTGAGTAGTGAGTAGTGAGTGCAGAGTAGTGAGTGCAGAGTAGTGAGTGCAGAGTAGTGAGTAGTGAGTAGTGAGTGCAGAGTAGTGAGTTCAGAGTTGTGAGTGCAGAGTTGTGAGTGCAGAGTAGTGAGTGCAGAGTAGTGAGTGCTGAGTGCAGAGTAGTGAGTGCAGAGTAGTGAGTGCAGAGTAGTGAGTAGTGAGTGCACGTAGTGAGTGCAGAGTAGTGAGTGCAGAGTAGTGAGTGCTGAGTGCAGAGTAGTGAGTAGTGAGTAGTGAGTGCAGAGTAGTGAGTAGTGAGTGCAGAGTAGTGAGTAGTCAGTGCAGAGTAGTGAGTAGTGAGTGCAGAGTAGTGAGTAGTGTGTGCAGAGTAGTGAGTGCAGAGTAGTGAGTGCAGAGTAGTGAGTAGTGAGTGCAGAGTAGTGAGTGCAGAGTAGTGAGTGCAGTGTGTGAGCATGCAGGGTGAGCAGTGTGTGAGCGTGCAGGGTGAGCAGTGTGTGAGCGTGCAGGGTGAACAGTGTGTGAGCATGCAGGGTGAACAGTGTGTGAGCGTGCAGGGTGAACAGTGTGCGAGTGTGCAGGGTGAACAATTCCAATCCAAACCACATAATTCCATTACACACCACATGCATACACTCCATAACACATGGATAAAAGACATTACCATTTACAATGCCATTAGCTCTAACTCAAATAAATCCGAGACCTATTGCATTTCCAATGCTTGTTTACACTTATTAGTCCCTATTAGGTGGTTCAACATGAACCCAGGGCCTGTTTATTAAATACTACAAGTGGGCTGCAGCACTCATTGTGCCACTCCATGAAGTAGCACAGTAAAACATATCTCAAGCCGACACTGCAAACTGTTGTGCATTTTTAACCTGCTCTTTATCCCCAGCAAAATAAACCTTTTGCCTGGCATACATTTTCCTTTTTAACGCCTTTAAGTCACCCATAAGGCAGGCCCTAACCACTAATAGGGCAGGGGGCTTGGTATTTCAAACGTAGGACATTTGTGATTATGTTTTATATGTCCTGACAGGGAAAAGCTCCAAAAGTCGCTTTTTATCACCGTTTCATAGCTCGTTTTCCAATAGAATTGCACTAGGTTACCTGAATCTACTTAATAACTGATAACCTCATTTTGGGAAGAGATAGATAATTTGTTTCCCACTCTTTTGAAGTTGTATTGTAAACTGCCCTTTAATAGTAAAGTTGGAATTTAAGTTACAATTCTGAAAGCGTAACATTTAGAAAGTAGGCATTTTTCTGCCTAACCAAATGTGCCTTTCTGGAAGTATCCATGTCACATGACTGTGACGGGTTTTCTTGTTGACTCCCTTTCACACTAACTTCCTCACTCATTCGAAGAACCAAACAAGAGAAATTTGACAATCAATGAAGACCCAATTACCTTTAATTAAAAGCAGATATATTTGGATTGTCAGGGCTGTCCCATCTTTAATGCAAACCCTACACTAGGAGGATCAACATTGCCAGAAATTATATGTTTGCTACTAGTATAATTCTGGATGTGTAATGTTCATTCTAATTTTCTCCCATAACTGTGGGATTTGGCACAAAAAGCATAATACGTTGGAACCTTGCATAGCTATGTCTTTATCATAAATAAATTGTGTTAATTTGCCATTTCACAGAGCAGTCCGTGAATGTGTACAAATATAGCCTGTGAATCAGTCTTCCAGTTTATAGTTCAATTTTAATGCGTTCACATTTCCCATTGTAAGGGTATGAAGTTTGAATTCATTTTATATATGAAGACATCTATAACATGACCGCCTGCAGTTACTTTAAGGGTCATATTTTACATATTACTGCAATACTTCATTAGCTATGATTAGGCTCCATCAGCCGCAGTGAATACTTAGTATTATTTATTCTCTGCATAATCTTTCCTCGGGCTTCGCTTTGTCAGGCAGCATATTTGACAATGGAGGAAAGTACCCTTTAAGAACATAAAATCTGCAGATGCTTCACAGGCTGGCAATCGCCAATGTGTATTTTATTCAGAGGATCATTGATGCCAGGTAGCTTAACAAGGAAGGCTTGTCAATTGCAGTCGGCCTGGAAGTTAATTTATTAATGGTCTACCTTCTACGGTAGGATTGGCAGCCACAGGTCAGCTGGATAAAAAGGGTGGAAATCAGCAAGTGAGGAAAGCCACCCTGGAAATGAAGTGAGGATTCCAAGGTGACAGATGTGGGTTGCTTGGGTTAGTCCCATTCAGCTCACTACGGTGCAGTTGTCTTGATCAGGCCTCAACATAAGCATCATGATAGATGATGGGTTACCGATGGGGGGTCCGGTTTGCCATCAGCTGTGAATTGACAGGCAGTGGTAAGAGCGGCGGCTGATCCGCAGGCACCAGAGTTACCGGTCATACATGAACAGGGGAGTGGTGCTGAGGGGGCACCCGGCAGTGAAGTCTGTAAGGTCGGGGGAGGGCGAGCGCGCCAGTAAGCTACTCGCCCTGTGGCGGGGTCCCAGGCAAGAAAAGGGTGTGGACTTCCCTTTTTGATATGGACTGGCTGCCCATGGAAAGGGCAAGCAGTCATTGTGGGGCTCTGGTCTGGCGGGAGAGGGGGGACTGACCTGCTGGTGGTCCTGACCACTCCGCCCTACCCGTGATGACGGGGTGTCGGTTTATAACATTGGACGGGGTATACCCCGATATGGTTGTCACAAGTAGTGGCAGATTACTTACCTGCGGCTCTGTTGACCGGAGGGCGGTCAACTTAAGGAGAGCAGGCTATCTTGGTTGTGGCCTGCTGGCACAGCCCGAAGGACAAGCAAAAGGCCCCTTGGAGAGCGGGACATAAATATAATGGCAATGTATAACTTTGAGAGTATTCAATGCTGTGGTGCTGATAAGCAAGTATTTTAAAGATTTACCTTAATCAAGATAAATAAAGGATTAATGACACTGCTTGAAGTTTAATAAAAGACTACGCGGTGAACGACAACAACCTGCTTCATGTCTTTTATGGGGGGGGGGGGCGACTCGCACCCGGTAGGCACAGTATAAAGATTTGACAAATTCCTTCCTGCTTTGAGAAGCTTATCTAATACCAGCAGTTATGGCAGAAATTCTGATTAGACGATTAGAGATCAACTTTTGGTGAATACCAACATAAAAAGATACACAAACACTTGTGGGTAATGGGAGACCCCACTTTGGAACAGATATTAAAGTCTATAAAAGCACAAAACAGTGCATGTATTTGATAGAGGACGTCAATGGGGCCAAGACCAAAAAAATAAAAGGTTTGAGGTGTGCTACATAGAAAGAAAGAAAAACAAGAATTCTTTCAACAAAGAAAGGAAGAGTGAGGCTCGAATATATTTATACAGATGCAGCAGTGCATCAGACATGGTCTATTAAAAAAGATGTCCTGCACTGACCAAAGGTACCAGTATATGCCATCACAGAGGACATTTCGTAACAATAGGCATAACAGTAACGCGAAAGTACCGGAAATAACAGACATTACTGCAGAAAATCACAAATCTAATTCAGAGCATGGAGATGTTGCGTCTAACTTAATATTGATGGTCCAAAGGAAGATATAGCTGTCAATGAACCAATATTGAAGACTCTGAGGTGACTCCTCAAAATTTTAGGAAAAGAATGACCTTTCCTAGGACATTCAGGACCACCGTTCACCATTGGCTGCAAGAAACATTCCAAACAAAGTTACCGTCTAGAAACATACGATTGAAGCCACCAGACATTTAAGTAGTAACGTTTGCGGAAATAGAATAGACTTGTTGGGATACCACAGCATAAAGTGCACTTCAGGGACAGACATGCAACATTAGAAATCTACATAGCCAAATAAGGGGGTTGTGTCTTGGGATGGACAGACCAGACACAAATGAAGATTTTTGTCAATCCCGTTGTTGCAGAATCTGTTATGGTGGTTGGAGAAGAAGATTTAAGCACATAATACTGAATTATTTTCCTGAAGTACAAGATTGGAAAATTGAAAGGATTTACACACCAGGTCAGACTAAAGAGCAACTCTGCACAGGTTAGGCAAAGGTTGAGGACTGTTCCTCTGAGTGAGAAAGAAACTGCAAGTGTTGTTTGAAAACCTCCAAAGAGATGACATTATTGAGGCCAGGCCCATTACTTGCCAGTCTTATAGTAACACTGCCAGCGCGGTTCACAGTGAATTAATATAAAGCAGATTGTGTGATAACACTCACTGTGAGACCATTTTTGGAAGGCAGCAGAGCAGTGTCAGGCTGAAGAGCAAGCCAATGTAGCGGACTGGCTGGTTCTTAGTGCAGCTGCCTCGAAGGCGCGCCTCGATGTCCCAGGGGCGCTATGATGCGTGACTGAAAGCGTTAGTCCACCCCTAATGTACGGTCCTTGGTAGGCTGCAGAACAAATTCCTTCAAGTTCTCTATTTTTGAAATCATTCCTTTTCGGAAATGGGGATTGTGGGGCATATTACCAACAACTAGCGATACTTTTTGTCTCTAACTTGTTTAGGGACAAAAATTATCGCCGCACATCGGCGATTTTTATCGCAGATAAACCTTGCTATTAGCAAGGTTTATCGCAAATGCTATAAAAAACGGCCGCCAATGCATGAATATCGCTGAAAAGTCAGCGATATTCATGCATTATCGAGCAAATGCTCTTAGCCATGTTATCCACCTCCCATTGGATAACATGGCTAAGAACTGCTCAGGGCAGGTGTTAGCTTTTGGAGATATTCGCGCTTAGCACGAATATCTCCAAAAGTTGGTAATAGGAGATAGCGATGTTAGGGACTGTTTACAGTAGCTAACATCTTGGCACGCCCACTTTGCATGTCATTAGTGATAAATATCACTGACATGCAAAGCGGGGCCCAAGATGGTCGCTATCTCCTATTAGCTGTCACTAACTGGTGTTAGCGACAGCTTGGTAATATGGAGATAATTTTATCTCCGCTTTCTTGGCTTTTAAAGCCAAAAAAGCGGAGATAAACCCCCTTGATAATATGCCCCTGTGTTTTAGATGATAGGCAATTTGATTGACTTGTAGTTATACCACTGTCCACTAGATGGGGGCAGTGTACCACCACTGTCTGACATTAAGCAAATTCAATAGAAAGAACATGGACAGGCTTGGGCTCTGACGTATGAAAAGTATCACATTTTAAAATACGTAAAGTATGATTTACGAACATTTTCTAAAGGCAAATAGAGTATTGTAAGCATTTGTTTTCAAATACCAAATCGGAATTTTCACAGGACTGCTTCAAAGCTTCATCATCTCCCCTTGGACCCGCAAGAGGAGTTGGGCAGGAAGAGGTAGCACAAATGCAGCAACCAAGGTTCGGAAATAGTTATGGCAAAATGCGATGCAGCTCGCGCTACGAAATTCGTTTTAGTAATTAAGTTGGTTACTGACCTCCAATTATCCATATTCCGGTTTTTAGCACCCCCCATCCTGCTCCTCCCCCGCCCTGCCTTTCTGCCCCACCGAAACTCCCTCCACAGGCTGCGGCTGGGTTACAGAAATGTTGCTACCTTATTGAATACATCCTTGTTGTAAGGAACGTCAGGGCAGATTGTTTACCTCGATTACCTGGTCTGGAAGATGTTGACAAGTTGACGGATGCATGCCATGCAAAGGAGGATTGGGGAATTGTTTTTGAGGGCTGGATTTTCTAAGACAATGTGGGCCTCATTTATGAGGCTGTGCGTCACTTTTACGCCGTCAGAGCGTCACTTTTTGTGACGCACCAGTGGCGTAAAAAATGCGCCTTGTTGCGCCATATTTAGAAAGTGACGCATCTAGATAGATGTGTCACTTTGTAAACCCCTGCGCCACATTATACCTGCGCCAGGTATAATGTATGCAAAGGGGGCGTTTTGACTCAAAAAAGGGTCATGGAAGTGACGCAGTGAAATCTATAAGATTTCACTGCGTCACTTCTAGGACAAAAATGCGTCAATTTCTTACGCCTGCCTCACAGCAGGCGTAAGACTGACGCAGGTCCTTTTACATGGGGCTCGCGCCATGTGAAAGGACACATTGCTGGAGTTGCGTCACTTTTGTGACACACTACGGCAATGCGTCACTTTTGCACTTACAGATACGCCAGAAATACTGACGTATATGTTACTCCTTGCGCAATGATGCGTCATACTGTAAATATGATGCATCATTGGTATCGCAAGGAGGGAGCAATGAAAAGTGACGCATCGCTGTTTTCACGCAGCGATGCGTCACTTTTCATAAATGAGGGCCCGTATATTTTGTGCTGTGAGTGATGCGTCACAGGTCACTGTGCTTAGTCTCATGGAATCTCTTCCTGTCCAGATAAAACTTGTTTTAAGATAGCAATAGACATACTTTGTCCCCTTAGTGGTTGGAAGGGTCAGATCAAATATGGAATATTGGCCACTGATGATTACTCTCTGTGGCCAGATGTGGGTTTTGTGAGTCCATGTCCAAAGTAAGAGCTCTTGAACAATTAAGTGCCAGATTGAATTGTGACTGAAAATGGCTTGCAATTAGGGGGAATATATAAAATAAAATGTCGGAGTGCGGTGTTACTCCAAAATTGGTAATGCTGCGCTGTAACATTTGTTTTATACTCGGGGATCTGCTGAATTTACAAAAATACGGTACACCCCTGTGTTTCCCCTAGCGCTGAGACTAAAAAAGCTTGTTAGTATCAGCGCAGGCACCCTTGTGCCATGTTGCAAGGGGGCCTGCGCTGCAAAGGTGATTGTTTATGTACAGGAAGGGTCACCTTCCTCCACATAAATAATCTTTGAAGGCGATTTTCTGTTTCTATGTCTGCTGTAGATTGCAGCACACATGGGCAGAGCGAAATATGAGGCGAAAATAATAATTTCTTCTTGTATCGCCCGCTTAAGACCAGGTATTCCCTGGTGGTATTTTTGGGCGCTGCCCACACCGTCTAAATATGGGCAGTGTCAAAAAGCAATGGGTGCTGCGGCAGAATGCCCATTGCAATACCCATTAGATGCCCCTTTCCCGCAAAGTGCTGCGTGAATAAGGGCATTATTTAAAAGGCGGCGTTGACCACGTCACATTTAGTGGCTTAATGCCGCCTTGTAAATAAGTTGAAGGAGTAAATGCCATCAGACTGTCGGAAAATTCGACGTTCTGGTGGCGTTTACTCCTGGTAAATATGCCCCTTAGTGTCAAAAGTATTTGAAAGTTTCCTGCATGGTCTAGATATTAACACACACTACCTCCTGGTAGCATCCAAGGAGTAATTTACCACTGTCATTAACACATGCACAAGAGAGGTGAGGCTTTGGTAGTGCTGTGTGAAGGGGTGATAAGGTGAGAGTCACATAATCTCACAATCGTGTGAAAGGGGTGCTCGGTTTTCTACATCTATGAAAGTTGTGAGATTAAACGATGGAGCACCAGCTAGGTTAACAAAGGACACATTCATGTTTTTGGTAGTCACTGGAGATTTGGTGATTTGCCCAGAATCACAGGCTGTGGGCTCGACACCGAGGCTCGCACCTTGGTTTCCAAGCTCCAAAGTCGGCAGCTCTAGCCGTCAGACCACATCCTCGCCCATCTATTTAGTTGTTGTGTCATTTTTGCAATTTGTTTGTCTCATTTGTGATTTGAATTTTTAAAGGGAAAGATGTGCTTGATCTCATAGAATTCACATCAGTAATCAAGCAGAATTCATGACGCATGACAAGCAGGACTGTGGCCAATGTTGTGGTTGAAGAAACAGTGGAGTTGGGGCATTCATGCTTCATGCCAGTTGCTTGTATAAATGGTTAGTACGAGAATTCTACTCAGGGCGGCTCCTCTATTAGAGTGGAGTAGATTTGCTCCAATGAAATGTCCCCAGAAAAGCCCGGAGATGATAAATAAAATGGTAGTTCAGTTCATCATCATTTTATTTTTCGTCAACCGGTCCCGAGCCGAGTGCCAGGATGGGACAGGGCCAGCTGGGGGCGGTAGCAGCAGGGAGGGGGGTGTGGACAGCCTGCGCATACGTTAAAATATGCATGTCTCTTTGGCCAGCCATCTTGCGACGATTAGCCAGACATGCGCATTCTAAACCTCTCTAACCCACCTGTCGCAGTTACACCTACATAAAGGCGTTCTATTTACTGAACACAAAACTAAGCAGCACTAAGCCAGGACTTGAATTTGTAACTCCGCAAATAACAGCAGATGTCAGCAGTAAGCATTAACTCATAGAGTCGTCTTGTATGCACGAGGGAGGTGAGATAGATGAGCTGATCTCATTGGTTGAACAGCCAGGCACAATGTGGTGTAGGGAGGCAAGCACTGGCTGCTAACATCTGTGTGAGCCCTGCAGTTCACAAATTTGATCCCTGGCAGGGCTGGCAAAGTCTTTAATTCTTCCGGGCACAAAACATTGAGTGCCGCTACATTAGGTAAAAGTGATTCTTGTTAGGGCAAATCTGTGTTTACAAGTACTATGTACCAATCATAATATTTTTTGTTCAATACAATTAAGTTATTGAAAGACCATCCAGTCCCAGCAGAGTTAGGCTCTAGGTGGACAGGGTCCCTCCTAGTAAAGCGTTCATGGCGGATAATCACAAAGGATTCTGGGATATGTAAAGCTATGGGTACTGTAGGTCTTTTGGGGCAGATTTATGTCGGACTTGCGCCGCCGTTGCGTCACGCCATGGCGGCGTAAACTTGGCGCATCCCTGCGACCCATTTACAACATGACGCATCTAGGCAGATGCGTCACGTTGTAAAGCCCTGCGCCACATGTGGGCTTTCCGGCACAGGGTGGGCGTTTCGGTGCAGGTGCGCATCGCAAAAGTGGCTGAGTGAAAACTACAAGATTTCACTCAGTCACTTTTAGGCCAATGCTTCGTCAAAACCCTGCGCCTGCTTGAAACAGGCGTAAGGCTTGACGCAGCATTGGGCATATAGGGCATCCCTGAGCCTTGCTGGAGCTGCGTCGCGCTTGCGACGCAACTCCAGCAATGCGTCACTTTTACGGCACAGATGCGTGACACATCTGTGCCGTTTTTGCCCCATGGTGCGCCGCATTGTAAATGTGGCGTACCATGGGTGGTGGAGCTGTGGCGCACAATAACTGACGCATCCCTGGGGATGCGCCAGTTATTGTAAATCTGCCCCTTAGTTTTCTGACTGGTGGCGCCTCAGCTGGGGAGAGGACACAGATTGGCAGGTGGTCATGTTTATGCGGACCAGAGTGAATCCTGATGGTTTAAAGATGTTGTGAATGCATTGTGGCCTGATTCCATTTCATTTGCATTCTGATGCTTGTAGTTTGTAGGTCTGGATTTTGACAACTCAGCTGTTAAATAGAACTACAGTTAAAAATATACGTAGAGTGGTCCTTTGATTCTCTCCCTTTTAACAATTGGATCAGCCACTGGTTTTCCGCCACTGGCTTGAGACGCTTAGTTATCGACAGAGGCATATTTTTCTCTCACCTAATGCTATTGCCTATCTGGGTGTATCCGTCTGCCATCACTTGAGGGCATACACTGAACTGCATGTGGAATAGCCCTCTCTGTACCCTCCTGGAGGCCCCTCTGTGTGACTCATTGTAATGAAACCGGTCCTCAGAAGCTTGTTTACACTCCAGGAGGACCTGGCTTGGCAGTTCGGGCTGGACTGTTCCCATGAGGCACAGGGTCAAGACTGATTTGCATATAGCCAGGTCTGAACTGGGGTGGCATGGTGAGCAAAGGAATCATGGATTTAACTCAGATCTCTTGACTCGGGGTAAATGTTTTGATGTGTTGTGCATTCCGTCCATCAATTGTGTGTCCTGTGCTCTCTCGCCCTAAGAGCGCAAGGTATGCCCAAGCGTGGGACCTGAGCCCACTGTACCACTGGAATCAAGCTATCCTGACTGAAGAGGGGTGCAACCCAGAAACCGGTTCTAGGATGGGTTGGTCTGTTCCGATAAGGCACAGGGTCAAGACTGATTTGCATATAGCCAGGTCTGAACTGGGGTGGCATGGTGAGCAAAGGAATCATGGATTTAACTCAGATCTCTTGACTCGGGGTAAATGTTTTGATGTGTTGTGCATTCCGTCCATCAATTGTGTGTCCTGTGCTCTCTCTCCCTAAGTGCCCAAGGTATGCCCAAGCGTGGGACCTGAGCCCACTGTACCACTAGAATCAAGCTATCCTGACTGAAGAGGGGTGCAACCCAGAAACCGGTTCTAGGATGGGTTGGACTGTTCCCATAAGGCACAGGGTCAAGACTGATTTGCATATGGCCAGGTCTAAACTGGGGTGGCATGGTGAGCAAAAGAATGATGGATTTTACCCAGATCTCTTGACTGGGGGTGAATATTTTGATGTGTTCTGCCTTCGGTCCAACAATTGTGTATCTTTTGCGCATTGTAATTATGATGCACCATCTCCTGCCTGTGTGCCTAGCCGCCATATGCTATGGTGCATTCTTTACACGCTCTACTGACCTCAACTATGCAGATGGTGGAAACAGTGCATGCGTTACTATCTCTGTCTACCAACACTACGTACATGTTTCAAATACTGCATTGTGTACACTAAGGGCCGACTATAGGGCAGTGCAACTGGTGCGGCCGCACCGGGCACTGACCTGGGGTGGGGCGCCATCCTCATGGGGGGGTGTTGTGTTTAGCAATAGCTTATGATGGAGAGATGAGGGGCACTTATGCCTGGTTACCTGGTTACTTATGCCTGGTCTGAGGAGGAAGTCATGGGGTGTGGGGGCGCCAAAAATGATTCCCGCACCAGGCGCCAACAGTGCAAAAGCCGGCCCTGCACTCTCTGCCGGCCTGAACTATGCAGAGAAGGAAGTGGCATATGTGGGTCTTCACTGAACAGAGGATAAAAAGTGCAGTGTTCAATGTCTGCCTTAACTATGCATGTGCTAAAATAGTGCAGTATTTACAGAATGCTAGACGAGCATGTGTGGAATATAGTACTTGTTAACATTATGCTAGACTAGGCATGTGTTAAAAATAGTGCAGTGTTTACAGTAAATGGATGCACAATAAGGTCCTGCCTAGAGTATGTATGGGATACAAATAATGCAGTGCTTACAGTTTAGTATCTGCACTTAGCACATATTACAAAATAGTGCAGTGTTTTCGGTCAGTCTCTGTGCCAGTCAAAACATAGCACATAACACTAATTGGGAAGTGTTTACAGGTTGTCTGAGGATATAGATGCAGGAGTGAGGTGAGTATAGTCTCTGTCGGCCAGATGTAAACCATTTAAACCTGCAAAAAGGCCTTGGGGTATGTATGAACCACGAATTGCCTTTCAGGAATATGTTATTGAATTGTAATTTAAGGTTGCAACTATGCATCAAATCGTTATTTGGATGGGGTAGGTCTACGGCGTCTCTTCCAAATAGCAATATACAGTATTATGTATTAAGCATTTGCGACTGAATTCCAGTTGCAAAACATTCATTTTTTACAGACCAAAGAAAGGTTGTGTTAAGACATTTGCAAACGAGATCTGATCCGCGAGGAACCCTTTGAGAATGTGCAAAAAAGTATTTTTAATCGTAGTACTCTTTGCTATAATTCGTTTTCAATGTTTAAAACTCAAATGGGCTGCATTGAAAAAGAGAGATTGTTCTGTTTAAGAGCAATGACAAACAAGATGGTATGCGACCTCAGCAGGGGGCCAACCAGGTGATGGCAGAGACTCCTTGGGTCCTGGTGATTTGCAATTTGTGACCTACCTCATTAAAATCATGAGGTAGGTTGAAGTGTGGCCCACATGACGTCATTTTTACAAACGACCTACGAATGTTTACGTCAGTTTGCAAAAGGTAACACTGGTTGCAAAAGTATTTGGCGGTCAGTTCTGCACACCCTGGCCCTGTGTCTGCAACAATCATCAGGTGATGGAAAGATTGAGGTGTTTCTAGTGTCCCTGTGTGTGTGCATTAATGCTACAGGTCAAATAGGGCAGTATTTGTTTGTCTAAGTGCGGTACGCCCATCATAGAATATTGCAGGGGCAGCTGTCTACGCCCAATGTCAAGCACATGATACAAACAGTGCAGTGTGGACAGCCTGCCGCTCTATGCACAGTTCCATGTAGGATTGACAGTACAGGCAGGGTTCAGTGGGTCAAGTCTGCCTGCTGCACTAAGCACATGATACAAGTAGCAGGGCATCTGCAATCTGCTTTACACCAAGTACATGGTGCAGGGTCTACTGCCTGTGTGTCTGCTGCAGATAACAAATGGAACAAATAGTACATTACTTACAATATGTGTGCATTGCAGCAGTTAGAGTAGAACCAAAAGTGCAGTGTTTGCTGCCTTTGTTGATACAAAGAGTGCAGTGTTCCCAGTGTGTGTGGCTACAGTAAGCACACTATGTAAACAGTGCAGTTTTTGCAAGATGTGTGTCTAACTGCAGGAACCACATTATACAGATGTTGTATTCAGTCTCTGGCTACAACAAGTGCACAATATAAATAGTGCAGTGTTTCCGTCTGCCTGTGTCTAGCTGTAGGAAGCAGATACTACAGACTGTGCAGGGTTCGCAGCCTGTGTGCCTGGCTTCAGATGCACATGGGTCAGTGTGTCCAGCTGTGATAAGCATATGATATAAATAGCACAGTGTATTAGTCTGTCCGTGTCAAGCTACAGTTAGCAGATAGTACAAATAGTGCAGCATGAGTAGTAAGCGTGCCTCCCTTCAGACACACAGGGGCATATTTACAAGCCCCTTGCGCTGCTGGTGCGCCACTTTTTGTGACAAAACGGCTGCAGAATTTGTTGCTCCTTAGTTACCCCCAAAACCACCCACACCCCAAGCCTGCATTGGAGGCTGACCCTCCCCCCCCCCCCCCACTGCAGCCAGACGGAGGACTCAACCTCTTTCCCGCAGCTGCCTTGGATTTGGCATCTAACGGAGAGCCAGAGACTCCTGGAGCTTCCAAGGCTCACCTGCCCCATATTATTTTCAGACTCAGAGAGCAAGAGAAGGGTAAAAAAATATATTTACAGAAAAGAGAAAAGGAAGAAAAAAGAGCACTCTGTCATATCAGCAAAAATAGTGTTAAATAGCATATGATAAAAGCACCCATCCTCCGCTTTTATGCCTGTCCCCCTTTCTGCCAGCCATCAAGTGCTTCTTTTGCTTCTATTTGAGACTGGAAAGAATATGATTGCCCCCCCCCCCCCTCCTCCCCCATTGCCTTCAGACGCGCTGGTTCTGGCAAGCATGCTTTTGCCCCAGTTGCTTTTAATGGGTCAATTAGCTGTCTAAGTTGCCATCGCCTTGTCCATTGTTGCCTTACAGTAGTTTGATCTTTTAGAGTTTGTAGAATCAGTGAGCGCATTGAAGTTTAATTTCCTTGTACCTCCTTACCTTGAAGATTTCCAGGTACACCTTGCACATGAGGCACTGAATAAAGACCTATTTCCACAGGCGGTGCTTTTGCAGCCGGATTTAGACCAGAGTCAATATCTTTATTTCTGTAGTTTTTTACTGTAGAAAAATATATATTTACATGGAGCATACAGTATACATGGATGAGAAGAGAGGGAGAAAGGAAAGGAAGAGAGAGAAAGAAGCGCCCGGGGGGGGGGCAAAACAGCTGTTCGCTGCCAGTCTTATTGACGTCAGTCCGATTGCCGGTCTTCCAGTTCAGATTTCAGTTGTCGTCTTCCGCCCCTTCGTTATGCTTGGTTTACATCTTTGGACCCTCGATCCGGGAGAGAGGAGATAGGGAAAGATCAAGGAGGAGAGCCGAAGGGAACAGATGCTAGGTGCATACGTGTTGTGCTCACAGGACTGGCTGGGTGAGCCGTTTCGCTGGTTGTCCAGCTTCACCGCCTATGGAGGTTTGTGCGATGCTAGGTAGTCATCTAGGGAGCCCCACATGTTCAACTGCCTGTGTGTCTTTGGTGTGTGGGTCGCTGTTATGTTGTCGGACACCCGTAGGAAGGTAATCCAGTTAAGCCATGCTTTCGGCGTGGCTAACCAGGAAGCGTGCATTGCCAGACAGGGGCTCCACTGGCTCGACCCGAGACCAGATTACACCCCGGCATGGCTCTCACTAGAGCGAGGTTTACTTAAAGGCATGAATCCAATCAGCCTTCTCACATCCACCAAGCACCCAGCAGTCAAGGATAACCCAGGCCTAAAGAATACAAAAATAGCGCTACTAAGGGTGGACAAACTGATGGAAACAGGTATAAGGAAGAGCCAACTTGAGTCCATCTGGCACAACCCCACAATAAAGTATAGAGACAAGACTCTGAACATGCCCTCTTGGTACAGACACGGAATATCCACGGCCAATGACCTTCAGAAACTAGGCACGCACCTTACTTTTGACACACTAAGGGAAGAGCACAACCTACAGATCATAGAACTATACAACTTCCTGAAGATCAAGGTAGCTATAAGGAAGGCGAACCTGAAGAGCCTAACACCTTCACTCATACAACACGCCGCCAAACTCAATACACTAGGCCACCAAGTAGCACACCTCTACAAAGCCCTCAGTCCCAAATCAACCAAACTCAATGACAAAGTCGTGAACTTTTGGTGTACAATAGCGGGCAGGGGACTGAGTGAGGGCGAGAAAGCTGACCTATGGAGATCCACAACTAGGAGAAAGGTAACTGCAACGTTAAACCAGACCAAATTCTGGCTAATACATAAAGCTTACTGGACACCAGTCCGCCTAGCAGGCATAGGGATCCGGGAGAGAGACTCATGCTGGAATTGTGGCAAGGGGGGAGGGAACCTAGAACACCTACTCTACAGCTGCCCTAAGATTAGAGAGTTCTGGGACAAAATTGAAGTGCTAATTAACGAGATCATAGGGGTAGAAGTGTGGCTCACTGGTTAGAGCAGGCAGACCCTGAAGCAGAGGTCAGACCCGGGACCAGGGTTCAATTTCCGACGCGGCAGGGTCTTGAGCTCAAATGTCCATGGACTCGATAAGTCTCGCTGCGGTGCCTGACCTAATCATGGTGCACACTCTGCAACTCTGGGCATTAAGCTTGCTTAATCTCCACAACGGCCCCCCATTGGCGGGATGCCTTGCTTTCACCTTGGGGATGCCCTGTAGGGGCTATCTCACAGGGAAAAACCAGGACGGGTTCCCAAGGCAAGCGCGGAGATACCCCTTCGGGGGTCGATTCCGGCGCTATATAAGCTATATAAGAAATATAATAATAATAATAATAACCATTCACATATACTTCCAGAGCCTAGCACTCGGTTTCACCTCCTTAGCAATCACAACTAAACAGAACCGCGATTTAATTTATCTATTGCTGACCGCGGCTGTCAAAACGGACCAGAGTCAATATCGTCTGCCGCGACAACTGGCAACCCAAGTACTCCACGAGCTTCATCCGCTAGGCCAGCATCCAATAGCCTAGATATTAGGGGCCTCATTTATGAGGCTGTGCGTCACTTTTACGACGCCGGTGCATCACTTTTTGTGACGCACCAGTGACGTAAAAAATGTGCCTTGTTGCGCCATATTTACAAAGTGACGCATCTAGGTAGATGCGTTACTTTGTTACATTATACCACCCCCAGGTATAATGTATGCAAGGGGGCATATTGACGGGATCGTAGAAGTGGCGCAGTGAAATCTATGAGATTTCACTCCGTCACTTTTAGGACGCTGTTGCGTCAAAATCTTACGCCTGCCTCACATCTTGCGTAAGACTAACGCAGGCCCTTTCACATGGGGCGAGTCCCATGTGAAAGGACGCATTGCTGGAGTTGCGTCACTTTTGTGACACACTCCAGCAATGTGTCACTTTTGCGCTTACAGATACGTCAGAAATACTGACGTATAAGTAACTCCTTGCGATATGGTGCGTCATACATTAAATATGACGCATCAGGAATGTCGCAAGGAGTGCACACTGAGAAGTGACGCATCGCTGCTTTCGAGCAGCGATGTCTCATTTCTCATAAATGAGGCCTTAGGGGTTTAACCCCACCTTTTGCTTTAACCCACTGCCGTATGGGACTGTCCGTTGCTGTTGTTTTTTTAAATTGTGTCGATCGCTCATTACTGGACGTTTGGCCCACCCCAACACAAGCCATTTTCAGATCCTTCGTGATTTTAGACTTGTGTTTTTTCTTTCTGATACCCACAGAGCATGGCGTTTGCTTTTGCCTTCCCCCAGCTGGGTGCTATAGAGTAGAAGGACTTTGAACCAGTTTTTGTGCCTGGTCCGTGGCAGGTCTCCCAAAGCTAGAAGATGAATTATTAAGGATACCCAATGTTAAATCATTACTGGAAATAGTAGGAGTTGTAGGGGTAACAGTCTCTTCAGAAGTACTTAACCCTTTGCTTGCTGCCGTCGGCCATTGGCCGACGGCAGCACTCCCACCCCAGTGCTGCCATCGGCCAATGGCCGACGCGGCCGCGCCCGCGCACGAAAACGCCCGCACCACGGCGGAATTACCACCGTGGTTAACGGGTTAAGATACTGTGTTCCATAATATTAGTATTGCAACCTGCCACCCTTGTTTCATCATGACCAACCTCGTAAGATCCAGACGTGACTACTGATCCGGTGAATGCTAAAGTGAGCATTGGCATTTCTTTTGCTGCATCTGATAATAGCCCCTCATTTTTCACTTTATTACAAGGTAAAAAAAGAGAAAATGTCAACACTAGGATACTAGGAAATAAAAGTATAGATGGAATATATGTAAACTGTACTGAATTAAATAAATTGGAGAATAAAAAGATAAGAGTAAAGAGTTCCGAAAATGGAATGAGTTAGATGACTTGTGTGGAACATAGCAGGCCTAAACTGCAGAATTAAGAGGCAATTAGTCGCTGAAGAACTCAAAATGTATAATCCTCAGATAATTATGCTTACAGAGACACATCTCTCTTATAAGGATTTTGGATTACTAAAACAATTAGGGTTTGTGGTTCTAGTCTGTACAGCACAATCTGCTTCTATACGAGGAGTGGCTTTATTGAAACAAAAACGATTTATATGTACTATAGATAAGTCAATCTCTGATAAAAGTGGCAGATGGGCTATAGTACAGATGGTGATAATGGGAAAGAAATATGTTTTCTGTTCCCTATATGATTCTAATATAGATGATTCTACTACTATTGATATAATAAATATGAAACTATTGAACTGGGAAGGGTAGAGGGTGGTGATGGGAGATGCCAATTGTATTATGGATAATGGGGTAGATACAAAAAAATTAGAGGGCTACACATAGGATGCAGAAGACACGGGCCGCGATAAGGGGGTTGGGTCGATTACAAGCGATTAAAGATGTATGGCGAAATCTCTATCCCAATAAACCAGGATGTACATATTATTCTGCCCCACATAAGTCGTACTCCTGCATAGATCTAGCGTGGGCATCAGATCAAATATTATGGTTTGCAGATATGCAAATTTGCACAAAAGTTACTTCGGATCAGAACCCTATTCTTATTTTTTAGACCCCTATTCAAAATAAGGTAGCAAGACTTTTTACATTCCCCAGGTACTTGCCTCAGGATGAGAAGTACATTGTTATGATTAGGGAACAACTCAATACATTTTTTAAAGAAAATATTGGGACGGCATCACCTACAGTGGTTTGGGATACATCTAAAGCAATTATCAGGGGCCGGACGAAACAATATTTTTGGAGACAAAATAAAGACCAAAAAGTGAAAATAAAAGAGACTATCTCAACAATTTGTGCTGTCGAAGACCAACATGCGGAGTCAGTCCTGTGGGACACTGATAATATTGAGCAACTAGAGCTCACATTAATTGATTTAAGGTCAGCACTAAAGAAAACATTTAGGGAGAAAATCGTTGTAAGATCTGAGAAATACCGTTTGGCCCAGTATGAATATGGGGGAAAAAAAAGCCAAAATTCTTGCTTTTAAGGTAGCAGAAGATAAAGTAAAAACACATATTAAAACTATTAAAGGGCCTAATGGCTTATCGTACGAACACCCACAACAAATCTTTGAGCAATTTGTAACATACCAACAAAAAGCTATATACCCCATCAATCCAACCAAAAGAGGATGATATAAATAATTATATTCAAAAGAGCTTGATAGCTAGTTTGGAAAATGAAATATCTGAATCTATGGCAAGAGATGTTTCAAAGGAAGAAATAGAACTAGCAATTAGTGCTCGGCCATCTGGCAAAGCAGTTCGTGAAGATTGAATATTTCTCGAGCTTTATAAAATTCTGAAAGACGCCTTTCTGGTACCATTCAGTCAGGTCATAGAATATATTAGGTTAAATGGTAAAGTTCCTGAATCCTGGAATATGACACAAATCGTTTTCTTCTTGAAAAAGGGAAAAGCCAGCAGACGAATGTGGCTCATACCGCCCAATTTCGCTTATTAATGCGGACAGAAAAATATTTGCAAAGATATTAGCGAATCGTCTTGCTTCAATTATGTCTAGTCTGGTGTCTCCTCACCAGCATGGGTTTATTCAAGGGAGAGACACCACTGCCCATGTTAATATGGCAATAGCGGCTTTTGATGCGTCAAAGGTATGGTCAACCCCACTCGGTATGATATTACTGGAGGCAGAAAAAGCGTTCGACCGAGTGGGGTGGGACTTTTAAATGGCTATACTTTTGGCCGTTAGTATTAGTGGTCAATTTAAGATGTGGGTACATGCCCTATATGTTAGGCCTTGTGCCAAATTATTATACTCTGGCTTACAATCTGCTATTTTCCCGATTCTTTTGGTACATGGCAGGGATGTCCCCTCTCACCACTTCTATTTGCATTATATACAGAGACTTTTCTTTCAATTTTGCAAAATAATCAGGTGATTAAGCCGTTTGTGTTAGGTATGTATGCTCTGAAGGCCAATTCACATGCTGACGATATTCCTGTGTTTTCCACGGATCCTGGGGGCGCACTGAAAGTAATAGAAAAAGAAGCTGCTGAATTTGGTTTAATCTCAGGATATAAACTAAATATTACCAAGACACAAATTCTTCTTAATTTCAAACCTTTGGCCTCAATCCGGGGGGTCTGCTCAGTTGTTACTTATCTTGGAGTTAAGTTGTCAGCACAGATAGATAGGATCTTCTCCCTTAACTATGAGGTCCTATTGGCAGAGACAGATAAATCATTAAACAACTGGCATAAGCTACCTCTAGGTATTATTGGCCGGATTAATATTATAAAAATGAACATTTTGCCAAAGTTTCTTTATTTATTTAGCTCTATTCCAATACGAGTTCCTAACTTGTTTTTTAAACGTTTAGAGGGCCTAATGAGCAGCTTCATATGGGGTACAGAAAATCACGAAGGGCAATAGATCTGTTAAAACTTCCCTTTAGCCAGGGCGGGCTGGAGTTTCCAGATTTTAAGATGTATCTCTGGTCGACTTTCATTGGATGCTTTCGTAGTCTTTCTAACCCTGACTTTAGTACTTTTTGTTATAAGTTTATATTAGGTGAGGATAGTAATATGTTTCTCTATAAAACTAATGACCCAAACTATTTTAAAAGGGTCAAATTTAAGACCGTACGAGACATCATAATTATCTGGCACGCTATCATGCTTAGGTCTAATATATCAATTATTCACGATAAGTATCCTCTATGGAACAATCCAAGCTTGCCGAAAGAGTTCCGCAATACTATCTGCAAATGTTGGGCTAGGTGTGGAGTTACATGCCTATCGGATTTGTATGATGGTAGGGGTTTTATTTCTTTTGGTGCACTACAAGCACAATATAAAGTCTCCAAAAATATGCAGTTTAAATATCTTCAAATCTGAGACTATTTTACCCATTATTTGAAACTGACGTATGTCTCATGCTCTGACATGTGGGAATA
Organism: Lissotriton vulgaris; assembly: GCF_964263255.1. NCBI lineage: Eukaryota > Metazoa > Chordata > Amphibia > Caudata > Salamandridae > Lissotriton > Lissotriton vulgaris. The sequence continues at coordinate 1,489 of NW_028254880.1, read as the reverse complement.
TTTACATGGTGCGAATATTAAGTCTCTGATCAGTAGGGCATATAAATGTTTGGTCAGATGATTCAGAGAGATTGGCAGATCGTTGGAGCAAGATTCTGGGGGAGTCGGTTACGGCTACGGCGATCTCGCAATCTCTAGATGTGATAGATAAATCAGTCTATGCCACTAATTTATGATTGCAACAACAACGTGCGATCTGCTAATTATACTATACCCCTGAAAGAATTTCTAAATGGTCATCTAATAACTCAATTACTGATCGGACAAAATGCCCAAGATGTGATTTTTATGCGGCGAATATTAAGCATATGTTTATTACATGTCCAGTACTAACGACATTTTGACAAATCGTCAGTCATGTGATATCGCAGAAGTTGAGGATACTCTTACAACTAGGGAAATAATGCTGGGTAGTAAATACTCGAGTTATAAGCCTACTGGTATATTATCTATCTAAATGGCCTCTGCTAGATTGACAGTTGCTAGGGTCTGGATAAACCCAAAACCTCCTCCTGGGACTGATTTGTGGCAGATAGTCAGACAAACATACAATATGGAACAAGCACTGGCTAAAACAAAGGGTATTCGTTCTTTAACTAGATGTAATGTAATATGGAAATCTGTATATTAATTGTCATATGTTTATTTTAGGAGACAAATTTGCTTCAATTGAGATACCTTATGGTACTCGCTTGCCTTTCTTTTTTGTTTGCTCATTATGGAAACTTCTATGTATCTAATTTGTTAATTTTTTTTACTGCTATGTATCCTATTTGTTGACAAAAAAAAATGTTTAAAAAAAAAAGGAATTTCGTGCTCCATATTTTGAAGGACACCTAAAGCCTCCAAGCGTGGCTTTCGTGTCCTTGTAAATACGTTCCCTTTTCAGGCAGCACTTTGCATGGAAGGGGCATACCATGGGTGTTGCTCTGGGTGTTCTAATGCAACACTTATGGATTCTGCTGCATCCACAGACTTACAAGATTTTGTAATCCTGGGAATGCTTCAGATCCTTAAGCCTTCACAGGGGAGGTGTCAGGAGGCGCAACAAGGAAAATACTTTTATTTCTCCTTGTTTAGTCCTCTTTCTATGCGTGCTACATTCTGCGTTCTACAGCACACATAGAAAGAGTAAACGCCTCCAGTGATTCTTTTCTGCAGGAAGGTGTCCCTTCCTGTACAAAAAGAAGCATCCCTGCAATGCAGGCATCCTGGTGCAGGGTGCCGGTAATGGTGTATGGCAGGCAATTGTGCTGCCATATTGGTGCCAATATGATACATCCCTGTGCACAACGCAGGCAAATGGCTTGCGGCACTGCGCTGCGTTACTTTCTTGTAAATAAGGCCCATATGGTTTGGTACGTATGGCTGTGATATGCAAATAATATAAATAGTGCAGTATTAGCAGTCTGTGTGCCTGGCTCCAGATACACATGGTACAGTGTGTCTGGCTGTGGTTAGCACAGCTAGACACACTGTTTAGTGTGTA